>NC_034195.2:40431839-41109339 GCF_002021735.2 Oncorhynchus kisutch | reverse complement strand
CACCCCAGGTAACCTAACATAGCAGGTGTGAAAGAAACACACAAAACTAGTTCCCCTACATACTGTTCTTGACGAGAAGAAAAAAACTGTCAGGAGGTTCTCTTCTGCACTGTTCAACCAATTCAGTAAATGTGGAGGAGTTAAGATGGAGTGGAGTGTTACAATCCAAAAGTGGAAGTCGCGTGACTCATCACAGGCTCTTTTCCCATTTCCCCTGAAAACCGGAACATCCGGTTGTTGGGGACTCGGCAGAGGCTACACCCCAGGTGAGACCAGTGTCTTACTATACAGTACTATAAGGAAAAACTTAATGGCTGTTTAAACAACATTCACCTTCTCCCTCATTACTTGTGTCCAGCTTCATGGTCCATCAAGCTTTGGAGGTGATTTACCTGTCAAGGATTTGTCTTTCTTCAGTATGTTGTCCATTTTGATGGAACGGCTGGAGTGTTTGACGCTTTTGTAGTGCTACTGATACTCTTCTAGTGCTGATCAGTTTGCTGTCTGGCTCTGAATACAATCCCATAATCCACTCTCTTTCTCATTTCCTCTGCAGTTTCCAGGAGCCCCTGGATGAGGAGGATGAGGATGAGAAGGACCCCAATCCTCCCATGATGGTGCCCATTGCGGACATGTTGAACCATGTGTCAAATCACAACGCCAATCTGGAATACACACCCGTGAGTAAAACCCCCCTACAGTTGACATTCTGTTCACTAATCCTATATAGTGGGTGTATAGCAAGAATATGATATGTCCTTTTTTCTCTCTGCATTCACAGGAGTGTTTGAAGATGGTGTCAGTGCGAAGTATCCGGAAAGGAGAGGAAGTGTTCAACACATATGGTCAGATGGCCAACTGGCAGCTCCTACACATGTATGGCTTTGCCGAGCCATATCAAAGTAATAGCAACGACACGGCAGACATACCCATGTCCAATGTATACAAAGCAGCTGTGCAAGGTGATTACTGATCAGACAACTAATACACAAACTGAATCAACCCAAATTAGAGACCAGATTTCTAAATTGTCCTTATGGTTTTGACAAATTCACGTCTGTTCCATCCTCTTCTTCCACATCTCAGTGACTCGGTCTGAAGCCGAACAGCGCCTCCTTGTGGAGAAGTGGAGTCTTTTGTGTGAGATGGAGATGGTTGGAGACAAGGGAGTGTTTATCTTCGGAAAGTCAGGGTCCCTCACTGACACAGAGATGTACACAACACTCAAGGTAACCATATTAAGAGCTCATAATTGAATATTTAAGCAATGAGGGGGTGGGGTATTTGGCAAATATACCACGGCTGTTCTTATTGGCCATATCACAAACCCCAAGGTGCCTTATTGCTGTAAAAACGTGGTCCGATATACCACGGCTTTCAGCATTCGAACCACCCAGTTCATAATCCAGTATACTACTGGGGCGGCAGGGTAGCCTAGTGGTTAGAGCGTTGGACTAGTAACCGGAAGGTTGCAAGTTCAAACCCCTGAGCTGACAAGGTACAAATCTGCCCCTGAACAGGCAGTTAACCCACTGTTCCATCATTGAAAATAATTTGTTCTTAACTGACTTGCCTAGTTAAAAAAAATACATTGCTGTTTGCCTCTCCCTAGATCCTGTGCATGTCAGTAGAGGAGTTTGAGGACTTCAGAGAGAACGAAGGCTGGGAGGAGGCAGATGATGACGAGGAGAAAATGTTGCAGGCACTCTCCAACGAGGGCCTGCCTAGTCTGCCCCCTCTCTGGAGGCATCTGGTGCACGCTGCAGCCCGCTTCACACTGGACTCTTATGGGGAAGATATGCTGAAAGACAAGGTGCTGCTGGAGGATAAAGATGGCTATGCAAAACTGAGCAGCCGGCAGAGGAGGGCACTCCAGGTCCGCTACGGACAGAAGACTATCCTGCATCAGCTTCTGGAGCTCACCAAACCATAAGTTACCACAAAAAGCACGCCGATTTATGATCTCCACTCAAAACAAGCCTAAAGGGTTAGAGCCAGTGGCCAGCTTTAGGCCTATTGTAACTGAACATATTTGGAAAACTGATTTAACTGTATATCCTTGTGAATTTGTATGTGACTGATGAGCAATAGCTTCTTTGAGACTGTTGGAAGTACTGCGCCATAAAAGGTCCTTCATGGGTCACAAGTTACCCAAACCGGCAATGGACCTTAGGTGGCGAGTGAACTGCTTGTTAAACATATCGTAATGTACTCATGTTTTGCATAATAAAACAAACAGCAGTCTCCATTTGTTATCACTGAGGGAAACAAATGCAGTTGAATTGTTTAATGAGTTAACTACAGTATGTATACATACAGGAAATAAGTAGCAAGAACTAAAAGGACTACAAAATACACATGGACCAATACATTTACAAAACATTCAAAATCCTTACAAAACGGGCTGTATTGGTCCACAATTTGGATCTTTGTACAAATTAAGGTTCCTTTAGTCATCTCAAATTTTCCAAGTGCCAGGGAGAACCTAACCCACTTTAAAATGGAAAGACCATTGACCCCCACCACACCCCAAGCAGATAAAGGAGTGAACCCAGGAGAATCTAGTGCACTGCCTTTCTTCCCACTCAAATCAAATGAGGCTGCTTTTTATTAAATCCACTATCCATTAAGCCTCAACGCAAATAAATCAGTCAAGAAATATGTAAAACGAACAATGTAGGAGGGAGACAAAACAGGGCTTTGGTAGTGAGTGAATGTGTGTGTCTGTACACGTGTCATCTTTACATGTTAGATCATTTGTTGGACACCTTTCAGACATGAAGCTCTCTCCCTTTTAATATTTACATCAAAATTATATTAAACAGCATTCAACTTCTCCATATCCAGGCCAAAACACAAAAAAAACCTCAGATCCATGAGCAGCAGTCCTTAAACTTCAAATCAGCGTTTCCAGTTCATCCAGTGCTAACAGTAATGGAGGGGAGGGGAGGGGGGAGGGGGTCCAGGGATGGAGGGTTTGGCCCTAGCATCTCTCCTGCAGGCTGGCTGACTAACTGGCACCAGTGCCCTCCATCACCTGCTGAGCCTGCTTTTGCCCCATGCAGCACTGAGCCACTGACTGGAACAACCTGAGAGAGAGAAGACAGCGGAGGGCTTTTAATCCAAGTCCTTCCATTGCAGCTTATCTTAGAATGATATTTCTTTGTTGTTGAATAAAGCAGAGCATGAACACAACGTGCTGCTAACTGGTTATCCTCCAGCATCTACTCTGCAGGTGAAGTCATCTCAGCTGAGTGAGAAGCCAACTCTGGTAGAGAGTGAATGAGCACATACTTTTCGATCTCCGGGGCACAGTGCACAAAGTCGTGGCTCCAGAACTTGAAGGCAGGGTTCTTGATGAGCTCGATGAACGTGATGAGCAGTCCCCAGGGGTGAGGCCTGTTCACAATCAGCCTCTCCAGAAGAACCCTGCAGACAGGAACAAAAGCTACTTAACAAAATACACTTGGAAAGGAAACAGATCCATGAAATGCAGGTAGTTCTACAATGCCTGGTTTTCAGATGCAATATCTTTTTGTAGAGAACATTTACCTGGTGATCTGCTCCTGGATTGCCTCCGTGTTGGCCTCAGCAAACAGGTAGAGCATGGTGCAGCTGAAGTAATGGGTGTGGCTGTTTGGGTAGCGCAGCTGATTAGCAATCGCATTCAGGAAGAGATAGCGCCCTGGGAACAAAGGAATGAGAGAATACCACTGTATACAAAAACAAACAAAAAAAGTTTGCTTTCGTGTGTGTGTGTGTGTGTGTGTCTTACCCTCAGTGTCCAGGTCCACAGCCAGGTTCTGGAAGATGTCCATGTGGGCTGAGTGAGTGATGGTGCTCATGGAGGGAGTGCTGCCCTTGTTGTGGATGTGTGCGATGGCCTGGGTCCCCACATACAGCACCAGTGCATTGATCAGCTGGATGTTGTAACGATTGCCTGGCTCATTTGACACCTAGAAGAGGGTTGTTGGGTAAAAAGGAGAACAAAAATGTAAAACCAACACTACGCAATGGAAGGAGACTAGTTTTGTTTCCAGATTGCATTGCTTAGATCTAGACACACAATGAAACACCCATGTATGATGACACTTCAGAAACAACGCATTACAAAAATCCACATTTGAACATTCGCTCCAAGTCAAAACTTAACCTGGTCTAAAGATGTGTCGTTGTGCTGCAAATACTTCCAGGGACCCAGAGTGGCGCCCCCTACCTGCAGATTGCTGCGGAGCTCAGAGAGGAAGGTGACAGGGGAGCGCGTCTTCAGGTACGAGTCCAGATCCTTCTTGAACTGAGAGGGCATCACTCCGGTGAAGTTAGTGAGGATGCGTGGAGCTATGTTGATCTCGCTGAGCATGTCAACCTAGTAAAGAAAAATTAAACAAAAAAAATTATTGACTAAACCTTAAGAGTTACAGAAGACCATTTCCTGTGTAAGAATGTATTTAGGGTCTGTCATTCAGCTGTACCTTCAGATTGGGAGTGAAGGGGTCTGGAAGTCTCATATTGCGTGGGAAGGCACTCAGGATCAGGTTGCGGAGCTGGATGCAGTTGGGCGGGATGACATCACAGAAGCCGTAGTGGTAGTCACACAGGAACTCTGGGAAGTCATGCAGCAAGACAAGCAGGACACGCAGGGTACCCTGAGGATAGGAGAAAAATACAGTCAGTCAGGTTACTAGTCATTTCAAGAAAAAAAAGAAAAAAACATTTAGAGCAGTTTACATACCTTGTAGAGGATTTGCATAGGTTTGTTGAGCTCAACATTCCTCAGGAAGGGCGCTAGGTATTTGAAAAGATCAATGAGCAGCTGGGCATACATGGGCCAACCCTAAGAGAAAAGAAAAAACAAAGGTTATCAATGGTTGCTTTTAAGCAGCAAAAACACCCACCCAGACATTGCATTAACACATCAGTGACTTGTCCTTGCCTTCTGCTGTGGCGTGTGTGCCAGCATCCTGGCGATGAAGATCCGGTGAGAGATCAACTCCAGCCAAGCGTAGACAAAGCCAGGGGCTTTGGTAGGCCTCAGGATGTGGAAAGTGTTGCTGTGGATATAAGGGAAAAAAACGATACATCACACGGAGTTGAGAAAAGTAACCTTTAAGATGTCTTAAAGACATGTCTAACAGACATGGCAGCATTTACCAGAAGGCGGTGAGGGTCTGGAAGTTGATGGTCTCCAGCACATGCTCGGGGGCATTGAGCTCAAGCAGCAACATGATGAAGATGCGGTGGTAAGGCAACTGCTGAAACTCTGTCTGTCTTACATCATGGTCCTGGATCAGCACTCCAACCACAATACCTAGAACCTGAGACCAGTCAAGGGGCATTCAGATGAGCCCAGTAATCATGACATCAAGAGCATTTCTTATCTTAAATCTGATCTGTATAAAAAAAAATACATTTAGTTGATATTGCAGTTTGAGGTTTTCAAATGTAAGATTGTCTTTGAGAGATCTTTACAAAGCAGAAAGCTTATTATTCAGCATCCTCCTAATTCTTACCTTGTTGAGCAGGTTGATTTTGGTGACTGTGTTGGTGGCCTCTCCAGAGTGCTTGACCAGCAGAGCGATGAGGCGAACAAAGGCATCCAGGTTGTGGTAGCACTTGGCTCTGATGATGGCGGCGCTGGCCGCAGGATTGTGCTGCTGCTCGGCCTGGGCGCGGTAGCTGATCTCCACACACATCTCTGTGCACAGCCGGAAGAAACGCGTGATCAGGTCATCTGTCTTCAGAATGCCCTGCTGGTGCATCTGGGGAGGACAGTAAGTACAGTAGTGAGAATTGCCATTCGCTTCTACCGTCTTCCATAATGTAGTTAGAATTGTTGTTTATTTTTTCCTGAAATGAACAGCTACTGTGTATTTGTATTTTATTAGGGATCCATTATCTGGTCCCAAGGAAGCAGCTACTCTTCCTGGGGTCCAAACACATCAAGACACTTACATTACATCATAGAACACCACATGTCCACAACACAAAATGTATGATAACACAATGTACGTGCGCATGTGTCTGTAGCTGTGCATCTTTTCACAGTTCTCGCTGTTACATAAGGTGTATTTTTATCCGATTCTACTGCTTGCATCAGTTACCTGATGTGGAATAGAGATCAATGTAGTCATGGCTCTATGTAGTACTGTGCGCCTCCCATAGTCTGTTCTGGACTTGGGGATTGTGAAGAAACCTCTGGTGGCATGTCTTGTGGGGTATGCGTTGGTGTCCAAGCTGTGTGCTAGTAGTTTCAAAAAAGGACAGCTCGGTGTATTCAGCTTGTTAACACATCTTACAAAAACAAGTAGTGATGAAGTCACCCTCTACCACTGAGCCAGGAAAGATTGACAAGCATATCATTAATGTTAGCTCTCTGTGTACATATATGGGCCAGTTGTGTTGCCCTGTTCTGAGCCAATTGCAATTTTCCTAAGTCCCTCTTTGTGGCACTGGACCACATGACTGAACAGTAGACCAGGTGCGACAAAACTAGGGCCTGTAGGACCTGCCTTGTTTATAGTGTTGTTAAGGCAGAGCAGCACTTTATTATGGACAGACTTCTCCCCATCTTAGCTACTGTTGTATCAACATGTTTTGACCATGACAGTTTACAATCTAGGGTTACTCCAAGCAGTTTAGTCACCTCAACATGCTCAATTTCCACATTCATTACAATATTTAGTTGAAGTTAAAATGAATGATTTGTCCCAAATACAATGCTTTTAGTTTTAGAAATATTTAGGGCTAACTTATCCCTTGCCACCCATTCTGAAACTGCAGCTTTTTGTTAAGTGGTGCAGTCATTTCAGTCGCTGACGAGTATAGGAGTATAGGTGAGTCATCCAGCAGCATACCACCCTGCATACCACTGCTGGCTTGCTTCTGAAGCTAAGAAGGGTTGGTCCTGGTCAGTTCCTGGATGGGAGACCAGATTCTGCTGGAAGTGGTGTTGAAGGGCCAGTAGGAGGCACTCTTTCCTCTGGTCTAAAAAAAATATCCCGATGCCCCAGGGCAGTGATTGGGGACACTGCCCTGTGTAGGGTGCAGTCTTTCGGATGGGACATTAAACGGGTGTCCTGACTGAAGTCATTAAAGATCCCATGGCACTTATCGTAAGAGTAGGGGTGTTAACCCCGGTGTCCTGGCTAAATTCCCAATCTGGCCCTCAAACCATCACGGTCACCTAATAATCCCCAGTACAATTGGCTCAATCATCCCCCTCTCCCCTGTAACTATTCCCCAGGTCGTTGCTGCAAATGAGAACTTGTTCTCAGTCAACTTACCTGGTAAAATAACAAATAATAATTTTAAAAAATCCGCATACAGTAATTTGTGTAACAGCTGTGCTTGTTGAATGTCCTTTCCTATAAGCAGCTGAAAGTTTGTTTACTGTAAAATAATGTATCTGGTAAAACCATTTTTTCCAAAAGTTTACTAATGGTTGGTAATAGGCTGATTGGTCTGCTATTTGAGCCATTAAAGGGGGCTTTACTATTCTTAGCTAGTGGAATGACTTACGGGACCCTCCAGCCCTGAGGGCACACACTTTCTAGTAGTCTTAAATTGAAAATATGGCAAATAGGAGTGGCAATATAGTCTTATCCTCAGTACTTCTCCATCCAAGTTGTCAGACCCCGGTGTCCTGTCATTATTGACAGACAATAATTTGTTCCTCTTCCACACTGACTTCACAGAATTCAAAATTACAACACTTGTCTTTCATAATTTGATCAGTTTTACTTGGAAAAGTACAGTTTATTTTATTGTTTAGTCATGATTTCTCAATACCTTTGCCGGTTGTGCAGGCAGACTTATTTGCCATTCCCTTTGCCTCATCTCTCAACCATACAATTTCTCAATTCCTCAATCCACAGGATTTAACCGTTCTTAGTCATTTTCTTAATGGGTGAATGCTTATTAGTAATTGGAATAAACAATTTCATAAATGTGTCCAGCGGCACCACAGACCAACAAATACTCTTCACATCAACATAGGAATCGCTACAAAATGTATTGTATAACCTCGTACACTATATTAGGCCTAGATATGGCTACTATATTGTGATCACTACATCCGAATACTGCTTTCAAGCAAATTTCTGCAGCATTAGTAAAGATGTGATCAATATGATGATTTCATTCCTGTTGGTAACTACCCTGGTAGGTTGACCGATAACCTGAACCAGGTTGCAGGCACTGGTTACAGTTTGAAGCTTTTTCTTGAGTGGGCAACTTGATGAAAGGCAGTCAATCTTTAAAATCACCCATATACCTCTGTTGATATCACATACAGTTGTGGCCAAAAGTTGAGAATGACAAATATTAATTTTCACTGCTGCCTCAGTTTTTATGATGGCAATTTGCATATACTCCAGAATGTTATGAAGAGTGATCAGATGAATTGCAATTAATTGCCAAGTCCCTCTTTGCCATGCAAATGAACTGAATCCCCAAAAACATTTCCACTGCATTTCAGCCCTTTCACAAAAGGAGCTGAAATGTCAGTGATTCCCTCATTAACACTGGTGTGACTGTTGACAGGGACAAGGCTGGAGATCACGGTCATGCGGATTGAGTTCAAATAACAGACTGGAAGCTTCAAAAGGAGGGTGGTGCTTGGAATCATTGCTCTTCCTCTTGTCAGCCATGGTTACCTGCAAGGAAACACGTGCCGTCATCATTGCTTTGCACAAAAAAGGCTTCACACGCAAGGATATTGCACCTGAATCAACCATTTATCAGATCATCAAGAACTTCAAGGAGTGGTTCAATTGTTGTGAAGAAGGCTTCAGGGCGCCCAAAAATGTACAGCAAGCGCCAGGACCGTCTCCTAAAGTTGATTCAGCTGCGGGATCGGGGCACCACCAGTACAGTGCTTGCTCAGGAATGGCAGCAGGCAGGTGTGAGTGCATCTGCACGCACAGGGAGGCAAAGAATTTGATGGCCTGGTGTCAAGGGCAGCAAAGAAGCCACTTCTCTCCAGGAACAACATCAGGGACAGACTGATATTCTGCAAAAGGTACAGGGATTGGACTGCTGAGGACTGGGGTAAAGTCATTTTCTCTGATGAATCCCCTTTTCGATTGTTTGGGGCATCCGGATAAAACCTTGTACGGAGAAGACAAGGTGAGCACTACCAACAGTAAAGAATCCTGAGATCATTCATGTGTGGGGTTGCTTCTCAGCCAAGGGAGTGGCTGACTCACAATTTTGCCTAAGAACACAGCCATGAATAAAGAATGGTACCAACACATCCTCCAAGAGCAACTTCTCCCAACCATCCAGGAACAGTTTGGTGACGAACAATGCCTTTTCCAGCATGATGGAGCACCTTGCCATAAGGCAAAAGTGATAACTAAGTGGCTCGGGGAACAAAACATTGATATTTTGAGTCCATGGCCAGGAAACTCCAGACCTTAATCCCATTGAGAACAATCCTCAAGAGGCGGGTAGACAAACAAAACCCTACAAATTCTGACTATCTCCAAGCATTGATTATGCAAGAATGGGCTGCCATCAGTCAGGATGTGGCCGAGAAGTTAATTGACAGCACGCCAAGGTGGATTGCAGAGGACTTGAAAAAGGGTCAACACTGCAAATATTGACTCTTTGCATAAACTTCATGTAATAGTCAATAAAAGCCTTTGACACTTATGAAATGCTTGTAATTATACTTCAGTATTCCATAGTAACATCTGACAAAAATATCTAAAGACACTGAAGCAGCAAACTTTGTGGAAATTAATATGTGTCATTCTCAACTTTTGACCACGACTGTACATTATCAAGCATTTCACACGTTATCCAGATAATGTTAGCACATGGTGGTCTATAGCAGCTTCCCACCAGAATGGGCTATAGGTGAGGCAGATGAACCTGTAGCCGTATTACTTCAACAGTATTTAACATGAGATCTTCAAAGCTTTTCAGGAATGTGGTTCTGAATATAAAACAACATCTCAACCATTCGCATTTGTCTTTTCAGGAGATTTTATAACCATGTATTGCTACCACTGTATCAAAGGTATTATGCAAGTGAGTTTCAGAGATAGAATATGAATATCTGTTACTATTAATTTCATGAACGTTGTGTCATAAGCTACATATGTTAACGTGGGATATATTTTTTTATAACTTTTCTGGGATGCTTGATGCTTTACTGGGAAGCTTAGCAGAAGTAGACATGCTCATGCTATTTATATTAGTGCAGGGTGAGCTGCATACAGTGGACTTCCTGCTAGGGCACACCACCTCAGTGCTAACAGTTATAACTGGTTCATAGGCACATGATTACTGCATGCAATAGCTGTAGGATCAGCAGAGGCATTCAGAGGGACATAAATTAAGTTACATTGTGTCTACCAACACCGTGTAATGTCCATTTGCTGAAGCATTATGACAACTCAGCGTCACAATTGGGTCATTGATAAGCCTTGTAATGCTGGGAATGGATCCGGGAACACAAATTACTAAGATTTTTGTATAAATGTCCAGTCCAGTAACACTGCTACTTGGTGAGCACAGCAGTGGGTTCCAAGATAATGGGGTTGCTACCATGAGCACTAAGAACCACTCTGTCAAGGACATGACTTGTGCTGTGCTCTTGTATTTTAAGGCAAACCAGGTAACGGCCTTGGAGGAACCTGTCATAAGGCAAAGACGGTTAAAAGACAAGTGTGTGTGCTATACCTGGCCCACAAAAGCAGAAAAGGCCTTGGTGCTGTCCCGGCCGGCGGCTGCAGAGTGGTACAGGTTGACCCATTCCCTCAGCAAGTACTCCGCCTTCTCCCTCAGGCCCGGCGGGTCGTCGTACTCAGACGCTTGGGAGATGCCAGAGTGCATCATAAAGTTGGGTCCTCCATGGGCCCGGTCGATCATGGCCTCGTAGTTAGAGCGGACCACATCCATCAGCTGAGGAAGCCTGGGGATCACAGGACACAAATCAGTTAGAAAACTAAACATATGTACACCAACACCCCAATAAACTCCACATCTCCAAGGTGTTATTCATTATGCACCAAATGGAAGACAACGAACTGAAAATAGGGACAGAACTACAAAATATAAATACGCCACATGTTAAGTGTTAGTCCCATGTTTAATGAGCTGATATTAAAAAAAGATCCCATAGATTAGGACATAAATGTATTTCAATTGACTGATTTCCTCATGTGAACTAACGCAGTAAAATCTTTGAAATTGTTGCATTAATATTTTTGTTCAGTGTATTAACACCCATTTTAGTGTGTCTTAAATGAACACAACCCAAAATCCTAATTAAATTAGGACAGAAAAGGACTCACCCCTCAGGTGCATTGGCCCTGGAGTGTGCGCTGGTTCTCATCAGAGTCTCGATGGTGTGGAACAGGTCGGCCTCTGTGATGTGGCTCACACTGCGCTCATCCACCAGCAGCAGCTTTACCAGCTGCATGGCAAATGCCACTGCCATGTAGTGCAGACCGTTCTCCATAGACTAGACAAGAGAAACATACACACAGGGGTTTTAAGATAGTGACAAAGGGACGGAATACACCACATGCCCATTATTCAGTTGTATAGAATCAAGATGGACTATTGACAGATGGCGTTGCTCACACTAGAATATCTCAATGCTTAATAAAAGGTGTGTAGTGGTGTTTACCTGTGCCAGGTGCAGGTCGTACTGCTGCATGTTGACCAGGTGGTTTCTGATCAGCAGCTCCACAGCCTCCACATTGTACTTGTACTCATCACGGCACTCAATCAGGCACCTGGAACAAGTAAAGATATCACAAACATTAAATTAATGAGTGGATTTAGTTTCCCCTCTTCATTCGAGCAAAAAACTTAACCCACCCATAGGAAGGTTAAGGGGATACCAACCTGGTAATCTGTTTGTTGCACCATTGTGATCCGTATGCCCGGCCGTCCTGGAGGGATTTTAGCACCAGCAGGTGACACTCTCTGTACCGCAGGAGCAGGTCAGCATCGGCCCCACTGGTGGCATCGAGCAGACCCTCAACAGCCTAGAACAAGGAAGGAGAGATGAGTGACACAGGAAGAGATCTTTTCTACTGAGACCGGTGTATTCATAAAGACAACTAAACAACTTTTCTATCCATGTATGTTTTCCTAGTGTTGTTGTGTGCGGAGTAATCCCCGACCTTCTGCAGCAAGCCCAGAGCAGCAATGCCATCCCGGGAGTTCCTGGCCAGGGCCACTGCCTCCAGCAGACTGCGCAGGGCTTGAGTCTGGGGGTTCATGGCCAGCGCTGGGGGGATGGCATGGAGGTGCTGCTCCAGGTCAGCCATGCACTTGTCATAAATCTGAGCCACATCGTCTGTGGCCCATGCCTGTTGCTGTAATAAACACAGGACAGAGACATTTATATGGTACTTGGGTAAAGTTCTTAAGCTTAAAATCAGATTGGGTTATGTCAAAGACAGCAGAAAATGCAGTTTCAGGCAGTTCTCTCTTCCAGTGGTATGAGAGTCTACCTTCATGGGCTGGGAAAGGAATCCAGTGGGCTGAGACAGGTCGTTGCTGGGTAGGAAGCCTGGAACATTCCTGGCAAACTCCTCGTACACCGCCAGCTGTTTGGGGTCTACTCCTCCAACCTGTGGTAGAAATTTAGCTCAGTAAATAGTCCAGATGCAAACGCAGTCTTTGATAAAACATTTTTTAAATTTACGTTTTCTTGACTATACCGATAATAGGTGAGAAAGTGGAGTGCTATAAACTAGGTGAGCTCACCTTGAGTCTGATCTGCTCTGGCATGCGCTCTGCCTGGTAGGTCAGCACCACAGGGTCGCAGTAGCGACGACCCTCCTGACGGGCGTGCTTCCTCAGCTCAAACTCCTACAGGAGAGAAAGAGTAAAGGTACAAGTCAGCCATCATACAAAAGTTGTGGACAGTATACACACAAGAGCAGCATCCCAGTGCAAATATGGTGATGAGCCCATAACCACTAACCGTGGCTAGTCTCTTGTCCATCTCTGGGCCAGCCTTCTCTACTGCAGTCTTCTGGATGAAGCAGCAGGCCAGCTCACAGTTGTCCTGGGCAACCCTAGCAGCAGCCTCCTCCATCATCTCTCTCTGCTGGGGGGTGGGAGCCTGGAGGGGGACAGGACCAAAGCTATAAGCAAAAGGAACACTAATAAGACTTATTTTATATAGCGCTTTGTGGATGTGAATGAAGGCGACTGTACCCTGAGGGCTGCGGCAAAGCTGTTCTTCAGGTTGGTAGCGATACTCATGAGCAGGGGCTCCCGGCAGGTGATCATGGCCATGCCGGCGGTCAGGTTACGCATCATGTGATGGGCAGCCACACGCATGCGCGACTCCTCGGAGTCCAGGGCAAAGTCCTTCCTGACAATCTGCTCGCAGGTAGTCATGGCGATCTTGATGGAACGGTCCACCACAGGGTGGACGAGCTCCTGCACGGCCCGCTCAATGGACTGTCTCACACACTGCTTCAGCTGAGGGTGGGCTTGGAGCAAGGGGATCTGCAGGGAGAGAAATCTTAGTACCCCACATACCATGTGTAGGTCAACACCCAGGTGTTTGAGTGAGAGTGCTACTTACGTTGATGTTGATATTGATGTGAGGGGCTAGCCCTGCAAGGGCGTACACATTGATGTCATGATAGCTAAACTGTGGGGTAGGGGGACCAGTAGCTGAGCAAGTGGTGGTTGCGGCAGGAGTGGATGGCGCAGCTGCAAATGGAAGAAAGTCTCCTGTTGGTTACAAAATGCTATTTTGATTAAAATACAGCCTGAGAGCAGCAGCTCGATGAACAGAACAAATAAAAAAAGCAATGGGTTAAATGTTCTTGGCAAAACACTTGAACAAATGTAGGTTATTGAAATTGAAATGATCGTATTGAGCTAAAATCATTCAACAAATTATGATGAAATATTTCCATTTCAATATACATGGGGACCAATCACAATCAGATGAAACAAACATTCAAATACATTTGTTAGAAAGATATTCACACACCGACAAGGGGCATCCCAATTTGAAAGTGCTGGATACCTGTGCTAACAACAGGGAGCATTTCTTCAGGGGGCTTGGCCTCTTTCTTTGGTGCAGAGAGCTGTTCCTCCAGTCTCTTCAACTTGTCTTTGTCCTTCAGAAGGGTGCCAGGCTTCAGGTCATTGATGTCCAATGATAAGTTCTTACACAGCACCTCAATCTCAAACTTCAAATTCAGCTGTAGTGAGAAAATGACAAATCAGTACCTGAAAACTTTTAGAAACATGGTGTGACTGGTAGATGAAAGAGAAGGGGTTCCCTGACCTTGAGATCATGCTCCGTATGCAGCTCTGCCAGCACATTCATGATGGCCATCGTCCAGGGATTCTGGGGTCGGAAAATCTGAGGATATTAAATGGCTTTTAAGTCAACCTGCTCTTAAAAACATTGAAGGCATAATAGCTAGGAAATGTGCCAATACACAAACCCAGTGCTAACAAGTCAAAATAAATTACCCGAAGAGCCATTGGCTCCTAAACAAAAACGTTTTTTAAAATATTTTTTTTACAGAAATATTGCGCACATACTCTGCACCTCTTTGCTTCCTCTGGAGGTGGGCTTTAATGCGGCCTATACTTGTCTACGTCATCTAGCTCCGACTGGCTCCCTGTCTGCGGCTGTAGGTACTCTGCCTGATGGAACTGGCTCACTTTCTTTTTCTGTGGATCAGTCTTAGGGCACATTATTTCTCTTGACCATGCAACCTGCCCAAGAAAAACTAGTCTAGTAATAGGCAGGCCGTAGTCAGGGGAAATACTCCAGGCCCAAATATTGTCTGTTGTGTTGGCCGTCTCGCTATTCCTGCCTGCCGGGGATGGCTCAGTCTGTGCTGGGCTCAAGCTCACTGAACAATTTGCACTGTCAACAATGTAAAGGTTGTCCTAGAAATTAAAATGTGAATCCAGATGCATATTGATATACTTAAAAATGTTGGTGAGAATGTGGCTTTACCACGCTACGTAAACTGGATTCCAGGACTTTGGCCACAAACGGGACCACATAGAGTAGCTCCTGCTGCCCCTTGACATACGCTTCCAACAACAGGGATTTCACCTCCAAATCCTAACAGGAAAAAAATTAAATAAAACAGGTTAAACACAAAATACCATCTTGGGGCACAATTACAAACATTTGGTTAATTGTTGGGAGGAAAACCAAATGGAAAATTTAATACAGGCCAACATTTAAAAATGAGGAAATCTACTCACTGTGTATAGGATGGGCTTGTTTTTAGCCAGAGTGATCATACCAAGCCAGTGACCCAAATTCTTCAGTAGGGATCGATCAGAGAAGTTTGCAGCTGCCTTATCAGAGGTAAGGAGAACCTGTCACATGGAGAGAGAAAAGGTTAACAATTAAATATATCTTTATCTGATGAATTTACAAACTATCGTCCATAAAAATTGATTAAGTGAATAACTCTTCACCTTGATGTTTCTGTAAGTTTCATTCAGGGCCATTTTGACAAACTCTGGGTTCTTCAGGGTGTCCAAGAAGTTAGAGTACAGGCTGTGGAAGTTGGGCTCAATGCTGACCCTCTTCATGACCAGATACTGAGAGACCCAGGGCATGAACTCTTCTTTGACAGTCTCCTTTAACTCCTCAACCTTGAGAGTTAGATGAAAGTACACAAGCATTAGTAGAAGTAATAGAAATCTTGGCCAAAACCAAGATCCTCAATATAGCATGCTTTTGCAACACCATGAGGTAAACAAAAATATATCTATGACTGACCTTCTGTGTCATGTTGGATTGTGACAGGTTATTGAAGATGAAAGCAATTTTCTCTTGAACATTTTCTGGGGGTTCCACAATCCTCTCGGTTTGGTCTGTTGCTACTAGAAGTGTGTCGATGTTTGTGGTATTGATGGAGGGCTGAAATTACAATATACATTCAGAACAAAATGCTGCTATTCTATATTATAAACTCTTCTTGGGAAACCTCAATTCTTAGTGAGCGCATATTTGCCAAACAACTACACTACTGGAGAATGTCTTCAGTGACATAGCTTCACCAACTCATTATTTTAGGCTCGTCACACATTTGTTAAAAATGAAAATATTTCCTGGTGTTTACATTCCTTTAGTCTTTGTAAACTAAAATGAGCATTTCAAATGTGAAAACCAGACAGCGTTCCTCATAGAACGGTTCAGAATGTTGCCATTGACACAAACTATGGCAACGCAGGAAAACTGATGCGCTGGTTTGCTAGAGTCATTTTACATGACCAGAGAAAAACATTGGCATATATATGGTGCAAGTGACTCCCTGATGTTTCCCCAGGTACTCACCGGCACATCCTTCTTGAAGTTGCCAGGGGTAGGCCGGGTGATGGTAGTGGTTTTGGCGACAGTGGTGGTGGTGGTAGCTGTGGTGACCAGGGTGCTGGGCTGTCCAGGCTGGGGGGCTTTGGGAGGCTGAGACAAGGCCTGAGCTTGAGCCAACGCCAGGCTTCCTGGGGTGGTGATGGATCCCTGCATCTTCACCGGAGGGTCCCGTGACTGTTGGCCATACTCGATATACTGCACGCACAGGATATTCGAAAGTGCCAGAGCGAGAGACTTATTTATCGTGAAGTAGGATCCGCACCTCTGGCTAAGATGTTACGGATATCAGTATAAAAACAAGGAAGATGCATGTACGGATGAAGAATGACCGATTGTGTCACAAATATACAGGAAATCCAATTACCTCTTGTAAATGATGGGGGAATTGCAGAAAGTGGCCGATTGAGGCCAAGTGCTGACAATATTGGGGATAGTCCTTCAGTCTAGAGAGGGAAAGATCAAATTAGCCCTACAGCAGTCACAGATAATTTGAATCACACATACGCAAGATGCAAATATTCAGTGTGGAATACCATTAAGCATCTGAAGACAGATAATAGTTCATACCTATTTTTGAATCTATCTAGAGCAGCGATTCCAAAGTAATACATTTTGGACCCAAATGGCTTCCTCAAGGCTTCGAGTACATATCGAAGGGCCAGTCCGAGGGCCATGTAGGTGACAAGGCCTTTCTCAATGATCCCCCCGAACAGGCAGGCGGTGATGTGTAGCTCCTTGTCAGGGTACTGGGGGAAGAAGCGGTACTCCTCAAACAAGTTCCTCAACATACAGTTAAAGACCTCACGCTCTCGCTTGATGGTGGAGTCCTTGAACCTCTGCAGCATCTCCAGCACCTGCCAGAGAGAGACGGGCGCCAAGGATTTAGCAGCTGCAGACTAGGGATGTCACAATTCCAGAATGTTTACTTTAATACCAGGTTTAGTATCACAATTAGGGTTTTGACACTCAGCGGTGTTGTGGTAAGGAAACAAAACATAAAGCAGACAAATGGAGGAAAACCAGTCCTAACGTTGATAACAAGCAGCCTTGTTGTCAACCAAAATCACATTTATTTTCCAAGCTATAGCACCACTATTTTGCATACAGTAGGTTTAATAAAGGACCATAGATTTCAGCCTGCTTTGTGTCTTCCTTTTTGACATGGAAAATCAGGAATTGTCATATCGCGACAACTAATCACAAAACGATACAGATGCAAAAGAATATAGCGTATTAGCCACTTGACTTCTGTAGTTAAAATAAGAGAAACAAATAACAAATGTGGACAGCCTAAAATCCTTCTACAAAACCATATAAGACAGCATACAAAATACAATAAAATTGGATACATAGAATAAATGTGCTTATCTATGGCCAAATTATATCAATGTTAAAAATAGAATGTTGCCCCTTTAAGCTAGCCTCTCTTTTGAGAAAGTTCTGGCTACAGTAGCCAATATGAATGCTAGATGTCTTTTTGTAGAGGTATCAACAGTAGCCTATTGCTAATTTGCTACTATTTTCACTATTGAAAGTTGACTTTAGCAAATAAATTTCCCCAAAAGAAAGAAATAAGCTCAGCAAGTGGATTGATGAGAGCTTTTTAAAAGAGTCTGCACAGCTCATGTGTGCCGTGTGAATGCATCAGCTCGGTCAAGTGAAGAGTGGGTGCTTGAATGAACGGCCAATCATATTGCTCAAATATAGCATAAGTTTTGTGTGGGTAAACTCACTATGACACCAGCAGTTTTCTACAGCAGACTGCAACAGAGCATATAAACGCAATCAATGCGCTGAGAAGTTACTGGCCCAGTCGACAAATTACCAGACATTATCCTGTCAGTCAGTGTACGACACATTTAACCAAAGAACCAAACATTTGGAACTAAACTGTTTTCATGTTATAGTACCGAAAAATGCCCAAAGTTTCGGTGTATCGTGCAACACTACTGCAGACCATTTTATTCAGAAACTAACCTCATCCACAGACATGGTGGGGTGTGGGGGGTGGTTGTAGATGCGCTGGAAGTAGCTGTTAGCCTCATCATCAATCTCCTTACTAAAGTGCTGGTTAGCCTCTGGCCACACCTGAGATAGGTCAGCTGGGAAAAAAGGTGAGACCAAATCAAACAATACTGCCAAAGAAAACCCTTCAGAATCATTTCAAAATGATTCTGAAGGGTTTTGTGATGAACTGCAGCAAATAAAACAACGATTTATAGTGCAATTTCACCTTAAGACTTTACACTATCAAAGCAATAAACAGACAAATAAACATTCAATTAGAAGCATAATCATTTGCATTTAATGGATGACTGACCTGTATTTCCTCTGATTCAATGTGTGAAAGGCCGTTTCTTCCCAGATCGTACTCAATATTTTTTTAGATGAATCAATTACAAATGCTTTAACAGTTTTCAAGTAAACCCTCATTACTTCAAGAGGCTATTAGGAGATACTAAGAATATTTTCAGAGGAAATACACTCAGTCACACCACCACCACTTACAGGCCATCTTACTCTGCTGAAAGGTGGGCGGATTCAGGCCTGGTGTGCTCATCTTCCTCGTCCCAAATGGATCACTGCTCACTGCTGGCATTCCAAGACCAGAACCAATACCAGAGCCAATGCCTGATCCCAGCGGACCTAGACAAAAGAAAAACCCACTTCAGTCCTCCATATAGTGTAATCAAAACACTATGCAAATATCTATGGCACGTTCTCTCCTCATACCTGGGTTACCTAGCTGTGAAGAGAGACTTCCAATCCCCCCAAATGGTGTGCTGGGGTTGGACAGTGGAGGGAAGGCCTTAGCTGGGGACTGGGGGTTGCTGAAAGCAGAGCCCAGCGGGGTGGGAAAGCCCTGCATATTCTGTGTGTGAGAGGTGGCAGAGCTGCCCAGGTTGAGGGAGCCCATGGCTGTCAGAGGATCCATCTAACACACAGAATGGAGCACCAGGTTGAGAAACCTGTTTTTCAGGCTAATGTTCACAATTATGTTATAAGACAAAACAATTTATTCAAATTTAGGGGATGATGAAAGTAATGCTTCTAGCTGATACACATTCCCCAAATAAACAGTGATAAAACACTCTTCACCTGGAGAGGAGACACCGACACTTGCACAGGGGAAATTGCATCTAGGCTGCTGGTGCTGGGAGCACGGCCCTTTGGCATGACCCCTGGTGGCGGCTGGCGGGCTTTGTTCATGACGTTGCTACAGTTGGCAGCCATGGTCAAGATAGTCTCAGAGAGCTCTTGAGTGACGCTCCTGAAAAAACATTTAACATACACCAAATAAAGTAACGTCCCCTTTTCAGGACCATGTCTTTCAAACATCATTTGTAAAAATACAAATAAGTTCACACAGATCTTCATTGTAAAGGGTTTAAACACCGTTTCCAATGCTTGTTCAATGAACCATAAACAATGAATGAACATGCACCTGTGGAACGGTCATTAAGACTAACAGCTTAGACTGTAGGCAATTAAGGTCACAGTTATGAAAACTTAGGACACTAAAGAGGCCTTTCTACTGACTCTGAAAAACACCAAAAGGAAGATGCCCAGGGTCCCTGCTCATCTGCGTGAACGTGCCTTAGGAATGCTGCAAGGAGGCATGAGGACTGCAGATGTGGCCAAGGAAATAAATTGCAACGTCCATACTGTGAGATGCTTAAGACAGCATTACAGGGATACAGGACGGACACCTGATCGCCCTCGCAGTGGCAGACCACATGTAACACCTACACAGGATCGGTACATCCGAACATCACACCTGCGGGACAGGTACAGAATGGCAACAACTGTCCAAGTTACCCCAGGAACGCACAACCCCGTCATCAGTGCTCAGACTGTCCGCAATAGGCTGAGAGATGCTGGACTGAGGGCTTGTAGGCCTGTTGTAAGGCAGGTCCTCACCAGACATCACCGGCAACAACGTCGCCTACAGGGCACAAACCCACCATCGCTGGACCAGACAGGACTGGCAAAAAGTGCTCTTCACTGATGAGTTGCAGTTTTGTCTCACCTGAGCTAATGGTCAGACTCGCATTTATCGTCGAATGAATGAGCGTTACACTGAGGCCTGTATTCTGGGGCGGGATCGATTTGGAGGTGGAGGGTCCATCATGGTCTGGGGCGGTGTTGTCACAGCATCATCGAACTGAGCTTGTGGTCATTGCAGGCAATCTCAACACAATGCGTTACAGGGAAGACATCCTCCTGGTACCCTTCCTGCAGGCTCATCCTGACATGACCCTCCAGCATGACAATGTCACCAGCCATACTACTCATTCTGTGCGTGACTTCCTGCAAGATAAGAATGTCAGTGTTCTGCCACGGCCAGCAAAGAGCACGGAGCTCAATCCCATTGAACACGCCTGGTACCTGTTGGATCAGAGCCATTCCCCCCCAGAAATGTCCGGGAACTTGCAGGTGCCTTGGTGGAAGAGTGGGATAACATCTCACAGCAAGAACTGGCAAACCTGGTACAGTCTATGAGGTGGAGATGCACTGCATTACTTAATGCAGCTGGTGGCCACACCAGATACTGACTTACTTTTGATTTTGACCCCCCACCCCCTTTGTTCAGGGACACATTCAATTTCTGTTAATCACATGTCTGTAGAACTTGTTCCGTTTATGTCTCAGTTGTTGAATCTTTTTATGTTCATTGAAATATTTACACATGTTAAGTTTGCTGAAAATAAACGCAGTTGACAGTGAGAGGACGTTTCTTTTTTGTCTGAGTTTTATAAAAAAATAAAATACATTTCTAGATGAATATGATCATTGTAGATAATACAAGATAAGTTGAAATTAAATGAATTATGAAACTAGACCTTAAAGCACCATACAACATGACTGAGTAATGAAAGAGCAAATTTGCTCATAGGCCCCATGATTCGAGCTCTGATAGGTAAACCCACCCTGCACAGGACTGCAGACAACCCAGCATGGTAGCCATCGTTTCCGGGGGAAGGAGGGCGCTTTTGGGCTGGTCTTTTTCTAGGGCCAGACCACCAATGATAGAGGGACAACGTCTCTTCAGGAACGTAACACACGCCTGGATGAAGGGCTCCTAGAACAGCAAACAGGTCAATGACTCATGTACTAGATCCCTATAACTTCTTATAGCAAAGTGTATGTATGTATAGTGGTTGTAATTGCTGTAAATTAAAGGCTCAACTCACACCACTCACCCCATGCTCTCGGATTTTGTCAGTCAGCCATTTGTCAAGTTTGAGGTATTCACGGCGAGAGGCAAGTGCAGCAAGGTCAATAACGAAGGCAAATGGAGTACCATTAAGCAGCATAGATAGAGACTGAAAAACAAGAGGAACAGTTTGGATATTGCAAAAAAAAAATATTGCACAAAGTAGCCGTATATAGCATACAAAATCAAAAATGTATCTTTTGACCAATGGCTAAAACGGGTTAATTATGTAGATAATCTCCCCCCCCCCCCAAAAAAAGTGACATGAGGTTGGGACCATCATAATCCATTCAAAACTTAATGGAGTTTCTACCCTTGTAGGATGGTCAAAATTAGGGCAACTAAATCAATGAAGGCCAGAGAAAGAAGTAAGGCTGGATTGTGTGCGAGGATTAACCTGTTTGGGCTAGGGGGCAGCATTTTCACTTTTGGATGAAAAGCGTGCCCAGAGTAAACTGCCTTTTCTGATTCCAGAAAATGACATTGTAGGATTTTTAATGAATTTATTTGCAAATTATGGTGGAAAATAAACTTTTGTTATTGACCAAATACTTATTTTCCACCACAATTTGCAAATAAATTCATTAAAAATCCTACAATGTCATTTTTTTTCTAATTTTGTCTGTCATAGTTGAAGTGTACCTATGATGACAATTACAGGCCTCCCTCATCTTTTTAAGTGGGATAACTTGCACAATTGGTGGCTGACTAAATACTTTTGCCCCACTGTATATGCATATTATTAGTCGTATTGGATAGAAAACACTGAAGTTTCTAAAAAACGGTTTGAATGATGTCTGAGTATAACAGAACTCACATAGCAGGCAAAACCCAGAAAAAATCCAAACAGGAAGTGGGAAATCCGAGGTTTGTAGTTTTTCAACTCAGCCCCTATTGAAGATAGTGGGATATTGGTTGTTGCACTTCCTAAGGCTTCCACTAGATGTCAACTGTCTTTAGAATGTTGTTTGATGCTTCTACTATGAAGGGTGGCTGAATGAGAGGGTAATGAGTCAGAGGTCTGCCAGAAGTCACGAGCTCAGTCACGCGCATTCACATGAGGTAGCTCCAGTTCCATTGCTTTTCTACAGACAATGGAATTCTCCGGTTGGAACATTATTGAACATTTATGATAAAAACATCCTAAATATAGATTCTATACATCGTTTGATATGTTTCTTCGACCAGTAATATAACTTTTTGGAATTTTAGTCCTACCTTTCCGCTGGATGTTGCATGCGCGTTTCGATTTGTTTACCAAACGCCCTAACAAGAAGAGGTATATGGACATAAATGAACTTTATAGAACAAATCAAACATTTGTGGAACTGGGATTCATAGGAGTGCATTCTGATGAGGATCATAAAAGGTAAGTGAATATTTATAATGCTATTTCTGACTAATGTTGATTGCGCAACATTGCGGATCTCTCTTTTGGCTGGTTTGGGCTCTGAGCTCCGTACTCAGATTATTGCATGGTATGCTTTTTCCGTAAAGTTCTTTTGAAATCTGACACCGCGGTTGCATTAAGGAGAAGTATATCTAAAGTTCCATGCATAAGTTGTATTTTCACCAACATTTATAATGAGTATTTCTGTAAATTGATGTGGCTCTCTGCAAAATCACCACATGTTTTGGAAGCAAAACATTACTGAACATAACACACCAATGTAAAATTAGATTTTTGGATATAAATATGAACTTCACCAAACAAAATATACATGTATTGTGTAACATGAAGTCCTATGAGTGTCATCTGATGAATATCAAAGGTTAGTGATTCATTTTATCACTATTTGTGCTTTTTGTGACTCCTCTTTGGCTGGAAAAATGGCTGGATTAACCTGATGTGACTCGGGGGCAGTATTTTCATTTTTGGAAAAATAACGTTCCCAAAGTAAACAGGATATTTTGTCAGGAAGGTGCTAGAATATGCATATAATTGACAGCTTAGGATAGAAAACACAAAAGTTTCCAAAACTGTAAAAATATTGTCTGTGAGTATAACAGAACTGATATTGCAGGCGAAAGCCTGAGAAAAATCCAATCCGGAAGTGACTCATGTTTTGAAAGCTCTGCGTTCCAATGCGTCCCTATTGAGTAGTGAATGGGCTATCAACCAGATTACTTTTTCTACGTATTCCCCAAGGTGTCTACAGCATTGTGACGTAGTTTTACGCCTTTATGTTTAAGAATACGTGTAAGCGGCTACATTGTGTAAGTGGTCACCTGATGGCTCGGAGTGATTCTCGCGTAAAATACAGAGGTAGCCATTTTTCCTTTCGCTCCTACTGAAAAACCAATGTGGATATATTACCGAATAGATATTTGAAAAACACCTTGAGGATTGATTATAAACAACGTTTGCCATGTTTCTGTCGATATTATGGAGCTAATTTGGAATATTTGTAGGCGTTTTCGTGACCGCAATTTCCGGTCGATTTCTCAGCCAAGCGTGAAGAACGGAGCTATTTCACCTACAAAAATAATATTTTTTGAAAAAAAGAACATTTGCTATCTAACTGGGAGTCTCGTGAGTGAAAACATCCGAAGCTCATCAAAAGGTAAACGATTTAATTTGATTGCTTTTCTGATTTTCATGACCAAGTTACCTGCTGCTAGCTGGACATAATGCTATGTTAGGCTATCGATAAACTTACAAATGCTCGTCTTGCTTTGGCTGTAAGGCATATTTTGAAAATCTGAGATGACAGGGTGATTAACAAAAGGCTAAGCTGTGTTTCAATATATTTCACTTGTAATTTTCATGAATAGGAATATTTTCTAGTAATATTTATGTCCGTTGCGTTATGCTAATTAGTGCCAGTCGATGATTACGCTCCCGGTTCCGGGATGGGTAGTATCAAGAAGTTAACGATAAAATTATCTTTAAAATGGTGCCTAATACTTGTATGTTTGAGAAATTTGATTTATGAGATCTGTTGATTTGTATTTGGCACCCTGCAATTTCATTGGCTGCTGGTGCTAGCGGAACACTGTTCCCAGACAGGTTAAACAGCATGATCATTACACAGGTGCACCTTGTGATGGAAACAATAAAAGGCACCTAAAATGTGCAATGCCTCAAGTTGAAGGAGCATCCAACTGGCATGCTGACTGCAGGAATGTCCACCAGAGGTGTTGACAGAGAATTGAATGTTCATTTCTCTACCATAACACACCCCCATAATTTGAGAATATGGCAGTATGCCCAACTGGCCTCACAACCGCAGACCACGTGTTACCACGCCAGTCCAGGACCTCCACATCCGGCTTCTTCACATGCGGGATAGTCAGACCAGCCACTCAATGATACTGATGGGCCTATGCCCTCCCAGGCCCACCCATGAAATTCATAGATTAGGGCCTAATGAATTTGTTTGTTGATTGATTTCCTTATCTGAATGAACTGTAACTCCGTAAATCTTTGAAATTGTTGCATTTATATTTTTGTTCATTATACTTCCCCAGTCAGATGAACTTGTGGATACCATTTGTATATGTCCGTGTCCAGTATGAAGAAAGTTGGAGGTAGTTTCGCAAGCCTAGGCTAACTAGTGTTAGCACAATGACATTGTATCTGCGAGCTGACAATGCTATTTTCCTGAATTTTTCCCCCATCTGGTCTCCACTGATTTAGTCACCCTAATTTCAACCATCCTAAAAGGGTAAAAACAATTGAGGTAAGAGATATTCATTTTTAGACATGGCATGACATGTAGTACTTTCATATTTTAGTATACACTGTTCCTATTCATGCGAAGTTCCTGTAATTTTTTAAAGACTTCTCACAAAAACAAGAGTATCTATGAAATGTCACCAGAGCACTGAGTGTACCCCAAGCTTTTTATTTTCAAAACCTTTACATTTATTTCAGCTCGGGTCATGCTAATTTTGCGACCCGCAGAAACAACTTGGAAGACGAGGACCACAAAATATAAAATCCTCAAACGTTTAGGCGATAAAGCTGCACCGCTCCTTCAACAGAGCTTGGTGCTTATTATCGGATGTATTAGGTTACAATACCCGACTTTTAAATATGTTATTAACGATATGTTAGGGAAACACCAGGCTGAACAACTCAGAACATGAAGAATCAATTGTCTTGGTAAAAATGTATTTTATAACATAAGCAAATGAAATGCCATCAACAAAATGCATTTTAACAAAATGCGTTTTAACCCACTGGGCAGAATGGGTGAACACCATACCTTCACAAAACTATACCACATTTCCTGAAAAAAACTAAACATGGATCCCTCCCTACCTACCTTCAAGTCCTGGGCCACATCCAGGATGCGGGACAGCTTGGCCTGGTCGTACTGCTCCCCTCTCATGTACCACTCAGCCATAGAGTGCATGATCAGCTGACGGATAGAGGGGGACTGGCCCTGTCCATGCCAGGCGTAGTGTAAGATGATAGCAGAGTTGGGGTGGTTGCCCAGGAAGATTGGCATGAGGGTGGAGATGAGCTCATGGCGCAGGGTGTGCCAGGAGGTGCTTATCTGCAGCAGCGCCAGCACCAGCATGTCGGGACAGTGCTTGATGGGGAAGCTGAAGAGCTGCTTTACCTGCTCGTACTGGCCCACCTCAGAGAGGCGCAGGAGGCTTTCCACCAGGTCCAGGCTTTTCCTGTGAGGCGATAATCACAAATAAAGTTTATCAAATGGCATGACATTGTTCTAATAATTAATGTAAAGGAGTACCTGGTATTGTGTAGGTCAGGAGAACTGTTTTACGTACCAGGTGGCTATCTCTCGATTATCGTCCTCAGGTGGGGCCTTCAGTATGTCAATTGCTACGGTGTGGCAGGGGTAGTCAGCAAAGCAGAACACATCTGGGCTCATGAGGGAGTGCTGGATGAATGACAGCTGGAAGAGAGTGATAATGGTCATGAGGGCTGAGGAGAGGAGTTCATTGATGTGAATGAAGGAGTTTGTTACCGCCGGAAATAAGACCAAAGTGTTGTGTCTTGTCATTTACATAAACCTGACCCATTCTCCTCCTTACCTGTCCTTCAGCATGCTTCCAGGGCCGGTAGATTAGGTCGACAGGGAACACCTCCATGCCCAGGCCCCTCTGGATCCCATACACCACCATCTGCAGTCCCTTGCTGTCCCGGATTATGAAGCCAGGATGGTCAAGCTCATAGGTCACCTCTTTAAAGTTCAGATTGGGGTTCTAAAATATAAAAAGGACATTTTCTGTACAAAGTGCAAGACATGAATGGCCAACTGAAGGGGAATAACATGTAATTCCACTATGACTTACAACTTCTTTGACCACATCAATTAGAACTTCTACATTCCAGGTGTGCGCCTGAGAGCCATCACTTTTGTCCTTTCCATCGCTCCAAATGCCACTGCCCGGAGCCGAGATGGACTGAGGAAGAAAAAAGAAAAACAATAGTGTACTTAGAGCGCACTGTCATTTTTTACATTTATTTTTTTAACAGAGCTTCAGTAAGTTACCATCAGGTCAACCCTCACCTGTAGGGGGATTCCATCAGACAAGCCAGAGTGGGTGCGAGCCATCATCCCCAGGACCCTGGCCACCTGGCTGGCAGTAACCTCTCGTACCCCATACTGTAGGATTATGTTGCGGCATTCATCGAGGCTTAGAATGAAAGACAGACAATACATTAACAGGGGTAACGGACATTGAATTCCTTAGTGGTCATGCATGACATCAAAAACTATTTGTAATTTGCATTTCAGTTGCTAAATATCAGTCACCTTGCACAAAAGCCATAGCCAACTTCCTGCATGAACTCTGCGAGAGAACTCTCCATCATGGTCTTGGCTAACTCTCCCGAGTCTGGCAGAATCCTGTCCATCAGAATGTCCCGTTTTTCAGGGTATAGCAGTGGTGCGAGCACCACAGGGCAGCGCTCCTGCGGGAAATCTGAACCAGAATATTTAATTAATGGGGCAACATGTACAAAACGACCAGATTGTTGTGAATGAAGGAATCAGAGTTTGTTACTTCTGGAAATAATTAACATTTCCTTTCAAGTAGTGAGTCTATGCCCCTCACCTCTGCACAGTGTCTTGAGGAACGCGTCAATCTGCTCTTGTCCGACCCCGCTGGCTCCCTTCTGTCCAAAAAGAAGATGAGAGAGGAGCAGGTGCAGGACCTCTATGGCAATATCTTGGAAGCCACCTTCCTGGTTTCCTCCAAGGTCCGCGTCCACGTACGAGCGGAGGAGGTCCGGGAGCCTTTGTTTGACGAACTGCGCGGCTAAAGACAAATGGGGAAATATTTCAAATAAATACTTGTATAAGGATGAAACGGTCACCAGTTTCACAATAAACCACTGTATAATACCCGACGATTAGTATTACCGTTTTACATTTTAATCATTAAAACCATGTTTGATTACCACGGATTGAAAAATTCATAGTAAATACCGTCCTGCATCAACCAAAGTTAGCAACAGCCTGACACAGGCACAGCATGCAACATGGGTTTTGTTTTGTGTGAAAACATGGCAGAAGGCAGTGACAGCGCTCTGCAGATTTTTCAGACTTCTAAGAGGACCAAATCTGAAGTGTGGTTGTATTTTGGGTTTCACAAGAGTGCTGAGGGAAGCTTAATCGAAGATGGTCACTGTCTGCAGAACATGCAAGGGACTGCAGATGGTGGTGTATGGGATCCAGAAGGGCCTGGGCATGGAGGTGTTCCCTGTCGACCTAATCTACCGGCCCTGGAAGCATGCTGAAGGACAGGTAAGGAGGAGAATGGGTCAGGTTAGGAGGAGATTGGGCCAGGTTTATGTAAATGTCAAGACACTTAACACTTGTCTTATTTCCAGAGGTAACAAACTCCTTCATTCACATCAATGAACTCCTCTCCTCAGCCCTCTTGACCATTATCACTCTCTTCCAGCTGTCATTCATCCAGCACTCCCTCATGAGCCCAGATGTGTTCTGCTTTGCTGACTACCCCTGCCACACCGTAGCAATTGACATACTGAAGGCCCAACCTGAGGACAATAACCGCGAGATAGCCACCTGGTACGTAAAACAGTTCTCCTGACCTACACAATACCAAGTACTCCTTTACATTAACACTTCAAAACTCTTGAGTCATCTTCATGACCACCAACCACTACTTTATAGCGAATACAAGCAAAGTTAACTTGCGATTATCTGAGGACAGTGTCCAGCACATAAATGCATAAATCATTTTCAACCAGGGAGTTACGACACGAAAGTCAGAAATAGCTATATAATATATGCCTTACCATTGAAGATCTGTTGGCACTCCAAAAGGTCAGTTACATTACAAATGGCCCTTTTGTTCGATAAATTCCTTCTTTATATCCATAACTCAGTTTATCCACTCGGTTTCCCTCCGTCAAAATGCATACAAAATGAATCCCAAGCGTTACCAATAAACTTATCCAAACAAGTCAATCAACGTTTGTAATCTATCCTTAGGTACCCTAATACGCAAATAAACAATAAAATTGTCTTTACCGGAGATAAAAAAAGAATGCACTCTCTCGGCCATGCGCTTGGAAACACAACAGACAAAATGGGAGCCACTTAGAAAAACAACAACTTCTCCCTCATTTTTCAAAAAAAAAATAAACAGCACGAAACTCTTTCTAAAGACTCTTGACATCTAGTGGAAGCCCTAGGAACTGCAATAGGGGACAATTTCGCACTATTATAAAAGGGCCAGACATTGAAATCAGTGGTATGCTGAATTTGTTTTATTTTTAAGGTTTGTCCTCTGGGTTTAGCCTGCCATTTCAGTTTACTCACAGATGTTATTTTAACAGTTTTAGAACAGTTTTCTATCCACATCTACCAATTATATTCATATCCTAGCTTCTGGGCCTGAGTAGCAGGTAGTTTACTTTGGGCACGCTTTTCATCCGGATGTCAAAATACTGCCCCCTATGCCAAAGTTAAGACTCATTTGTATTTCTGTAAATTGCTCATGGGGCCATTGCATATACTCAAATGCAACACAGAAGATATACACAGTCTTAAGTGAATAATAATAAGACGCCAATAATAATGCGACTACATTTACTATTCCCTTGTTAACAGAGTGGGCGTGCAGCAGGCAAACCCAGTGATGCACCTGGTCCCTCATCTAGTTGTGACACAGACAATCGAGCAAGCGTTTAAAAAGGCAGGGTGCTTATGTACCCACATCAAAAAAATGCTCAAGACCTCACTCCAGCCCTTTCACATTACATTGCCAAGGACATGGTGCCACTTCAAATTGTTGAGAGGCTTGGCTTTCTGAGGCTGATAAAGGTTGCCGTGCCTCACTACAAAGTGAGTGCTGCTAATTTGGTTGTTTATTTGATTTGCTTACTTAAGGTTGTGTTCATTTAAACCTGCACTAGGGAAGCTTACTTCATCGCCACATGGTGCCATCTTTAATGTTAATGTTATTATTTTAAAGTTTATGCACACAAAAAGTACATAGTCCATAGCCAATTTTATTTGTTGTTTTCAATATAAAACTTGGTGAAATGATTTCAGTATGTGTATCAGTACGTTTTGAACATTTCCAGCACATTGTAACAATACCGCGACAATACTTATAAGTGATCATTTGTCACTATAATTGTGATATGAAATGTTCATACCGTTTCATCTCTATACTTGTATAACGGATGTCAAGCTTCTTGCTTAGAGAGTACTGCTTCCTCCTGATTCAGCTCAGAGGCTTGAACACAGGACCTCTGCCTTTTTAGCACACGTGACTGGCCCTTGCGATGCATCTTTTTAACAGTTGTGCCACGCGAAAAGCTAGCTATTTTTCGGCCCATGTAGGGACACATCAGGCTAGGGAGTGAGTTTCACACATTTCCATGTGCTACACTTGGACACCTTGATAACAGAATAGCTCATGTGACCCCCCCTCCCTCCCCCCATACAGATAAAACATTGCGTGGTTTCAAATCAGCAGGTATAGTAATATGATTAAATATAAAACTGAGTTTACCAAAACCACGAAGGTCTGCGTTGCACGAATTCAGCAAAGCAAGGCCAAATATAACCTTATGGGAAAAAAAGAAAGATTTATGTAGAACCTCAAATTGCTTGGCATATTATTTTTAAACACTACAATAAAAACCACCATCTGACAACATACATTTCCACATTAATTTACTTACTTCTTGAACCTTGCTTAACTTGAGAACTTTACTCAACTGAGTAAACAAGTGGGTGGAAGGCTTCAAACTCTGAAAATGATAAAGGTTAGAAAACATTACACAGTTATTCTGATGCAGACAGTAATTTTGGCACAGAAGTCTAACGTGCACTCACTTCATCACTGCAGAAAATGTACAATAATATTTATGAATTGCAAAATTATTTTACAAAGATAAGAAAATAAGCACGTCTCCTACCTTCTGGTAGTGCAAAGGATTGTCGATTGTGTAGCAGAGTGTTGAAATAAAATTTGGCTTTGAAATCAGTGAAACACACTCCTGGATCAGAAACTGTGTCTTGGTCAAGTGGGCAAACGAAGGTAAAAGGGAGAAGAGGGAACATAACAGAACAGGTTAAGGACAAAATAGGAAAGCAGAGTCACTTTCTAAAATAATAAAGGCAAGATAGACAATACCAATGATAAGGAAATTTAAAGAAACCCTTAATCCTCATTGCTAAAATCTGTTTAGCAACTGGTGTAATGAGTATTATTAATCAGAAGTTACCTGATGGAAATCTTTGCCACTGCTTTTTCCATCGCCACTGAAATCCACATGGGAGAAAAGACAGCGTAACAAATGCCTGTCTGCCTCAGGGCCGTGACGATTCACAATCTGTTGGGACAGAACACATTCAACAAAAGAACAAATAACAGGTCAGCCGTCAGAGCCACAATATAATTGTCAGACCTAATGCAATTCTAAACCCAGGGTTCTCTCTGCATAGAAACATCTTGTTTATTCAGGCCACCTATATCCAAACATTGTTTTTAGTGAAATACTTTTTTCAGAGTGGAAAAATCTTTTCAGTGTAAACTTAAACTACTAAAACCAGATATAAAGAACGTAAAAAAAGATGATCTATATATTGTTAAATATTTGAGAACTATCACTAAAATAAAAGCTAGACAAAAACTATGAATTTGGGAGTATTGATTGTTACAATAACTGATCATAAGAACATTTTTTTATTTTTATTGCAGGAAATTAGCTTAAACTGCAAAATATTAACATTGAGCAGTTTAAGCTATCTAGGCTACATAGATAAATGTCTAGAATTGAGGGAAACTGGCTTTAAAACAACACTAAGATGGGGGGCTTCAAAAAATGTTTTAACCAAGACCCTAACCAAATTCAGCCATGCCGACATTGCTACACACCCTGCCACGCCCACCAATTATGCCCATTTTTTTATACAGAAAAATCCTATGAACAGTAGAATCATATTAGTTTTACAGTCATTTTGTGATAATCCCCGAGCTGACAAGGTAAAAATGTGTCGTTCTGCCCCTGAACAAGGCAGTTAACCCACTGTTCCTAGGCCGCCATTGAAAAAAAGAATTTGTTCTTAAATTACTTGCCTAGTTATATAAAAAGGTAAAATAAGAATTTTGAATGCATGTACGTTTCAAAATCTACTTAGCTATAGCCCTTCAAACGTCTGAAAGTGTGTGTACTGCTTTTGTGGCAAAACTAGAAAAAAAAAGACAATTTGTGAGCATAATACCACATGCTACTCACATGTTGTATATCCTGCTGGCTGGCTCTGTAGTTTTTCTTAGTTAAATTGTCCACCAAGTAGTTGATTTGAGACAAAGCCAGCGAGAGCGAGTCAAGATTCATTGCTGGTTGGGGCGGAAGCAGGCGGCCGTGCCCGGCGCAAAATCACCATTATTCCCCTTAAGTCACTTCAGTGATAGGATACTTCTGCCCCCACCCCCCCCGCCCCCCCCCCCAGGTGTGAAAATGTTTTACAGCAAGCTACTTCTATCAGTGGATCTTGATACAAGGTAAAGTCCCTCAGTGCGACATCAAGTTCAGAATCTGAAAATAACCAAGAGAGAAAACTAGTTAATACAGATGCACATAAAAACAGTACAAACTCATTGAGCAAATACTACATAGTAGGTAGCCTAGTGGTTAGAGCGTTGGGCCAGTAACCGAAAGGTTGCTAGATCGAATCCACGAGCTGACATGGTAAAAATCTTTAATTCTGCCCCCGAACAAGGGAGAGAATAAGAATTTGTTCTTAACTGACTTACCTAGTTAAATTAAAGGTTTTAAAGTACACTGCTCAAAAAAATCAAGGGAACACTAAAATAAAACATCCTTGATCCTTGATCTGAATGAATGAAATATTCTTATTAAATTATTTTTTCTATACATAGTTGAATGTGGAGACAACAAAATCACACACAAATGATCAATGGAAATCAAATGTATCAACCCATGGAGGTCTGGATTTGGAGTCACACTCAAAATTAAAGTGGAAAACCACACTACAGGCTGATCCAACTTTAATGTTATGTCCTTAAAACAAGTCAAAATGAGGCTCAGTAGTGTGTGTGGCCTCCACGTGCCTGTATGACCTCCCTACAACGCCTGGGCATGCTCCTGATGAGGTGGCAGATGGTCTCCTGAGGGATCTCCTCCCAGACCTGGACTAAAGCACCCGCCAACTCCTGGACAGTCTGTGGTGCAACGTGGCATTGGTGGATGGGGCGAGACATGATATCCCAGATGTGCTCAATTGGATTCAGGTCTGGGGAATGGGTGGGCCAGTCCATAGCATCAATGCCTTCCTCTTGCAGGAACTGCTGACACACTCCAGCCACATGAGGTCTAGCATTGTCTTGTATTAGGAGGAACCCAGGGCCAACCGCACTAGCATATGGTCTCACAAGGGGTCTGAGGATCTCATCTCGGTACCTAATGGCAGTCAGGCTACCTCTGGCGAGCACATGGAGGGCTGTGCGGCCCCCCAAAGAAATGCCACCCCACACCATGACTGACCCACCACCAAACCGGTCATGCTGGAGGATGTTGCAGGCAGCAGAACGTTCTCCACGGCGTCTCCAGACTGTCACATGTGCTCAGTGTGAACCTGCTTTCATCTGTGAAGAGCACAGGGCACCAGTGGCGAACTTGCCAATCGTGGTGTTCTCTGGCAAATGCCAAACATCCTGGACGGTGTAGGGCTGTAAGCACAACCCCCACCTGTGGACATCGGGCCCTCATACCACCCTCATGGAGTCTGTTTCTGACCATTTGTGGCCTGCTGGAGGTCATTTTGCAGGGCTCTGGCAGTGCTCCTCCTGCTTCTCATTGCACAAAGTCAGAGGTAGCGGTCCTGCTGCTGGGTTATTGCACTTCTACGGCCTCCTCCACATCTCCTGATGTACTGGCCTGTCTCCTGGTAGCGCCTCCATGCTCTTGACACTACGCTGACAGACACAGCAAACCTTCTTGCCACAGCTCGCATTGATGTGCCATCCTGGGTGAGCTGCACTACCTGAGCCACTTGTGTGGGTTGTAGACTCCGTCTCATGCTACCACTAGAGTGAAAGCACCGCCAGCATTCAAAAGTGACTAAAACATCAGCCAGGAAGCACAGGAACTGAGAAGTGGTCTGTGGTCACCACCTGCAGGACCACGCCTTTATTTGGGGGTGTCTTGCCAATTGCCTATAATTTCCACCTGTTGTCTATTCCATTTGCACAACAGCATGTGAAATGTATTGTCAATCAGTGTTGCTTCCTAAGTGGACAGTTTGATTTCACAGAAGTGTGATTGACTTGGAGTTACATTGTGTTGTTTAAGTGTTCCCTTTATTTTTTTGAGCAGTGTATATATATTCATATGATAAACTGGGATTTTAAATACCACAAGTGCAGTGTACAACTGCCATGGGAAGAGAGCCTCATTGCCCACAAAAAAATTATGGGGTAGGCCTACTACTCACCTGGTATAATCCTGATTCACACACCACCGCAATACAAAAAAATACAAAAAAACTTTAAATGTAATATGAACAAGTTCTCATTTACAACTGCAACCCGGCCAATATAACGCAAAGCAGTGCGACAAAAACAACAGAGTTACAAACAAACGTACAGTCAATAACACAAAAGAAAAATATAAAAATCTATGTAAGTTACAGTGTGTGGAAATGTAGAAGAGTAGGGTAGTAGGCTAACTAAAAAACATCAACAACTTGCTAGCTAGTTAATCAGCTACTTCGCAACTTACAGGTAGAAAGTCACCATGACCGAGTTATAACGACGGTCACTTCTACATTTGCACACACTAACTTATAGACTGTGGCCACGCACGCCTCCAACTCAATCATCAAGTTTGCGGACGACACAACAGTGGTAGGCTTGATTACCAACAACAGGGCCCTCAGAGTGTGGTGTCAGGAAAATAACCTCACACTCAACGTCAACAAAACTAAGGAGATGATTGTGGACTTCAGGAAACAGCAGAGGGAACACCCCCCTATCCACATCGATGAAACAGTAGGAGAGGGTAGTAAGTTTTAAGTTCCTCGGCGTACACATCACAGACAAACTGAATTGGTCCACCCACACAGACAGCATCGTGAAGAAGGCGCAGCAGCGCCTCTTCAACCTCAGGAGGCTGAAGAAATTCGGCTTGTCACCAAAAGCACTCACAAACTTCTACAGATGCACAATCGAGTGCATCCTGTCGGGCTGTATCACCGCCTGGTACGGCAACTGCTCCGCCCACAACCGTAAGGCTCTCCAGAGAAGGTAGTGAGGTCTGCACAACGCATCACCGGGGGCAAACTACCTGCCCTCCAGGACACCTACACCACCCGATGTCACAGGAAGGCCATAAAGATCATCAAGGACAACAACCACCCGAGCCACTGCCTGTTCACCCCGCTATCATCCAGAAGGCGAGGTCAGTACAGGTGCATCAAAGCTGGGACCGAGAGACTGAAAAACAGCTTCTATCTCAAGGCCATCAGACTGTTATACAGCCACCACTAACATTGAGTGGCTGCTGCCAACACACTGACTCAACTCCAGCCACTTTAATAATGGGAATTGATGGGAAATGTCAAATATATCACTAGCCACTTTAAACAATGCTACCTAATATGTTTACATACCCTACATTATTCATCTCATATGTATATGTATATACTGTACTCTATATCATCTACTGCATCTTTATGTAATACATGTATCACTAGCCACTTTAACTATGCCACTTTGTTTACATACTCATCTCATATGTATATACTGTACTCAATACCATCTACTGTATCTTGCCTATGCCGCTCTGTACCATCACTCATTCATATATCTTTATGTATATATTCTTTATCCCCTTACACTTGGGTCTATAAGGTAGTAGTTTTGGAATTGTTAGCTAGATTATTACTGAATTGTCGGAACTAGAAGCACAAGCATTTCGCTACACTCGAATTAACATCTGCTAACCATGTGTATGTGACAAATAAAATTGGATTTGATTTATATTTTGTGTTATTGACTGCACGTTTGTTTCTAACTCTGTTATTTTTGTCGTACTGCTTTGCTTTATCTTGGCCGGGTTGCAGTTGTAAATGAGAACTAAGTTTAAGTTTGCCCAAACAAATTATCAATGTTAGCGAAAACTATGTCCACAACGTCGGTCTAAGTAAAACTACCAAGTTGGGCCTTGACTTGATGCACACCCTTAAACCGTTACTACCAGTCCAATCAGCATCGTGTGCGCTGATAATACGGATGATTTCCTATATTTCTCTTCTACACTGACAACACGTGGTTAATCAATTAATAACCAAGCCAAAGTCGTTTAGATACTTAAAGCGAGTTATATCAATTTCTCACGTAGGTAGCTAGCTATGAGTTCAGTGTCCCAGTAATAATGCAAATTAAACGTTAGTATTCTCAATAACGTTAGCTAGCTAACGGCAACTAAGTTAACGTTCGCATATGTGTCTCAATTAAACAAATGTGTTATAGTCCACGTAGATAACCTACTTCGCTAGCATCTGTTCACTCAATCTTCGGCAACATCTCGTTGGTTAGCAAACTTCGCTCACGTTAGCTAATAAATATCAACGATTTACATTCTGCATCTAGCAAACATGGCTCTGACCAACTTGGTCAGTTAACGTTAGTTACATAACGTTAACCATCTGACATCTAAGTTACTGTTACAAGTCAACTTATCCATTGAGACAAAGAGCTAGCCAGCTAACGTTAACTAGCCGGATAAGCAAGCACATTGGGTTTGCCAACACCAGCTAGCTAGCTAAATTAGCAGATGTGGCAAACGTCAGCCAGCTAATGTTAGCTAAAGTCAACGCTCAGAAGGCCGTATGTTAGTTAGCAACGACAGAAAAACAAGCTAACGTTAGTTACATTTGTTTACGTTGCAAAGCCAACAATTCTATAAACACTAGTTAGCTGGTCAATACACTAGCGATCGATTATTAGTTACGTTATTGTCAATGGAAATACATTGTCAACAAAGTAACTAACGTTAGCTAACCTAACTGCTAGGTAATTTAGCTATGTATGCATGCATGTATATGTATGTGAATGAATGACCAGGTACCGTAACTAGCCAACTAGTGTTAGTTAACGTTGACTAGTTCATATAAACGTTAGCATGACAATGTTCTCGGAGTACAGCATCCACAAACTCGAAATGAGTAAGCCATGTTAAACGTTAATATATGGTCATTTTCACTAACCAACTGTACTTTGAGATAGGACCATCCAACTGTTCCTAGCTGGCGAACTTTAGCCAACGCTACTGTAGTACACTAGCTTGTCTTTGCTCATGTTAACTACGACGCCTAACGGGTAGTCGCACACTTTTTAGCTTACTAATGTGTCCTAAATATTCTTTTAAAACCGCCGATTCTTTGCAATACAATGTTTTAAAAAACGTACCATGGTTCCCAAAATGTATTTGTGATATTCATTCCTTTTGGGTTGCTCTCCTTCCAGTTCGGTTTGATTTTTCAAAATAAAATGGCGACTGTCATCCCCGCGCGCACACAGTGCAGTTTTCACTTTAGTGCTCGAGCCCGGCCTCGCGTCACTATAATTGTGCATGCCATGCTTCCACATGAGCTAAATAGAAAACGAGATCAATTGATAATACATTTATCCTAAATGTACTTGGGCCATGCACCTAATACCATCCACCAAAAATAGTTTGAATGTAACAACAGTCAATGTAGATATACCCATAGGGCTGATTCTGATCATATGGCAACTTCATTGTAATCTCTGTATATTTAGTTTCACAATGATCTTTTCTAAAGGAGGACTATAATAACAGTATATTGTTTGGTTTCCAGGCCCCCCTCGTTCATACTCCGTCAGTGTCAATGTTCACAGCTCTGAAATTACAGATGGGTTGGAGATGGCCCCATTTTGGTTGGGCTGAGAACAGCTTCTGCCACATTGCTTACACCAGTCATGGACTGTTTTAAGGCTGTCCAGACTCCATGCCTTTCAAATCAGTGAGCACTGAAGAGATTGAGAAAAGGGCACAGCCACAATTTAGTGTCTTGGGACTCTGTGTCCCCCTACTGCTGAAATATGGAACTCCAACACAAGGCACATTACATTTGTGCACTGTTGCGTAATGATGACCAACCTGCTATATGTAAGTGTGGTACTATGAAAACCTCTAGCACGGTTTGATCTCCAAACATGCACATTGTAGATGGAAATAAAAAAAAACGTTTTTTCTTGCTTTACATTAGCTCTCACAGTAGTCATTGGTGACAGATGTTCATTCATGTGATCCAAGCCTAGCTACCGCACCAAAGGCATTTGTGTCAAGGAAATATCTTACTCAGTCTTAATGATGCAGGTTAGTGGTTGAGAATAAGGAAAACATCACTTTAAAAAGTAATTATTTACAAGCCACATTGTGATACAGAAATAAACATTCAAAGAGTCATTGCAATGGGTTAGTGTCAAGACAAGCTTAATGTTTTCAATGATTGAAATAAACTATTATAGACATTCAACCAAACAGCAGACTGGAAATAGACACCATGACCAACACTTCCCACAAATGTAAAAATAGTCTACAATTCAGGTAAATACTGTACAATTAACAGTAGTCTACTTGTGAACAATACTTTGCCAGAAGGCCAGTAATGCCATGCATGATCAAGCATGTTGGGACGATGAAAAGTGAAACTGTTTTGTTGAGAGTAACTGAAAAGCAACTCATGATCTTCGCCCTTTCAGAAGCTTAGACTTTTTGTTATTGTGGTTTTACAGGGCCTGGGAATAGAATTGGAAGTCAAGCTTCTCTGAATGAATCTCTCCACAGCATCTTGTTGTGGCTCTGTACTCCAGAAATGATACAATGACTGAGGTTAAAGTGCAGACTGTCAGCTTTAATTTTAGGGTATTTCCATCAATATCGGGTGAACCATTTAGAAATTACAGCACTTTCTGTGCATAGTCCACCCATTTTAGGGGACCAAAACTATTGGGACAAATTCACGTGTATTAAAGTAGTCAAAAGTTTAGTATGTGCTCCCATATTCCTAGCGCGCAATGATTAAATCAAGCTTGTGAATCTACAAACTTGTTGGATGTTTTTACTGTTTGTTTTGGTTATGTTTCAGAATTTTGTGCCCAATAGAAATGAATGGTAAATCATGTAGTGTCATTTTAGAATACATTTGATTGTAAATAAGAATTGACCGTTTCTAAACACTTCTATACTGAACAAAAATAACACAAAACAATTTCAAAGATTTTACTGAGTTACAGTTCATATAAGGAAATCAGTAAATTGAAATAAATTCATTAGGCATTTATTTATGGATTTCACATGACTGGGCGCAGCCATGGATGGGCCTGGGAGGGTGTAGGCCCACCCACTTGGGAGCCATGCTCAGCCAACAAGTATTTGCTTTTTCCTACAAAGGCCTTTATTACAGACAATCCTGCAGGAGAAGAAGCCGGATGTGGAGGTCCTGGGCTCGTGTGATTACACCTCTCAGGTGGATGGATTATCTTGGTAAAGGAGAAATGCTCACTAACAGGGATGCAAACAGGTTTGTGGTCCAAATTTGAGAGAAATAAGCTTTTTGTGCGTATGGAACATTTCTGGGATTTATATTTCAGCTCATGAAACATGGGACATTAGTGTGGATGCTACCCCGATTATGGATATTCCTGAATGAAATGTGAATAATGAAGAGTGAGAAAGTTAGATGCACAAATAATAATTTTAATATCAGGGGTGTTTAGCATTTTTTGGAGGGGGGGTAAATGATATGTGCGTCTAACTTTCACACTCATTCAGAATTATCCGTAATCATGGTAACGTCCACATCAATGTAGAAGTGTTTGGAAATATCCTATTCTTATTTACAATAAAAGTGACTCCAAAATGACAATGCATTATTTAGCATTCATTTCTATTGGGCACAAAATAATCTGAAACACAACCAAAACAAACAGCAAATGCATCCAACAAGTTTGTGGTCTAAAGCTTGATGTAATCATTGCGTGCTATTAATATGGGACTAAATAAACTTGAGACTACTTTAATACACAAGTGAATTAGTTCCAATACTTTTGATCCCCTAAAAATGTGTGTGTGCTGTAATTTCTAAACGGTTCACCCGATATGGATGAAAATACCATCAAATTAAAGATGACTAACCTCAGTTACTGTATCATTTCAAATCCAAAGTGATGTTTTACAGAGCCAAAACAAAGAAAAACAATTTACTGTCCCAATACTTTTGGAGCTCAAGCACAATGGCTAAATACAGTAGGTAGCCAGGCAGATGGCAACATGAGCATGAGGGTGTGGATTAAAAGTCAATTCATGATGGGAACTCAGTTGTCACAAATACTTGAATGGGGGCATCTAAAGCTATTTGATATGCTTAAATCTGAAAGTTAGTGCAATATGCCTTGGCAGATTGCATGTAAGAATGGTGAGGATTTAGTAGATGGCTCAACTTCACTTGGGGTTACCTCTGTTGGCATGCTCTTTGCTAAATGCAGAAATAGGATTTGTATTCAAGAGGTTGCTTCTTTTGGTGCAACCATTCTCTGTAGCACAATGTCCACAAAATAAATATTTCAAAGTTCTTAGTCTAGAAACAGTCACCACCAAAGAGCCCTGAGCAGTTGTAATATAGTACCGAAGTCCACCATTCACTTATTGAAGTGACGGCGATTGACAACATGTATGAACAAACTTCCCAATGAAAGTTGGGAAGACAGGCAGCATAATTACATTTCCATAAAAAGGAGTCAAGGTCACAACTAAAGGGGTTTCCTAGTAACACTCGTAATACAAATGCACCTTTTTTTATGTAAATAAAATCAATGATCAGAAAGTGTCAACGATGATGGGTCATTTCATGTTGCTTATGAAAGAAAAAAACACACAAAAAAAACGTTTCTTAAGAAAGAGAATGTGTCCCTGAGAAAAACACCAACAGGAGCAATCTCTCACTTCACTCACTAATCACATTTTTGGCATGATCACCAACAAAAAAAGACCACCAATTCAAAATCCAACTGAGATCTTTCAAGCCAAGGATATAGTGATAGGGAAAATAAACATACACTAACAATAACTAGATCAGTAGCCATAATTACATTTCTCACATACACTGATCATTTTAGAATTGTACAAAGTGTCACTTAAGACACATTTATATATATAAAAAAAAAAAATCAAATTCATACTAACGAGTAAGACAAATATTCTTTGATAATATTAATCTTTGCCGACCTAGAAGATCTCCCAAACATTTAAAATCTTCAGGTCCACTTGTTAGATTTTTGCTTAAATCCACCCAATACAAATGTGATAGAGGCAACAAATACAACCGGTTTGCGAATATAAAAAAATAATCACACACCCATTCCATTAACAATTGTAACAGGATTGTCATATCAAAGCCATTATTAACTTTTTCACAATACATAATTCAATACCAGCAAAAGAAAAACAATAAAACAAACACCAAAAGAGAAAGTTAAATCAATTAACGATAACTTATATTTTCTGTAAATACATTCTGTACATTTGCTACTTGATATCTTTTTGCAATTTCAAAAACCTTTCATAATAACAGCACTTTCAAGCTCCTGCCCTCCTTTGACCAATAGGTGGCACCAAAGGAACACATTTGATATGGTCAGTGATCCAACTATAGAGCAATGAGGAGTCATAACCCCTTCAGTAAACAGAACCAGTAAACTTAATGCGTTGGGAGAGGTATTCTTGGAATGGCTTAATGCATTAGCGTAAGATAGCTTTTACATACTGCGAGGCTGAGAGTGCCTGGAGTGCTGCATCAAAATATACCCCCCTCTCAAATTCAATCACTGGTGATTGTAACAAGAGGGTAGACGAAAGGATAACATGAATATGCACTTCAGCACCATTTAAAATGAGTTCAAACACCATAGCGTCATTATTGATCTTAAGTCAGACCAAACCAACACATGACAATGTCCCAAAGAGTGGTGATAAACTCTGGTAGCAGAAAGCAGCCTCTTCACTTGCCATTCTTGGCTTAAACAACAATATTTGCTTGTTGTGGCATAATAAGTAGTGTTGGTTGGAAGGGCTAGTGCAAGCATAAGGTAAAAAGCAACAGCCAAAATAGATACGACAGCACGTGGCTCAGATGCAAATGTTGTTCTATCAAACGTCATTTAAATTCCCAATGCCATGCGTCTTTGTACAATCCTGTGTTGTTGCGGTGCTTCAATTCTGAAACAAAGCCATATTTACTGTATAGCTCTTGATGGCCAGATCATATACAATCCAATGTCATTGCTGAGGATCCATGCAGTTTCATTTTTCTTTATACAGCGCACCATCACTTCACCATGGGAAACTGTGCTTTCTTCTGTAAATCCATTATCTTGTTATCCAATTAGGGCTGTCAAACGATAAAATAAATTGAGTTAATTCCAGGATTTGCTGTGATTAATCATGATTAAATCGCACATTCAGAATATGCTCAAATTGGGCTGTAATTTTATATATTTTTTTATATGAAAAGCATTACAAGAATATTGAAGTCTTGATTTTGTTACGGTTAGCCAAATCAGGTAAATTGATAAAGCACACTTTCTTTAACCTAAATGTCAACTTGTTTGGACATCGCAGCGTTGTTTTTATCTGTATAGATTATGTATTTTGTATGTTTCAGTTTATTTTGAACGCTTTCAAACAATGTGATTAATCACACAAAAAATGTAATAAAATGAGCGCACTAAAATTAACTCAGGTTAACTGATTAACTCTGAAAGCCCTACATCCAATACTTCCACATCAAGCATGTGGCCATTAATGTGTCAGGTCAATCCATCCAAGCAATGATTCTTGTAAAATGTGAGTCACAACCGAAAGAGTATATGGGCGGGGGGGCGAGTTGTCCCTTCTCAAAGTTAATTCTGTAGACATCAGGGTCTTGGGTGCTATAGCAAGAAGTGGTTGTTCCTGCTCAGCTTGAGAATCTTCCTTAGTCTCTGCTTAGCGGTGGCCATACCTTTCTTAGGACGTTTTCCTGAGGAGAAAAATATTGCACAGAGATCAATAAAAAAAGGATGAGCGAGAGAGGAATAATGCTATGCTAATTCCAGCTACTACTCCAATAGATTAGCTAGATAAAATTAATAAATATGGAGTCAAACCTTTAGTCGCTTGATTACTGATGGGTGGGGTGTTTGGTGCGGGCCTCTTGGAGGGGTGCCGGGGGGGTGACAGGGAAGTCTCACTGTACTGGTTGTCAGTCTCTGAGCTGGGGTCCAGGCGGAGGGGGCTAGAGGCAGCCTGAGAGGGGCTTTGGTCACCCCAGGCCTCGCTGCTGTTACTGTTACTCCCACTGCTCTGATTGGCCATGAAGTTCTTGTTCTCCTGGATCCTCTGGCTAAGCTTGGCTCGACACTCCTTACGCACATGCTGCTGTGCCCTCCGCTCATCCTAAAGGAAGGGGAGACTATACTTTACATTGGATCTGCTGTTCTTTGAACAAAATCCCAACTTGTTACCTAAAGAGGAATATTAGTGATTCAATTGTTTTAATTTTATTTCACCTTTATTTAACCAGGTAGGCTAGTTGAGAACAAGTTCTCCTTTGCAAATGCGACCTGGCCAAGATAAAGCATAGCAGTTCGACACATACAACACAGAGTTACAACAACACGTTACACATGGAATGAACAAAACATACAGTCAATAATACAGTAGAAAAAAAAAAAAGTCTATATACAGTGAGTGCAAATAAGGTCAAATAAGGGAGTTTAGGCAATAAATAGGCCATGGTGGCGAAGTAATTACAATATGGCAATTAAACACTGGAATGGTAGATGTGCAAAAGATGGATGTGCAAGTAGAGATACTGTGGTGCAAAAGGAGCTAAATAAATAAATAAATACAGTATAGAGATTAGGTAGATAGATGGGCTGTATACAGATGGGCTATGAACAGGTGCAGTGATCTGTGAGCTGCTCTGACAGCTGGTTCTTAAAGCTAGTGAGGGAGATGGGAATCTCCAGCTTCAGGGATTTTTGCAGTTTGTTCCATTCAGTGGCAGCAGAGAACTGGAAGGAAAGCCGACCAAAGGAGGAATTGGCTTTGGGGGTGACCAGTGAGATATACCTGCTGGAGCGTGTGCTACAAGTGGGTGCTGCTATGGTGACCAGTGAGCTGAGATAGGGCGGGGCTTTACCTAGCAGAGACTTGTAGATAACCTGTAGCCAGTGGGTTTGGCGACGAGTATGAAGCGAGGGCCAGCCAACGAGAGAGTACAGGTCACAGTGGTGGGTATTATATGGGGCTTTGGTGACAAAACGGATGCACTGTGATAGACTGCATCCAGTTTGCTGAGTAGAGTGTTGGTGGCTATTTTATAGATGACATCGCCGAAGTCTAGGATCGGTAGGATAGTCAGTTTTACGAGGGTATGTTTGGCAGCATGAGTGAAGGAAGCTTTGTTGCGAAATAGGAAGCCGATTCAAGATGACATTTTTGATTGGAGATGCTTAATGTGAGTCTGGAAGGAGAGTTTACAGTCTAGCCAGACACCTAGGTATTTGTAGTTATCCACGTATTCTAAGTCAGAGCTGTCCAGAGTAGTGATGCCGGATGGGCGGGCAGGTGCGAGCAATGATCGGTTGAATAGCATGCATTTAGTTTTATTTGCGTTTAAGAGCAGTTGGAGGCCACAGAAGGAGAGTTGTATGACATTGAAGCTCGTCTGGAGGTTAGTTAACACAGTGTCCAAAGAAGGGCCAGAAGTATACAGAATGGTATCGTCTGCGTAGAGGTGGATTAGAGAAACACCAGCAGCAAGAGCGACATCATTGATGTATACAGAGAAGAGAGTCGGCCCGAGAATTGAACCGTGGCACCCCCATAGACTGCCAGAGGTCCGGACAACAGGCCCTCCGATTTGACACACTGAGCTCTATCAGAGAAGTAGTTGGTGAACCAGGCGAGGCAATCATTTGAGAAACCAAGGCTGTTGAGTCTGCCAATAAGAATGTGGTGATTGACAGAGTTGAAAGCCTTGGCCAGGTCAATGAATACGGTTGCACAGTAATGTCTCTTATCGATGGTGGTTATGATATCGTTTAGGACCTTGAGCGTGGCTGAGGTGCACCCATGACCAGCTCGGAAACCAGATTGCATAGCGGAGAAGGTACGATGTGATTCAAAATGGTCCGTAATCTGTTTGTTAACTTGGCTTTCGAAGACCTTAGAGATGCAGGGTCGGATATATATAGGTCTGTAGCAGTTTAGGTCTAGAGTGTCTCCCTCTTTGAAGAGGGGGATGACCGCGGCAGCTTTCCAATCTTTGGGAATCTCAGACGATACGAAAGAGGTTGAACATGCTAGTAATAGGGGTTGCAACAATTTCGGCAGATAATTTAAGAAAGAGAGGGTCCAGATTATCTAGCCCGGCTGATTTGTAGGGGTCCAGATTTTGCAGCTCTTTCAGAACATCAGCTATCTGGATATGGGTGAAGGAGAAATGGTGGGGGCTTGGGCGGGTTGCTGTGGAGGGTGCCGGGCAGTTGACCGGGGTAGGGGTAGCCAGGTGGAAAGCATGGCCAGCCGTAGAGAAATGCTTATTGAAATTCTCAATTATAGTGGATTTGTCAGTTGTAACAGTGTTTTCTAGCTTCAGAGCAGTGGGTAGCTGGGATGAGGTGCTCTTATTCTCCATGGACTTTACAGTGTCCCAGAACTTTTTTGAGTTTGTACTGCAGGATGCAAATTTCTGTTTAAAAAAGCTAGCCTTAGCTTTCCTAACTGCCTGTGTATATTGGTTCCTAACTTCCCTGAAAAGTTGCATATCACAGGGGCTATTCGATGCTAATGCAGAACGCCACAGGATGTTTTTGTGCTGGTCAAGGACAGACAGGTCTGGAGTGAACCAATGGCTATATCTATTCCTGGTTCTACATTTTTTGAATGGGGCATGCCTATTTAAGATGGTGAGGAAGGCACTTTTAAAGAATAACCAGGTATCCTCTACTGTCGGGATGAGGTCAATGTCGTTCCAGGATACCCCGGCCAGGTCGATTAGAAAGGCCTGCTCGCAGAAGTGTTTCAGGGGGCATTTGACAGTGATGAGGGGTGGTCGTTTGCTCACAGACCCATTACGGATGCAGGCAATGAGGCAGTGATCGCTGAGATCTTGGTTGAAAACAGCAGAGGTGTATTTGGAGGGTGAATTAGTTAAGATTATATCTATGAGGGTGCCCGTGTTTACAGATTTGGGGTTATATCTGGTAGGTTCATTGATACAGTGCCTTGCGAAAGTATTCGGCCCCCTTGAACTTTGCGACCTTTTGCCACATTTCAGGCTTCAAACATAAAGATATAAAACTGTATTTTTTTGTGACGAATCAACAACAAGTGGGACACAATCATGAAGTGGAACGACATTTATTGGATATTTCAAACTTTTTTAACAAATCAAAAACTGAAAAGTTGAGCGTAAATTATTCAGCCCCCTTAAGTTAATACTTTGTAGCGCCACCTTTTGCTGCGATTACAGCTGTAAGTCGCTTGGGGTATGTCTATCAGTTTTGCACATTGAGAGACCGACATTTTTTCCCATTCCTCCTTGCAAAACAGCTCGAGCTCAGTGAGGTTGGATGGAGAGCATTTGTGAACAGCAGTTTTCAGTTCTTTCCACAGATTCTCGATTGGATTCAGGTCTGGACTTTGACTTGGCCATTCTAACACCTGGATATGTTTATTTTTGAACCATTCCATTGTAGATTTTGCTTTATGTTTTGGATCATTGTCTTGTTGGAAGACAAATCTCCGTCCCAGTCTCAGGTCTTTTGCAGACTCCATCAGGTTTTCTTCCAGAATGGTCCTGTATTTGGCTCCATCCATCTTCCCATCAATTTTAACCATCTTCCCTGTCCCTGCTGAAGAAAAGCAGGCCCAAACCATGATGTTGCCACCACCATGTTTGACAGTGGGGATGGTGAGTTCAGGGTGATGAGCTGTGTTGCTTTTACGCCAAACATAACGTTTTGCATTGTTGCCAAAATGTTCAATTTTGGTTTCATCTGACCAGAGCACCTTCTTCCACATGTTTGTGTCTCCCAGGTGGCTTGTGGCAAACTTTAAACAACACTTTTTATGGATATCTTTAAGAAATGGCTTTCTTCTTGCCACTCTTCCATAAAGGCCAGATTTGTGCAATATACGACTGATTGTTGTCCTATGGACAGAGTCTCCCACCTCAGCTGTAGATCTCTGCAGTTCATCCAGAGTGATCATGGGCCTCTTGGCTGCATCTCTGATCAGTCTTCTCCTTGTATGAGCTGAAAGTTTAGAGGGACGGCCAGGTCTTGGTAGATTTGCAGTGGTCTGATACTCCTTCCATTTCAATATTATCGCTTGCACAGTGCTCCTTGGGATGTTTAAAGCTTGGGAAATCTTTTTGTATCCAAATCCGGCTTTAAACTTCTTCACAACAGTATCTCGGACCTGCCTGGTGTGTTCCTTGTTCTTCATGATGCTCTCTGCGCTTTTAACGGACCTCTGAGACTATCACAGTGCAGGTGCATTTATACGGAGACTTGATTACACACAGGTGGATTGTATTTATCATCATTAGTAATTTAGGTCTACATTGGATCATTCAGAGATCCTCACTGAACTTCTGGAGAGAGTTTGCTGCACTGAAAGTAAAGGGGCTGAATAATTTTGCACGCCCAATTTAAAAGTTTTTGATTTGTTAAAAAAAATATCCAATAAATGTCGTTCCACTTCCTGATTGTGTCCCACTTGTTGTTGATTCTTCACCAAAAAATACAGTTTTATATCTTTATGTTTGAAGCCTGAAATGTGGCAAAAGGTCGCAAAGTTCAAGGGGGGCGAATACTTTCGCAAGGCACTGAAAATTGTGTGAGGTTGAGGGCATCAAACTTAGATTGTAGAATGGCCGGGGTGTTAAGCATGTCCCAGTTTAGGTCACCTTGTAGCACGAGCTCAGAAGATTGATGGGGGAAATTAATTCACATATGGTATCAAGGCCACAGCTGGGGGCAGAGGGAGGTCTATAGCAAGCAGCAACAGTGAGAGACTTGTTTCTGGAAAGGTTCATTTTTAGAAGTAGAAGCTCAAATTGTTTGGGTACAGACCTGGATAGTAAGACAGAACTCTGCAGGTTATCTTTGCAGTAAATTGCAACACCGCCCCCTTTGGCAGTTCTGTCTTGTCGAAAAATGTTATAGTTAGGAATGGAAATTAAGGTTTTTGATGGTCTTCCTAAGCTAGGATTCAGGCACGGCTAGGACATCCGGATTGGTGGAGTGTGCTAGGGCAGTGAATAAAACAAACTTAGGGAGGAAGCTTCTAATGTTAACATGCATGAAACCAAGGCTTTTACGGTTGCAGAAGTCAACAAATGAGAGAGTCTGGGGGATGGGAGTGGAGGTAGACACTGCAGGGCCTGGATTAACATCTACATCACCAGAGGAACAGAGGAGGAATAGGATAAGGGTACGGCTAAAGGCTAACAGAACTGGACGCCTAGTACGATCAGAACAGAGAGTAAAAGGAGCAGATTTCTGGGCACGGTAGAATATATTCACGCAATAATGTACAGACAAAGGTATAGTAGGATGTGAATACAGTGGGGGTAAACCTGTGCATATAGTGATAATGAAAGAGATATTGTCTCTAGAAATAGCATTTAAACCAGGTGATGTCACTGCGTGTGTGGGGGGTGGAACTAAATTGTTAGGCGAGGCGTGTTGGGCAGTGCTAGAGGCTCTACATGGAAATAAAACAATAGTTACAAACCAGAACAGCAATCGACATGATGTTAGGGAAAGGCATGCATAGCCAGGTGATCATACAAGTCCAGTGCGTGGCTTCAGGCAGCTAGCGGCACGGGGCTAACAGAAAGGCCTTAGAGGGATGACGCGACGGAGGGAAGTCTGTTGTGGCCCCCTCGTGCAGTTACATCAGCGGACGGATCAGCAGGGCTCCTTGTGGTAAACCAGGCCAATTGGCAAAATATGTATAGTGGCCGAAGACATATGTCCGAAGGGCCTCTTAATCCAGCAGTCCAATGTGCTTTAGATAGCTAGCAGGCCGCAGATTAGCGGCTGTGCGTTCAGGGGTCGTTAGCTGCTATAATTCCAGGTGAAAAAAAAATATATAATCATAAAAATGTTAAAAAATATATTTAAAAAATAGGTTCAGAGCTTGCGGTAGGAATCCGGAGATAGAGAAGAATAAGTCCGACTAACTCTGGTTTGAGACTGGCGAGAGTTGTCCGGGATAAAGGTAGCTGATGACCGCTAGCAAAGGATAGCTGACTGCTAGCTAGTGGCTTCGGAATGTATTCGATGGGCCTCGTAAGCCAACAGTCCGTTGTGCTCTAGACAGCTAGCATTCAGGGGACGTTAGCTGTGAAGGTCGGAAGGTGAGAAGGTTCAGAGCTTGCGATAGGAATCCGGGGATATGGAGAGAAAAATAGGTCCGGTATGCTCTGGTTGAATCGCGTTGTTCAAACTGGCGAGAGCTTTCCGAGCTAGAAGTTAGCTGATGACCATTAGCTGGCTAGTTTATGTTGGAGAGATTCCAGTAATAGAGGCAAAGAAAAATACGTTAGAGAAAAAGCAGGTCACATTGGGTGAGGCGGGTTGCAGGAGAGTATTTTGAAGTAAGGGTTTAGAAAAAATAAAAAGATATGCGAAGAAAAACATAAAATATATATACACATGGGACACGACAAAACGAAGGACAAATACGTCTGACTGCTACGCCATCTTGGATCCAGCAGACGGATCAGCAGGAATACAGAGAGTGATTCTGATGTAGTCTCAAATTAGAGATATCAGACTTAAGAGATGTCAGTCTCAGCATGTGCAGGCATGACCCATTCACTCTTGATTATTATTATTACCTGAAGGATCAGTGTGGAATTGCTGTCTGAATCATCCCCTGACGCAGGGTCTTTTCCACCTACAGGACAAACACAGAGAAATTTGACTATCTGAAATTGATTGAATTAGGGGCTTAGTCAAATTGAAATCTTGAAGTTTATAAGCACTGTCGGGGGACTGATGAGCCAGGCTGGACCACCAGGGCTCCTGGGCAGTGCTGCTCTCCTCTGGTCGCTGAGGATAAAGCAGCCCTGCCATGGACAGCATGCCCTCAATAGCCTCCTCTTCTGTGGTTGGAGAGGTAGGGCGTTGTCTGCAAACGAGTGTAGGAACAACTTAATGAATCTCTTAACTGGATAATGAATGAATCATGCACTGTATGAACTAATTTCCCCCATTGTATTTGTATTGTATTGGATTGATGCATACAGAATCCTTAGAACAAGAACGCCACTTGGTCCATTCATCCATGCTTCCTGTACCCTTTGAGTGGTTTGTGAAAGTGGTGAAGGGCCTGGCTGGCCTGGTGTAGGTCCTTCACACTGCCTCGCGCCATCCTGCAATGCTCCTTATCCTCCCTTTCCTCCTCGGAGCTCCCCGAATCTTCCCCCGAGGAGTCCTTTTTCTGCACAGTCACACAGATGTGTCAGCCTTTATAACTTAAACAGTTCTGTGTGAAGGAGAGACAGGGCCTTGGGGAGGAAGTGGGATTAGCTACCTGCAAAGAGCAACGTTCTTCAGACTCAGAGTCTGAAATGTCGGAGTACACTACAGCTCCTTTCCTGAGATCGGAATTCACTCTTTCGAAAAAGTCTGAGGAGGAACAAGAGAAGGATGAATTAAATATCTGCACCTAAATGTTAGGTGAAATTCTGGGGCATTCAAAGATGAGCCTACCTAAACCGTTGATTGACAGCTGGTGACTTGACCAGTTAGACTCACTGCTGAGGGGGCTGGGTTTCTCCTCTCTCTCGTGGTCTTTGTGCTGTTCCAGCTTGCTGTCATTGAGCTCGGTCTTCACCAGGACCCCTTCCCTCTGGTGATCGCCAGTCCTTTTACAGTCCCGCACCGGACTACTCTTCACACTTGTGTGACGACGCTCATCTCTGTGCACACATACACACAATAGTAAGAGGAGAGGCAAACAAATGACAGCATATTGCATTTCGGTTATTATTTAGGTTCAAGTTTATTTAAGTGATGAGTTGAAACATGTAAAGATCGCATAGCGCAGGTGGTACGTCCTAACATGTTAAGGCTGTTACAACGGCAGCTCTGAGTTGTAACATGAAACCGCTCCAGCCAATAAGTTGAGCAGTGAGGAGCATCGTCAAAGCCAGTTGGAGGTGTTGGGTGTTGAGTAGGTGGGGAGTTCTTCCAGCTCACCTAATAATCCTGCCATTGCACATCACCAGAAGGAGGTTGTTGTCCAGGCTCCTCTCCACCGCTGCAGCAGACGCCATGGACGTCTTGTTGAACTTGGCCATCACCGTGGAGCTGAATGGAACATCCTGAGAAAAGGGACAAGAGATTTACTTTAAAAAGGGAAAAGAGATTTACTTTAACAAACATGTATAATTAACCTAGCCTCAGTGTATAGGTAACTTCCTCCAAGACATGGATAAACCAGGAGAAATGTAGTCATTGTAAATAAGAATTTGTTCTTAACTGACTTGCCTAGTTAAATAAAATAATTTTTAAAAACTATTGGTTACACAAGCAGCATGGGGGAGAGGGTCGTGTGTCAATGCCCTCACCTGCTCAAAGGATCCCACCTCCAGCCTCTTGAGCACTTGTCGCGTGTGCAGCTCCAGGATCTCCAGGTTGGAGGGGGTCTTGGGCGCATGGTGATGATGGTGATGGTGGTGGTGGTGCCGTAGCAGTCTGGCTGTCCTGCGAGCATGATGTCCAGCCTTGTCAAGAGTCGACCGCGTCAGTGGGCACGGTCCACATCCCTGAGATTTCACTGGCTTGCTACCTCCACTCTGCTCCTCCTCCTCCTGTGGTCAAGAGATGCTAGTTAGTACAGAACCACAACGCTACAATATCCAGCTTCAAAGAAACAGTGCTTTTGACCTGGTATTTATAAAAAGAGAAAAAGGAAAATATTCAGGGACAGCCAACTTTTACTCAATGAGCACAAATGTTTACAACAGCTCCAAGTAAGAAGCTTCAGTGTCCTTGTGAGTCAGAGAATTTCTTCTCCTTTATGTTCTCACATAACAGCCTGAGGCCCTCTCTCCCCTTCCCGTCTCCACGCTGGGCCTTACCTCCAGGTAGCGGATTTCCTTTGTGAGTTCTTTAATCAGATGGTTGGGTCTGATATGGTCCGGGACATCGCTGGCCTGCTCTGTGACCTGAGGAGAGGCAGAGAGCAGGGGGACAATGAGGGGCTTGTACTGTCTTGTCTGCAGATGGTGGTTAGTTTCCCAGCCAGATCATACCATCACACCGGATACAACCTGCCCACCATTGGCCTTGAAGGAGCCCAATGTAGATTACATTAGAATGTAGATATTGTGACCAAATGTCCTATTCTGTAGAGTCAGATGTTGCACAGACAAAAGAAGCCAATTTGCCATCGAGAATCTTTTTCTGTAGTATCCTACCTCTCGTTTCAGCCAGTTTCTCAGTGCATTAATCAAGGCTTTCACTCCATCTGTTAGGTAGACTGGGGGCTGGCAGTTATCCTCTCGTAACTCTGAGAATCATATGAGAAGGATGTTGGAAAAAAGGACAGAAAGTCACATCACCAAAACAGCAACAAACTCCTCCGCTGAGTGGTATTTCTCTCACCTTTTAGAGTCTCCAGTAGATTATTGGCCACGTACCAGCAGATTGCCTCAAAGTAAGGGAATTTGAAGAGGTCCGGAGTCTTTAACCGCCCCTCCATTTCATAACACCTGTAGTTGAGGATGCAGCAATGGAGATCAAAACACAGCTCCACAGGGCTGAGACCTAGGCTCAACACATTTAAAAATACTCAAATGCGGGACAACGGGATGATTTTACGGGAAAGTTTAGTAGCCTCCATTAATATTTTTAAGTACGTGATTGGTTGACGATAAGACATTGACCTATGTCTCTTCTTGCACTGCGCAGAATATCAGATCTCAACAACGATTTTAAAAGTGTTTAACATCACCAGTAATACATTCCTATGTTATACGTCTTGTCATAAGCTGGTTGGAATGTCAATTCACATCAAATGAATAGGAATTCTGACTGAAATATATGACAAAACAAACTATTTTTGTAAATGGCATTTTAAATTCGTTGATAAAATGCAGAAAATTGTTTGGTAGCGTGGCACGGGACAAAATGTGGGACTGTCCAGAACATGTGACCCATCCCACTGGGCACAGATGTCAGTTCAATGTCTATTTTTTATTTTTTATTATACACTACATGTGGACACCCCTTCAAATGAGTGGATTCGGCTATTTCAGCCACATCCGTTGCTGACAGGTGTATAAAAATCGAGTGCACAGACATGCAATCACCATAGACAAGCATTGGCAGTAGAATGACCCATACTGAAGAACGCAGTGACGTTCAACGTGGCACCGTCATAGGAAGGCACCTTTTCAACAAGTCAGTTCATCAAATTTCTGCCCAGCTTGAGCTGCCCTGGTCAACTGTAAGTGCTGTTATTGTAAAGTGGAAATATCTAGGAGCAACAACGGCTCAGCCGCGAAGTGGTAGGACACACAAGCTCACAGAAAAGGACAGAGTGCTGAAGTGCCTAAATTTTTGTTGTTGCCTGTCCTCAGTTGCAATACTAACTACCAATTTGAAAACAACGTCAGCACAAGAACTTTGTCAGTAACTTGAAAATTGGTTTCCATGGCCGAGAGGTAGACGGCAGTGGTTAGAGCATTGGACTTGTAACCGAAAGGTTGCAAGATCGAATCCCCGAGTTGGCAAGGTAGAAATCTGCCTCTGAACAAGGCAGTTAACCCACTGTTCCTAGGCCGTCATTGAAAAGAAGAATTTGTTCATAACGGACTATCACCATGCACAATTCCAAGCGTTGGCTGGAGTGGTGTAAAGCTCACCGTGATTGGACTCTGGAGCAGTGGAAACGTGTTCTCTAGAGTGACTGCTTCACCATCTGGCAGTCTGACCAATGAATCTGGGTTTGTCGGATGCCAGGAGAATGCTACCTGCCCCAATGCATAGTGTCAACTGTAAAGTTTGGTGGAGGAATAATAATAGTCTGGGGCTGTCTCATGGTTAGGGCTAGGCCTCTCAGTTACAGTGAAGGGAATCTTAATGCTACAGCGACATTCTAGACAATTCTGTGCTTCTAACTTTGTGGTAACAGGCCCTTTCCCTGTTTCAGCGTGACAATTTATTTTATTTAGCCTTTCTTTAAACAGGGAGTCACACAGATCAAAAATATATATTTTGCCTTGTATAACATTACAATAAAAACAGAATAATAAAACATACATGTATAAAACAATATAATTCAGCACACAATAAACATATTTAATAAAAACAATCACATTCAACTGCATAGAGGTCCTCAATCAATCATTTAAACTGCCTGAGTGGCACCAACACATCTAAATGCAGTGAATTATGCAGATTGCACAGGGGCAGTGTGGAACACAAAACGATGTCCATACAGAAATAGTTTGTTGAGATCGGTGTAGAAGAACTTGACTGGCTTGCACAGAGCCCTGACCTCAACCCCATCAAACACCTTTGGGATGAATTGGAACACCGACTGCGAGCCAGGCCTAATCGCCCCAACATCAGTGCCCGACCTCACTATTGCTCGTGGGTGAATGGAAGCAAGACCCCGCAGCAATGTTCCAACATCTAGTGGAAAGCCTTCCCAGAAGAGTGGAGGCTGTTATAGCAGCAAAGGGGACCACCTCCATATTAATGCCAATGATTTTGGAATGAGATGTTCGACGAGCAAATGTCCAAACTTTTGGTTATGTAGTGAATATGCAGTACCAGTCAAAAGATTGGACATACCTACTCATTCAAGGGTTTTTCTTTAATTTTACTATTTTCTACAAACCAAAAATGTGTTAAACAAATAGATTATTCAAAGTAGCCACCCTTTGCCTTGATGACAGCTTTGCACACTCTTGGCATTCTCCCAACCAGCTTCACCTGGAATGCTTTTCCAACAGTCTTGAAGGAGTTCCCACATATGCTGAGCACTTGTTGGTCTGCGGTCCAACTCATCCCAAATCCCAAAATTCTTCACATCCCTGTTAGTGAGCATTTCTCCTTTGCCAAGACAATCCATCCACCTGACAGGTGTGGCATATCAAGAAGCTGATTAAACAGCATGATCATTACACAGTTGCACCTTGTGCTGGGGACAAAAAAAGGACACTATATTGTGCAGTTTTGTCCCACAACACAATACCACAGATGTCTCAATTTTGAGAGAGCACGCAATTGACATGCTGACTGCAGGAATGTCCCCCAGAGCTGTTGCCAGAGACTTGAATGTTAATTTCGCTACCATAAGCAGCCTCCTATGTTGTTTTAGAGAATTTGGCAGTACATCCAACCAGCCTCACAACCGCAGACCACGTGTAACCATGCCAGCCCAGGACCTCCACAGCCGGCTTCTTCATCTGCGGAATCATCTGAGACAAGCCACCCGGACAGCTGATGAAACCGAGGAGTATCTGTCTGTAATAAAGCCCTTTGGGTGGGGAAAAAAACAAATTCTGATTGGCTGGGCCTCGCTCCCAAGTGGGTGAGCATATGCCCTCCCAGGCCCACCTATGGCTGCGCCCCTGCCCAGTCATTTGAAATCCATAGATTAGGGCCTAATGATTGTATTGAAAATCATATGGATGTTGAAATTGTTGCATGTTGAGTTTATATTTTTGTTCAGTACACACACACACACACACACACACACACACACACATTCCTGAAATCCAATCAGTTTTTCACATCGATTCAACACATTTTCTTGTTGTTGAAATGAAGTGGAAACAACATCGTTTCATCTAGTTTGTGCCCAGTGGGATCATGGTCAAACCATACAGACATTCTACCACTACTTCATCACTGGCCATTAAAAACAAGATAACAGCGGTGTATTTGGCCATTCTTTTCATAATGTTATTACTTAGGTTATTACCAATAAGGACAGTTCGTAAAATACGCATAGGCCAGGTGGGGCAGTTTTTCAGGTGCTCACCTGAGCTGCATGCCTATGTTGAGGTTGTGGAGAAAGTTCCCACCGAACGCCATGCAATCCTGAGAGGTGAGAACAGCATGGATCCATCCTGGGGTACACAGAGGAGGATGGACCAAATCAACGGCTGACCTACCGATGTGGAGCAAAAGGCTAGTAGCACGAGGCAAAAACAGCCTGCCAACTGAAAATCAATCCATCACCCTCTCCAGTTTCAAGTTTCTCTGAACTCTGCTTTGCATGCAATACATTTAAACATTTAATTTGGAACATTTTGGAATTCTTGTTTTACAGCTGTATATGTTTAAGACACAAAAGGTTTAGGAAAGGATTGTATTATTACACCATCTGGCAGCAGTGCAGCCAAACAGGTGTGCCAATGCTGTGCCGGTGGACCCTAAACATAATAAATGCTCTGTCATGGAGGGTGAACATGGAGCTGCTGTGCCCCCAGCAGAGAGGATGGTAGCCGCTGAAGAGATTATATGGATGGCTGATACCAGATGGGGTTCTCTCTGAACCACTGCCTGTCTGCAGGTCGCCTACATACCAACCATCAATAGCCCAACACTGACCTTCCCTACCAGGGGGCCTTTGGCTTCCCGTGACAATTAAAGTGTCTGAAATGGTTTGTTACAACATACATTACCAGTCAAAAGTTTTAGAACACCTTCAATGGTTTTAATTTTTTTTACTATTTTCTACATGGTAGAATAATAGTGAAGACATCAAAACTATGAAATAACACATATGGAATCATGTAGTAACCAAAAAATGTGTTAAACAAATCTAAATATATTTTATATTTGAGATTCTTCAAATAGCCACCCTTTGCCTTGATGACAGCTTTGCATACTCTTGGCACAATCCCCCACTCTAAAATTCTCTTTAGCTGAACTGTCAAATTGCTCCCACAGGCCCATTCATCTACAATGTCAGGAGATAGACTAATACAACATATATATATTTCTATGCACTTAGAAACACATTACATTGTTCCCTGGGGAAAATTGTGAAAAAATTGTGAAGCATCCTTATCTTGCATTTTTTGGCAAATACCCTGGAAAGCCCACCCAAATGTACATCGAGTTTGGGAAAGGGAAAACCTAGTCAGTTGCATCCGCGGCATTTAACCCAACCCCTCTAAATCTGAGATGTGCGGGGGGCTGCCTTAAATCTACGTCCACATCGTCAGCACCCGGGGAGCAGTTGTTGGGGGTTAAATGCCTTGCTCAAGGGTAGAAAGGCAGATTTTCCACATTGCCGGCTCGGGGATCCGAAACAGCAACCTTTCAGTTACTGGCCCAACGCTCTTAAGTGCTAGGCTACCTGCTGCCTCATGGCTACCTTATTTATGAGTGTCATTGATAAACAATGTCTTTACATGGGGATTAACATTGTTTGCATATTAAAGAATGCTGGTTGTGTCCGTTTATATACTGAGGGCCCGTGTGTGTGTACTGGGGGCCTGTGGGAGCGATTTGACAGGTTGGTGAAGAGGGACCATGAGCGTGACCCAATATGGACCAGGGCCGGGCAGCTCTCCCAGCAGGGAGCCACTCGTAATCTCACAGTGTCTGCTAGCATCATCAGCCCAGAGAGCTTTCACAGGCCCCAGCCCACCAACTGGGAAAAGCAGCGTTATAGGAAGCCATGTGGTTTCCCTCTAGTGAAAAAAATAAGTTTCACTATAAATAATTTGGAAATCTGCTTCTCTGCCCTGTGGTTAGAGAAACTGGATAATATATATGTATAAAATCATACACAGTGCCTTGCAAAAGTGTTCATCCCCCTTAGCATTTTTCCTATTTTGTTGCTTTATAACCTGTAATTTAAATAGATTATTATTTGGATTTCATGTCATGGACATACACAAAATAGTCCAAATTGGTGAAGTGAAATGAAAAAAATAACTTGTTTAAAAAAATTATAAATAATAAAATGATAAAAATATCAAAATGCATATGTATTCACCCCCTTTGCTATGAAGCCCCTAAATAAGATCTGGCGCAACCAATTACCCTCAGAAGTCACATAATTAGTTAAATAAAGTTCACCTGTGTGCAATCTAAGTGTCACATGATCTGTCACCTGATCTCAGTACATATACACACACCTGTTCTGAAAGGCCCCAGAGTCTGCAACACCACTAAGCAAGGGGCACCACCAAGCAAGTGGCACCATGAAGACCAAGAAGCTCTCCAAACAGGTCAGGGACAAAGTTGTGGAGAAGTACAGATCAGGATTGGGTTAAAAAAAAAATATCCAAAACTTTGAACATCCCACAGAGCACCATTAAATCCATTATTAAAAAATGGAAATGGAAGAAAATGCTGTTGCTTAAAGAAAAAAATAAGCAAATACGTTTGGTGTTTGCCAAAAGGCATGTGGGAGACTCCCCAAAAATATGGAAGAAGGTACTCTGGTCAGATGAGACTAAAATTGAGCTTTTTAGCCATCAAGGAAAAAGCTGTGTCTGGTGCAAACCCAACACCTCTCATCACACCGAGAACAGCATCCCCACAGTGAAGCATGGTGGTGGCAGCATCATGCTATGGGGATGTTTTTCCATCGGCAGGGACTGGGAAACTGGTCAGAATTCAGAAATTCTTGAGGGAAACTTGTTTGTCTTCCAGAGATTTGAGACTGGGATGGAGGGTCACCTTCCAGCAGGACAATGGCCTTTAGCATACTGCTAAAGCAACACTTGAGTGGTTTAAGGGGAAACATTTAAATATCTTGGAATGGTCTAGTCAAAGCCCAGAACTCAATCCAATTGAGAATCAGTGGTATGACTTAAAGAGTTCTGTACACCTGCAGAACCCATCCAACTTGAAGGAGCTGGAGAAGTCTTGCCTTGAATAACAGGCAAAAATTCCAGTGGCTAGATGTGCCAAGCCTAGAGACATACCCCAAGAGACTTGCAGCTGTAATTGCTGCGAAAGGTGGCTCTACAAAGTATTGCCTTTGGGGGGGGGTGAATAGATATGCACACTCAAGTTCTGTTTTTTTTGGTCTTCTATCTTGCTTGTTTCACAAAAAAATATTTAGCATTTTCAAGGTGGAAGGCATGTTGGGTAAATCAAAACGACAGAAACCCACTAATAAAAAAATCAATTTTAATTCCAGGTTGTAAGGCAACAAAATAAGAAAAATACCAAGGGGGTGAATACTTTCGCAAGACACTGTGTGTGTGTGTGTGTGTGTGTGTGTGTATATAAATAAAGTATCACCTATTTGACTTGCCATATGATGTGGGGAGGACCATATGACGTGAGGAAGTTCTGTGAACCACAGATGACGGAAGGAAGATTGGCATATGGTTCTGGTGTCCACGGTGACAAAGTGGTTCACTCAGGCCCTTCGGCGCTTACAGTTGAAGACACAATCACACAGGCCTTCCTGTGAGACACCATCAAAGGCTAGCTGGTCCGCTCAGTGTCAAGTAGAAAAACAGCTCTACGGCTCCTTATGGTTCTTGTGTTTTTTAATGCCCTGAAGCAGAGCTTTGGAAATATAGTGCTGTATATGAGGCATGTTGAAACAGTAGAGAAATTTGAACACTTTGAACCCAGACAAGTTCCTTGTAAAAAAATGAACACATTTTGTCCTGAGGTGAGAACAGAGAGTTGCAGAAACGTAGTCTCTCCTCACCTGTGGGGATGAGGACAGTGGTTCCCTGCGGCACCACACACTTGTAGCACTGGTCCACCTTGTCCCCGAAGAACACCTCGCTCTGGTTGGGGGACGAACTCCACACCTCGTATAGTGTAAGATTATCCTGGGTCGGTTTGATCAAGTAGAAAATCTTCTCTCCCTTCAGGACAAAGATTAAACTTTTGAATTACTAACATAAATATACAGTAGCGTATCTGAGGGGAATATTTGTGGTTAATCATGCTGGGCTGTCAGACAACATAGCCAAAGCAAACAGACTTGAACAACTCTGTAGCCTAACTGTAGCACATATTTCAAAAGGGATACGCTGCGGTCTGAAGATATACAATATGCTGAGCACAGCAATTCCCCAGTTTACCCAGAGTACATGGTACCACACAGATGTGCCTCCGAAGTCTATGTGGAAGTCTGTGTAGCTGTCCTTCACCCCCATCAGGCAGTACTTCTGAACAAAGGGCTTGGGGAAGAAGGAGTCCTCTGGCCAGTAGTTCTCCACCCAGGACATCTTCTGAGCGATATCAGGCACCACCACCAGCTCTGCCATCCTGAGAGAATACAAATTGAGAGTTTAGTGATGTTCTACTAGTAAGGCAGAGTCGTTAGTCACGCAACTCATCTTTCAATACATCCATCATTGCGCACTAATAAGGCTAAACTGTTCGTCATGCGACACCTTCAGATCACTGTTCACAAATCAGCCAGGCATTGACCAATGAGATTCATTTAAAATAATGCATTTCTCCCGACCGACTCTCTTTGCCGTTTTCACTTTCTGTTTTACAGATCACCCACCAACAGTTGAGGCCTCGTCTTATCGTAGGGGGATTGGCTTCATCGCCCCCGGCCTGCTAATCAGGCAGAGCTGATGGTTCTAAATCAGTCGGCCCTAATGGGGTTCCTCCAGAGGACATCTTTTCAGATGACAATACACATTCTTTTCTAAAAACAATACAGCCGTTCAAATGATCATTTCCACTGTGAAGCCTGGAACATTGATGCTCAGTTATGAAGGATCAAAGCTCAGTCTCATTTTTTTCTAAACCTTTCCGTCTCTCTAAATAGGCTGTAAGCAAAATGCCTGTTGGCAGTGGATCCCTTCTGCTTGTCTGTAGTAGACAGCATATCTTCAATAGTGCCGTCAGCGCTGTACTTCTGAACTCAGAAAGAATTTACATCCCTGCTGTTTGGAGTGCAATGCTCATCTCCTCTCACTACTATACTTGCAAGCATGGGGAATATACATTTAGACACAATTATAGTCCTACAATTTCACTGAATCACAGGAGGATTCACTAAATGATAGCAGGTAATCTATAACAATTAAGTGCTTTTAGCTACAAATATTATAATGGTGAATATTTAGTGAAGCCAGAAAATACTAAAGTCAATCCAAATTATACATTGATCAAAGCAGCAACAGGACATGTGTTAACTGCGAAAAGTAACCAATACTTACTTTGTGTCTGAAAACTCCAGACTGATCACGTTCAGCACCTTTGGCCGATGAGGTTTGTAGTAATACTTGACAAACTCTCGAAGCTTCATTTTGCTGTCTGCCTGTCTGGCAACATCAATGACATCCACGATTTTGTCACCACCTGCAAGAGAATGTGTCAGATCAGATGATTTATGCCATGTGGGAGGGAGTTAGGCCTAAAGGGCAGTTGAGGAAAGGACATGCATTAACACTTGAATGTAGAATGTTAGGTAAGGACAGGTGACAGATGGATTTGAAATTATATTACAGCCATATTATTAGGTGTGACTCATGATGGAATATCACAGAACAGCAGACTGATAAATGCTAAGCTCTGCTTAAAAAAATAAAATAAAAAAACCTAACATTTTGAATTCTACCAGGTATAGTCAAACCAGTCCAATCCCTGCCCTCTCCCCCAGCCCATCCACGGGGCCAGTCAGAGCCACTAGAGTTCTCAAGCGCAGTTGTCCTCGTCTCAGGATGGTAAGTTGGTGGTTGAAGATATCCCTCTACTGGTGTGGGGGCTGTGCTTTGGCAAAGCGGGTGGGGTTGTTTCCTGCCTGTTTGGCCCTGTGGCCCCATCATCGGATGGTGCCACAGTGTCTCGGCCTCCAGTATTTATGCTGCAGTAGTTTGTGTCGGGGGGCTAGGGTCAGTCTGTTATATCTGGAGTACTTCTCCAGTCTTATCCGGTTTTAGGCTGGGTTTCTGTACAGCACTTTGAGATATCAGCTGATGTAAGAAGGGCTATATAAATAAATTTGATTTGATGGAGCTTGCTGACACTTTCATAACCCCCCTAATACTTCTGATGGAAACCTCAGTGCTGCTGCAGTCTCCCCACTGGAGGAGGTGCATTGAAACATCCAAAGCAATCTCTCCAGATCCAATTACTGTACTCCCAGTGATGAAGGCAGCAACAGGAGGAGGGAAGGCTTGGAGGGGACCTAGTAAGAGTTGGTTAATGTCTTTCATGTGTGTAAATAACCTCACCTGTATACAACTGGCAAACGGCAAATAGAAAATGGCGGAGGGGTGAACAGACCTGCCGTTAACATTGGGCAGTACCAGGACAGCTGGTGGTTGTGCAAGCCCAGCCCTGTTTGTCCCCACTGGCCACCTCCTGATGTCAGGGAACAGCTAAAGGCAGAGCAGCCTCACATACAGAACAGCCAGGAGAACACTTGTGTACAAATGGGGAAGGGCGCTGCCTGGGCGTAGTATGACCAACGACAAGTGGGGGCAATAAATCTCTCCAGCCACAAATGTCCTAGGCAAATATTTATGGTCCTCATATAAGCAATTATGATCCCTTCATCAATCTTTTCATCCAGTGACAGTCAGGGACCAGAAGCACAGGTTTCCTGGAGAATAGATGGGTCTTTCTTAGTTCCAGGTCTGAAGTGCGTGGATAGTGTGATGTAACAACCATGCTCCGAAAAGGGCAATAACTGATTTACAACAGGTTTGCCATTATGCTAAAATGGAGAGATGGCATGGAAAACACATTTTTCAATACAATAACTTACAGGTTAGCAGGCAGAGTGCCCACTGAGCTAAATTGATTAGCTGGGCAGCTGGCCTGTGGTGAATGCTTGAGTTGTTGTGAAGCATTTAAACATGAATGTGAATATAATAATAACTGTATATAGCGCTTTTCATTAAACAGAATCTCAAAGTCTCTCAAAGTAAAATATGTCAATATGAACAATGTCTGAAAATTTTTTCAGACTAATCTACCCCCAAAGAGACCCACACATGAATACGGCCACTGGAACATTTGGATTTGACTGTCAGGTTGACACCTTAACACCACAAGCTTAGCTTAAAGATGCACTATGCAGAAATTGCACCGCCATTTCCTGGTTGCTAAAATTTTAATAGTTCACCTAATTTCAGTTTATGTGACAAAACAAAGCAACTATAGTGTAGAGAATCATTGTACCATTTAAACCGCTGTGAAATATATTTTCTTTAACCAAAAATAGTATTTTCAGCTGGTGTACAAAACCAAAAGTAAAAGATGCAAAAACAAAACTTAAGAATGGGGAAGCATAGAATAACGCACATAGAACAGATATACAGCTTCTTAGACTGATGTTCAATGAGAAAGAAATGTGTGTTGTAGATGTTTCAATGTGAAAAAAGTAACATATCGCAGTGGTGCAAAGAGCTTTCAGGAGTCCCAGTGCCATGAAGAGTAACCAATTACTGGGAGGTCTGTATGCTTCTGCCAGTGACAAATAACATTGTGTTCAGACCTACAGAACAGTGCACAGAATGATCTAGTCTCTGACATAGTAGTGAGATCAGAGTTTGGCGCATGTTTATCCCAATGGAAAAGCATACCATTAACCCTTTCTAGTGTACAGTTCCACTGCCACACTGACCATGGGCATTACATTTAAAAAACCTTGAGACAATGATTCCCATGCTAAGAGGCACAATGGCCAGTGCTGCACTTTCTCAGGTTAGCTGCAAAAGTGAGATGGTTTTGTCTCCACTCTGTGTGTGTGTGGGCAGTAGACTGAAGGAGCAGAGTGAACATAATTTGAGCCCAAAAGAAACTTAGCCGGACATGAACCTGAGATGTCTGATAATGTACTGGGGAAGTAAGGGGATCCCATAAGTACCAAACTCAATAGTGGAGAGAGGTGATGAAACACTGTCTTATGTAAACTAATCCACCATTATCTACACACGTTTTCATTATTGGTGGATCAAAGGTAGACTCAGAGATATGACGTAGATGCAGAAAGTAAACAGCATTGTGGTTCAATTTCCGCAACAACTAAGAACATTGAAGTGCGAAGCTCAACTTCACTGTTTTGGTGCCCGACAACCACACTGTGAACAGTGTAAAGTGGACCCCTACACTAGAGATTGACTCGTAAGTGAAAATTCATTCCTGTTAATATTTTTCCTGTATTGTTCTGACCCAGCAACAGTTCTATAACCCCAAAACATTCCTGCCCTTCCCGATAAAAAAAAAACACTCCCGTCCTGTGCTCATTTTTATGGGCAGAAATATGTAGGCTATTGTGTTTTTATGAAGTATTGAAAATAATTTCAGTAATTCAATATGCAACTGCGATGTGGGTGTCTTTACTATCTTAGTTAAATGCACTGACTGACTAAGTTGCTCTGGATAAGAGTGTCTTCTAAATAAACCTTTTCACTCAGGTCCCCCTTCCAGCATTAGGGCACATTCCGTGCCCTCACCCCTGCACACACATTTCTATGGACACAAGCACTGTTCATGACACAAACTTCTCACCCCTCTTGTTGAGAAAATGTACAGTGCCTTGCGAAAGTATTCGGCCCCCTTGAACTTTGCGACCTTTTGCCACATTTCAGGCTTCAAACATAAAGATATAAAACTGTATTTTTTTGTGAAGAATCAACAACAAGTGGGACACAATCATGAAGTGGAACGACATTTATTGGATATTTCAAACTTTTTTAACAAATCAAGAACAGAAAAATTGGGCGTGCAAAATTATTCAGCCCCTTTACTTTCAGTGCAGCAAACTCTCTCCAGAAGTTCAGTGAGGATCTCTGAATGATCCAATGTTGACCTAAATGACTAATGATGATAAATACAATCCACCTGTGTGTAATCAAGTCTCCGTATAAATGCACCTGCACTGTGATAGTCTCAGAGGTCCGTTAAAAGCGCAGAGAGCATCATGAAGAACAAGGAACACACCAGGCAGGTCCGAGATACTGTTGTGAAGAAGTTTAAAGCCGGATTTGGATACAAAAAGATTTCCCAAGCTTTAAACATCCCAAGGAGCACTGTGCAAGCGATAATATTGAAATGGAAGGAGTATCAGACCACTGCAAATCTACCAAGACCTGGCCGTCCCTCTAAACTTTCAGCTCATACAAGGAGAAGACTGATCAGAGATGCAGCCAAGAGGCCCATGATCACTCTGGATGAACTGCAGAGATCTACAGCTGAGGTGGGAGACTCTGTCCATAGGACAACAATCAGTCGTATATTGCACAAATCTGGCCTTTATGGAAGAGTGGCAAGAAGAAAGCCATTTCTTAAAGATATCCATAAAAAGTGTTGTTTAAAGTTTGCCACAAGCCACCTGGGAGACACAAACATGTGGAAGAAGGTGCTCTGGTCAGATGAAACCAAAATTGAACATTTTGGCAACAATGCAAAACGTTATGTTTGGCGTAAAAGCAACACAGCTCATCACCCTGAACACACCATCCCCACTGTCAAACATGGTGGTGGCAACATCATGGTTTGGGCCTGCTTTTCTTCAGCAGGGACAGGGAAGATGGTTAAAATTGATGGGAAGATGGATGGAGCCAAATACAGGACCAGTCTGGAAGAAAACCTGATGGAGTCTGCAAAAGACCTGAGACTGGGACGGAGATTTGTCTTCCAACAAGACAATGATCCAAAACAAAGCAAAATCTACAATGGAATGGTTCAAAAATAAACATATCCAGGTGTTAGAATGGCCAAGTCAAAGTCCAGACCTGAATCCAATCGAGAATCTGTGGAAAGAACTGAAAACTGCTGTTCACAAATGCTCTCCATCCAACCTCACTGAGCTCGAGCTGTTTTGCAAGGAGGAATGGGAAAAAATGTCAGTCTCTCGATGTGCAAAACTGATAGAGACATACCCCAAGCGACTTACAGCTGTAATCGCAGCAAAAGGTGGCGCTACAAAGTATTAACTTAAGGGGGCTGAATAATTTTGCACGCCCAATTTTTCAGTTTTTGATTTGTTAAAAAAGTTTGAAATATCCAATAAATGTCGTTCCACTTCATGATTGTGTCCCACTTGTTGATTCTTCACAAAAAAATAGTTTTATATCTTTATGTTTGAAGCCTGAAATGTGGCAAAAGGTTGCAAAGTTCAAGTGCAAGGCACTGTAGGTTTAAAGTTTATTTCCTGCAATGCTACACACTTTGTCATGCCTAATGTGTACTGATGTGATATTTGAGTGACTACATTACTACAAAATCTATGGGATTAAAAAAAAAACTTGCTAAAAAACGCTAGCTGACATGGGCTAGTTGATCTGGACATTTCTGACAAGTTATAAATAGCTCTCTAAGGTATGAAATGACTGACATGACAAGAGGAAAACTGATGATGCAATACCCAATTTCGAAATTGCACCTTCCACACCCCACAGTTTTAGAACCCCTGTTCTAAATTACCTAAATGTAGATGTAAGGCTGGAGGACTTCAGCAGGATGGTCTGCTCAGCACACCACCGGCATAAAACTGTAGCCAACAGCTGAGCACTGAGCATGTACACTACCTTTCAAAAGTTTGGGCTCACTTAGAAATGTCCTTGTTTTTGAAAGAAAAGCACATATTTTGTAAGTTGATCAGAAATACAGTGTCGACATTGTTGATGCTGTAAATGACTATGTAGCTAGAAAATGGCAGATTTTTAATGAAATACCTACTGAGGCCCATTATCAGCAACCATCACTCCGGTGTTCCAATGGCACGTCGTGTTAGCTAATCAAAGTTGATCATTTTAAAAGGCTAATTGATCATTAGAAAACACAATTATGCTAGCACAGATGAAAACCGTTGTGCTAATTAAAGAAGCAATTAAAACGGACATTCTTTAGACAAGTTGAGTATCTGGAGCGTCAGCATTTGTGGGTTTGATTATAGGCTCAAAATGGCCAGAAACAAAGAACTTTCTTATGAAACTCGTCAGTCTATTCTTGTTCTGAGAAATTAAGGCTATTCCATGCAAGAAATTGCCAAGACACTGAAGATCTCGTACAACGCTGTGTACTACTCGCTTTACAGAACAGCGCAAACTGGCTCTAACCAGAATAGAAAGAGTGGGAGGCCCCGGTGCACAACAGAGCAGGATGACAAGTATATTAGTGTGTTGTTTGAGAAATAGTTTCCCTCAAGTCCTCAACTGTCAGCTTCATTAAATAGTACCCGCAAAACACCAGTCTCAACGTCAACAGTGAAGAGGCGACTCCGGGATGCTGGCCTTCTAGCGAGAGCGCTGTCACCTCTTCCCATAGTGGCCTCACCTGCACCTCTACCCACTGTAGCACTGGCTGTAGGTCTGTGTCCCGTCCCTGCTGCTGCCCCCATTCAGCCACGTCGACAGTCTGCAGCTCACAGCAGACAGGCCCGCTCGCCCGACACACTGTGGCACAGACCCCCTCTGCACACAGCTCTCTCCCGTCCCCCTCTCACAGTGGCGGCAGCCGTCTGCAGTACAGGGCCGACGGGACATGGCGTTGGAGTGGCGTGCCACTGCCCTGTACACCACTGTGAAGTCAAACAGCTGAAGCTCCTCCAACCAGCGTGCCACCTGCCTGAAAGACATGTGCCACTGGAGAGCAGAGTGGTCAGTCCTTACAGTAAAGGGCAGGCCACCCAGGTAGTACTTGAAGTGTTTGACGGAAGCCACAACAGCCAAGAGCTCCCGCCGGGTGACACTGTAGCGGCACTCATGTTAGTCAAATGTTTTGCTGAAGTACGCCACCACTCTCTCCCTCTGGCCGCACCTGGGTCTTCACCCCACCCATGCCCACATTGCTCACGTCTGTGTCCAGGATAAAGGGCAAGGTGAGGTCAGGGGGGGGCGAGCACGGGGGCCTCGATCAGTGCACGTTTGAGGGTGTTGAATGCCTCACACTCCACTGTCCAAGTGAAAGCCTTGTCCTTCGGCAGCAGGCGGTTCAGGGGAGCAGCAACGCTTAAGAAGCCCCGTACAAACCTCCTGTAGTACGAGGCCAGGCCCAGGATGCTGTTCAGCTGACGCTGGTCGGTGGGCCAATCTCTGACAGCCCCCACCTTGTCCTCCATGGTGCTGATCTCCTCCTTCCCCACTCGGTGGCCCAAGAAGGACACCTCTCTCTCCTCATGAAGTGGCACTTCTCGGGGTGGAGCTTCAGACCTGCGGCAGCCACCCTCTCCAGCACACGTCGTAGCACCCCCAGGGCTGACTGGAAGGAGCTGCCATGGGCCAGGATGTCATCGAGGTATACCACACTGCTGTCGGGGGATGCCATCCAACACCCTGTCCATCAAACGCTCAAAAGTAGCAGGAGCGTTGCACAGGCCGAAGCACAGGACCTTGAACTGCCAGTGTCCTCTGTTAGTGGAGAATGCAGTTTTGGCTCTGGCCTCTGGGGAGAGGGGCACCTGCCAGTAGCCACTGCGGAGGTGTAGTGAGGAGAACCAGGAGGACCCCTTAACCAGGTCCAGTGACTCATCGATACAAGGTATGGGGTATGAGTCCTTCCTGGTTACCTCATTCAGCCACCTGTAGTCCACACAGAACCTCAGCGTGCCCCCCTTCTTCGGAACCATGACTGGCGCCACCCAGGGGCTGTCTGAGGGCTCGATGAGGGCTTGACGGTTTATTAACCCAACTTTACACAGGCCCACACCAAATAAATGAAAGATACCCCACAAACCAACCGTGAGCTTCTCTTGTGAAGGCCAGACGTAAGAGAGAGAACAAAGGCTAAACCTGGTCTTAACTTCCAATACTTCATCCCCCTTGCCCAACCCCCCCTCCACTCCGCCAACCACCAGGATGCCCAGCATCAGAACATTCCAGGCATTCCCGTGATTGGCAGATAGCAGGTTGATTGGCATGTCGGACCCCGCAAACACTGGGTACTGGTAAGTACAACACAACCACCTACAACCCTAACACACAGCTGTCTGTGCGGGTCGCTACAATATATTAGCACACTGACCCAATTCCTTTGAAAATGGGCCAGTTTTGAAATATGGTACAGTTAATGTACACAAAGCAAACAAAGGCACCAAAACAGCACACTGACAGAGTGATCTAAACAGCACATACTGTGACAGAGTGATCGATTCTTAAAATGTTCTCTTCTTACCAACATACTCCTCCACATCCCTGACAGAGAAGCTGGAGGGGGGCAGCTTGAGACCCAGTCCGCCTAGTTGGGGAACGGCGATGGGGTAGCTGAAGCCCTGCTTCTCCAGGTACTTCTGTGTTACCTGATGCCCCTGCATCTGCACCAGGATCTCAGCCGCACTGCAACAAAGGAAAGAGGGGTCATATATAAGAATACATCTGATCAATTAACATTTTATTGGTCACATGCGCCAAATGCAACAGGTGTAGCCTTTATCGTGAAATGCTTACAACACGAGCCCTTAACCAACCAAAGTGAAAAATACTATTACATAAAAAAAATGTTAACACAATAAAATAACAATAACCATGGCTGCAGGAAGTAGTTGGGGTGGGGGTGTTGCAATTTTTGCAGCTTCAGTGTCTTTAGATACTTTTGTCAGATGTCACTATGGAATACTGAAGTATAATTACAAGCATTTCATAAGGTGTCAAAGGCTTTTATTGACAATTATATGAAGTTGATGCAGAGTCAATATTTGCAGTGTTGACCCTTCTTTTTCAAGACCTCTACAATCCGCCATGGCATGCTGTCAAATTAACTTCTGGGCCACATCCTGACTGATGGCAGCCCATTCTTGCATAATCAATGCTTGGAGTTTGTCAGAATGTGTGGGTTTTTGTTTGTCCACCCACCTCTTGAGGATTGACCACAAGTTCAATAGGATTAATACCTGGGGAGTTTCCTGACCATGGACCCAAAATATTGATGTTTTGTTCCCCGAGCCACTTAGTTATCACTTTTGCCTTATGGCCTGGTGCTCCATCATGCTGGAAAAGGCATTGTTCGTCACCAAACTGTTCCTGGATGGTTGGGAGAAGTTGCTCTCGGAGGATGTGTTGGTACCATTCTTTATTCATGGCTGTGTTCTTAGGCAAAATTGTGAGTGAGCCCACTCCCTTGGCTGAGAAGCAACCCCACACATGAATGGTCTCAGGATGCTTTACTGTTGGTAGTGCTCACCTTGTCTTCTCCGTACAAGCTTTTTTCCAGATGCCCCAAACAATCTGAAAGGGGATTCACCAGAGAAAATGACTTTACTCCAGTCCTCAGCAGTCCAATCCCTGTACCTTTTGCAGAATATCAGTCAGTCCCTGATGTTTTTCCTGAAGAGAAGTGGCTTCTTTGCTGCCCTTCTTGACACCAGGCCATCGTCCAAAGGTCTTCGACACACTGTGCGTGCAGATGCACTCACACCTACCTGCTGCCATTCCTGAGCAAGCTCTGTACTGGTGGTGCCCCGATTCCGCAGCTGAATCAACTTTAGGAGACGGTCCTGATGCTTGCTGGACTTTCTTGGGCACCCTGAAGCCTTCTTCACAACAATTGTGAAAATTAATATTTGTGTCATTCTCAAAACTTTTAGCCACGACTAATATTTTTGTGAAAAAATTTAAGTTAAATATATTTCAGTGTTTACCAGCATTTGTAAACTTGCATTTGTAACTTGAGATAATTACAGTGCCTTTGGAAAGTATTCAGACATCTGGACTTTTTCGACATTTTGTTAAGTTAGTCATATTCTAAAATATAATATATAAATACAAATCCTCAATCTACAAACAATACCCCATAATGACAAAGCGAAAACAGGTTAAAAACAGAAATGCATTATTTACATAAGTATTCCCTTTGCTACGAGACTCAAAATTGAGGTCAGATGAATCCTGTTTCCATTGATCATCCTTGAGATGTTTCTACAACTTGATTGGAGACCACCTGTGGTAAATTCAAATGATTGTGTCCATTTCCAAATCTTGTCCACATCTATAGAAGGTCCCACAGTTGACAGTACATGTCAGAGCAAAAACCAAGCCATGAGGTCGAATTAATTGTCTGTAGAACTCAGAGACAGGATTTTGTTGAGGCACAGAACTGGGGAAGGGTACCAAAACATGTCTACAGCATTGAAGGTCCCCAAGAACACAGTGGCCTCCATCATTCTTAAAATGGAATAAGTTTGGAACCACCAAGACTTCCTAGAAGGACAACCATCTCTGCAACACTCCACCAATAAGGCCATTATTGTAGAGTGGCCATACGGAAGCCACTCCCCAGGAAAAGACAACAGCATGCTTGGAGTTTGCCAAAAGGCACCTAAAGACCCTCAGACCATGAGAAACAAGATTCTCTGGTCTGATGAAACCAAGATTGAACTCTTTGGCCTGAATGCCAAGCATCACATCTGGAGGAAACCTGGCACCCTCCCTACAGTGAAGTGTGGTAGCAGCATCATGCTGTGGGGATGTTTTTCAGCAGCAGGGACTGGGAGACTAGTCAGGATTGAGGGAAAGATGAACGGAGCAAAGTAGAGAGAGCATGCAATATGCATGTGTGTGTGTAAGAGTGTGTGGGTATATATTTACACACGTGTGTGTTGGAGTGTCAGTGTAGTATGTGTGAGTGTGTGGGTAAGTCCAGTGAGTGTGCATAGTGCCAGTGCAAAAGAGTCAGTGCAAATAAAAAGGGGGTCAATGCAAATAGTCCGGGTAGCCATTTGATTCACTGTCAGCAGTCTTATAGCTTGGGGGAAGAAGCTGTTCAGGTGCATTTTGTTCAAAGACTTTGCGCTCCGGTACAGACTGATTTGACTCTTTTTAAGTAGATGCATTTGTGGAGTGTGTTGACCAATCACACTTCATGTATTCACATTCAAGGGCCACAGGCTGAATACATGAAGGTAGTCTCTGTTGATGGTTGGTCTGTTGTCATATTTTTCTATGTTTATGCTGCACTCGTAACCAAGTGAGAATTTACCACAAACGACTGAAAAATCCACTTGAACAGCCCTCTAACAGGTAATTACGAGTGGAAAACTTGTCCATCATCCTGAGCTCCCACATGCTGACCTCTGACCTCACCTACTAAGGAAATTACCTCGATAATAGCATCTTCGGCAGTTAAATGCAACAAAACATTTATAAAAAGCAATCTATTAATATGTTGAACACTAATTTGTTAACAAGCATGATAGTTGTACTTTTAGTTTATGCAGCTTGAGGCCATTAGCAAATTGGCATTTCTCAACAAGTTTAAAAATTACGTAAATGCATCCAACTGGTAAATTCCCACCTCCCACTTGGTTACGAACACAACATTAGATGCAGCTGCGGATCCAACTTTTCTGGAGCCCTCTTCCCTACAGCTAAAGGTCCCGAAGCTTCTGCGCATGTGCAGGATTCAGTCTCTGCTCTACTCATAGAGAACAGGCTACTCTGGTGAATGGTGCTTGCTTAATAAAGTTTGATCAAAGCTGAATCAATGTCTACAAGATCACATAATGATAGTATTCTACATAACAAAACCGAATATAATAGCATAGTATAATGTTACTCGAAGACCAAAAAACACCACCTCAGATTTTAGGATGATTGTGATAATGGTCACATTTCTCTCTCGTAGCCAAAACCCAACAGTGCGCACCACTAGCCAAAATATGTGCTTCGAAACTAAACACAGGTAGGCTATGCTACAGTTTGTTAGCCCTTAAATTCTCTCACTGTACATAATTACAAACACTAAGATGCAAGAAGATCTAAAAATGCATATGAATATGATTGCATGGTTGGCATGCATACTGCATGGACGTTTCACTGGTAAAAAACGTAAAGAATGATCAATCACGATTGACAGTGAGAAACGTGACGGGACAGTGACCACAAAAATGTGTGCGTAAAGTCGAGGTAAAGAAACACATGGGCAGAACGGGATTTGGATCTTTGGCTCTGGGGAAAAGGGATCCAGGGTGGCAGGACGGAGGTGTTTAACTTGTGTAGGGGGCAGGATTTTAGTTTTTGGCGAAAAAAACGTACCCATTTGAAACGGCCTATTTCTCAGGCCCAGAAACTAGAATATGCATGTATAATTGTCAGATTAGGATAGAAAACACTCTAAAGTTTCTAAAACTGTCTAAATATTGTCTGTGAGTATAACATAACTAATATTGCAGGCGAAAACCGAAGGAAAATCAAACTAGGAAGTGCTGTTTTTCCTGAAAGCTCTCTGTTCCATTGGATGCCTTGCCTCCATTTAAAGGGATATCAACCAGATTCCTTTTCCTATGGCGTCCTCAAGGTGTCAGTCTTTAGACATAGTTTCAGGCTTTTATTTTGAAAAATGAACGAGAAAGATAACATTGCATCAGTGGATAGCTGGGTGTTCGCAGAGTTTTGCTTGCGCAACAGAGTGGGGCAGCCATCGTCTCTCCCTCTCCTATTGAAAAAGCGACAGTCCCGGTTGATATATTATTGATTATATATAACCTGAGGAAAGATTATAAAAAATGTTTGACATGTTTCTGTGGACATTATGGATACTATTTGGAATTTTCGTCTGCGATGTCGTGACCGCTCGAGCCTGTGCATTTCTCAACATAATGCGCCAAACAAATGGAGGTATTTTGGATATAAAATAATCTTTATGGAACAAAAGGAACATTTATTGTGTAACTGGGAGTCTCGTGAGTGCAAACATCCGAAGATCATCAAAGGTAAGCGATTTAATCTATTGCTTTTCTGACCAATCTACTTGGCTGCTAGTGTTTGTAATATTTTGTCTACTGAGAGAGATGTTCTTCCATAAACGCTTGTTATGCTTTCGCCGAAAAGCTGTAATTGAAATCTGACACGTCAGGTGGATTAACAAACAGCTAAGCTGTGTTTTGCTATATTGCACTTGTGATTTCATGAAAATTTAATATTTTTAGTAATTTAATTTGAATTTGGCGCGCACCAATTCAGCAGGTGTTGATGAAAATGATCCTGCTAAGGGGTTTGGTGTGTCAAGAAGTTAACTACAGATCCGTAGCCTCTTGCATTTTTTGAGTTGAGTTTGTATTTGAAATGTGTCACTAAGGGGCAAGAGCCCAGTTCATGGTGGTTCACTGCAATGCCCAGACCACACCAGGAAAACACTGGTTTTCAACTCAGGGTGTGAACCTGGGACTCACTGCTATGTGGTGACTTGTGTGTGCATCTGTGGCTTGGTCACAGGGGTGTCAGGCCTGCTGGTGGCTGGTATCTTGGCTCCTTCAGTACCTGGGAAAGGGCCTGTTCTGCAGCTCTCGTACAAACACAGAGGTCCCCGCCTGCACCAGCCTGCTGCCATCGTCAGGCTCTGTGTAGTCGTGCCGGTGCCAGTTGATACGCTTTTTCACTGTAAAGATAAAGCAACAATTAATTGTTAAACTCTTGAACATTCAGAGACTCCGTGATCACAGTAGATACTACACAGACCTAGCAGGGCTAGACTAGCTACTTAAGTGTCTGAGGGACATGAAAGCCTTGAGTTATGGATAGTCTCCATAAACCGTTTCACAAGCCCATAAAGCCCACGTCCTCCGCAGACGAACCAGGTCCATGTTCAATCTCAATTTGATGATTACCCCGACATTGAATTACCTTAATAATGCCCCCCATCAGTATGCTCTGGGAGGTCAGACCCACTTTAGACCATAAAGAGAGAAAAGGGTAGTCTACTTGACAGCCAACTATTCCCCAAATAGCAATTAAAATCAACCGTGCTGGAGTAATACAGAGAGAGACAGAGTGCGTGGTGGTGGGGTGTAGAGGTCGACCGATTATGATTTTTCAATGCCGATACCAATTATTGGAGGACCCAAAAAAAGGCGATACCAATTATATCGGCCGATTTTTTCAAATGTATTTGTCATAATGACAATTACAACAATACTGAATGAACATTTATTTTAACTTAATATAATAACATCAATAAAAATCAATTTAGCCTCAAATATGTTCAATTTGGCTTAAATAATGCAAAAACAAAAGTGTTGGAGAAGAAAGTAAAAGTGCAATATGTGCCATGTAAGAAAGCTAATGTTTAAGTTCCTTGCTCAGAACATGAGAACATATGAAAGCTGGTGGTTCCTTTTAACATGAGACTTCAATATTCCAAGGTAAGAGGTTTTAGGTTGTAGTTAATATAGTATTTATAGGACTATTTGTATTTCATATACCTTTGACTATTGGATGTTCTTATAGGCATTTTGGTATTGCCAGTGTAACAGTATAGCTTCCGTCCCTTTCCTCGCCCCTACCTGGGCTCGAACCAGGAACACAGCGACAACAGCTACCCTCGAAGCATTGTTACCCATCACTCCACAAAAGCCACGGCCCTTGCAGAGCAAAGGGAACAACGACTCCAAGTCTCAGAGCGAGTGACGTTTGAAATGCTATTAGCGCGCACCCCACTTACTAGCTAGCCATTTCACATCAGTTACACCAGCCTAATCTCGGGAGCTGATAGGCTTGAAGTCATAAACAGCCTAATGCTTGAAGCACAGCGAATAGCTGCTGGCAAAACGCAAGAAAGTGCTGTTTGAATGAATGCTTACGAGCCTGCTGCTGCCTACCACCGCTCAGTCAGACTGCTCAATCAAATATCAAATCATAGACTTAATTATAACACACAGAAATACGAGCGTTTGGTCATTAGTATGGTCGAATCCGGAAACTATCATTTCGAAAACAAAACGTTTATTCCTTCAGTGAAATACGGAACCGTTCCGTATTTTATCTAATGGGTGGCATCCCTAAGTCTAAATATTGCTGTTACATTGTACAACCTTCAATGTTATGTCATAATTACGCAAAATTCTGGCAAACTAGTTCACAACGAGCCAGGCAGCCCAAACTGTTGCATATACCCTGACTCTGTGTGCAATGAACACAAGAGAAGTGACAATTTCACCTGGTTAATATTGCCTGCTAACCTGGATTTCTTTTAGCTAAATATGCAGGTTTAAAAACATATAAATTCTGTGTATTGATTTTAAGAAAGACATTGGCGTTTATGGTTAGGTACAGTCGTGCAACGATTGTGCTTTTTTCGCAAATGCGCTTTTGTTAAATAATCCCCCGTTTGGCGAAGTTGGCTGTCTTTGTTAAGAAGAAATAGTCTTCACACAGTTCGCAATGGGCCAGGCGGCCCAAACTGCTGCATGTACTCTGTTGCAAGAGAAGTGACACAATTTACCAAGTTAAAATGAACTCATGTTAGCAGGCATATTAACTAAATATGCATGTAGAAAAGGCCCATGGAGTTGGTGGAATAATCCTTTAATTCATTGCCATTTACTCAGCTGGGCCAGGGGCGCTTTAATTAGGTCAGGTGGAAATGTCCGACAGATCTCAACTCCATAAAAGGAGGAAATTGCCATCCCCTGATCTCGCTGCTTTCTCTTCCTTGACTCCATCTGATCCAGAAGTTCTGTGCGTTCATGAATCCACGTCAGTCCACCGACTCTGTTACCTTTCATCTGAACTATCTGTTGCGATCCGGAGATGGGCCATCAGTTATTGTTTATAGTTATTACCGCGGAGCGCGGCTTGGAGTGCATGCTTCAAACATATTGTGTAATGTGAATTGTCAACGATGACGGCCCTACGGATCCTCATAGGCCAATTATGCAATCGATATGGTTCATATGTATTGAAATTAATTATATGTACACATGAAGACAATTGAAAGAGTGAAATGAGAAACGTCATTGTTTGCTAACTGATTGACTTTGATTATGGGGATTATAGATGGTATAACCATTCACTGTTTGTATTCGTTCATAATTTATGATAAATAGTTACGAGCCTAAATGACTCACGGATGATTACTATTGACTTCTTAATGAACTGGACTGTTGAATTCCCTAAATTATGTTAATAATGAATGATATGATTTGATCTTTGATTATGAATTTGATTGGATACATGTTATTTGTTTCCTTTGTGATGCAGCACAGACTACTCAGTAAATATACCACTTTATGGTTAAAGGAATTCCTGCCTCAGTCTCATCCATTCCTCTGTCACCTGACACGTGACCACCTTCACTGTCAGTCATCCTACCTGTCCAGCTACCCACACAGATTCCACAAATTTTTCATGCAGGTTTAAAAATATATACTTGTGTATTGATTTTAAGAAAGGCATTGATGTTTATGGTTAGGTACACATTGGAGCAACGACTGTCCTTTTTCGTGAATGCGCACTGCATTGATTATATGCAACGCAGGACACGCTAGATAAACTAGTAATATCAACCATGTGTAGTTAACTAGTGATTTATGATTGATAGTTTTTTTTTTATAAGATAAGTTTAATACTAGCTAGCAACTTACCTTGGCTTCTTACTGCATTTGAGTAACAGGCTGGCTCCTCGTGGAGTGCAATGAGAGGCAGGTGGTTGGAGCGTTGGACTAGTTAACTGTAAGGTTACAAGATTGAATCCCCGAGCTGACAAGGTAAAAATCTGTCGTTCTGCCCCTGAACAAGGCAGTTAACCCACCGTTCCAAGGCCGTCATTGAAAATAAGAATGTGTTCTTAACTGGCTTGCCTAGTTAAATAAAGGATAAATATAAGGTGTAAAAAATAAATAGGCCAAATCGGTGTCCAAAAATACCGATTTCCGATTGTTATGAAACCTTGAAATCTGCCCCTCCGATTAAATCTGCCCCTTCGATTAATCGGTCGACCCGGTGGTACTTACTCAAGCAGGGTCCGTGTTGGACATCACAGTTGGGACAGTGGTAAACATCGATGTCGACGGCATGGTGCTCTTCCACTTGGACACAGCTGGGGCAAGAAGAGAAAAAGGAGACATTTTAGACTCAGTTAAAGGAAATGTGCACACTCAACACAAAATTCCACATCTCTAGAAAATATTTACTGAACAAAGATAAAACGCAACATGCAACAATTTCTAAGATTTCACTGAGTTATTTTTAAGTTATTTAACCTAGCAAGCCAGTTAAGAACAAATTCTTATTTACAATGACGGCCTACAGCAGGCCAAACCCGGACGACGCCGGGCCAATTGTGCGCCGCCCTATGGGACACCCAATCACGGCCGGTTGTGATACAGCCTGGAATCGAACCAGGGTGTCTGTAGTGAAGCCTCTAGCACTGAGATGCAGTGCCTTAGACCGCTGTGCCACTCAGGAGCCCTATCAGAAATCAGTCAATTGAAATAAAATCCTAATCTACAGATTTCACATCCATGGACGGGCATAGGCCCACCCACAGGGGAGCCTGGCCCAGCCAATCAGAATGGAGTCTCTCCCCACAGACAAAAATACTCCTCAGTTTCATCGGCTGGTCTCAGGCGATCCCTCAATTGAAGAAGCCGGATGTGGAGGTCCTGGGCTGGCGTGGTTACATGTGGTCTGCAGTTGTGAGGCCGGTTGGATATACTACCAAATAAAAAAATAAAAAAACTTGGTGGCTTATGGTAGAGAAATTAACATTAAATTCTCTGGTGAACATTCCTGCAGTCAGCATGCCAATTGCACGCTCCCTCAAAGCTTGAGACATCTGTGGCATTGTGTTGTGTGACAAAACTGCACATTTAGAGTGGCCTTTAATTGTCCCCAGCACAAGGTGCACCTGTGTAATCATAATGCTGTTTAAATCTGCTTCTTCCACAGCTGTCAAATGGATGGATTATCTTGGAAAATGAGAAATGCTCACTAACAGGGATGTAAACAAATATGTGCATAACATTTTAAAGAAATAAGGCTTTTGTGCATATGAAACATTTCTGGGATCTTTTATTTGAGCTCATGAAACATGGGACCAACACTTTCCATGTTGCATTTATATTTATGTTAAGTATAGTTTAAAGTTAGGAAGTGATCCAACATCACCCTCAACACTCCTATTATTCTTTGTCATTAGCTGTCCCTTTGATATTGTAAATACATAACTGATGCAAATTATGAATACTTCCCCTCTCATTCAAAAAGGGATCCAGCCGAGTGGTCAACCAACTACGAAACACATCAACAGCCATCTGTAGTAGGCAGGGATAGGGACGAAGCGGAAGTGTCAAAGTTGTCTTATGTGAGCTGTGTTTAGCTTCAGGAATGCAGGGAATCCAAATCTAACAGGGCTTTCTCCAAATCACATAAAGAAGCTATAAAAAAAGGTTTCAGCTCACTTCCTTTCATATACATATACTGTCATCCCAATCCAATGTCACATAAGGACATCATATTCCTCAAGTCATTTTGACTAGGCTACCTTAGGAACCATTCAAAAGAAATTAGCTGTCTTAAGTGTTAAACCAGCTTGCCTCAGAGCCTCATAAGCCTGCAGAGTAATGATCTCCAGAGGGTTCCACTGGCTTCAGCTATGGAAACAGTTGCCAAGGGGAAGTTAAGACAACTTCAACCCCCTCAGTGCAAAGTGAGACCTAGATCTATGCCACTCACTCAGCTGGAGAATTTCCATCACTTCCAGAGCAGCGCTATGCAATGCAGCAAGCATGAAATGAACAGAACGGAAGACTTTCATTCACAACGCTGAGGGCAACACAGGCAGGCCCCCTGAGCCCTGTCAACCTAAAATAGCAGGAATATATGGACATTGAAAAGTCATAAAACATAGTTTTATTCTGTGTGAAAATTTGTTGAGCGGCGACTAGTGTGGACGGACTGGAGCTCTGACGTCATAGCGACAATGTGTGTAATTACGGGCTATTCTTTGGGTGCTGAAATCAGTCATTTTTGATAACTTAATTTTATGTGACGTCCACACTAGTCACCGCTCAACTCCATCGTGAATCGTTAAGTTTAGACGCGAGTTACCCTCCTATGCTCTGGGAATAACTGAGTTGTCCCCCCCATGGTGTTGTGGTTTAACCTCAGACACGGGCTGAGTTGTGGCTCCAGATGTTTGAGGGCTGTGTTTGGCATTGCCTGGGGCAATGGTGGTAAGGGGGCATCCATGAAGCCACCGAGAGTGGAGCGCAGGTTAGGGGGGAGAAGAGGACCGGCCGACAGGCTGTAAACAAACAGCTTCTGCTCAGAAGAGAGCCTGGGAGCAGTGCCCGAGAAGAGAGCCTGGGAGCAGTGCCCGAGAAGAGAGCCTGGGAGCAGTGCCCGAGAAGAGAGCCTGGGAGCAGTGCCCGAGAAGAGAGCCTGGGAGCAGTGCCCGAGAAGAGAGCCTGGGAGCAGTGCCCGAGAAGAGAGCCTGGGAGCAGTGCCCGAGAAGAGAGCCTGGGAGCAGTGCCCGAGAAGAGAGCCTGGGAGCAGTGCCCGAGAAGAGAGCCTGGGAGCAGTGCCCGAGAAGAGAGCCTGGGAGCAGTGCCCGAGAAGAGAGCCTGGGAGCAGTGCCCGAGAAGAGAGCCTGGGAGCAGTGCCCGAGAAGAGAGCCTGGGAGCAGTGCCCGAGAAGAGAGCCTGGGAGCAGTGCCCGAGAAGAGAGCCTGGGAGCAGTGCCCGAGAAGAGAGCCTGGGAGCAGTGCCAGAGAAGAGAGCCTGGGAGCAGTGCCCGAGAAGAGAGCCTGGGAGCAGTGCCCGAGAAGAGAGCCTGGGAGCAGTGCCCGAGAAGAGAGCCTGGGAGCAGTGCCCGAGAAGAGAGCCTGGGAGCAGTGCCCGAGAAGAGAGCCTGGGAGCAGCTCTAGCTGATACCTGCTTTGATCTGAGCGTGATTGCAGGAAACAAGGGAAGCTGTAAACAAAATCAGAACCATTATGTCAGAAATGCGGCCTGCCTCTGGGATGGCCATAGGATTTAGGCTTCACCCACGCTTTTTTTTAACCCACTTCACATGTAACATCAATTAAGGTTACCAGTGCTGCCGCACATTGGCTAACCGGGCTACCTGCATTGTGTCCCATCCACCACCCGCCAACCCCTCTTTTACGCTACTGCTACTCTGTCAATCATATATGCATAGTCACTTAAACCATATCTACATGTACATACTACCTCAATCAGCCTGACTAACCGGTGTCTGTATGTAGCCTCGCTACTGTATTTGCCTGTCTTTTTACTGTTGTTTTATTTCGTTACCTACCCATTGTTCACCTAATTCCTTTTTTGCACTATTGGTTACAGCCTGTAAGTAAGTATTTCACTGTAAGGTCTACTACACCTGTTGTATTCGGCGCACGTGACAAATAAACTTGATTTAGTGTGTTTTAACGATGCTATGAAAAGAGAGTGAGTGTCTTGACACCACCACTCATTTGTCATCTTATTTCAGCTAGTCCACATCTTGCCCCCCGAACATGGGTAACTAATCATACAGTAACAGTGTATGTTGTTGAGAATGTTTGGCTCGGAGAGACTGTACGGAACCGACTACAACCCACACACCTTCTCCTTACGTTATGACTGCAGTCATGCATCAGAATAGTGGGCCCTATATTTTTCATTCCACTACTTCCAATCACTCTATTGCGGAGCTCCCCAGGGGTGTGTGCTCAGTCCCCTCCTGTACTCCCTGTTCACCCATGACTGCATGGCCAGGCACGACTCCAATACCATCATTAAGTTTGCTGACGACAGAACAGTGGTAGGCCTGATCACCGACAACGACCAGACAGCCTATAGGGAGGTGGTCAGAGATCTGGCCGGGTGGTGCCAGAATAACAACCAATACCTCAACTTCCAAACACACCAAGACAGTGAAGAGGGCACAACAAAGCCTATTCCCCCTCAGGAAACTAAAAAGATTTGTCATGGGTCCTGAGATCCTGAAAAGGTTCTACATCTGCAACATCGAGAGCATCCTGACCGGTTGCATCACTGCCTGGTACGGCAATTGCTCGGCCTCCAACCGCAAGGCACTTCAGAGAGTAGTGCATACGGCCCAGTACATCACTGGGGCAAAGCTGCCTGCCATCCAGGACCTCTAACACCAGGAGGTGTTAGATGACCAACCAGTGCTCCCGCACATTGGCTAACCGGGCTATCTGCATTGTGTCCCACCACCCACCAACCCTTTTTACGCTTCTGCTACTCTCATTATATATGCATAGTCACTTTAACGATACCTACATGTACATACTACCTCAATAAGCCTGACTAACAGGTGTCTGTATATAGCCTTTCTACTCTTTTTTCAAATGTCTTTTTACTGTTGTTTTATTTCTTTACTTACCTACACACACACACACACACACACACACACACACACATACCTTTTTCCCCCGCACTGTTGGTTAGAGCCTGTAAGTAAGCATTTCACTGTAAGGTTTATACCGGTTGTATTCGGCGCACGTGACAAATAAACTTTGATTGTGAAAGACACAGAGCTATTAACAATTCGCAGCTAGGATTGTTTGCGGAGCAGGCTAATGATGAAACCACCACTCTCTCAGGAAACGCACGAGTCACCAGGCCACCAGTAGGTATGTATGTCACAGTGAAAGGAATTCCTGACTTAGTGTCGGACATTCAGGCTGGTTCAAAGGAGGAAGTGGAGATCTTACTCCCAATGAGTAAGTTTTAGGCTGGGCATAAGAGGAAAATGCACTAACAATTTTACTGTACTATGAAAGGGGAGAAGACAAGGCAGTTTGGCTAAGCAACAGAGTAGACCTATATCCTACAAGAAGAGCAACAGAACAAATCAAAATAGGATATGGTTTCCCACTGTAAGGGGCGAATAAATAAACCGCAACCACAGACAATACTGTACTCAACACCCTGTCTGGCTCACCACCAACCAGAGCTAGTGACGTGCTTCTGTTACTAGGCTATACCATTCTGCCTTTGTTCTCATCTCCTCTTCGGATATGGAGTAAAATTATGCAACTTTCTCAGTGAGGACATCCAGATCACTCCTGTGGCTGGGATGCTCTAGCGGCAGGAAGCCAAACACACACACTACCTCAGTGAGAGGGAGCTTACAGAGGCAGACAAAGCATGATGGGAGCAATGAGCATGTGATGGGGATCCAGTGGTGAGCTCTGCTCTTTTCAGGCACCATGGTTACCCCCAGTCTCTCCTGTTCATTAAACCCTCAATATATGATCATTCCTGGGAGTCTAGCCTGCTCATCATCATCATCATCGTGAGAGACACACCAGGTACAAAACAGGATTTGAATATCCTTTATAAACACAGATACTTCTTACTCTCACTTACAGTCTGTTGGATTTGCACCTTGCATGGCTGCTGTTGCAGTTGTATTGCACCATTGTGGTTGTGGGAGGGAGAGATCATCTTTGGCAAAAACAAAGACTAGAGATGACACAAAAACAGTCCTGGCTGCGCATTAGTATTATTTTGAATTGAATGTGAAGCAGGGGTGTTCTGGTGGATGATCCCATTAAAATAAAATAAAAATACTAATGAAATACCAAGGATAAAGACTACATTTCAAGAAACACTTAGCCAGAGAGAAAACAGAAACAAGTGCATTACTGTTGACCCCTGGCTGCACGAGTCATGCCTTAAAATGCCTAAATCCCTCCAGAGTGTGATGGTCGGTGCATGAAAAGGAGATAATGGGGGACTGCCTGCCAAGAGAGAGGGGGGATTCAAGCAGCACTAGCAAGGTACATAACTAAGCAGCACTCCAGAGATAGATAGGGAGCCAATGAGGGTGAAATCCTCTTCTTCTGTACAAGAGCCCACTGACAGATTGACGATCCGTCGCCTCATTGCCTCCACACTAAAGAGACCTGCCGTCTTGTCTGAGTGGTGTAGTTCATTAGTCAGATGTGCAGCCAGAGGTTCATTGTGTCTGTCTTTATTAGTAGTAACCATGAGGAAATTGTTCCAAAATTCAGCTAGAAGAAACGGGTTTGTGTCAGATGGTGCACAAGAGAATCTTGGAGAGCAGGGTTAGTGGGGGGTCATCAGGTTAGCATTGTGAATGTGCACACACCTGGGTGGGTTCACTTATGAAGCACCAATGGCCACCCTACTTCAGCCCCCGCTGGCCCGACGTCAAAACATTTTCACTGCATATTTCCCCCTGGCTTCCGCATTGAGAAGCGAGTCTAAACAAATAAAGCAATCTGTCAGAGGCAGAAGGCTGCCCTGTGCATCACCTAGCCTTATGGTGGCCCAACAAAGATGTCTCCATGGTGACACCAGACACAATGGCAGCATTCAGAGTCTTATTGTACAATACCTCTGCTCACACACCTATACAGGCTGACTGAAGCTGCAGCCCCATTCCGCTGCACCATACCGGTATTCTAGAGAAAGCTGAATGTTGGTGGATAAAGCTAGTGGACAGTTCAAAATGATGTTCAAAAAATGATGTTCAAAATGATGTTAAAAATGATGTTAAAAAACAATTTAAATAAAATTTGATTTGTCAAATGCATGAGTTGTAAAAAAAAAAAGAAAAGAGAAAAAAAAGAAATAATAATAATAATAATACAGGTGTCCCTCTTATGGTACCTTCAGGCGTTTGGAACATGGTACCTTCAGGCGTTTGGAACATGGTACCTTCAGGCGTTTGGAACATGGTACCTTCAGGCGTTTGGAAATTGCTCCCAAGGATGAGCCAGACTTGTGGAGGTCTACAAAAATATTTCTGAAGTCTTGGCTGATTTCTTTTGAATTTCCCATGATGTCAAGCTAAGAGGCACTGAGTTTGAAGGTACGCCTTGAAATACATCCACAGGTTCACCGCCAATTGACTCAAATTATGTCAATTAGCCTATCATTAGCTTCTAAAGTCATGACATTTTCTGGAATTTTCCAATATGTTTAAAGGCACAGTCAACTTAGTGTATGTAATCTTCTGACCCACTGGAATTGTGATACAGTGAAATAATCTGTCTAAACAATTGATGGAAAAATGACTTGTGTCATGCAAAGTAGATGTCCTAACCGACTTGCCAAAATAATAGTTTGTTAACAAGAAATGTGTGGAGTGGTTGAAAAACAAGTTTTAATGACTCCAACCTAAGTGTATATAAACCTCCGACTTCAACTGTATAAATATATGGATGAGCGATGGCCAGGAGGCATAGGCAAGATGCAATAGATGGTATAAGATACAGTATATACACATCTGAGATGAATAATGTTTACATATCTTACATTACTCAAGTGTAATTGTTTAAAGTGACTAGTCAGTCTGAAGGCAGCAGCCTCTCAGAGTTAGTGATTGCTGTTTAGCAGTCTGATGGCCTTGAGATACAAGCTGTTTTTCAGTCTCTCGGTCCCAGCTTTGATACACCTGTATGGACTTTGCCTTCTGGATGGTAGCGGGGTGAACAGGCAGTGGCTCGGGTGGTTGTTGTCCTTGATCTTTTTGGACTTCCTGTGACATCGGGTGCTGTAGGTGTCCAGGAGGGCAGGTTTGCCCCCGGTGATGTGTTGCACAGACAGCACCACCCTCTGGAGAGCCTTGCGGTTGAGGGCGGTGCAGTTGCTGTACCACGCGGTGATACAGCTCAACAGGATGCTCTTAATTGTGCATCTGTAAAACTTTGTCAGGGTTTTTCCTTCAGCCTCCTGAGGTCGAAGAGGTGCTGTTGCGCCTTCACAACGCTGTCTGTGTGGGTGTCTGTGATGTGTATGCCGAGGAACTGTAAAAACAAAAACTTTCCACCTTCTCCACTACTGTCCCTTCGATGTGGATAGGGGGTGCTCCCCTGCGGTTTCCTGAAGTCCACGATCATCTCCTTTGTTTTGTAGACGTTGAGTGAGAGGTAGTTTTCCTGACACCACACTGTGCCCTCACCTCCTCTGTAGGCTGTCTCGTCGTTGTTGGTAATCAAGCAAAATTTTTCAAACCCCGTTTCTTCCCAATTTCATGGCATCCAATTGGTAGTTACAGTCTTGTCTCATCGTGGCAACTCCCGTACAGACTCGGGAGAGGCGAAGGTCGAGAGCCGCGAATCCTCCGAAATACAACACAACCAAGCCGCACTGCTTCTTGACACAATGCCCACGGAAGCCAGCCACACTGATGTGTAGGAGGAAACACTGTGCACCTGGCGACGGTGTAAGCGTGCACTGCGCCCAGCTCGCCACAGCCAAACCCTCACGACGCTGGGCCAATTGTGCGCCGCCCCATGGGTCTCCAGGTCACGGCTGGCTGTGACAGAGCCTGGACTCGAACCCAGAATCTCTAGTGGCACAGCAAACACTGAAATGCAGTGCCTTAGATCACAGCACCACTCTGGAGGCTGTCGTGTCTGCAAACTTGATGATTGAGTTGGAGGCGTGCATGGCCACGGAGTCATGGGTGAACAGGGAGTACAGGAGAGAGCTGAGCACGCACCCTTGTTGGGCCCCAGTGTTGAGGGTCAGCGAAGATGTTGCTTCCTAGCTTCACCACCTGGGGACAGCCCGTAAAGTCCAGGACCCAATTGCACAGCGCAGGGTCCTGGACTTTCTGTTAAGCTGGAGACCCAGGGCCTCCAGCTTAATGATGAGCTTGGATGATCCTATGGTGTTGAATGCTGAGCTGTAGTCAATGAACAGCATTCTTACATAGGATAGCACCCCCTGTCCGGGGGTGTCCTCGGATGGGTCCAGTGTCTCCTGACCCCTCCTGTCTCAGCCTCCAGTATTTATGCTGCAGTAGTTTGTGTCAGTTTGTTATATCTGGAGTACTTCTCCTGTCCTATTCGGTGTCCTGTGTGCGTTCTCTAATTCTCTCCTTCTTTCTCTCGGAGGACCTGAGCCCTAGGACCATGCCCCAGGATTACCTGACATGATGACTCCTTGCTGTCCCCAGTCCACCTGGCCGTGCTGCTGCTCCAGTTTCAACTGTTCTGCCTTCTTATTATTCGAACATGCTGGTCATTTCTGAACATTTGAACATCTTGGCCATGTTCTGTTATAATCTCCACCCGGCACAGCCAGAAGAGGACTGGCCACCCCACATAGCCTGGTTCCTCTCTAGGTTTCTTCCTAGGTTTTGGCCTTTCTAGGGAGTTTTTCCTAGCCACCGTGCTTCTACACCTGCATCGCTTGCTGTTTGGGGTTTTAGGCTGGGTTTCTGTACAGCACTTTGAGATATCAGCTGATGTACGAAGGGCTATATAAATAAATTTGATTTGATTTGATAGGGCAGTGTGATGGCAATTGCATCGTCTGTGGACCTGTTGAGGCGGCATGCAAACTGAAGTGGGTCTAGGGTGGCAGGTAAGGTGGAGGTGATATTATCCTTGACTAGTCTCTCGGTGCACGTCACGATGACAGAAGTGAATGCTATGGGGCGATAGTCATTTAGTTAAGTTACCTTTGCCTTCTTGGGTACAGGAACAATGGTGGCCATCTTGAAGCATGTGGGGACAGCAGACTGGGATAGGGACCGATTGAATATGCCCGTAAACACACCAGCCAGCTGGTCTGCACATGCTCTGAGGATGCGGCTAGGGATGCCGACTGGGCCAGCAGCCTTGCACGTTTAAATGTCTCACTCACGTTGGTATATCTCACGTTGGCCATGGAGAAGGAGAGCCCACGGTCCTTGTTAGTGGGCCGCGTCGGTGGCACTGTATTGTCCTCAGAGGGCAAAGAAGGTGTTTAGTTTGTGTAGAAGCAATACGTCAGTGTCAGTGACGTGGCATGTTTTCTTTTTGTAGTCCGTAATTGCTTGTAGACCCTGCCACATACACTACCTTTCAAAAGTTTGGGGTCACTTAGAAATGTCCTTGTTTTTGATAGAAAAGCTAATTTTATTTGTCCATTATAACATTATAACAATAACATTGAATTGATCAGCAATACAGTGTAGATATTGTTAAATGTTGTAAATAACTATTGTAGCTGGAAACAGCATATTTTTTTTATGGAATATCTACATAGGCGTACAGAGGCCCATTATCAGCAACCATCACTCCTGTGTTCCAATGGCACGTTGTGTTAGCTAATCTAAGTTTATAATTTTAAAAGGCTAATTGATTATAAAAACACTTTTGCAATTATGTTAGCACAGCTGAAAACTGTTGTTCTGATTAGTTTGAGAAACAGACAACTCACAAGTCCTCAACTTCATTAAATAGTACCTGCAAAACACCAGTCTCAATGTCAACAATGAAGAGGCAACTCCGGGATGCTGGCCTTCTTGGCAGCGTTCCTCTGTCCAGTGTCTGTTCTTTTGCCCATCTTAATCCTTTACTGGCCAGTCAGATACGGCTTTTTCTTTGCAACTCTGCCTAGAAGACTAGCATCCCGGAGTCGCCTCTTCACTGGTGTTTGCGGGTACTATTTAATGAAGCAGCCAGTTGAGGACTTGTGAGGCGTCTGTTTCTCAAACTAGACACTAATGTACCTGCTCTTGCTCAGTTGTGCACCGGGGCCTCCCACTCTTTCTATTCTGATTAAAGCCGGTTTGTGCTGTTCTGTGAAGGGAGTACACAGCGCTGTACGAGATCTTCAGTTTCTTGGCAATTTCTCGCAAGGAATAGCCTTAATTTATTTTTTGGTGTATTTCAACCATTTTTTCTCCCCAATTTCGTGGTATCCAATTGCTTGGGTTGTGTTTCGGGGGACGCATGGCTCTCGACCTTCGCCTCTCCCGAGTCAGTCTCATCGCTGCAACTCCCGTACGGACTCAGGAGAGGTGAAGGTCGAGAGCCATGCATACTCCAAAACACAACCGCACTGCTTCTTGACACAATGCCCATCCAACCCGGAAGCCAGCCGCACCAATGTGTCGGAGGAAACCCCATACACCTGTCAGTGTGCACTGCGCCCAGCCTGCCACAGGAGTCGCTAGTGCGCAATGAGACAAGGATATCCCTGCCGGCCAAACCCTCACCTAACCCAGACGACGCTGGGCCAATTGTGCGCTGCCTCATGGGCCTCCTGGTCGCGGCCAGCTGCGACAGAGCCTGGACTCGAACCCAGAATCTCTAATGGCACAGCTAGCACTGCAATGCATTGCCTTACACCACTGCATCACTCGGGAGGCCTAGCCTTCATTTCTCAGATTAAGAATAGCAGTCTATTCAGTTTCAGAAGAAAGTTATTTGTTTCTGGACATTTTGAGCCTGTAATCTAACTTACAAAAGCTGATGCTCTAAATACTCAACTAGTCTAAAGAAAGCCACTTTTATTGCTTCTTTAAATCAGCACAAAAGGTTTTCAGCTGTGCTTACATAGGCCCATTATCAGCAACCATCACTCCTGTGTTCCAATGGCACGTTTGGTTAGCTAATCCAAGTTTATCATTTTAAAAGGCTAATTTAAAACAAAGGCCAAAAAGTCTAAACTTTTGAACGGTAGTGTACGTCTCGTGACTGAGCCGTTGAATTGCGACTCCACTCTGTCCCTATACCGACATTTGACTGCATTGCGGAGGGAATAACTACACTGGTTTATGTTCGGCCATATTCCCTGTCCTCTTTCCATGGTTAAATGCGGCGGTTCGCGCTTTCAGTTTTGCGCAAATTCCGCCATCCATCCACGTTTTTTGTTTAGGGTAGGTTTTAGTCACAGTGGGTACAACATTTCCAATGCACTCCCTTATGAACTCACTCACCGAGTCAGCATATAGATCGATGTTGTTATCTGAGGCTGCCTGGAACATTTCCCAGTCCGCGTGATCAAAACAATCTTGAAGCGAGGATTCCGATTGGTCAGACCAGCGTTGAACGGTTCTCTTCACCGGTATATCCTGTTTGAGTTTCTGTCTATTGGACGGTAGGAGCAAGATGGAGTCGTGGTCGGATTTGCCGAAGGGAGGGCCTTGTATGCGTCACCGAAGTTAGAGTAGCAGTGGTCAAGTGTATTGCCCGCGCGATTGCTGCAATCAATGTGCTGATAAATTTGAGAACAAGGCTACCTAAATTCTGTTTTGTTAAAATCCCCAGCTACAATAAATGCAGCCTCAGAATATGGTTTCCAGTTTACATAGAGTCCAGTGAAGTTCTTTGAGGGCTGTCATGTAATCTACTTGGAGGGGGTATATACTAGAGGTCGACCAATTATGATTTTTCAACGCCGATACCGATTATTGGAGGACCAAAAAAGCCGATACCAATTAAAATCGGCCTATTTAAAATAAAATAAATGTAATAATGACAATTACAACAATACTGAATTAACACTTATTTTAACTTAATATAATACATCAATAAAATCAATTTAGCCTCAAGTAAATAATGAAACATGTTCAATTTGGTTTAAATAATGCAAAAACAAAGCGTTGGAGAAGAAAGTAAAAGTGCAATATGTGCTATGTAAGAAAGCTAACATTTCAGTTCCTTGCTCAGAACATGAGAACACATGAAAGCTGGTGGTTGCTTTTAACATGAGTCTTCAATATTCCCAGGTAAGAGGTTTTAGGTTGTAGTTATTATAGGACTATTTCCCTCTATATCATTTGTATTTCATTAACCTTTGACTATTGGATGTTCTTATAGGCACTTTAGTATTGCCAGTGTAACAGTATACAGTGGGGCAAAAAAGTATTTAGTCAGCCACCAATTGTGCAAGTTCTCCCACTTTAAAAGATGAGGCCCGTAATTTTCATCATAGGTACAGTTCAACTATGACAGACAAAATGAGGAAAAAAAATCCAGAAAATTTCTGCAATTTCATCCAAGACTTCGATGTAGCCATGTTGTACTTTTTCAGTTTTGAGAAGTTTCTATTAGGCAGTGAACCGCTGTGTAACGTAAATGTCCTGTCGATTGAATTTATTTAAAAATATATATACATTTCCTCCAAATTGGGAATGAACCGTGTTACGCAGAGATCCAGCATAACAGCAGTTTGGCTATGTGATCGCCATTTGTATGACAATGAGCTTCGCTTTTCATGAGTATCTAGCTGTGTTTCAAAACGATAGGTGGCATTATTCTAAATAAATAAATGTGTTATTTCTTACATTGTTAGCCCAGAAAATCTTAAGTCTTATTACATACAGCTGGGAAGAACTATTGGATATAAGAGCGACATCAATTTACCAACATTACGACCAGGAATACGTCTTTCCTGAAGCGGATCCTTTGTTTGGACCACCAACCAGGACATTGGAGCTAAATCCAGAGGCCGACCCAAAACAACGTCGCCACAGACAAAGCAGCCACCTGGTCAGGCTTTGAAGGCGTGCACACCCCCCACCGCTTCAGTGTATACTACTTGCCAATGTCCAGTCTCTAGACAACAACGTGGATGAAATTAGGGCAAGGGTTGCCTTCCAGAAACACATCAGAGAATGTAATATTCTTCATGCTTCGCGCTGACAGAAATAAACATCTCTCTGGGAAGAAGGGCGGGGGTGTATGCTTCATGATTAATGCCTCATGGTGTAACCATAACAACATACAAGAACTCAAGTCCTCTGTTCACTCGACTTAGAATTCCTTACAATCAAATGCCGACCATATTATCTCCCAAGAGAATTCTCGTCAGATATCGTCACAGCTGTGTATATACTAGAGGTCAACCGATTAATCGGAATGGCCGATTTAAAGTTTTCATAACATTCGGAAATCGGTATTTTGGGGCGCCGATTTGCCAATTGTTTTATTTTTTGTAATGTTTTTATATTATTATTTTTTATATATATTTTTTATATATTTTTAAACTAAGCAAGTCAGTTTAGAAAACATTCTTAGTTTCAATGACGGCCTAGGAACGGTGGGTTAACTGCCTCGTTCAGGGGTAGAACGACAAATTTTCACATTTTCAGCTCAGGGGATCCAATCTTGCAACCTTAGAGTTAACTAGTCCAACGCAATAACGACCTGCCTCTCTCTCGTTGCACTTCACAAGGAGACTGCCTGTTACCCGAATGCTGTAAGCCAAGGTAAGTTGCTAGCGAGCATTAAACTTCTTATTCATTTATCAATCAATCATAATCACTAGTTAACTACACATGGTTGATGATATTACTAGATATTATCTAGCGTGTCCTGCGTCGCATATAATCTGACTGAGCATACAAGTATCTAAGTATCTGACTGAGCGGTGGTAGGCAGAAGCAGGCGCGTAAATATTCATTCAAACAGCACTTTTGTGCGTTTTGCCAGCAGTTCTTCGTTGTGCGTCAAGCATTGCGCTGTTTAGGACTTCAAGCCTGTCAACTCCCGAGATGAGGCTGGTGTAACCGAAGTGAAATGGCTGGCTAGTTTGTGCGCGCTAATAGCGTTTCAAACGTCACTCGCTCTGAGCCTTCTAGTAGTTGTTCCCCTTGCTCTGCATGGGTAACGCTGCTTCGATGGTGGCTGTTGTCGTTGTGTTGCTGGTTCGAGCCCAGGGAGGAGTGAGGAAAGGGACTGAAGCTACAGTGGGGCAAAAAAGTATTTAGTCAGCCACCAATTGTGCAAGTTCTCCCACTTTAAAAGATGAGGCCTGTAATTTTCATCATAGGTACACTTCAACTATGACAGACAAAATGAGGAAAACAATCCAGAAAATCACATTGAAGGATTTTTATGAATTTATTTGCAAATTATGGTGGAAAATAAGTATTTGGTCAATAACAAAAGTTTCTCAATACTTTGTTATATACCCTTTATTGGCAATGACAGAGGTCGAACGTTTTCTGTAAGTCTTCACAAGGTTTTCACACACTGTTGCTGGTATTTTGTCCCATTCCTCCATGCAGATCTCCTCTCGAGCAGTGATGTTTTGGGGCTGTTGCTGGGCAACACTGACTCCAAAGATTTTCTATGGGGTTGAGATCTGGAGACTGGCTCGGCCACTCCAGGACCTTGAAATGCTTCTTGCGAAGCCACTCCTTCGTTGCCTGGGTGGTGTGTTTGGGATCATTGTCATGCTGAAAGACCCAGCCACGTTTCATCTTCAATGCCCTTGCTGATGGAAGGAGGTTTTCACTCAATCTCACGATACATGGCCCCATTCTTTCCTTTACACGGATCAGTCGTCCTGGTCCCTTTGCAGAAAAACAGCCCCAAAGCATGATGTTTCCACCCCCATGCCTCACAGTAGGTATGGTGTTTTATTTATTTTTTTACCTTTATTTAACCAGGCAAGTCAGTTAAGAACACATTCTTATTTTCAATGACGGCCTGGGAACAGTGGGTTAACTGCCTGTTCAGGGGCAGAACGACAGATTTGTACCTTGTCAGCTCGGGGGTTTGAACTCGCAACCTTCCGGTTCCTAGTCCAACGCACTAACCACTAGGCTACGCTGCCGCCCCCCCCCCCACCCCGTGTTCTTTGGATGCAACTCAGCATTCTTTGTCCTCCAAACACGACGAGTTAAGTTTTTACCAAAAAGTTATATTTTGGTTTCATCTGACCATATGACATTCTCCCAATCTTCTTCTGGATCATCCAAATGCTCTCTACCAAACTTCAGATGGGACTGGACATGTACTGGCTTAAGTAGGGGGACACGTCTGGCACTGCAGGATTTGAGTCCCTGGCGGCATAGTGGGTTACTCACAGTCTCTCGATGTGCAAAACTGATAGAGACATACCCCAAGCGACTTACAGCTGTAATCGCAGCAAAAGGTGGCGCTACAAAGTATTAACTTAAGGGGGCTGAATAATTTACGCTCAACTTTTCAGTTTTTGATTTGTTAAAAAAGTTTGAAATATCCAATAAATGTCGTTCCACTTCATGATTGTGTCCCACTTGTTGATTCTTCACAAAAAAAGACAGTTTTATATCTTTATGTTTGAAGCCTGAAATGTGGCAAAAGGTCGCAAAGTTCAAGGGGGCCGAATACTTTCGCAAGGCACTGTATCTCTCCTTAATGCAACCGCTGTGTCAGATTTCAAAGTTTACGGAAAAAGCAACGCATGCAAAAGTCTGAGACGGTGCTCAGAACAGAAGCCAAATTAGCCGCCATGTTGGAGTTAACTTCTTGGATATAGGGGGCGCTCTTTTAATTTATGGATAAAAAAACGTGCCCGTTTTAAGCGCAATATTTTGTCACGAAAAGATGCTCGACTATGCATATAATTGGCAGCTTTGGAAAGAAAACACTTTAAGGTTTCCAAAACTGCAAAGATATTATCTGTTGAGTGCCACAGAACTCATGCTACAGGCGAAACCAAGATGATACCTTAACCAGGAAATGGGCAGAATTTTCGAAGCTCTGTTTTCTATTGTCTCCTTATATGGCTGTGAATGCGCCGGGAATGAGCCTGCCCTTCCTATCGTTTCTCCAAGGTGTCTGCAGCATTGTGACGTATTTGTAGGCATATCATTGGAAGATTGGCCATAAGAGACTACATTTACCACGGGTCCGTCCAGTGTCCTTTGTGTAAATACGTAATTTCATGGTCAAATTGCTCCAAAGAAGCCACTACTAAAGGACACCAATAAGAAAAAGAGACTTGCTTGGGACAAGAAACACGAGCAATGGACATTAGACCGGAGTAAATATGTCCTCTGGTTTGATGAGTCCAAATTTGAGATTTTTGGTTCCAACAGTGTCTTTGAAGAGATGCAGAGTAGGTGAACGGATCATCTCAGCATGTGTGGTTCCCAACGTGAAGCATGGAGGAGCGATGGTGTGGGGGTGCTTTGCTGGTGACACTATCAGTGAATTATTTTGAATTCAAGGCACACTTAAATATCTTAGAACTACCCATCCCGGATCCGGGAGAATTGTCATCAACTACACTAATTAGCATAGCGCAACAGTCAAAAAATATTACTAGAAAATATTCATATTCATGAAATCACAAGTGAAATATAGTGAAACACAGCTTAGCCTTTTGTTAATCACCCTGTCGTTCCAGATTTTGAAATTATGCTTTACAGCCAAAGCAAGACAAGCGTTTGTGTAAGTTTATCGATAGCCTAGCATAGCATTATGTCCAGCTAGCAGCAGGAAGCTTGGTCACAAAAATCAGAAAAGCAATCAAATGAACCGTTTACCTTTGATGATCTTCGGATGTTTTCACTGACGAGACTCCCAGTTAGACAGCTAATGTTCCTTTTGTTGCATAAAGATTATTTTTATACCCAAAATACCTCCTTTTGTTGGTCACGTTATGTTTAGTAATCCACCGGAAATTGTGGTCACGACAAGGCCGGAAAAAATTCCAAATTATGTCCATAATATCGACAGAAACATGGCAAACGTTTTTTATAATCAATCCTCAAGGTGTTTTTCAAATATCTATTTGATAATATATCAACCACTGCACTGAGGCTAGGAAACACTGTCACGACAGGAAAATCCGCAATAATTGAGAATTTCGAGAAGCATTTTTCTATGGCTGGCCTTGCATTCCACCTGGCTACCCATACCCTGGTCAACAGCCCTTCGCTCCCCACAGCAACTCGCCCAAACCTCCCCCACGTCTACTTCACCCAAATGCAGATAGCTGATGTTCTGAAAGATCTGCAAAATCTGGACCCCTACAAATCTGTTGGGCTAGACAACCTGGACCCTCTCGTTCTAAAATTATCTGCCGAAATTGTTGCAACCCCTATTACTAGCCTGTTCAACCTCTTTCGTATCGTCTGAGATTCCCATAGATTGGAAAGCTGAAGCAGTCATCCCCCTCTTCAAAGGGGGAGGCACTCTAGACTCAAACTGCTACAGACATATATATATATATATACTACCCTGCCTTTCTAAGGTCTTTGAAAGCCAAGTTAACAAAACAGATTATCGACCATTTCGAATCTCACCGTACCTTCTCCGCTATGCAATCTGGTTTCAGAGCTGGTCATGGGTGCACCACAGCCACGCTCAAGGTCCTAAACGATATCATAACCACCATTGATAAGAGACATTACTGTGCAACCGTATTCATCGACCTGGCTAAGGCTTCGACTCTGTCAATCACCACATTCTTATTGGCAGACTCAACAGCCTTGGTTTCTCAAATGATTGCCTCGCTTGGTTCACCAACTACTTCTCCGGTAGAGTTCAGTGTGTCAAATCGGAGGGCCTGTTGTCCGGACCTCTGGCAGTCTATGGGGGTGCCACAGGGTTCCACTCTCGGGCCTACGCTCTTCTCTGTATACATCAATGATGTCGCTCTCGCTGCTGGTGATTCTTTGATCCACCTCTACGCAGACAACACCATTCTGTATACCTCTGGCTCTTCGTTGGACACTTAACTAGCCTCCAGATGAGCTTCAATGCCATACAACTCTCCTTCCGTGGCCTCCAACTGCTCTTAAATGCAAATAAAACTAAATGCATGGTCTTCAACAGAACGCTGCCCGCATCACTACTCTGGACGGTTCTGACTTAGAATATGTAGACAACTACAAATACCTAGGTGTCTGGTTAGACTAATCTCTCACATTAAACATCTCCAATCCAAAAATCGGTTTTCTATTTTGCAACAAAGCATCCTTCACTCATGCTGCCAAACATACCCTCATAAAACTGACCATCCTACCGATCATCGACTTTGGCGATGTCATTTACACCAGCTATCAGAGCAGCTCACAGATCACTGCATATAGCTCATCTGTAAATAGCCCATCCAATCTACCTTATCCCCATACTGTATTTATTTATATCCTTTGCACCCCAGTATCTCAACTTGCAAATTCATCTTCTGCACATCCTACCATTCCAGTGTTTTAATTGCTATATTGTAATTACTTTGCCACCATGGCCTATTTATTGCCTTACCTCTCTTATCCTACCTCATTTGCACATGCTGTATATAGATTGTATGTTTGTTTATTCCATGTGTAACTCTGTGTTGTTGTATGTGTCGAACTGCTTTGCTTTATCTTGGCAGGATCGCAGTTGCAAATGAGAACTTGTTCTCAACTAGCCTACCTGGTTAAATAAAATGTGAAATATATTTATTTTTTTAATATGGGGGGGGGGGGGGGGGTTAGAAAGGCTACTACATGATTCCAAATATGTTATTTCATAGTGTTGATGTCTTCACTATTATTCTACAATGTAGAAAATAGTAAACATAAATAAAAAGCCTTGAATGAGTAGCTGTGTCCAAACTTTTACTGGTACTGTATGTGTATTTGATGTATTGATGCAGGGCTCACCCCATGCTAAAATAAAGGTTAAATAATGTAAGTAATACTAAACTTGAGTTCTGAATTTTTTTAAATCCTCAAGTGGTAGAGTCAGATGACCTTTGGAGCAAACTCGAAAGAGACAACATTCAAGTCATCCATACCCCACTCATTCAAACATAGGAACTGGTTCCTCCAGTCTGACCCCTCTGCCATCTCTGGCTCCACACCCACCCCCACCTGGTCATCTAGAGGTGTGAAGGTTAGTACCTTTTATGGGAGTGTGTAAACTTACACAAAAGCTATGGTAATAAAAAAATGTTCTCTATAGTTACGTACTTGAAAATGTATCAATTGACCAAGTCGGCCACATCTGGGCAAACTCGTAAGCGACACCCGGGAGACGTCATACTAAATATTATGTATCTCTCTCATTCTTGAATGTATCAGTCTGAAACTTTGCACACACACAGTTTCCATGTTGTGGACAACATCTAAATTTTCACCAGCTTCCTATCTCAATGTTTGGCCTTTCTTTTGCATTTCAAAAGGTGATGCAACAAAAATAAGAAACGCATGTTTAAAAAAATATTTGACCAGATCTAATGTGTTATTCTCCTACAATAATTTCACATCTACAAACTTCAAAGTGTTTCCTTTCAAATAGTATCAAGAATATGCATATCCTTGGATAAGGTCCTGAGCTACAGGCAGTTAGAGTTGGGTGTGTCATTTTAGGCGGAAATTGAGATGAATCCAATCCATATGAGGTTTTTAACTGCATTTCACGGTAAAGTCTACACCTTGTATTCAACCCATGTGACAAATACAATTTGATGGATTTTATTTGAATTTGAGCTGGGAGTCAAGATGGGCACCTGGCTATGAACTCAGAGTTCATCAGTCACCAACTTTACCGGACGATTAGCATCCTCCTTTAGGTTACATATTGATTTATTAACGTTATTCAAAAACAAAGACTTGCCGCAGGACAGGAGTCTGGGAGAACAACCTCTCACAAAATACTTTACTCAACACATAGCCGGGAGGCAGGAAACGTAGTGAAGAGAAGGACAGGAAAAATAAAGTAAGTCTTCCCCCTCATCCCCGGTTTGTGTCGCTCTTTGTTTGAACCATGCCAGGCTGCAGCCTTTCTCAGCAGAGAGACTACTTAAGGGCCATGAAGAATAATTATTGTACGAAGTGCCGCCCCCACGTCAGAGGAAGCAGCCCCCTCTGGCCACCTATGCTGACAAGGCCACTGTCCTGCCTGCCTCTCAGGGCCAACTTCCTGTGACAGGATGCAAGTCGAGAACATAGGCTACACACAACAAACCCCTTGTATGATTAGCCTATTGGGCCCTTCAGTGCCCATTGGTCAGAAATCCTGGACCCAACTACAGCCTAAATGTGATTGATGGCAGGTGTTATTCCTCACCCTGTGACCTGAGCAGGATAAACTCCGGAACCACATGTGTAAAGTATTTAATAGATGGTGTGTCCCATCATTTACAAGTTATGCTTCAACAAGGCTTCTTCAATGTCCTATTTTCATAAACAACCCAAGGCAGACACCAAGTGGGCTACAATGCGAAGGAAAAAAATAGAGTTCTCACAAGACTGTCACTGAATGAAATGTCACTTTTAAAATGTGTATTATCCAAGCCCATAGTGAAATTGACTACACCCAGTGCTTCATTCATAAAATGTAATGGACAGTAAGCCTAATTCAGATTGATTTACATTCCCTATTTAATAACCATTGATATGGAATTGATTAATATAATTTGATTAACACAGACAAACCATTCCAATAGCTACTATAAAACATGGACTCACAAAACCAATTACTGGAATTGAAAGGCTGCGCAACACTGGATGATTAGAGGTAAAGCAATACATCTACATGATACGTCAGCCTCTCGCACATGTGGACAGACACACACCATTAAAATAATATCACTCATCCCAGAGCTATCATAATGACATAGTAGTGGCCTACATAGAGTAAACCACCAGACCAATCATACTAAAACACTTAAGGATTTAATCACATGGGCCATCCATCTCTCCCTGGTGTTTTCATCCTGGAGGGACATTGATAAATGGAACACTGAACTTGCCTAAGGCCAATGGCGGTGCTATCAGTCTTCGTCAGTCAGTCAGTCACACACACACACTTTTGAGAGTCAGAATTCTAGGAAGCCATCTAAATACTTGTATCTTCGATGGCACTGACTGAAGGAAGTAGGAAAGCAACATTCTCCAGGAGAGAGAAACTCTGAAGAAAGATCCAGGAATGGGTACAGCATGGTACAAATCAGGAAGAGTTTAAGATTAATGTCTGGCATGAATATCAAAAACACACCCCTGAACACTCGCCCCCCTGCAGCTCCCCAACTGGCGTGTGCTCAGTGCCTGATAATAACACAGCCTACCGGCTAGACAGAATAATCCTATTGGGACAGGCAACACTACAGAGGAAAAGAGGGCTCCCAACAATAGAGACAACACACAGGCTCAGGCAAGGTAACCCCACCAAAAAGGGATGCGGCTGGGCCCACATAATCTACCATGCTGGGGAGCCATCCGGACCTGGGGGCACAGAGGAATAGAGGGCGTAACAGACAAGCCCCTGACTACGATCCCTTTGTTGAGAGAGCCTTCAGTAAACACATGTTCGTACACACACACTAGTTGTAGTGCAGCATTCATGCCTTGATCCCTTTTAGGGAGCAGACAGACACCTTGAATTCCTTGCTCAGTTTCTGGCACCACACTTCATAGTTGCATAAGCCCAAAATGTTATGTTGTTTTCTGTAAAGCTAAACATCACAGAATGCGCAGTGATATGGGTGTACTGTGGACCACCTCTGATATGCATGATGAGTGGCCTCATATTGGCATGAACCAAGCAGTTTGGCTGAAATAATTTATTGCAATGTCTTATCCTTGCCCCATTGGGAACTATGAGTTTGAGCATGTCAACTTTCCTATTTAGAAAAAAATGTGATGTTTGAGGGACGTCAAACATGTGCATTTCCCTTTAAAATGTGTTTCTTCTTTCTAACCCTAGATGGCTCTCACCATGTGCACGTATTTATTCATTTGGGTCATTTAAATTTCCGTCCTCGATTTTAACATTACACTCCTTTTTGGTCAATTTCTCACTGATGAGACTAACATTGCCCAACAGCAAAATAATGTCACTATAATTCAGGCTACTTCCTCTAATGGCAAAGAGTAGACAGCAAAACTCATTATCTCCCCCCCCCCCCCCCAAACCACCGAAAATCTACCTTCTCTGAAAAAGATCAGGATAATCTGACATCGTCGCGCCATAACTACAGCTGGTGAAGGTTCAGGTTGGCTGCCAACTCGACAAGAACTAGTTACTGACACAACAGAGCAACTAACAGTAGTCATGCTTGATTGAAAGTTTGACAGAGTTTCATCTACAGCTAATAAAGTACAATTGGCTGACAAACCAACTGTCCAACTCTTAACCAAAGACTATGAAGTAGCTAGCAATCTCATTACTAGTATGTCAACTACCGAATCGTCGTTTGTAGGCATACAAGAAACTGGCTGGGGTTAAGGGTAAGAGTAACCGAGTTGGACCTCCGCCGAGATCCGTTCGCTCACACTGGGTGCTCGCGCTGCGCTGTCTTGATTGAACCACAGACTGACATCGCAATACAATTTGACGCACTTATGTCATTTTCGTACATGTCATTAATGAATATGTCGGCTCCTTACCTGCCATGAAACCAGTCCTTACAAATGTCGCATTCAATCATAAACCGGCTAACATCATACGACTGCTGGCAGACACAATACAGCGAGGCTGCCGCCATCTTCATAGTGTCCCCAAACAACGCAGGCAGAAAGTTGGGCGGGACTATGTCCACCACACACGGAAAAAGCCGAAAGCGAAACGATAAATTACGTAAACGTTTCAGAAGACAAAAAAATGACCACTCAGTCTAGAACGTCATATGTTTATGACAATCAATCATCTCCCACTATTAAACCCAAATTACGAATGCAACACCATAATGTCGGATGTATACATGTGCATGCACTTTATATGTTGTCCTAAACTTTTTTGTTTGCTTCATAGTGTAACATGCCAGAGCTATTGGCCCCAGGTGCTCCAAATTGTAAATTAAAGGTAGACTCAGCGATATGACATTGATGCAGGACGTAAACAGCATAATGGGTCAATTTCTCGGTAACAACTAAGAGCATTTAAACGCGAGGCTCAACTGTTTTGGTCCCCTGGCTACCACCCTTTAACAGGGTGAAGCGAACCCATACACATGTACAGATACTGTGTGTGACTGTGTGAGGGCGAAGTCTTGTATCTCGCGCATCTGAATGGGCGCGTTCCTATGCCCAGGCGTTGCTGACGCCTGCCAGATCTTACAAAGCCTGGATAGGTATTTTACGTATCAGCTAACCACGTAATATGCTATAGCAACATGTCAGTCGATTACACAGTTTATGATGTGCACGCAACCATTGGTTGATGCACGCAAAGTCTGAGCAGGGGAACACAACCCATATCTGTGGCGTTGCTTGTAGCAACATCATTTCGCTGAGTATACCTTTAATGGCATGGTAGACCTATTTAGATCTATTCAGTCTTGAGATCACCTCAGCAACGGGATGGTATGGGGGCCATGGCAAGATTCACTACATATACAAAAGTATGTGGACACCTATTCAAATGAGTGATTCAGCTATTTCAACCACACCCATTGCTGACAGGTGTATAAAATCGAGCACACAGCCATGTACTCTCCATAGACAAACATTAGCAGTAGAATGGCCTTACTGAAGAGCTCAGTGACTTACAACGTGGCACCGTCATAGGATGCCATCTTTCCAACAAGTCAGTTTGTCAAATTTCTGCCCTACTAGAGCTGCCGCAGTCAACTGTAAGTGCTGTTATTGTGAAGTGGAAACGTCTAGGAGCAACAATGGCTCAGTCACGAAATCGTTGGCCACACAAGCTCACAGAATGGAACAACCGAGTGCTGAAGCGCGTAGCAAGTACATTTTTTTTGTCTGCCCTCGGTTGCAACACTCACTATCAAGTTCCAAACTGCCTCTGGAAGCAGTGTCAGCAAAATCAAATCAAATCAAATGTATTTATATAGCCCTTCGTACATCAGCTGATATCTCAAAGTGCTGTACAGAAACCCAGCCTAAAACCCCAAACAGCAAGCAATGCAGGTGTAGAAGCACGGTGGCTAGGAAAAACTCCCTAGAAAGGCCAAATCCTAGGAAGAAACCTAGAGAGGAACCAGGCTATGTGGGGTGGCCAGTCCTCTTCTGGCTGTGCCGGGTGGAGATTATAACAGAACATGGCCAAGATGTTCAAATGTTCATAAATGACCAGCATGGTCGTATAATAATAAGGCAGCAGTTGAAACTGGAGCAGCAGCACGGTCAGATGGACTGGGGACAGCAAGGAGTCATCATGTCAGGTAGTCCTGGGGCATGGTCCTAGGGCTCAGGTCCTCCGAGAGAGAGAGAGAAAGAAATGAGAGAATTAGAGAGAGCATATGTGGGGTGGCCAGTCCTCTTCTGGCTGTGCCGGGTGGAGATTTTAACAGAACATGGCCAAGATGTTCAAATGTTCATAAATGACCAGCATGGTCGAATAATAATAAGGCAGAACAGTTGAAACTGGAGCAGCAGCACGGCCAGGTGGACTGGGGACAGCAAGGAGTCATCATGTCAGGTAGTCCTGGGGCATGGTCCTAGGGCTCAGGTCCTCCGAGAGAGAGAAAGAACAAGAACTGCACAAGAACAGCACAAGAACTGTTTGTCGGGAGCTTCATGAAATGGGTTTACATGGCAGAGCAGCCGCACACAAGTCTTAGATCACCATGTGCAATGACAAACATCGGCTGGAGTCGTGTAAAGCTTGCCACCATTGGACTCTAAGTAGTGGAAATGCATTTTCTGGAGTGATGAATCACTCTTCACCATCTGTCAGTCTGACAATACAGTAAAAAATGTTTTAATTGTTTTAATTACCTTAAATAAATAAATAAAATAAAATAACGAGGCTATATACAGGGGGTACAGGTACAGATTCCTGGAGAACACTACCTGGGCAAATGCATAGTGCCAACTGTAAAGTTTGGTGGGGGAGGAATAATGGTTTGGGGCTGTTTTTAATGGTTTGTCGAGATCGGTGTGGAAGAATTTAACTGGCGTACACAGAGCCCTGACCTCTACCCCATCTAACACCTTTGGGATGAACTGGAACACCGACTGTGAGCCAGGCCTAATCGCCTAACAGCAGTGCCCGACCTCACTAATGCTCTTGTGGCTGAATGGAAGCATATCCTTGCAGCAATGTTCCAACATCTAGTGGAAAGCCTTCCCAGAAGAGTGGAGGCTGTTATAGGTGCAAAGGGGAAACAACTCCATATTAATGCCCATGATTTTTGGAATGAGATGTTTGACAAGCAAGTGTCCACATACATTTGGTAATGTAGTTGATGTGATGTAATACCAATTTTCAGGGACCTTTTGGCTCAGGGGCACTACTTCTGAACTACTGGCTAAAAAGTATACAAAAGTACCAGAGAATCTCTTTAATCAAATGTTCTGCCAAATGGCAGCCCCACCACTTGATTTGCTGAGGATGTAGAGAAATGTAATAGAGGGGTTCAGGGGTGCAATTAATGACCATCCATGGCTTTTCACTTTGAAGTTACAATAGTTACAAAAGTTACAATGTTTTACATTGTTTGTAAAAACAAATCTTATTCTAGGTTATGATGAGGGTAAAATAGGACAGCCCATGGGGTTAATTTTTTAATTTAAATAACCATTGAGCAACAGCTAATATATTTACACATACATATATTTTACCTTTATTTAACTAGGCAAGTCAGTTAAGGACAACTTCCTATCTTCAATGACGAACTAGGAACAGTGGGTTAACTGCCTTGTTCAGGGGCAGAACGACAGACCTTGTCAGTTCGGGATTCAATTTTGCAACCTTTCGGTTACCAGTCCAACGCTCTAAACCACTAGGCTAACTGCCGCCCCAAATTAGGCCACAATATTGCAGATTGCTTTAAAGATATGCCTATGGCAGGATACAACTAATGTACATATGAAGCAGCAGGTTATATTAGCATTATTTTATTATGTTTTATTTATTTAACATTTATTTAACTACGCAAGTAATTTAAGAACAAATTCTTACCTACAATGACACCTAGCAAAAGGCCTCCTGCGAGACGGTGTCTGGGTTTAAAAATACAAATACATTATTAAAAATATAGGACAAAACACACATTACTACAAGCGAGACAACACAACACTACATATAAGGAGATACCTAAGACAACAACATAGCATGGTAGGAGCACAAAAAAAACAGGGTACAAACATTATTGGGCACAGACAACAGCACAAGGGGCAAGAAGGTAAAGACAACAATACATCACGCAAAGCATCCACAACTGTCAGTAAGAGTGTCCATGATTGCGTCTTTGAATGAAGAGATTGAGATGAAACTGTCCAGTGTGAGTGTTTGTTGCAGCTCGTTCCAGTCGCTAGCTGCAGCGAACTGAAAAGTTGAGCGACCCAGGGATGTGTTTGCTTTGGGGACCTTTAACAGAATGTGACTGGCAGAACGCGTGTTGCATGTGGAGGAGAAGGGCTGCATTAGATATCTCAGATAGGGGGAGTTAGGTTGCAATATTGGGATGCACAACTATTTGTAAGTGGATTTGGGCTATATGTATAAACCATTAACGGTCTCCCACTATACTGTTCTTCAATTTTGGGTAAAGACCACCACCTAGTGTAATTTTGATGAAACAGTTTAGGCTATAGTAATTATCCGACAGTGACGGGTTTTGGGGCGTTGCCTTTATATTACGGGGACCAATCGGAGATCTGGCAGAAACTTTGTAAACAAGTCTTGCACGTTGTGTGAAAAACAATTTATTTTATCATTACAAAAGAGATTTATCGTTGGAAACAACGCAGGACTTGAAGACTTCACTAAGGTAAGACTAAGGGAAAACTAGGGTATATTTTGTCACAAAACATTTTTCTACAAAATATATATCTTTCTACATCAATCGTAGGCTGATAGTAATAACGTTAGGCTGTTGATGGATTGAGCTCGAGCGCAAGTACAATTTTTGGCAGACATCCGGTGAGAGTTAACAAATTCCGTGAACAGCATAAATTACACAATTAATGTCCCCTTTTTCACTATTGTAACACAAAAAAACATTTTTTCAGTAGCTTTGGGATACAACATCGGGAGCATAGACTCTCGATGTTGTGTCCCAAAGCTAAATTTTCAGCTGTAATTGTTCTTCAATAACAACCAACCACAAAACTGTCGTGATAATCGCCAGCCCATTGTTGCGCAAATCTGTAGTTCTCCCGCTGCTGGAGCGAAGAGGCTACGCAAGATTCTGCATCTCGCTGCTTTGTTACGACTGTCAAATGTGTGGCTGTACAGTAGGTGTCCGCTACAGCTGTGGCTCACACAAGTCCATTGCTGCTCATCAGCCACGGCGCTTTTTGTAACAATATAAAAGTTACTTTACCCTTAATCCTATGCAGCGTTAAATGCTTTTCGAAATTGAGAAAGGTTGTGGGTTTGTTCCAGATGTGTTCAGATTGTGTGAACGAGCCTGCATAGTCAAAATGATGCGCGTGACAATAGAGCTGGTGTAATGCTCCTGAACAAGGCAGTTAACCTACTGCCGTCATTGTAAATAACAATTTGTTCTGACTTGAACATCTGAGTCTTACTTGAATGGAGTCTTGCTTGAATGGAGACTGACTGGACGAATGACTTAGGCTACTTGGATGTGTCTATTTCCCTAATATATTTCTTCATGAAATTAATAGTTAACAAATGGAAGGAAGGAAAAATAGGGAGGCTATTAGTAGTGCTTCGGTTTTGGTTCGATTATTAAAAAATAAATGCACTGTTGTAACGACAGAATAAAACAATTAATAAAAGGCCGATTATGGTAGTGACTGCCCATGACAGCTTATCATTTATTAACTATCAGTTATTCATATTACTTTAAGAAAATATTTCAGTTGATATGTATATTACATTTGTTTTATTTGATTACTTTATTATGCTGTCTGACAAAATCACTATTTTAGTAGTTTTTCAAAGTAAATAAGGCATACTTTTATGACTGCTGAATACCAGCTATCACTCACTTAGATCATGTAATTTCAGGTAGAGATACCTCACGAAGAAACTGCTATATGTATGTATCCCCTCCTGATCAAGCATTCTTCTCTCTTACATAGCAGGCTTAAAAGAAACACAGAACGGACAAGTTACCACGCAATAGATTATGGTAATTCTAGTTAATTACCAAGTTTTCTGCGCAAACTATGTAGAACATTTGCAAGTTAGAAACCTTAACTGACAAGTTGAATCAGGCATGCTAGATGTGGAATAGTCAAAACACATGGAACTGCTGGGGGTCCCAGAGGAGAGATTTGTACAACAATCCCACAGTTCAAAGATGTAAAATACCAAAGGAAAACTTTGTGTGATTTTCTACTTTAAGTTATTAGTTCAGAACAGAAAAGCTCTAGTAGGTAATTGTTCTTCCTGTCGTTACACTGCTACAGACACCAGTGGGGAGGTGGGAAGATGTAGAAGCCATCTTAGGTCTGGGGCTAGAACAAAGGATGTGGGCACAGCCTTCATTGTACAACGTGACGTCTGTAGGCACTCTACATATTCGGTACGCCACCTCTAGTGAAGGACGGGGGATTCGGGGGGGGGGGGGGGGGGGGGGCTAAAGCTTCCTGTCAGAAGGGCTCAGGATTGGAACACTTTGTCTTCTGGCAGGGAGGGAGAGGTCTGTGTGTAGGCCTAGTTATTTATAGTTATATACTAGTGTCTATCTTGCAGGAGACATATTTTTACTATTTTCTACACTGTAGAATAATAGTGAACAAATAAAAACTATGAAATAACACATATGGAATCTAGTAGTAACCAAAAAAGTGTTAAACAAATCAAAATATATTTTATATTTGAGATTCTTCAAAGTAGCCGCCCTTTGCCATGATGACAGCTTTGCACACTCTTGGCAATCTCTCAACCAGCTTCACGAGGAATGCTTTTCCAAAAGTCCTGAAGGAGTTCGCACATACAGTTGAAGTCGGAAGTTTATATGCACTTAGATTGGAGTCATTAAAACTAGTTTTTCAACCACTCCACAAATGTCTTGTTAACAAACTATAGTTTTAGCAAGTCAGTTAGGATATCTACCTTGTGCATGACACAAGTGATTTTTCCAACAGTTGTTTACAGGCAATTGTTTCAAATATAATTCACTCTATCACAATTCCAGTGGGTCAGAAGTTTACATGCACTAAGTTGACTGTGCCTTTAAACAGCTTGGACAATTCCAGAAAATTATGTCATGGCTTTTGAAGCTTCTGATAGGCTAATTGACAACATTTGAGTCAATTGGAGGTGTACCTGTGGATGTATTTCAAGGCCTACCTTCATACTCAGTGCCTCTTTGATTGACATCATGGGAAAATCTAAAGAAATCAGCCAGGACTTCAGAAAAATAATAGTAGACCTCCACAAGTCTGGCTCATCCTTGGGAACAATTTCCAAACACCTGAAGGTACCACGTTCATCTGTACAAAGAATAGTACGCAAGCATAAACACCATGGGACCACGCAGCTGTTATACCGCTCAGGAAGGAGACGTGTTCTGTCTCCTAGAGATAAACGTACTTTGGTGTGAAAAGTGCAAATCAATCCCAGAACAACAAAGGGCCTTGTGAAGATGCTGGAGGAAGCCACTGTTCCAAAACCGACATAAAAAAGACAGACTACGGTTTGCAACTGCACATGGGGACAAAGATTGTACTTTTTGGAGAAATTTTCCTCTGATGAAACAAATGATGAAACAAAAATAGAACTGTTTGGCTATAATGACCATCGTTATGTTTGGATGAAAAAGGGGGAGGCTTGCAAGCCGAAGAACACCATCCCAACCGTGAAGCACTGGGGTGGCAGCATCATGTTGTGTGGGTACTTTGCTGCAGGAGGGACTGGTACACGTCACAAAATCGATGGCATCATGAGGATGGGAAATTATGTTGATATATTGAAGCAACATCTCAAGACATCAGTCAGGAAGTTAAAGATTGGTCGCAAATGGGTCTTCCAAATGGACAATGAACCCAAGCGTACTTCCAAAGTTGTGGCAAAATTGCTTACGAACAACACAGTCAAGGTATTGGAGCGGGAATCACAAAGACCTGACCTCAATCCCATAGAACATTTGTGGGCAGAACTGAGAAAGCGTGTGCGAGCAAGGAGGCCTACAAACCTGACTCTGTTACACCAGCTCTGTCAGGAGGAATGGGACAGAATTCACCCAACTTATTGTGGTAAGCTTGTGGAAGGCTACCCGAAACGTTTGACCCAAGTTAAACAATTTAAAGGCAATGCTACCAAATACTAATTGAGTGTATGTAAACTTCTGATCCACTGGGAATCCAATGTGATCCAAAGAAATAAAAGCTGAAAGAAATAATTATCTCTACTATTATTCTGACATTTCACATCCTAAAAATAAATTGGTGATCCTAACTGACTTAAGACAGGGAATTTTTACTAGGATTAAATGTCAGGAATTGTGAAAAACTGAGTACTTTTGTACCCGTTTCCTCCAGCATCTTCACAAGGTCCTTTGCTGTTGTTCTGGGATTGATTTGCACTTTTCACACCAAAGAACGTTCATCTCTAGGAGACAGAACACGTCTCCTTCCTGAGCAGTATGCCGGCTGCGTGTTGCCATGGTGTTTATACTTGCATACTATTGTTTGTACAGTTGAATGTGGTACCTTCTGGCATTTGGAAATTGCTCCCAAGGATGAGCCAGACTTGTGGAGGTCTACAATGTTTTTTCTGAAGTCTTGGCTGATTTCTTTAGATTTTCCCATGATGTCAAGCAATGAGGCACTGAGTTTGAATGTAGGCCTTGAAAAACATCAACAAGTACACCTCCAATTGACTCAAATTATGTCAATTAGCCTATCCAAAGCTTCTAAAGCCATGACATCATTTTCTGGAATTTTCCAAGCTGTTGAAAGGCACAGACAAATGAGTGTATGTAAACTTCTGACCCACTGGAATTGTGATACAGTGAAATAATCTGTCTGTAAACAATTGTTGGAAAAATTACTTGTGTCATGCACAAAGTAGATGTCCTAACCGACTTGCCAAAACTATAGTTTGTTAACAAGAAATTCGTGAAATTGTTGAAAAACAAGTTTTAATGACTCCAACCTAAGTGTTTTTAAACTTCCGACTTCAACTATATATTAGAGCCAGAATACAGTGAGAGGTGTGTCTGAGATTCTAGTATATACAGTAGATGATATCAAATTTGAATGGACGCGAACACACATTTTGCAGATGTATTCGAAGATGCAGTGATATACTTATGTTTCTAGCAGTGCGGTATTCTGAGGACCAGCGGGGGCTGGGGACATGACGTGTCCCTGCCTGGCCCTTTTCACAACTGTCTTGGTGTGTTTGGACAATAATAGTTTGTTGGTGATGTGGACACCAAGGAAGTTGAAGCTCTCAACCTGCTCCACTACAGCCCTGTCAATGAGAATACACTAACAATACAAAACAATACCCACAAATCCCCAAAATAATAAAAAATAATCTGAACAAGCAATGTCAGTCTGGAATATATATACACTACCATTCAAAAGTTTGAGGTCACTTAGAAATGTCCTTGTTTTTGAAAGAAAAGCACATTTTATTTGTCCATTAAAATAACATCAAATTGATCAGAAATACAGTGTAGACATTGTTAATGTTGTAAATGACTACTGTAGCTGGAAACTGCATATTTTCTATGGAATATCTACATAGGCGTACAGAGGCCCATTATCAGCAACCATCACTCCTGTGATCCAATGGCACGTTGTGTTAGCTAATCCAAGTTTATCATTTTAAAAGGCTAATTGATCATTAGAAAACCCTTTTGCAATTATGTTAGCACAGCTGAAAACTGTTGTCTTGACTAAAGAAGCAATAAAACTGGTCTTCTTTAGACTAGTTGAGTATCTGGAGCATCAGCATTTGTTGGTTCGATTACCGGCTCAAAATTGCCAGAAACAAATAACCTTCTTCTGAAATTCGTCAGTCTATTCTTGTTCTGAGAAATGAAGGCTATTGCCAAGAAACTGAAGATCTCACACAACGCTATGTGGAGAATATATTTTTCTATTTTACAATCACCAAAATAATTTCCCTTAGAATGCCTTTGTTATGCTTGTTCAGCAGCTCAAACCCAAAAATGATAATTCACAGGAATGTTTTTACCTTTGTGTGAAATCACAACTTTGCAGTGTGATGCATTATCTGGAATCTTTATTTTTTTCAAGAAGGAAATGACAAATCTTTTCACTTTCATAAGTCAATGTTGGGCAATTCCATGGTAACAGAATGATGCTGAGACTCAGATGTTCCATTTAAAATGTTTGTCAAACAAAAACCAATGATTGCAGAACCAAAGACTACTTTTAACAATTTAAAACTTTCAAAAACAAATTTACTTGAAGAACAGTGCAGATTCAAAGTTTGGTAACAGAGTGACGGTTTGTGCTGTCATTCTGTTACCAAACTTTGCATCTACACCGTTCTTCAAGTAAATGTGTATACATTTTGAAGTGAATAATCTGAGTCTCATCTGTTATTGTGTAATTGTCCTTCAGATATCAAACCGCTTTAGTAGAAACAGATTGACGTCACCATTTCCTGTCGTATCTCAAATCCCAACAAAGAGATATCACCGCAGTGACACAGAAATAAGTATACAAACATTAAAGGGTCTTTTTTTTATACATGTTGTACTTGTGACAGCTTCAAGTTATAATTTGTAACATAAAGCCTATGGTAAAATACTAATATTTTCATTTGTTCAGAGCAATACGCCAGGAAGCTTTTTGACAGGGTACAGTAGGTTGTGAAGTGATCAGTAAATGTTTTTTTTTGTGTGTGTGTGGCAGTCATCGCAGCTGCTTTAAGGAGTGGCTCATAGTTTTTTTTTCTCTTTCTTGTAAATGCTACTGATGCGTATGTGGTAGTGCTGAGAATTCCCCTATATATATATTTGCAAACCTTTCTAAACCTTCTTTTGCTTTGTCATTATGGGGTATTGTGTGTAGATGAGGGGAAAAAATAATTTAATCCAATCTGATTCACGCAGTGTCCTCTGAACAGATGTTGAAATGTGTCTACTTGAACTCTGAAGCATTTATTTGGGCTGCAATTTCTGAGGCTGGTAACTCAATTGAACTTATCCTCTGCAGTAGTGGTAACTCTGGGTCTTCCTTTCCTGTGGCGGTCCAACTAAGAAAAACCTTGATGTAGGTGTGTCCAAACTTGACCGGTACTGTGTGTATGTGTATGTGTGTGTGTGTGTGTGTGTGTGTGCACACGCACAAGTGTGCCTGTGCATATTGCTGCAGCTCCATCCAGGCTGTACGTGTGCTGTAGGTGGCTGGGAAACAGATACTCCTTGGTCTGAATGTGTTTCTTGTGCTCGGCGGTGTGGAGGTGACTGGGTATCAGGACACACTCCTCCTGCTGCTCGCTACATAGCGCAGACATTTTCCATTCTGTCAGAGCGAGCACACTGGCTTCTTCCAAACTCAGCGCCACTTCATTAAATGACTTCAGATGTTGAGATGTGTCTACTTGAACTCAGAAGCATTTATTTGGGCTGCAATTTCTGAGGCTGGTAACTCTATTGAACTTATCCTCTGCAGTAGTGGTAACTCTGGGTCTTCCTTTCCTGTGGCAGTCCATAAGAAAAACACTGGAGTAGGTGTGTCCAAACTTGATCGTGTGTGTGTGTGTGTGCCTGTGTGTGTATGTATATATACATACGACTTCAACTCTCGTATATATATTCTACCAATATATATATATATATCTCAGTTGAAGTCGGAAGTTAAATGCACTTAGGTTGGAGTCATTAAAACTCGTTTTTCAACCACTCAGCAAATTTCTTGTTAACAAACTATAGTTTTGGCAAGTCGGTTAGGACATCTACTGTGTGTATGACACAAGTGATTTTTCCAACAATTGTTTACATACAGATTATTTCACTTTTAACTCACCGTATCACAATTCCAGTGGGTCAGAAGTTTACATACACTAAGTTGACTGTGCCTTTAAACAGCTTGGAAAATTCCAGAAAATGATGTCATGGCTTTAGAAGCTTCTGATAGTCTAATTGACATCATTTGAGTCAATTGGAGGTGTGCCTGTGGATGTATTTCAAAGCCTACCTTCAAATTCAGTGCCTCTTTGCTTGACATCATGAGAAAATCTAAAGAAATCAGCCAAGACCCCAGAAAAAACAATTGTAGACCTCCACAAGTCTGATTCATCCGTGGGAGCAATTTCCAAACGCCTGAAGGTACCATGTTCATCTGTACAAAGAATAGTATGCAAGTATAAACACAATGGGACCACGCAGCCGTCATACCGCTCAGGAAGGAGACGCAGTCTGTCTTCTAGAGATTAACGTTCTTTGGTGTGAAAAGTGCAAATCAATCCCAGAACAACAGCAAAGGACCTTGTGAAGATGCTGGAGGAAACAGGTACAAACGTATCTATATCCACAGTGAAATGAGTCCTATATTGACCTAACCCGAAAGGCCACTCAGCAAGGAAGAAGCCACTGCTCCAAAACTGCCATAAGTAAGCCAGACTACGGTTTGCAACTGCACATGGGGACAAAGATCGTACTTTTTGGAGAACTGTACTCTGGTCTGATGAAACAAAAATAGAACTGTTTGGCCATAATAACCAGTATGTTTGGAGGAAAAAGGGGGAGGTTTGCAAGCCGAAGAACACCATCCCAACCATGAAGCTCGGGGGTGGCAGCATCCTGTTGTGGGGGTGTTTTGCTGCAGGAGGGACTGGTGCACTTCACAAAATAGAGGTCATCATGAGGGAGGACAATTATGTGGATACATTCAAACAACATCTCAAGACATCAGTCAGGAAGTTAATGCTTGATTGCAAATGGGTCTTCCAAATGGACAATGACCCCGATCATACTTACAAAGTTGTAGAAAAATAGCTTAACGACAACAAAGTCAAGGTATTGGAGTGGCCATCACAAAGCCCTGACCTCAATCCCATAGAAAATTTGTGGGCAGAACTGAAAAAGCGTGTGTGAGCAAGGGGGCCTACAAACCTGACTCAGTTACACCAGCTCTGTCAGGAGGAATGGGCCAAAATTCACCCAACTTATTGTGGGAAGCTTGTGGAAGGCTACCCGAAACGTTTGACCCAAGTTAAACAATTTAAAGGCAATGCTTCCAAATACTAATTGAGTGTATGTAAACTTCTGACCCACTGGGAATGTGATGAAAGAAATATAAGCTGAAATAAATCATTCTCTGTACTATTATTCTGACATTTCACATTCTAAAAATAAAGTTGTGATCCTAACTGACCTAAGACAGGGTATCTTTACTTTGATTAAATGTCAGGAATTGTGAAAAACTGAGTTTAAATGTATTTGGCTAAGGTGTATGTAAACTTCCGACTTCAACTGTATGTATGTACAGTGGGGCAAAAAAGTATTTAGTCAGCCACCAATTGTGCAAGTTCTCCCACTTAAAAAGATGAGAGGCCTGTAATTTTCATCATTGGCACACTTCAACTATGACAGACAAAATGAGAAAAAAAATACCTAAAATCACATTGTAGGATTTTTTATGAATTTATTTGCAAATTATGGTGGAAAATAAGTATTTGGTCACCTACAAACAAGCAAGATTTCTGGCTCTCACAGACCTAGAACTTCTTCTTTAAGAGGCTCCTCTGTCCTCCACTCGTTACCTGTATTAATGGCACCTGTTTGAACTTGTTATCAGTATAAAAGACACCTGTCCACAACCTCAAACAGTCACACTCCAAACTCCACTATGGCCAAGACCAAAGAGCTGTCAAAGGACACCAGAAACAAAATTGTAGACCTGCACCAGGCTGGGAAGACTGAATCTGCAATAGTTAAGCAGCTTGGTTTGAAGAAATCAACTGTGGGAGCAATTATTAGGAAATGGAAGACATACAAGACCACTGATAATCTCCCTCGATCTGGGGCTCCACGCAAGATCTCACCCCGTGGGGTCAAAATGATCACCAGAACGATGAGCAAAAATCCCAGAACTACACGGGGGGACCTAGTGAATGACCTGCAGAGAGCTGGGACCAAAGTAACAAAGCCTACCATCAGTAACACACTACGCCGCCAGGGACTCAAATCCTGCAGTGCCAGACGTGTCCCCCTGCTTAAGCCAGTACATGTCCAGGCCCGTCTGAAGTTTGCTAGAGAGCATTTGGATGATCCAGAAGAAGATTGGGAGAATGTCATATGGTCAGATGAAACCAAAATATAACTTTTTGGTAAAAACTCAACTCGTCGTGTTTGGAGGACAAAGAATGCTGAGTTGCATCCAAAGAACACCATACCTACTGTGAAGCATGGGGGTGGAAACATCATGCTTTGGGGCTGTTTTTCTGCAAAGGGACCAGTACGACTGATCCGTGTAAAGGAAAGAATGAATGGGGCCATGTATCGTGAGATTTTGAGCGAAAACCTCCTTCCATCAGCAAGGGCATGGAAGATGAAACGTGGCTGGGTCTTTCAGCATGACAATGATCCCAAACACACCGCCCAGGCAACGAAGGAGTGGCTTCGTAAGAAGCATTTCAAGGTCCTGGAGTGGCCTAGCCAGTCTCCAGATCTCAACCCCATAGAAAATCTTTGGAGGGAGTTGAAAGTCCGTGTTGCCCAGCAACAGCCCCAAAACATCCCTGCTCGAGAGGAGATCTGCATGGAGGAATGGGCCAAAATACCAGCAACAGTGTGTGAAAACCTTGTGAAGACTTACAGAAAACATTTGACCTCTGTCATTGCCAACAAAAGGTATATAACAAAGTATTGAGAAACTTTTGTTATTGACCAAATACTTATTTTCCACCATAATTTGCTAATAAAATTTATTTAAAAAATCCTACAATGTGATTTTCTGGATTTTCTTTTTTTCCTTCTCTTTTTGTCTGTCATAGTTGAAGTGTACCTATGATGAAAATTACAGGCCTCTCTCATATTTTTAAGTGGGAGAACTTCCACAACTGGTGGCTGACTAAATACTTTTTTGCCCGTCTGTATGTATGTGGTGTAAGCCCAGCCAATTCCCCTAACCGCTATTGTCATGTCATTTTTCAGATGGTCGTGGTTTACTCAGAGATAGTCTTTGGTGATTCTATCAAAACTCAGAACCATCCTGTGCTGATTTTTTTGTAAACTTGTAACAGTAGTCTTGTTTATTTAGTTTCCTTAGCTGATATGTTGACCAATGCCTTCAACTGTCTATTTAGTATTTCTCTTGTGTGTTGAAGCAGTGCTAAAACATAGCCCAGATGGGATTGAATTCAAGATGAATTATTAATGGGACTTGCGAAGCAAACGTTTGTCATACGTCCCATTCTAAATAGTATTATTATTATTTGTAACGCTACTCCTCCTTCAACATTTAAGCTAGAAAAGTCATAAATGGTCTGGAATAATGTGCACGAATACAACTTTTTCATATCTTTTTAACTTTTTAAAATATTAAACTTTGTAATTTTTTAATCCATCTTCATTCACTTTCATGGCATTTCCTCAAGATTATAAATGCCCCATTGTGATAGCATCACTTCCGACATTCCATTCACTGCAAATGCAACAATGTAACCTTTGACACAAATCAGCTTCTCTGCTATTCAAATCTTTAATTTGAACAAAAATATCTCATTCTGATACAAAATTACAGCTGTTTTAATAACTGCACCAACAACATTTTCTGTAACTTTATTTATAAACAATGGACATTTGTACCACTTCCCCAGCCAGTTAGACAGAAGCTTAGAGCGTATGAAACCTTCCTCTGTTTCTCTGCTTTTCAAATAAAAAATTGGAACAGATATCTTCTACCAATACAAGTTTACAGCTGTTTCTCAGAATTTAGATTGACAAAAAGTTAGCTAAATGTCTCATCATTGAGCAGCCGAAATGGAGCCATTGCTATGGATACTCACAGATGACAAGGTACAAATCTGTCATTCTGCCCCTGAACAAGGCAGTTAATGCACTGTTCCTAGGCAGTCATTGAAAATAAGAATTTGTTTTTAACGGTCTTGCCTAGTTAAATAAAGGTAAAATATTCTATATTTTTTAAATCCAGAGGAGCACATGTGGCAGTGTAGGCAAAAATTATGATGAGGATTAAGAGTGACCACAACTACTTACCAAAACCACACAACTACTGACCACAACCACAAAACGACTGACCACAACCACATAACTCAACATAACTACTGAACTCTACAACTGCTGAACCACACAACTTCTGACCACAACTACTGAACTACACAACTAATGAACACAACTACAAAACTACTGACCACTACTACTAACCACAACTACTGATCACAGTTACTGAACCACAAACCTTCTGACCACAACCACACAACTACTGACAAAAACAAATGTCCACAACCACAAGACTACTTGCCACAGGACGACGACACCGATCCCGTAGAGGTTAATTGCTTAATTAACTTAGGAACCACACCTGTGTGGAAGCACCTGCTTTCAATACACTTTGTATCCCTCATTTACTCAAGTGTTTCCATTATTTTGGCAGTTACATGTATATCTTTATGAAAGGTAATTAATGGTGTTTAATGTCCATGTGAAAGTGATTATTATTGGTAATGCATGTTACACAGCAGACAGTGTCATTGTATGTTTGCACTTCTCTTTCCTCAGCTGTTTGTTAGCCTTCTTGAAAGGATAGGACATCACTTAAACTGTATTCAGTTCTCTTTCAAACATGCATACTCATTACCACTGGGTGGCAGCAAAGTTCTACCAATACACAACATAATGCAGTCTAAATAAATTGATGGCTGTGAAAAGATATGAACCTCAAGCATGTTTACTTAACACTGAGTAAAGTATAATCTCTTTATCAATTACCAACCACACTATGTAATTTCACCCCTTTGCAACTTTATCAACGATTATTGGGGACTTTGATAGGCACTGATGCAACAATTTATGTGACTTTAATATCAATTCTACCCTCTTTCTACATTGTGTTTTCAAATTCTGAAGAAGTGTGGCGAGCACCATTTGACCCTTAATAAGTAATGATTGTGAGTCAGTCATTTGCCACTGCTTCATTATTTTCTCCCATGCGACATATTGAAATCATTTGCGAAAACTATACTGTGAGAAGAACTGTACTCTTGTTGGTGTGTTATTCTTCATTATTTGCTCTTAATCCTTCTGTGCGACTCCAGGTAGGGAGTTTGGTTAGTTCTCTGCCCACTTGTCTTCCTGGCCGAAACAACCCCAGAGTGTGGAGCTCAGGTCTGTAGCTCGGTGATGTACACATTCCCTGTGAAAAAAAATCCCAGCAAAATACTGCATGGCTCAGGGCTTGAAATTAGTCCACAATGTCTACATAAACAGACGCTGGAGCTGGCTGGAGCTCGTCTGGGCTGAACCAGCTCATTGAAAGGGCTTCTCCGCCAGCCTGGAAAAAGAGGGCAAGGAACTCTGATTATTTCTCCTCCATAATCCCACACCCTGGCCCTCTGTGTGCGTGTCTCCCCCCCTCTCTCTCTCTGTGTGTGTGCTCTCTGTTAACCCTCACTGAGATACCCCTCACCTTCCTGCATTGAGGGGACCAGAAACCTTCCTGTGGATAAGTTGCCTTGCCTTTTTGCCTTGACACAGGAAGATGAATAGCATAATTAGTGAAGGAATTTGGGCCCAACCTAGGTTAATTAGAACAAATAAATTGACTCGATTGGGGAAAGGTCACGGCACAGGACAGCTGTCACATGGAGCCTTCAAAAACTCACACAACATGACGGCTGCTAGAGGGGAAATGAACACCTCTCTCTGTCCAACATTTTTGTGTCTCTCTCTTCACCCCTTCTCTCAACACTTGGGCTGTGACGCTGAGCTGTGTAGTGCATTAGGAGAGGCTGCATCTCTTCTTAACGCCAATGTTTCCATTCTGGTGTGTGTGTGTGTGTGTGTGTGTTTATGTTCAGAGAGTGCCTGCTCAGTGTGAGATGCCAGGTAGCGGGGGGAGGAGGAGGGGTGTGGGAACCACAGGGCAGACTGGGAACCTGTGGAAAGTGATGGATTCCTGACCCAGGAGAGCTCTATCTCTCACTGCTGCCCCCGGCCTGTCTGCGGCCTGGCTGCCTTGACCGCCTTGCACCGCAACACTCCTCATTTCACATTTACAGTACCTCTTCCAAACAAGCAGTAAATCATGACACCACAGTTGCTTTTCTGCATTGAAAAAATCTAATGTAAATGCCCTTGATGTCGACTTTGCAATAGAAGGTTACCATTGTATAACTAGGATTTGTTGAAGTAGCTTAGTCTAGCCCCTCCCCCCAATCCATGATATGTGGCCGAAAGTAGAGGTTGACCGATTAATCGAATGGCCGATTAATTAGGGCCGATTTCAAGTTTTCATAACAATCGGAAATCGGTATTTTCGGATGCCGATTTTGCCCCAAAATTATATATTTTTTTACACCTTTATTTAAGTATTGCTGTTACATTGCACAACCTTCAATGTTATGTCAAAATTAGTGGGGTGCGCGCTAATAGCGTTTCAAACGTCACTCACTCTGAGACTTTGAGTAGTTGTTCCCCTTGCTCTGCATGGTATATGAAATACAAATGGTATAGAGAGAAATAGTCGTATAAATACTATATTAACTACAACCTAAAACTTCTTACCTGGGAATATTGAAGACTCATGTTAAAAGGAACCACCAGCTTTCATATATTCTCATGTTCTGAGCAAGGATCTTAAGCGTTAACTTTCTTACATGGCACATATTGCACTTTTACTTTCTTCTCCAACACTTTGTTTTGCATTATTTAAACTAAATTGAATGTTTCATTATTTATTTGAGTATTATATTAAGTTAAAATAAGTGTTCATTCAGTATTGTTGTAATTGTCATTATTACAAATACATTTAAAAAAATTTAATTAAAAAATTGGCTGATTAATCAGTATCTGCTTTTTTTTTGTCCTCCAATAATCGGTATCGGCGTTGAAAAATCATAATCGGTCGACCTCCAGCCGAGAGAGGGTTAAAAGTATGCCCTCGAAGAATAAGAATGACTACATTTCTTTAAATTTTGCAATGGGACTCAGTTTCAGGTGTGTAAGGCTCATAGATCTATCATCACCAAGTGTAGACTGCTTACATCAGCATGCTAATACACTTACATGTATGGGCTGAGCTGGTTAATAATGGCATTAATGTAATTTGTGATCCAGACTGGAATTAATACACTGATAATCTGAGTAATGCACTAATATAAAATATTTATATAGTCTTTTATTTAAGGGAAAACAATGTGGTTGCAGATGTATATGAATTGGCTATAGAAACACGTATAGAGCAGCTGATGCTGACTTACTCGTGTGGCCCATTCTGTACCTACAGCATGTTTTCTGCAGACCTCTTTTTAATGACCTAATCGTCTAAATGAGTAAATGGTGCAATTCATCGGCAAGATTCTCAACACAGCCATTGCCTGCTGCACAACATACCAACCTTCTGTAAACACATGAACAAACCTGCTGGACCCTGCAGGGGGACATTAGGTCACCCCCCCCCCCCCCCCCCCCCCCCCCCTCCAATACATAGCTGGTCCAGGTGTTGCACAGAATCACTTTACTAGGTCACAGCTCTGACCATGCTTCCGGTGAGATAGGACAGGGGTCAGACTCCCCCGGGCCTGGGTGTGGGGATGCAGAGTCGCCCGTGGTGCAAGGCCCAGGTTTACCCCGCGCTAGTCCCAGAAATCCCCCCCCCAGCAGCACCCAGTGCAGGGGAACAACTATGGCCTTTGTTGGCCGCCCAGTGGATCTCTCACACACAGTTAACATAGACTTTTCCCACTGCCTCTGCCAAGAGTCTGAAGTCATTTAATGAAGTGGCGCTGAGTTTGGAAGAAGCCAGTGTGCTCGCTCTGACAGAATGGAAAATGTCTGCGCTATGTAGCGAGCAGCAGGAGGAGTGTGTCCTGATACCCAGTCACCTCCACACAGCACAAGAAACACATTCAGACCAAGGAGCATCTGCTCCCCAGCCACCTATAGCACACGTACAGCCTGGATGGAGCTGCAGGAATATGCACAGGCACACTTGTGCGTGCGTGCGCGCGCACACACACACACACACACACACACACACACACACACACACACACACACACACACACACACACACACAGGTCAAGTTTGGACACACCTACACCAAGGTTTTTCTTATTTGGATCGCCACAGGAAAGGAAGACCCAGAGTTACCACTACTGCAGAGGATAAATTCAATAGAGTTACCAGCCTCAGTCATTGCAGCCCAAATAAATGCTTCAGAGTTCACGTAGACACATCTCAACATCTGTTCAGAGGAGACTGCGTGAATCAGATTGGATTAAATTATTTTTTCCCCTCATCTGTGTCTCTACGGACAATTCCTTCGACCTCATGGCTTGGTTATTGTTCTGACATGCACTGTCAACTGTGGGACCTTATATAGACAGGGAGTGCCTTTCCAAATCATGTCCAATCAATTGAATTTGCCACAGGTGGACTCCAATCAAGTTGCAGAAACATCTCAAGGATGATCAATGGTGATCAATGGTACAGGATGCACCTGAGCTCAATTTCGAGTCTCATAGCAAATGGTCTGAGTACTTATATAAATAAGCTATTTCAGTTTTACATTTTTTATAAATTTGTAAAAATGTCTTAACCTGTTTTCACTTTGTTATTATGGGGTATTGTATGTAGACCTGAGGCTGGGTGGTTATCGGTTACTGTACTGTGGAATGCTCCCGACTGTCACTGTAAGCCCTACATCAGTGGCTGAAAATTGGCTCAGCAGCTGCTGAAGCCTCATGCTCCAAACCTGAGCGTACAACCTGAACACTGAAGAATAACACAATGTTTCTACTCAACTCAACTGCTACAACATTCCCTTCATGGTGAAGTTTCAAAGAATGCCTTGTGTTGATTTAGTTTGGCATTGTTGGCAGTTATGTCCCTAGTCAATCATAGTAGGCCTGCTTATAGGCAAGTATATGGCTCCAGTGATCTCTTTGTTAGATTGTTTATCTGTGCACAGCTTTATCTTTTCATGTCCATTTGTATGTGTGTGTGTGTGTGTGTCTTTATATACACCGGATCAAACTGTCCACTTAGGAAGCAACACTGATTGACAATACATTTCACATGCTATTGTGCAAATGGAATAGACAACAGGTGGAAAATATAGGCAATTAGCAAGACACCCCCAATAAAGGAGTGGTTCTGCAGGTTGTGACCACAGACCACTTCTCAGTTCCTATGCTTCCTGGCTAATGTTTTGGTCTCTTTTGAATGCTGGCGGTGCTTTCACTCTAGTGGTAGCATGAGACGGAGTCTACAACCCACACAAGTGGCTCAGGTAGTGTAGCTCGTCCAGGATGGCACATCAATACGAGCTGTGACAAGAAGGTTTGCTGTGTCTGTCAGCGTAGTGTCCAGAGCATGGAGGCGCTACCAGGAGACAGGCCAGTACATCAGGAGACGTGGAGGAGGCCGTAGGAGGGCAACAACCCAGCAGCAGGACCGCTACCTCTGCCTTTGTGCAAGGAGGAGCAGGAGGAGCACTGCCAGAGCCCTGCAAAATGACCTCCAGCAGGCCACAAATGTGCATGTGTCTGCTCAAACAGTCAGAAACAGACTCCATGAGGGTGGTATGAGGGCCCACCTCCACAGGTGGGGGTTGTGCTTACAGCATGCTTACAGCATTTGCCAGAGAACACCAAGATTGGAAAATTAGCCACTGGCGCCCTGTGCTCTTCACAGATGAAAGCAGGTTCACACTGAGCACATGTGACTGACGTGAAAGTCTGGAGACGCCGTGGAGAATCAAATCAAATCAAATCAAATTTATTTATATAGCCCTTCGTACATCAGCTGATATCTCAAAGTGCTGTACAGAAACCCAGCCTAAAACCCCAAACAGCAAGCAATGCAGGTGTAGAAGCACGGTGGCTAGGAAAAACTCCCTAGAAAGGCCAAATCCTAGGAAGAAACCTAGAGAGGAACCAGGCTATGTGGGGTGGCCAGTCCTCTTCTGGCTGTGCCGGGTGGAGATTATAACAGAACATGGCCAAGATGTTCAATGTTCATAAATGACCAGCATGGTCGAATAATAATAAGGCAGAACAGTTGAAACTAGAGCAGCAGCACAGTCAGGTGGAAGTTGAAACTGGAGCAGCAGCATGGCCAGGTAGACTGGGGACAGCAAGGAGTCATCATGTCAGGTAGTCCTGGGGCATGGTCCTAGGGCTCAGGTCAGTTGAAACTGGAACAGCAGCATGGCCAGGTGGACTGGGGACAGCAAGGAGTCATCATGTCAGGTAGTCCTGGGGCATGGTCCTAGGGCTCAGGTCCTCCGAGAGAGAGAAAGAAAGAGAGAAGGAGAGAATTAGAGAACGCACACTTAGATTCACACAGGACACCGAATAGGACAGGAGAAGTACTCCAGATATAACAAACTGACCCCAGCCCCCCGACACATAAACTACTGCAGCATAAATACTGGAGGCTGAGACAGGAGGGGTCAGGAGACACTGTGGCCCCATCCGAGGACACCCCCGGACAGGGCCAAACAGGAAGGATATAACCCCACCCACTTTGCCAAAGCACAGCCCCCACACCACTAGAGGGATATCTTCAACCACCAACTGGTGGAGAACGTTCTGCTGCCTGCAACATCGCATGACCGGTTTGGCGGTGGGTCAGTCATGGTGTGGGGTGGCATTTCTTTGGGGGGCGGCACAGCTCGCCAGAGGGGGGCCGCACTGCTCGCCAGAGGTAGCCTGACTGCCATTAGGTACCGAGATGAGATCCTCAGACCCCTTGTGAGACCATATGCTGGTGCGGTTGGCCCTGGGTTCCTCCTAATGCAAGACAATGCTAGACCTCATGTGGCTGGAGTGTGTCAGCAGTTCCTGCAAGAGGAAGGCATTGATGCTATGGACTGGCCCGCCCATTCCCCAGACCTGAATCCAATTGAGCACATCTGGGACGTCATGTCTCGCTCCATCCACCAACGCCACGTTGCACCACAGACTGTCCAGGAGTTGGCGGATGCTTTAGTCCAGGTCTGGGAGGAGATCCCTCAGGTGACCATCCGCCACCTCATCAGGAGCATGCCCAGGCGTTGTGGGGAGGTCATACAGGCACGTGGGGGCCACACACACTACTGAGCCTCATTTTGACTTGTTTTAAGGACATTACATCAAAGTTGGATCAGCCTGTAGTGTGGTTTTCCACTTTAATTTTGAGTGTGACTCCAAATCCAGACCTCCATGGGTTGATAAATTTGATTTCCATTGATATTTTGTGTGTGATTTTGTTGTCAGCACATTCAACTATGTAAAGAAGAAAGTATTTAATAAGAATATTTCATTCATTCAGATCTAGGATGTGTTATTTTAGTGTTCCCTTTATTTTTTTGAGCAGTGTATATATATTAATTTTTTTACTGACTGTATCTGTGTGTATGTATTTAGTCCTTTTCAACCGTCTATTCACTCAGCTATCCGTGTGCAGATTTTTCGTTTTTGCTATTCTATTGTGCAGCTGTCCGTTATTTCAAACACTCGAGTGTCATTTGCCTCTGATTTCATCCCTTTCTTCCTCTCCTCTTTCTATTGGTGCGCTGGCGTACAGTGCTCTTCTTGATCTCATTGAGGGTGTATCAGCAGGCGGATTCATTATTTTCTGCCCCAAAAGCACGTTTTTTTTCTTCCATAGCAGCTGTAAGCCCCTTTTTAAAGCCACGCACAATGTGTTTTTGTCCCTCATCCTGCTTTTCAGTGAAGAGTGCGGGAGCCGTGGTCTCTCTCTCTCTCGCTGCATCTGCGGGTGTGAGGCGGTCCCGGACCCCTGGGGCATAATGAAGCATGCCCACGATATTAGAATGAAATGTAATAATTAATGGCGGCCTCGGCGAGGTGCACGTGGCCAGCGGTTCGCCTTGCGCCCACAGCAGCTCCAGATAGCCTCCTGCTGCCCAGCCTCCAAAACAATGCACCGTCCTGGTCCACTTACCCAGCTCCACTCCAACACACTTGTTGTTGTCCCATCTTGTCCCATTCTCCCTACCGCTGGCTTTTCAAAGTAAATTTGCAGTGGCTAGTCGCCTGTATCATCTGAAAGGGATACAAGGCAAACAGCTCTTACTGATTGTCTACTTGGCATTCCTTCATACCTCCTGTATCAATATCTTTCAGCTTCTTTAAGGGGAATTATATTTACAGCTGGAGACGTTACCTTCCATAGTTTGGCTGTTATGACTGATTAATTATGTGCATTCCATGCTGGGTTCCTCGTGATCATTAAATGGTATGGTCATCCCTAATAAATAAATCAGGGGAGAGTTGAGAGTGACCAGTCACTCTGCAGCTTCTCCATGCTCTTCACTTTTACTGAGATCCTGAGAAAACACTAGCACAGAGCATGAATTAGTGCTACTGTAAATGTCCACTCCAGCCTGGGAGTTGGATACATTAATTTTATAAGGAGTCACAAAGAGCATATGAAATGCCCTCTCTGTGCCTACTGGCTCCCTGAGAGTGAGAGAAGTATGCTTGCTTGGTTGGTTGGTTGGTGATGGAAATGCTAATTTTAATGCCTGGTACTTTGAAGAGCTCTGGTCTGAATTCTGTTCTTGTATGACATTATGTGGTGTGAATGCTGGTAGTTTAGGATGGAAGGCAGCAGGGATGGGGTGAGCGAACAGAGCCTTGATTGATCCCACAGACCTCAGAGCTTCCATGTAAGGGTTAGTGTGTGTCTTGTGGTTTGTGCATGCAGGAGACACTGGTCGGCATGGGACAATGCGTAATGGAAAAGACCAACTCCATCACTCTTCTTCCTCCCCAGAGTCTTTCCACCTCTCAGATGTCCCCTTTGATGGTGGCTGCATGGCGCCCTGGCCGATTAGACAAAATAATTATGCTAATGAATTTGTACGTGTTCTGGAACGCGTCACCATGGAGACCAGGGGTCTGTTGGACGAGCCCCCGTGTCTCCCGTCTGTCTGGCTGTTTTTCTGGGATGATGGATGATGCAGGGAGATGGACGTGTCCTGCAGGGGCACACATGTGTCTGACTGGGGCAGACATGGAAAAGGTGATGGATCCATTCAGAGGGGGGACCCTATAGGGCCTCACATGTCATCGATGTGAAAAGAAGCTGATTGTCAACGGCCTGAGAAATTGAGATGGATTATTTTAATGAGCAACAGGTTGTCCATGGATGCATTATGTCCCCGGTCCAAGTTAATTCCCACAGTCGCCTTATGCTCTTCTCTCAGGTGACCTCGGACTGTGACTCCATTTAAGTTCACAGACCTAATGGCTCGTCAGGAGAGATGCTATCTAGCTCAACCTTACACAATGAGCACTCCTGATTGGCTGACACACACTGGGTACTTCTGATGTGAGCTGGCTCACCTCTCTGACGTCCGTGGATTTTCCACCCAGCTTTAAGAGTTAGCAGCGGTGTGGTGACTCTAGAAAGCATAGAGAGCTGTGTGTGTGGGGATTTAGTGTATGTGGAGTTCCGTCTCCTCTGAGGCTGTCCAGTCTGTCTGATATACACTTTATAAGGGGCTTGGAAGAAGGGGGAGGGATGGAGAAAGAAATCTAAGTGTGCTTAGAGTGTGCCAGTTCACCAGTTTGGTGGTCTTCTTCTGAAGGTTGTTAATTAGTGCAGAATGCAGACTACAGTTCTACTGCCAGCTCTGATGAAAAGAGAGAAGGGAGAGGGAGAGCTGGAGAAAGAGAGAGAGCGCAGGGGAAAACTGAATGGCTGCCAAGACTGAGGAATTTGTGATAGGTTCAGAGTGGTTCCAAATGCCGGAGTGGAGCGTGGAGACTCCCAGCGCTTAATGCCTCCTGACCCGTGTGTTTGCAGCAGGCCCACTAGCCACACAGAGCAGAGCAGGCACAGCACAGCGGCTTTGTTTACATCAAGGGAGGGGAGACAGGGAGGCCCACACGGACTCCTGCATTGACCACACATCAATCTCCATCTGCCGGCCTCGGGGACGTAGCCTCTCACTGAAAGCATCAGCCTTGAATTTGTTTAGGGATTTTGTTTCCTTCCACATGGAAATGCATGTTTATGCATCTTTCAAATTTGTGAGCAGAACATGATGAGTTTTACTGTACTCCTGACACTTTGTGAAGTTGGAACCAAATGGATGATGCCACCACAACCATGTGACTGTGTAGCTAACAGATTACTGTACAACTGACCACACAGTATCACTATGTTAAGTCCACTACCCCTAGCTCCCCCTAGAGACCACTTCAAACTGACTAGAACTCCTGTTTTGGTCCCTGCTGAACATGGCACGTCTTTACATACTTCAACAGCTATTAGACGAAGATAGCTCTGCTAGATGCAGGATTGTTTAAGCAGAAATGTGTTTGGAATAATCCAGGGTTTGCACCTGTACTCTAATTTCTGTAATCCCTGACATATTAACAATTTCTAGCAGGCTTAAATGCCACATAAGCATTTTATCAAAGGCCTTCACCCAAAACCTGCCTGGCAACTTCTACGAGGGACAACAACACAAAATGAAAAATGTCACAATCCAAAGTGGGCCCATTTCTCTCTAGCCTGGCTGATGTGACTCACAGGGAGAGATAGCTGTGACACACTGGTCTGGACAGGATATCGTTGAAAATGCAGTATTTGCACAGAAATGTGCCCCTGAATGTACTGAGCTTTGATTGGTTCTCTCAAATGTTTTTTTTTTCTTTCCTGGGGGGTTGAGTCCTCACGTTGTTTGGATTTGAAAATACAACAATTGTATTGGAAGTGGTTGGCGCTCAGGAGCTGTGTGGGGTTGTCCATGTGGGTGTCTTTCTCACTCAATCAGTAAAAAAAGCACATCCCCTTCATTTTCAAAATAGCCTTTCCAGACTCTGAAGTCAGGAGGACTTCGAGTTCGGTGTCAGCCAGAATAATTTCTCTCTGCCAGACCTTATAAAAGCAACAACACCACCCTGCAGGGCCCCACACCACCACACTCAGGCAGGCAGGCCGGGCCCAGAGGCTAGAATGGAAAAGGGCATTGTGTCATTCTAGTTGCGAAGAAGAGGATGCAGGAGAAGTTACTGTAGCAGGCCGGCTCAGGCTGCCTGATGTGTTCCTGTAGCATGTTGTTTGTTTATTGATCATCATTGTTTTCTCTCTTGGCTCTTCCTGACAGTCCCAGCCACCTGCTTGTCCTCTCGCGCGGTATCTTCATATCTTCCAGACTCGTTCATCATTCTTCTTCTCATCGAAAATATATTTATTTGTGTACAATGGTACTTTGGCTCTCCTATCAGAAATTAGCACACACACACTCTTTCTCACTGAAACACATCCACACTCCTGTATAGACGGTACAAAAGCTCTCTATCCCTGGCCTCTTTCATTTGCAAGGTTTTGTGTGAAAGACTGCAGACAGTGCTGGAGGGGGGTCTTGTGAGTGCAGCAGCAGGCCCCCTGCCCTGCATATGGCTAGCGCTGGTTTCCCGGGACACAAGTGCTGCGTGTGGCTGGAGGGTGGAGGGGCGGCCGGCGATGGAGAGGCAGCCGAGGGGCAATCGAGGCTGGGCGGCCGGTCTATGGGCCTCGTGTCCCCATCACCACCTCCAGCCATGGACAGCATCTGCGCCCTGCTTTGCATGCTAAACACACCCCGCAGAGAGGGCGTCTACAGTACACTATGGGGCTACGGGCTGAAGAAAAGCATTCCTGAGGCTGTTCCGTGTTGGGAGGTTGAACTCTTCAAGTGTCTCTCTCTCTCTCTCTCTCCCTGTGATGAATGCGCAACTGCAGACAATACTAGCTGTAGTAATGTCCTCCCTCACTCATATGGGTAAAACATTTCATTTCTATTTTTGTTTATATGACGTTCCTAAGCCTATTCCTCAGGTGAAGCAGCCCAGGAAGTTGTCAGAGTTGTCCTTAGCTGGTGTTAGAGGTCGTTCCATTGTGTTGAAAGGAAAAACACAGAGAGAACACACACGCCTAATGTTATGGTATTGTTTTTCCATGGTTTTCTCTTTTGTCCCTTTTCCTTCCATTATTGTAACTGTTAGGTCACCCCTGCTCAGTAACAATGTGGCAAACACCAAGCACATGTCACGTCATGTGAGTCATCTGACCAGGAATGGCTGGCGTGTGCCACAGGTTACAGTCAGGCTGACAGACACTAGCCAAAGGAAACACACACACACACACACACACACACACACACACACACACACACACACACACACACACACACACACACACACACACACACACACACACACACACACACACACACACACACACACACACACACACACACACAGGCATGGGGTATTTAGTTAAATTTTAGAATTCTATGCATTAAGCTTGTGTTTACTTGTCCTGTGATGAACAACTGTCTGCTGGGAAGACATAAGGCCAAAAGATTCAGAAATGTTGGGTTGTTGAGAGAATATCAAGGATAACTTTTAAGGAAAATGTTTGACAGACGTTGTACTTAGGCTTGGATTGTCATGTTATTCCTGTTTTCTCTGGAGATGATTTTGGGGTTACCAAATGTCTCTGTTACTCCAGTCATAGGTAAATGTAGGCCTATATGACTCTTGGATGAAACTGTCATTCGGTGCGTTCTCTGAGACCTCACTCTTATACTATGTAATCTGTAAGCATCCGAAGATGGGGGGAGGGGGGGTCATTGGAGTTGTTGGATGCTCTCACCTTCATTATCATCTTCATGTAATTGCTTACAATCACATGAATCATTAAGACCTTTTATTTCAATACCTATGAAGACACGGTTCTTAGTTTCCTCCATCCATTGATATGTTGAGTACTGCTTGGCACATTTGGTTCCCATAACCCCCAATAGGATCCCGGCAGAATGACTCTTCCTTCCCTGTCTCATTCCCGTTTCATGCCCATAGCTCCTTCAGTCTCCAAGCTGGAAACCTAAACTGTGTAGAGTCTTTATTTTTCATCTTGACGTTTCAGCTAGAAATCTAATGAAAAGTGACAGCTGTTATTACAGAGATGGCTTCCATTAGCAACCACTGCACTACTCCTGTGATTCTCTAAATGTCCTTTTCCATTCTGAGGGCCTTTTTTCTCCCACATAACTAAATTGTGGAAGGTTGCTCTCTTTTTGTAACTTTGTGTGTAATAATAAACGTAGGAAATGAATACTTGTCCCACTTAATGTTCACATTATACATATCAGGAGTAAGTACATTACTTGCGTCTTGAGTTTCAAAGGGACCATCTTGAACGTATCCACAGGAGAGATGATTGAGGTATTTCCATACCATTATGCCAATCACGACAACACAAAATATATGTATTTTCATTCCCCTAATGAAAATGTCATTTTTATCTTGCTGCTTGACTTTGAATACATACAGGGATAGACTTATTTGCATTTTTTTTAAATACTCGCAGCCTATATGTACACATTTACTTTACCTTTATTTAACTAGGCACAGTTAAGAACAAATTCTTATTTTAAATGACAGCCTAGGATTAGGTTAACTACCTTGTTCAGGGGCAGAACAACAGATTTTTTTTTACCTTGTCAGCTCAGGGATTTGATCTTGCAACCTTTCGGTTACAAGTCCTATGCTCTAACCACTAGGCTACCTGCCACCCCACATGAGGTTTTAACAAAGAATTACAAAAATTGGTTGATCTACAGTAGACCTATGTGTGATCTCAATGTAGAATTTGACCTGTAAGTGTATTTTTGATCATACATTTAACTGTAACATGATGTTGGAATGTTCAAGTACTGTATGTATAATGGAAATGTGTTACATTAGTACTGAGGCCTATATTCCGGTTTGATTAGAATTACGACATGTACAGTGCACATGTTGTGGTCAGTGCTATCAGGGATCCTTGGGATCTCACTACCCTTAAACATACCATAACCCTTACCTAGCCCTAACCTTAACCCTTACCTTAACCATTTAAAGGTCAACTTCAATAGGGTGACTTCAGACTTGGGACATCCCAAGGATAGCAAGGACCATAAAATGTAACCACCATGGTTATCCCATATGGGACTTCAGTTTCACATTTTACCCTAATCTGACACACCTGATTTTCAGGGGGGGGGGGGGGGGGGGGGGGTCATAGAGTACAGCCATGTGAATAATGACACAAGGTGGCAAATGTGAAGGATATGATAACAATACAGACTGCTACACTTTCCTCATCAACATACCTATGTTGTATGTCATATTTAATTGCGGCTTTGACGAGCAGATGCCTAGTATAAGAGAAGAGGGCCATTCAGCCTTTGTATAATTACAACTCGACACAATTATGATCCCATTTTGAGACCCCCTCTAATCTTAGTCGGGTGCCTTTTTAGACCGGCCAAAGAATGAGCTTTATGATGTTTTAAAAGCACACAGACTGGGTGGGTGCTCCAGACGGCAGTCGTTGGAAACTCCTGTAAAACAGTCTCTCCTTAAAGGGGATGCTTTTCTTTGACTTTGCTGTTTGAGAGTTGACTTGGTGTTTTCAAACAGGAATGCTGCCTGTGCGTGTCTGCAAAGGGTGCTGCAGTTCATATGTGTCCGATTAATGCTGATGAAAACACCCTGAAAGAGTGGAACAAAACAAACACCAATAAAAGGGTAACAATACAATTTCCATTGAGATTCTCGAGCATTGCCAATGAACAACAGAACCCTCCATGGAATCCTCTGCGTCATTTGGTTACATTTACTGTATGGTGGTTTACATTGAATGTTAGCCTTGATTTTGCTCTTTGAATTCTGTTAGATTTCCAGTGCAGCTAGTAATTTGGGTTCTTCTGTATCCATATGTAGCTGTTTAATGTCCCTTTCAATCGCCTGTATGGTGCCAGGGTACTGCATGGCATTGGAAAGGAGAACCAAGCACTCATTTCCATCCCTGTGTGTGTGGCTCTTCTAGTGAATAGATTCACAGACAAGGGAATACTGCTCATATCTATAAAATACTTTCTCATATTACTCCTGTTTCTTCCTAGATGCCTGTTGAATGTTGCTGGGAAAACTCAGTGTCATATTTGTGCATATGACGAGGAAACAGTTAGATCCAATAGATACATTTGAGATTCACATAGGCATCCTTCATTGTTACGTTCAATATTTTCTCTTCTCTTTTTCAGGGCTGTTCTGAGTGTTTTCAGAAATAGTTTTGTGCCTTTTTCCCCTTCCTTTAAAGTCACGGTTCTTTGAAACCAAAGTCTGGATAGAAGCCAACTTTATTTTTGCTCTGTAATTTTCCATTTCTCCAAGGGCACAACTCAAGCAGATAGAGATATGACTGTTCTGTTATATAATCCATAGCATTATGAATTTTGCCTTCACTTCCTATTTCCTGGAAGGGCTCGGACCTGCTCCATTCCCTATTGGAGATGTTGTGTAACGCTCCGCCATCATCCAAGAAACCAGAAACTTTGAAACTATGTCATCAAGGCAAAGTGGAGCTGCTGCTTCCCAGAGCTGAGAACTTCCAGCCAGCCAGCCCCAGCACACACTCCTCCCCCCAGCCATTTCCCTGCAGCCAGACATAGCTGTCTTGTCCCTACTAGCTCTTCAGAGCAAGGGAACAGGAGGCCCCATCACCAGGCCAGCTGTTCCAGAGTCCCTCACAGCCCCTGGGCCTCACATTCCCTCTTTTCAAGGGAGCTTTGTAGTTCAGACATATTGGAACAGTTGAGTTGAAACCTCTAATGCTCCTGTCATGGTGAAAAAATAGACAAGCTTGTTGTGCTGTGCTCAGTATCTCTCCCCTGTTGAATCCTGTTACTGTACACACGATGGCCCAGTGTCTCACAGCCGCCTGTGTGAAGAGGTGGCTGTTTGCTGGCAGTGGTGTCCCAGGCATCCTCCGTTAACTGGTGCGGAAGGCTGTTTTACATACTGTGCATTGTGAACTGTAAAGCTGTCAGCTGTTGGAACATTGGGATGTACTGTACTGCACCTCTCCCTCCCCAACTATACTCTCCTGCTCCCAATTTCAACTGGAAGAAATGCATGTGGATTGCACAGCAAACTCTCACTCAGAATGCCTCACGGTTTGTACAGAATGACCCAAGCCCAGTTTAGCTAATCCCTACCATTGTGACGCAGAGTTGTTATAATGCTTCAGCAAATACACATTACTCCAGGGGCGTTGGTAGACACAATGTAAGAAACCTAATTTATGTCCCTCTATGTCACGCCCTGACCATAGAGAGCCTTTTCTATTATCTATTTTGGTTAGGTCGGGGTGTGACTAGGGGGGGGGGGGGGTGTTCCTATCTAGGTGTTTTTTGTTTTCTATGCTGCCCTGTATGGTTCCCAATCAGAGTCAGCTGTTTATCGTTGTCTCTGATTGGGGATCATATTTAGGCAGCCTTTTCCCACGGGGGGTTTGTGGGATCTTGTTTTTGTGTAGTGCCTGTGAACACTGCATTTACTTCACATTTCGTTTGTTCTGTATTGTTTTTGGTGAGTTTCATTTATTAAAACATGTGGAACTCTACGCACGCTGCGCCTTGGTCCATTTATTCCAATGATCGTGACACTCTAACTGTCCTCTGCTGATCCTACAGCTATTGTATGCAGTAATAATGTGCCTATGAACCAGATTTGTACTGTTAGCACTGAGCACTGAAGTCCACTGTGTGCAGCTCACCTGGCAATAACATAAATTATATGAGCATATCTACTTCTCTTAAACCTCCCAGTTATTATGCAATGAAAACAAGTAAGCATCCCAGAATAAAAGTGCTCAAAATAGCCCACATTAACATATGTAGCTTAAGAAACAAGGTTAATGAAATCTATTAATGGATGACATTCATATTCTGAGTATGTCTGAAACTCACTTAGATAATATCTTTGATGATACAGTGGTGGTAATACAAGGTTATAACATTTACAGAAAATATAGAAATGCCAATGGTGGAGGTGTTGCTGTTTATATTCAGATCCACATTCATGTAAAGATTAGCGAGGATCTCATGTTAAATGCTGTTGAAGTAATACGGCTACAGGTTCATCTGCCTCACCTAAAGCCCATTCTGTTGGGAAGCTGCTATAGACCACCAAGTGCTAACAGTCAGTATCTGGATAACATGTGTGAAATGCTTGATAATGTATGTGATATCAAAAGAGAGGTATATTTTCTGGGTGATTTAAATATTGACTGGCTTTCATAAAGCTGCCCACTCAAGAAAAAGCTTCAAACTGTAACCACTGCCTGCAACCTGGTTCAGATTATTAGTCAAACTTGATTTATTTATTTGATTTAACCTTTATTTAACTAGGCAAGTCAGTTAAGAACAAATTCTTATTTACAATGACTGCCTACCAAAAGGCCTCCTGCGGGGGCTGGGATAAAATAATTAATGTATAAATATAGGACAAAACACACATCACGGCAAGAGAGACAACACAACACTACATAAAGAGAGACCTAAGACAACAACATAGCAAGGCAGCAACACATGACAACACATCACGGTAGCAAAACAACATGACAACAACATGGTAGCAACACAACATGGTAGCAGCACAAAACATTGTACAAACATTATTGAGCACAGACAACAGCACAAAGGGCAAGAAGGTAGAGACAACAATATATCACGCAGAGCAGCCACAACTGTCAGTAAGAGTGTCCATGATTGAGTCTTTGAATGAAGAGATTGAGATAAAACTGTCCAGTTTGAGGGTTTGTTGCAGCTCGTTCCAGTCGCTAGCTGCAGCGAACTGAAAAGATGGGCAACCCAGGGTAGTTACAAACAGCACAGGAATTAAATCATCAACATGGATTGATCACATCTTTATTAATGCTGCAGAAATTTGCTTGAAAGCAGTATCCAGATCCATCGGATGTAGTGATCACAATATAGTAGCCATATCTAGGAAAAACAAAAGCTGGGCCTAATATAGTGTATAAGTGTATATTTTGTAGCGATTCCTATGTTGTTGATGTAAAGAATATTTGTTGGTTCGCAGTGTGTAATGAGGAGCAAACAGACGCTGCACTTGATACATTTATGAAATTGCTTATTCCAGTTACTAATAAGCACGTATCGATTTAAGAAAATTATTGTAAAAACTGTTAAATCCCCGTGGATTGATGAGGAATTAAAAAATTGTATGGTTGAGAGGGATGAGGCAAAGGGAAGAACAAATAAGTCTGGCTCCATAACCGATTGGCAAATGTATTGCAAATTAAGAAATCATGTGACTAAACTGAATAAAAAGAAGAAGAAACTACACTATGAAACAAAGATAAATTACATCAAGACTGGTAGTAAAAAACTTTGGAGTACCTTACAGTACATTTTGGGAAAAAACGCTAACTCAGCTCCATCATTCATTGAATCAGATGGCTCATTCATCACAAAACCAACTGATATTGCCAACTACTTTAATAATTTTTTCATTGGTAAGATTAGCAAACTTAGGCATGATATGCCAGCAGCAAACGCTGACACTACACATCCAAGTATATCTGACCAAATTATGAAGACAAGCATTGTAATTTTTTATTCCGTAAAGTAAGTGTGGAAGAGGTGAAAAAAGTATTGTTGTCTATCAACAATGACAAGCCAACAGGGTCTGACAACTTGGATGGAAAATGACTGAGGATAATAGCGGACGATATTGCCACTCCTATTTGCCATATTTTCAATTTAAGCCTACTAGAAAGTGTGTGCCCCCAGGCCTGGAAGGAAGCAAAAGTCATTCCTCTACCTAAGAATAGTAAAGCCCCCTTTACTGGCTCAAATAGCTGACCAATTAGCCTGTTACCAACCATTTTGAAAAAATGGTGTTTGACCAGATACAATGCTATTTTACAGTAAACAAATGGACATCAAACTCAGCATGCTTATAGGGAAGGACATTCAACAAGCACAGCACTTACACAAATGACTGATGATTGGCTGAGAGTTGATGATTGATGATAAAAAGATTTGGGGGGGCTGTTTTGTTAGACTTTAGTGCGGCTTTTGACATTATCGTTCATAGTCTGCTGCTGGAAAAATGTATATGGCTTTACACCCCCTGCTATGTTGTGGATAAAGAGTTACTTGTCTAACAGAACACAGAGGGTGTTCTTTAATGAAAGCCTCTCCAGCATAATCCAGGTAGAATCAGGAATTCCCCAGGGCAGCTGTCTAGGCTGCTGTCTTACTTTTTTCAATCTTTACTAATGACATGCCACTGGCTTTGAGTAAAGCATGTCTATGTATGAGGATGACTCAATACTATACATGTCAGTTACTGAACTTACTGTAACACTTAACAAAGAGCTGCAGTTCGTTTGAGAGTGGGTGGCAAGGAATAAATTAGTCCTAAATATTTCTAAAACTAAAAGCATTGCATTTGGGACAAATCATTCACGAACCCTAAACCTCAACTAAATAGTGTAATAAATAATGTGGAAATTGAGCAAGTTGAGGTGACTAAACTGCTTGGAGTTAAACCTGGATTGTATTTTTTTTTTTAAATTGAACCTTTATTTAACTAAGCAAGTCAGTTAAGAACAAATTCTTATTTAGAATGAGGGCCTACCCCAGCCAAACCCGGACGACGCTGGGCCAATTGTGCACCGCCCTATGGGACGCCCAATCACAGCCGGATGTAATACAGCCTGGATTCAAACCAGGGACTGTAGTGACACCTCTTGCACTGAGATTCAGTGCCTTAGACCGCAGTGCCACTCGTGAGCCCTGGTAAACTGTCATGGTCAAAACATATTGATACAACAGTAGCTAAGATGGGAAGAAGTCTGTCCATAATAAAGCTCTGCTCTACCTTATTAACAGCACTATCAACAAGGCAGGTCCTACAGGACCTAGTTTTGTCGCACCTGGACTACTGTTCAGTCGTGTGGTCAGGTGCCACAAAAAGGGAAAATTGCAATTGGCTCAGAACAGGGCAGCACGGCTGGCCCTTGGATGTACACAGAGAGGTAATATTAATAATATGCATGTCAGTCTCTCCTGGCTCAAAGTGGAGGAGAGATTGACTTCATCAGTACTTGTATTTATGAGAGGTATTGGCATGTTGAATGCACCAAGCTGTCTGTTTGAGCTGCTGGCACACAGCTAGGACACCATGTATACCCCACAAGACATGCCACAAGAGGTCTCTTCATAGTCCCCAAGTCCAGAACAGACTATGGGAGACGCATACTACCACATAGAGCCATGACTTAATGGAACTCTATTCCACATCAAGTAACTGATGCAAGAAGTAAAATTAGATTGAAAAATAAACCCAGATAAAAAAAACACCTTATGGAACAGTGGGGACTGTGAAGCAACACAAACAGACACAGAGACATGCATACACACACACGACAACGTGCACACGTACACATGGATTTTGAACGGTAGATTTGTGGTAGTGGTAGAGTAGGGTGCTGAGGGCACACATTGTGTTGTGAAATCTGTGACTGTATTGTAATGTTTTTAAAATTGTAGAAACTGCTTTAATTATGCTGGACCTATGATACATGATACAGAGGGGTAGGGATATGACATGATCTTTGCTCAATATTCTTACATTTATCAGGGATAAAATATTTTAAAAAACTGTACAATAAATGTATGCAGAGGTGTAAAAAGGGGATAAACGAGATGCAATAGGCCTAAAGCCACTAAGCCAGGCCTATGTAATGTCCATGAGAGTACATATTGAAGATGCAGCCTCAACTGACAATGATTTAGAGTTGAACCAAGACATGAGGGTCACTCTCTTTCCATCCGAGCACTTTCCCATTGAACAAAAGGCAAAGAGGACGTCTGGCCTATAGGTATATGTCCGCAGGGAAGGATCAGGATGGCAAAGCTGTTAATGACACTGTTAATGACACTGTAAAGCACTTTACCTCAAAAGTGGGAAGTGAACTAGCAGAAGATTTAGGATTTCCCCTTCTTAACTCTGCAAACAGACATTAGGCAACTCTTAGACAGTGAGTTTCACTGTCTGTTGTTCCACATATCAATGGTTGGGTGTTTTATACCAACATCACTCAGTATTAAAGCAGCTAACGCCAAGGGCTAGTTAATAAAGCAGACTCAGACTTCAAATATGGAAACTTGACATTACTGATGACACTACAGGGAATTGTACAGTTATTGTAGTCCATATGACATTCATTGATTGTATGCACATATTGTGCTCTCAGTTGACGGAAAATAAGTTCCCTGGAAGAAGTGAGGCCAAAAAAAGAGTATACAGGTGAAGAAACCGACTGTCTAGTTCAGAAACAAAAACAAAAGTTGAACCAAGCACTTTGTCCATGAGGTGCAATGAACCAGGATGTGTTTCTCTAGGTCAGGGGTAAGCAACTACAATAGATTCAGCCGCTGGCCGATTTTTGTCTGTGCGAATGGGCCGGAACATAATTACAGTGAACAAAAATATAGACACAACATGCAACAATTTCAAAGATTTTATTGAGTTACAGTTCATATGAGGAAATCAGTTAATTGAAGTACATTTATTAAGACCCAGGTTAGGACGATGAGCACGCAGATGAGCTTCTCTGAGACGGTTTCTGACAGTTTTGCAGAGATTATTTTCTTGTGCAAACCCACAGTTTAATCGGCTGTCCAGGTGGCTGGTCTCAGACGATCCCGCAGGTGAAGAAGCCGGATGTGGAGGTCCTGGGCTGGCATGGTTAACCGTGGTCTGCGGTTGTAAGGTCGGTTGGACATAGTGCCAAATTCTCTAAAACGACGTTGGTGGCGGCTTATGGTAGAAAAATTAACATAAAATTATCTGGCAACAGCTCTGGTGGACATTCCTGCAGTCAGCATGCCAATTGTACACTCCCTCAACTAGTGGCATTGTGTTGTGTGACTAAACCGTACATTTTAAAGTGGCCTTTTATTTTCCCCAGCACAAGATGCACCTGTGTAATGATCATGCTGTTTAGCTTCTTGATATGCGACATCTGTCAGGTGAATGGATTATCTGGGCAAAGGAGAAATGCTCACTAACAGGGATGTAAACAAGAAATAAGCTTTGTGTGCATATGAATTATTTCTTGGATCTTTTATTTCAGCTCATGACACACGGGACCAACACTTTACATCTTATGTTTTATATTTTTGTTCAGTAAATACAATGCAAATTGACCACAACTAAGCCCAAAAAGATTTATATTTAAAAATGATAATCATTTCATACCATTTCATACATTGAGACATGATCACATATCTCTTTCTTTATTCGTGGGAATACTTGGGAACAGATTTCTTTTTAAATAAAAAAGTGTTACATATCTATTTTTTATTATTATCACTCTCGGGACGGTTTTGGCCCACAGGCCGTCTGTTTCCGACCCCTGCTCTATCTTATTGAATGTTCAGGTGACCCTATTGCATTTTGTCAGAGCAGCAGTACATCAGGGGACTCTCTCAACCCTACGTGGCTAGGCTTGTATCCGGATAACACTTTCCTCTTTGGCGTATGTGTCCAAGGGATTTGTTCGCTTTCTGGCGGTGCAGTGTGTTATAGAGACCACCCTTCGGTGGGTGACTGATGGATGTCATGATGGATGTCATCGGTTTTCAAATTACACATGGCACTCTGTTCAGAGGTGCTAAAGTACTCTCGACTGGCAGACGCCCGACAATCCTACCGGTCTGTTTGTGCCATAAGGGACATATAGGCCCCTATATAAATTACTCACTCCTGAAATCTTTAGGGCCATATATACACCTCACAAGAGTTTGTAGCCGTCGTGTAGCCTTCACACTGATACGCATACAATTTATAATGCCATTTCCCAGTGATATGTCTGAAGAAGATGTGGGTGATTGTCATAGTTTTCCATGGAGCTGGGTTTGACTTGCTGAACCCAAGGACACATGCCAGCCTTGCACGTTATTCTGCCCCATTTCTGTAGAATGGCATGGCATTCAAGAAAGACCTGTTTTCAGCTCTTATCAACATGCCTGGGGTTATGGTATTGCAGACCTCCAGTCTGTTGTAATGGCTCTCTTTTCCTTGTTACAGTGAAACGGCTATTTGCTTAGGCTACTTATCACCCGACAATCAGTTCAAGTCACTTTACCTCACAATTGGCTTCATGGGAAAATCAGTCTGAATCAATCTGATCAGGTGCCAGGCACTTTGAACATCCACCCCAACTGGTGCCGCATGTGCGTGCATGTGAAAGATGTGTCCGCCAACAACAAAGCTGGTTCTCAAACCAAAAATTCTATTCACAACAAACAAACTGGATTCATAGCACGGAGGACCTCTGGTCAATGACATGCAGCCCTTTTTAAATTCCTCTTAGAAAAAGTCTCTGAATGGTCAGTCATTGATGGGGATTTTCTACGTATAACGACATACATCTCTATCATTCCACTGAGGATACAGTGCTACACTTAATGAATGTCCTCTTGTTGGAACAAAGGAGTATGTCCACACAATGACGAAGAGTGTGAAAAATGTCTGTTGGATATGCCCTGCATGACCTTCAGATGGAACTGATGCATTCTTTATACAGCTCTTTCTGGTTTGCAGCTCTTATACAGCTCTTTCTGGTTTGCCGCATCTCTCTGTGGTCATATACACACAGCGTGGTGGGCACATACACTGTCTACCAGAATTAGAGCGGAGAAGCCATACTAATAATACAAGATGGAAAAATAAATTCCAGTCACCTGAAGGCACGAACACTAATGAGACATGCATGATCTGGTGTTACATTTGTAACATGGTCTAAAGGTTGTCATTTGTACCATGCTACAATGACAGCACTAGGGTTGAATGGCAGGAACCCGGTTACTGAGATTTACCGGAATTTACAGCGCAAAACCACTCCCGGGATTATTAACTGTGAGAAACCGGTAAATTATAATACATTATACTGAACAAAATGGGGACACAGGCCCAGCCAATCAGAGTAAGTTTTTCCCCACAAAAGGGTTTTATTACAGACAGAAATACTCCTCATGATAAGCTGTAGTCCACACCATCTACCAAGAAAGTTTTCATCTATATTTTTTGTTGCTGTCTACTTACCACCACAAAGCTAGCACTAAGACCGCACTCTTCGAGCTGTATATCACCATAAGCAAACAAGAAAATGCTCATCCAGAAGCGGCGCTCCAAGTGGCCGGGGACTTTAATGTAGGCAAACTTAAATATGTTTCACCTCATTTGTACCAGCATGTGCAACCTTAGGAAAAAAACTTTAGACAACCTTTATTTCACACACAGAGTCACATACAAAGCTCTCCCTCACCCTCAATTTGGCAAATCTGACCATAATTCTATCGTCCCGATTCCTGCTTACAAGCAAAAAATAAAGCAGGAAGTACCAGTGACTCGCTCAATACGGAAGTGGTCTGATGACGGTGATGCTACGCTACAGGACTGTTTCACTAGCACAGACTGGAATATGTTCCAGGATTCATCCTATGGAAATGAGGTGTACCACCTCTGTCACCGTCTTCATCAATAAGTGCATCGACGACGCCGTCCCCACAGTGACCGTACATACATATATCAACCAGAAGCCATGGATTACAGGCAACATCCGCACCGAGCTAAAGGCTAGAGCTGCCGCTTTCAAGGAGCGGGACACTAATCCGGACACTTAAGAAGAAATCCTGCTGTGCCCTCAAACGAACCATCAAACAGGCAAAGTGTCAATACAGGACTACGATTGAATCCTACTACACCGGCTCTGATGCTCGTCAAATGTGGTAGGGCTTGCAAATTATTACAGACTACAAAGGGAAACCCAGTCGCAAGCTGCCCAGTAATGAGAGCCTACCAGACGAGCTAAATGCCTTTTATGCTCGCTTAGAAGCAAGCAACACTGAAGCATGCATGAGAGCACCGGCTCTGATGTTTGCCGGCTGTGGCAGGGCTTGAAAACTACAAAGGGCAACAACACATCTGCCAGGCAACAACACATCTGCCACGCTGATCCTCAACACAAGGGACCCTCAGGGGTGCCTGCTTAGTCCCCTCCTGTACTCCCTGTTCACCCACAACTGCGTGGCCAAGCACGACTCCTACACCATCATTAAGTTTGCTGATGACACAACAGTTCACCGACAACGATGAGACAACCTATAGGGAGGAGGTCAGAGACCTGGAAGTGTGGTGCCAGGACAACAACCTCGCTCTCAATGTAAGCAAGACAATGTAGCTGAAAAGGAGCGCCGAACAAGCCCCCTTAACATCGACGAGACTGAAGTGGAGCGGGTTGAGAGCTTCAAGTTCCTTGGTGTCCACATCACCAACAAACACATTTTTTTAACCAGGTAGGCTAGTTGAGAACAAGTTCTCTCGACCTGGCCAAGATAAAGCAAAGCAGTGTGATACAGACAACAACACAGAGTTACACATGGAGTAAACAATAAACAAGCCAATAACACAATAAACAAGTCAATGACACAATAGAAAAAAGAAAGTCTATATACAATGTGTGAAAAAGGCACGAGGAGGTAGGCAATAAATAGGCCATAGGAGCGAATAGTTCCAATTTAACAGATTAACACTGGAGTGATAAATGAGCAGATGATGATGTGCAAGTAGAGATACTGGTGTGCAAAAGAGCAGAAAAGTAAATAAAATAAAAACAGTATGGGGATGAGGTAGATAGATTGGGTGGGCTATTTACAGATGGACTATGTACAGCTGCAGCGATCGGTTAGTTGCTCAGATAGTTGATGTTTAAAGTTGGTGAGGGAAATAAAAGTCTCCAACTTCAGCAATTTTTGCAATTCGTTCCAGTCACTGGCAGCAGAGAACTAGAAGGAAAGGCGGCCAAATGAGGTGTTGGCTTTGGGGATGGAAAGTGTGCTACGGTGGGTGTTGTTATCGTGACCAGTGAACTGAAATAAGGCGGAGCTTTACCTAGCATAGACTTTTAGATGACCTGGAGCCAGTGGGTCTTTAACCCTGTGGCACCCCCATAGAGACTGCCAGAGGTCCAGACAACATGCCCTCCAATTTGACACACTGAACTCTGTCTGCAAAGTAGTTGGTGAACCAGGCGAGCCAGTCATTAGAAAAACCAAGGCTATTGAGTCTGCCAATAAGAATACGGTGATTGACAGAGTCGAAAGCCTTGGCCAGGTCGATGAAGACGGCTGCACAGTACTGTCTTTTATCGATGGCGGTTATGATATTGTTTAGGAGCTTGAGCGTGGCTGAGGTGCACCGGTGACCGGCTCGGAAGCCGGATCGCACAGCGGAGAAGGTACGGTGGGATTTGAAATGGTCAGTGATCTGTTTATTAACTTGGCTTTCGAAGACTTTAGATAGAAAGGGCAGGATGGACAGTAACAGTTTGGGTCTAGAGTGTCACCCCCTTTGAAGAGGGGGATGACCGCGGGAGCTTTCCAATCTTTAGGGATCCCGGTCGATACGAAAGAGAGGTTGAACAGGCTGGTAATAAGGGTTGCAACAATGGCGGCGGATAGTTTTAGAAAGAGAGGGTCCAGATTGTCTAGCCCAGCTGATTTGTACGGGTCAAGGTTTTGCAGCTCTTTCAGAACATCTGCTATCTGGATTTGGGTGAAGGAGAAGCTGGGGAGGGGGGGGGGCAGTTGGCCCGGGTTGGAGTAGCCAGGAGGAAGGCATGGCCAGCCGTTGAGAAATGCTTATTGAAATGTTCGATTATCATGGATCTATCAGTGGTGACCGTGTTACCTAGCCTCAGTGCAGTGAGCAGCTGGGAGGAGGTGCTCTTGTTCTCCATTAACTTTACAGTGTCCCAAAACTTTTTGGAGTTAGAGCTACAAGATGCGAATTTCTGCTTGAAAAAGCTAGCCTTTGCTTTCCTGACTGACTCCGTGTATTGGTTCCTGACTTCCCTGAACAGTTGCATATCGTGGGGACCTTTCGATGCTATTGCAGTCCGCCACAGGATGTTTTTGTGCTGGTCAAGGGCAGTCAGGTCTGAAGTGAACCAAGGGCTATATCTGTTCTTAGTTCTGCATTTTTTGAACGGGGCATGCTTACCTAAAGAATGACCAGGCATCCTCGACAGACGGAATGAGGTCAATATCCTTCCAGGATACCCGGGCCAGGTCGATTAGAAAGGCCTGCTCGCAGAAGTGTTTTAGGGAGCATTTGACAGTGATGAGGGGTGGTCGTTTGACCGCGGACCCATAGCGGATACAGGCAATTAGGCAGTGATCACTGAGATCCTGATTGAAAACAGCGGAGGTGTATTTGGAGGGCAAGTTGGTCAGGATAATGTCAATGAGGGTGCCCATGTTAACGGATTTGGGGTTGTACCTGGTGTGTTCCTTGATGATTTGTGTGAGATTGAGGTCATCTAGCTTAGATTGTAGGACAGCCGGGGTGTTAAGCATATCCCAGTTTAGGTCACCTAACAGAACGAACTCTGAAGCTAGATGGGGGGCGATCAATTCACAAATGGTGTCCAGGGCACAGCTTAGAGCGGAGGGGTGTCGATAGCAGGCAACAACAGTGAGAGAGTTATTTCTGAAGAGGTACATTTTTTAAATTAGAAGTTCAAACTGTTTGTAAGTAAGACAGAACTTTGCAGGCTATCTCTGCAGTAGATTGCAACTCCTCCCCCTTTGGCAATTCTATCTTGACTGAAAATGTTGTATCTGGGTATGGAAATCTCAGAATTGTTGGCGGCCTTCCTAAGCCAGGATTCAGACACGGCAAGGACATCAGGGTTGGCGGAGTGTGCTAAAGCAGTGAATAAAACAATCTTAGGGAGGAGGCTTCTGATGTTGACATGCATGAAACCAAGGCTTTTTCGATCACAGAAGTATGGTGGAGTGCGGGTACAGCAGAGGTAAGCCCAGGCACTGAGTGATGATAAGAGAGGTTGTATCTCTGGATAAGCTGGTTATAATGGGTGAGGTCACCGCATGTGTGAGAGGTGGGACAAAGGAGGTATCAGAGGTATAATGAGTGGAACTAGGGGCTGCGCAGTAAACTAAAACAATGATAACTAACCAAAACAACAGTATACAAGGCATATTGACATATGAGAGAGACATATAGCGAGGCATAAAGTAATCACAGATGTTGATTTGGAGAGCTAACTAAGACAACAACAGGTGAGACAACAACAGCTAATCAGCTAAAACAACAACTAGGAGAAGCGTCTGCTCCGACGTCATGGTCCCAACACACCAAGACAGTTGTGAAAAGGGCACGACAACACATTTTCCCCCTCAGGAGACTGAAATGATTTGCCATCAGTCCCCAGATCCTTAAAAAGTTATACAGCTGCACCATCAAGAGCATGACTGGTTGCATCACCGCCTGGTATGGCAACTGCTCGGCATCTGACCATAAGGCACTACAGAGGGTAGTGCGTACGGCCCAGTACATCACTGGGGCCAAGCTTCCTGACATCCAGGACATACACTGCACAACAAAAATAAAGGGAACACTAAAATTACACATCCTAGATCTGAATGAATGAAATATTCTTATTAAATACTTTTTTCTTTACATAGTTGAATGTGCTGACAACAAAAATACACAAAAATTATCAATGGAAATCAAATTTATCAACCCATGGAGGTCTGGATTTGGAGTCATACTCAAAATTAAAGTGGAAAACCACACTACAGGCTGATCCAACGTTGATGTAATGTCCTTAAAACAAGTCAAAATGAGGCTCAGTAGTGTGTGTGGCCTCCACATGCCTGTATGACCTCCCTACAACGCCTGGGCATGCTCCTAATGAGGTGGCAGATGGTCTCCTGAGGGATCTCCTCCCAGACCTGGACTAAAGCATCCGCCAACTCCTGGACAGTCTGTGGTGCAACGTGGCTTTGGTGGATGGAGCGAGACATGATGTTCCAGATGTGCTCAATTGGATTCAGGTCTGGGGAACGGGCGGGCCAGTCCATAGCATCAATGCCTTCCTCTTGCAGGAACTGCTGACACACTCCAGCCACATGAGGTCTAGCATTGTCTTGCATTAGGAGGAACCAAGGGCCAACCGCACCAGCATATGGTCTCACAAGGGGTCTGAGGATCTCATCTCGGTACCTAATGGCAGTCAGGCTACCTCTGGCGAGCACATGGAGAGCTGTGCGGCCCCCCAAAGAAATGCCACCCCACACCATGACTGACCTACCGCCAAACCGGTCATGCTGGAGGATGTTGCAGGCAGCAGAACGTTCTCCACGGCGTCTCCAGACTCTGTCACGTCTGTCACATGTGCTCAGTGTGAACCTGCTTTCATCTGTGAAGAGCACAGGGCGCCAATGGCTAATTTTCCAATCTTGGTGTTCTCTGGCAAATGCCAAACGTCCTGCACAGTGTTGGGCTGTAAGCACTTTCTTTACCCAACCGTGGGACAGACTTTTTGTACCCACACTCGGGACTCTGACTCTCTATTGGTTACACAGACTTTTGGCCTCCCATCCCATTCTAATCACCTCTTGCCGGCTTTGTATTCATGTTACCTGAAGAAATTGCTGTACAATATTATCTTGTTGCCATTTGATGCACATTCAGATGTCATAAATCAGCACTGCAGACCTCTCCTTGTCCTATGCCGTGCCTTGATTGTATTACTGTTGATGATATCTGGAAATGTGCATGTACACCCTGGCCCATCTACTGTTGCTAGCCCCAATTCTGACTTGTGCATTGATATCTGCTTCACTGATTTTTGCTCTCGTAAAAGCCTGGGTTTTTATGCACATTAGAAGCTTATTAGGTCAAATGGATCAATTGAAAGTGTGGTTAAGGAAGAGTGTTTTGAATACTGATGCTGCTATTTTTATTGACTTGGCCAATGCTTTTGATACTGTAGACCATTCCATTATTGTGGGCCGGCTAAGGAGTATTGGTGTCTTTGGCCTGGTTTGCTAACTATCTCTCTCAAAGAGTGCAGTTTATAAAATCTGAAAATCTGCTGTCTCAGCCACTACCTGTCACCAAGGGAGTACCCCAAGGCTCAATCCAATGCCCCACACTCTTCTCAATTTACATCAACAACATAGCTCAGGCAGTAGGACGTGCTCTCATCCATTTATATGCAGGTGATACAGTCTTATACTCAGCTGGCCCCTCCCCGGATTTTGTGTTAAATGCTCCACAACAACATTTCTTAGTGTCCAACAAGCTTTCTCTACCCTTAACCGTGTTCTGAACACCTCCAAAACAAAGGTCATGTGGTTTGGTAAGAAGAATGCCCCTCTCCCCACAGGTGTGATTACTACCTCTGAGGGTTTAGAGCTTGAGGTAGTCACCTCATACAAGTACTTGGGAGTATGGCTAGACATTACACTGTCCTTCTCTCAGCACATATATCAAAACAAATATCAAAGCTTCAGGTTCAATTTAAATTTAGACTTGGTTTCCTCTATCGTAATCGCTCCTCTTTCACCCCAGCTGCCAAACTAACCCTGATTCAGATGACCATCCTACCCATGCTAGATTATGGAGACATCATTTATAGATTGGTAAGGGTGCTCTCGATCGGCTAAATGTTTTTTACCATTCAGATTTGCCTTATAGGACTTCTTAGGGATCGGCGTCCTGTCAATGAGACAGTTGTAAATCATGCAGCCCCTTGTGTCACGATCGCAGATTTTAGAGAAACAACAAATGTCGGTACATATACAGTGGGGGAAAAAAGTATTTAGTCAGCCACCAATTGTGCAAGTTCTCCCACTTAAAAATATGTAATTTTCATCATAGGTACACTTCAACTATGACAGACAAAATGAGAAAATATCCAGAAAATCACATTGTAGGATTTGTAATGAATTTATTTGCAAATTATGGTGGAAAATAAGTATTTGGTCACCTACAAACAAGCAAGATTTCTGGCTCTCACAGACCAGTAACTTCTTCTTTAAGCGGCTCCTCTGTCCTCCACTCGTTACCTGTATTAATGGCATCTGTTTGAACTTGTTATCAGTATAAAAGACACCTGTCCACAACCTCAAACAGTCACACTCCAAACTCCACTATGGCTAAGACCAAAGAACTGTCAAAGGACACCAGAAACAAAATTGTAGACCTGCACCAGGCTGGGAATACTGAATCTGCAATAGGTAAGCAGCTTGGTTTGAAGAAATCAAATGTGGGAGCAATTATTAGGAAATGGAAGACATACAAGACCACTGGTAATCTCCCTCGATCTGGGGCTCCACGCAAGATCTCCCCCCGTGGGGTCAAGAAGATCACAAGAACGGTGAGCAAAAATCCCAGAACCACACGGGGGGACCTAGTGAATGACCTGCAGAGAGCTGGGACCAAAGTAACAAAGCCTACCATCAGTAACACACAACGCCGCCAGGGACTCAAATCCTGCAGTGCCAGACGTGTCCCCCTGCTTAAGCCTGTACATGTCCAGGCCCGTCTGAAGTTTGCTAGAGAGCATTTGGATGATCCAGAAGAAGATTGGGAGAATGTCATATGGTCAGATGAAAACAAAATATAACTTTTTGGTAAAACCTCAACTCGTCGTGTTTGGAGGACAAAGAATGCTGAGTTGCATCCAAAGAACACCATACCTACTGTGAAGCATGGGGGTGGAAACATCATGCTTTGGGGCTGGTTTTCTGCAAAGGGACCAGGACGACTGATCCGTGTAAAGGAAAGAATGAATGGGGCCATGTATCATGAGATTTTGAGTGAAAACCTCCTTCCATCAGCAAGCGCATTGAAGATGAAACGTGGCTGGGTCTTTCAGCATGACAATGATCCCATTGCAAATCTTGAACTTACAGTGCCTTGCGAAAGTATTCGGCCCCCTTGAACTTTGCAACCTTTTGCCACATTTCAGGCTTCAAACATAAAGATATAAAACTGTATTTTTTTGTGAAGAATCAACAACAAGTGGGACACAATCATGAAGTGGAACGCCATTTATTGGATATTTCAAACTTTTTTAACAAATCAAAAACTTTAAAATTGGGCGTGCAAAATTATTCAGCCCCCTTAAGTTAATACTTTGTAGCGCCACCTTTTGCTGCGATTACAGCTGTAAGTCGCTTGGGATATGTCTCTATCAGTTTTGCACATCGAGAGACTGACATTTTTTCCCATTCCTCCTTGCAAAACAGCTCGAGCTCAGTGAGGTTGGATGGAGAGCATTTGTGAACAGCAGTTTTCAGTTCTTTCCACAGATTCTCGATTGGATTCAGGTCTGGACTTTGACTTGGCCATTCTAACACCTGGATATGTTTATTTTTGAACCATTCCATTGTAGATTTTGCTTTATGTTTTGGATCATTGTCTTGTTGGAAGACAAATCTCCATCCCAGTCTCAGGTCTTTTGCAGACTCCGTCTGACTCCGTTGCCACCACCATGTTTGACAGTGGGGATGGTGTTCAGGGTGATGAGCTGTGTTGCTTTTACGCCAAACATAACGTTTTGCATCGTTGCCAAAAAGTTCAATTTTGGTTTCATCTGACCAGAGCACCTTCTTCCACATGTTTGGTGTGTCTCCCAGGTGGCTTGTGGCAAACTTTAAACAACACTTTTTATGGATATCTTTAAGAAATGGCTTTCTTCTTGCCACTCTTCCATAAAGGCCAGATTTGTGCAATATACGACAGATTGTTGTCCTATGGACAGAGTCTCCCACCTCAGCTGTAGATCTCTGCAGTTCATCCAGAGTGATCATGGGCCTCTTGGCTGCATCTCTGATCAGTCTTCTCCTTGTATGAGCTGAAAGTTTAGAGGGACGGCCAGGTCTTGGTAGATTTGCAGTGGTCTGATACTCCTTCCATTTCAATATTATCGCTTGCACAGTGCTCCTTGTGATGTTTAAAGCTTGGGAAATCTTTTTGTCTCCAAATCCGGCTTTAAACTTCTTCACAACAGTATCTCGAACCTGCCTGGTGTGTTCCTTGTTGTTCTTCATGATGCTCTCTGCGCTTTTAACGGACCTCTGAGACTATCACAGTGCAGGTGCAATTATACGGAGACTTGATTACACACAGGTGGATTGTATTTATCATCATTAGTCATTTAGGTCAACATTGGATCATTCAGAGATCCTCACTGAACTTCTGGAGAGAGTTTGCTGCACTGAAAGTAAAGGGGCTGAATAATTTTCAGTTTTTGATTTGTTAAAAAAGTTTGAAATATCCAATAAATGTCGTTCCACTTCATGATTGTGTCCCACTTGTTGTTGATTTTTCACAAAAAAATACAGTTTTATATCTTTATGTTTGAAGCCTGAAATGTGGCAAAAGGTCGCAAAGTTCAAGGGGGCCGAATACTTTCGCAAGGCAGTGTATAATATGGCTAGTAATACTGGAAAAGCTAAATCAAAGTCCAAGTATACAGATTTGTCGATATTCTTGCAGAAAAATATAATATGAATGCAAATTTCTCCTTCACGATTTGCCCAAATGTACCTGGGTGACTTCACACTAAATGTCATTCTAAAAGTTATTCGTCTTTGCACACACACTGCTGCCATCTTGTGGACACCATCGGAATTACAACCAGAGTGATGGCTATAAGTGGGACCTTTGTTGCATTTCAAAGATGGTGGTAGAAAAAAACGGTTGTTTTCTTCGTTTTTTCTTCTACCAGATATATTGTGTTATATTCTCCTACATTTAATTCACATTTCCACAAACTTCAAAGTGTTTCCTTTCAAATGGTACCAATAATATGCATATCCTTGCTTCAGGGCCTAAGCTACAGGCAGTTAGATTTGGGTATGTCATTTTAGGTGATAATTGAAGAAAAGGGGGCTATCCCTAAGAAGATTTTTAGGACACATCACTCCACTCTATACCCCTCTGTAAACTGGTCATCTCTGTATACCCGTCGCAAGACCCACTAGTTGATGCTTATTTATAAAACCCTCTTAGGCCTCACTCCCCCCTATCTGAGATATCTACTGTAGCCCTCCTCCTCCACATACAACACCTGTTCTGCCAGTCACATTCTGTTAAAGGTCCCCAAAGCACACACATTCCTGGGTCGCTCGTCTTTTCAGTTAGCTGCGTGACTGGAACGAGCTGCAACAATCACTCAAACTGGACAGTTTTATCTCAATCTCTTCATTCAAAGACTCAATCATGGATACTCGTACTGATAGTTGTGGCTGCTTTGCGTGATGTATTGTTGTCTCTACCTTCTTAACCTTTGTGCTGTTGTCTGTGCCCAATAATGTTTATACCATGTTTTGTGCTGCTACCATGTCGTGTTGCTACCATGTTGTTGTCATGTTGTTTTGCTACCATGATGTGTTGTCATGTGTTGCTGCCTTGCTATGCTGTTGTCTTTAGGTCTCTTTATGTAGTGTTGTGTTGTCTCTCTTGTCGTGATGTGTGTTTTGTCCTATATTTATATTTTATATTATATTTCATCAACTTGAACACCTGCGTTATTGGCAATTTTTTAAATTAACTTGTTGAAATGAATCCCAATTTATAATAGCTACAAAAAATCGTGGACTACATTTTTATAGTAGGCCTAACTAATAATTAAGAACACATTGAAGTTGGTAGTGGCACATCTGTCTGTCAGAGGAAGCGGCCTGAACAGTTGGAGACATTGTTAGAGGGGACGCCATTCAGGGAGAGAGGCAAGGAAATTTGGATGCTTGTAGAGGCCTGGAGGGTTGTCTGTCTGAGCTGAGCCCTACAGGTGTGCTGCCATCTGGAGTCCCAACCGTTGAACCAACTTCCCAGATAACAGGCTGTCAGCAAACCAATCACACACTTTGATCTGGTGGCATCCCTCTCTATCTCTCTCTTTCACTTTGTTTGAAAGTGGAGACAGTTGGCAGTGTCTATGAGACTTAGTGTTGCTGTGTACCACATGTATGGTGATGCAGGTATAGAATTGTGTGCGTGTATGTGTGTGTGTGTGTGTGTGTGTGTGTACGCACGTGCGCAAGTGCTCATGTGTTTGTTTACAGAGGCGTCATGCCCATAGGGGGCACAAGGGCACGTGCCTCCTCAGATATGTTCTGTTTTTAAATGAATTACTGAACATAATTTTTAAACCCTTTTTATATATCATATATCATAATAACATAATCATAAGTATTTTGCAGAGGGATTTACATTTTAGTAATTTAGCAAACACAAGCATTTCGCTACACTCGCACTAACATCTGCTAACCATGTGTATGTGACAAATAAAATGTGATTTGATTTGAACACTCTTATCCAGAGCAATTAGGGTTAAGGTCTTTGCTCAAAGGGCATATTGACAGATTTTTCACCTAGTCTGCTGGGGGATTCAAACTGCCGACCATTCAGTTACTGGCCCAACGTTCTTAAGTGCTAGGCTACCTGCCACTCTTTGCCTGGCACCCTGACTGCCTTTTATTAACATTTCATGCAGTTCTATGTCATTTTACATACCAGATATTTTTTTTTTATACCACACAAATTACTGATATTATAGGCTAAGAATGAACGGAGAGATAGGCCTATGTGTTCATCTGATCATATTTCTCTAATGCCAAATCAGTGTGTCCTGTTTGCAATGAAACTATCCCTGTTTGCAAATAATTAAATCTGAGAAGTCATTAGGAATCTGAGCATGGTACTTTGAAACGTTAGGCCTACCAAAAGAGCAGGCCTACCGATGCAGAAAAATGTAAGCTTTATCTCCTGGCTATTCTTCTTCTTGTGGCTTAATCAAACGAGAGGAGGTCACAAGTGTTTCCCTAAAAACTGTCTGGGTTTAAACATCTTCTATTGTACAGAAAGTGAATAGCATAATCAGTTGATAGTGACAGAATTAAATTACTACCCAAGCAAAGTAAGCCTCTGAATGTCAAAGAAACTAAATAATGATATCCCCATATGCATCAGTGTCATGTCTTTCCCGGATATTTTACTGCTTGTTTCTAGCATTAAGCATTGCGGACCAAAGCGCTGTTATAGATCACTTTATATAATCAGATCCGTTTTATTTTCTTTCAAATATTTTTTCCCATTTTATTTACTAAAAGGTAGGCCTATGGCATAACCTCTCAATTTGAGTCTTGGTTTTAACTTAACAGCCCTTCACTGACAAGGATGTAGGCTATTTAAAGAGTGCATGGTGGGTGGCGGAATTGACTGACAAATCTATTGATATAGCAGCCTATGACCTAATTTAATCTGTCAAACAGGTAGACCTACCTCTTATTTCTTAAATGGGAAGAAATAGGCTCCAACACAAAGTCCTCTTGTTTTTAGTAAAGTCTCATTAAAATGATGGTTGAAATGAATTATGCCTACTCAAATGTTCCTACTTTCAGAACCATGAGCTGTCCTTTTCCGATTGATTTCGCAGCGGCTGTTGCTTCAAGTTTCAGGACCACAATGTAAATTACTAAAAATCTGGCTTATTGTGAGGTCAAAAACTACATTATGGGCAAGGAACATATTGTTTTGAATAAAATCAATTATAATGGTCGCAAGCGATCAGTTGACCTCCGGTCCTCCTTCTCATCTTCGCTCGCTCCTTCTCAAACTGAACAAAACATTGGCTAGGTCACGCGCAAGATAGTGAATTTTTTGGGACTAGGCCTAATAAATTAAATAAATCTGAAGAAACCATTTAATCTCCTCCTTAACTGCCACCTTAGCACTACACAGCAGGGGCAGCATCAGGCACACATCAATATATAGCCCAATAAGCAAGTAATTCTAAACAACATTGACATTTCATCAACTACATATCACATGAGACTCCCCTGGACTAGATTTAAATTCTACTCAACACTCCTCTTGACTGAAATTGAAAAGCATGACCCTCCCCCATTTTCCTCCAGGTAACCATTCTGTGAATTTCAATCCACCCCTCAGTGGTTCCTTGCAAGATGCACCACGATGTAAAGATATTCTAGGCAGGACGCTAAATACTCTAGTGTGTGCAGACAGTATCGTCAATGGAGGAGCAGAGAGAGTGTTGAGTTGATTGTAGCAGGACAAGCAGGAGGTATGTTTGTAAATTAATTTGATCAAGCTATGTAGCCTATTGATTCCTTCTTGTTTCTCTGTAAAGACATCTAGCAATCTTATGAAGTTGGCTTTAGCTGGTCATCCCCAAAGCCAACACCTACTTTGGTCGCCTTTCCTTCCAGTTCTCTGCTGCCAATGACTGGAACGAATTACAAAAATCACTGAAGTTGGAGACTTATATCTCCCTCACGAACTTTAAGCATCAATTGTCAGAGCAGCTTACCAATCGCTGCAGCTGTACACAGCCCATCTGTAAATATCCCATCCAACCAACTAACTACCTACCTCATCCCCATATTTGTTTTTGTTTTTCTACTCTTTTGCACACCAGTATTTCTAGTTGCACATCCTCATCTGCACATATATCACTCCAGTGTAAATGGCTCAATTGTAATTACTTCGCCACTATGGCCTATTTATTGCCTTACCTCCTTACTTCATTTGCTCACACTGTATACAGATTTTTCTATTGTGTTATTGACTGTACGTTTGTTTATTCCATGTGTAACTCTGTGTTGTTGTTTTTGTCACACTGCTTTTCTTTATCTTGGCCAGGTGGCAGTTGTAAATGAGAACTTGTGCTCAACTGGCCTACCTGGTTAAATAAAGGTGAAATAAAAATAAAAAGCTAGCCAGCTAGATAGGTTTTCAATCTCCCAACCTCATAACTAAATACCAAGCCTTTTCAGGCTGTCAATCAAGTTAGAGTAGCTTACCTATTTTAGCTGGCATGCCTGTTGGCAAGGTTGCTAAAATACTTTATGATACTATATACCAGTAGTGTTTTCATGATACCAGAAGTTTGACTTCGATACCAGATTTAGTATCACTATACTCGATACCATCACTATACTCGATACCATGGCAAAAAAATAAGGTATGCTAGCCAAAGTCACAGAATGGCACTTGATCCAGACAGATAAACACAGTTACTGCTTTGTTCAATCGTTGGGCATCTTTTGAGTTCAATATCATTACATTTGAATTGCTTTTACATTAAACATTTATCATAGACAGCCATGAATGCATGAATTAATTAATTATACAATCAATTTGACTTTGTTTTTACCATTCTAACTACATAACATAATGCAAAAAATGTATCCACAATACAGGTGAATGCATATTCAATTGGAGTTTGTGCATGCATTGATTTATTGAGCTTGTTTTGGCTGATTTCATGGTGTTACAGATCACAAACAATCTGTCTCCCTTTTTGCATTATGGTTTGCCTTCCACAACAAAGTACTAGGGTAGTGAATTGATGTTAGCTTCAGCTGTAATCTAGCAGAGCAGCCTACAAAGCTGTAAGCTACCTGTATCTTCTTCGATTGAAATGTGTTCTAGCCTGTATGGACATTGTTTTGCGAACAGCAATTAAGTTTCAACATTTCTACATTTAGTGTCTTATTTGTCACGCCCTGGTCAAAGTATTTTGTGTTTATCTTTATGTATTTGGTCAGGCCAGGGTGTGGCATGGGGTTTTTGTAATTGTGGTGTGTTTGTCTTGGGGTTTTGGTGGTGGTATTAGGATTGTAGCTTAGTGGGTTGTCTAGCAAAGTCTATGGCTGTCTGGAGTGGTTCTCAATCAGAGGCAGGTGCTTATCGTTGTCTCTGATTGGGAACCATATTTAGGCAGCCATATTCTTTGAGTTTGTCGTGGGTGATTGTCCTTAGTGTCTTACTTGTACTCTCTGTTAGGTTGCACTAGATAGGCTGTTTTCGGTTTTCATTACGTTTATTGTTTTGTAGTGTTTAGTCGTGTTTACGTTTTGTTTAAATAAATATGGATCGCAATCGACACGCTGCAGTTTGGTCCGACTCTCCTTCATCACCACTAGAAAACCGTAACATTATTATTCAAGTGTTTTATCTTCACTGAAGCATGAGTAAGGAACTAACATGATGCAGCCCAGACTCCCAGTGTAGGATGGCAGTGAGTAAGTGGAGCAGTCACGGTGCCCACTATAATAAAGGGTCGGCTGTGCTGCAAGACAGGCTTGATCCGTGAGACACATTTAACAGAAGTACCAAAAGTTACACAAATTCTAGTACCGAAACGTTTTTCATGTTCTAGTATCGAAAAGTACTGAAGTTTCGGTATACTGTGCAACACTGTATACCAGTGTGGAAGTTGTACTAAATTCATAAGGGATAACAGTTTTTAAAGAATATGTGCATCATTAATTAAAATGGCAGTTGAACAGGTAAAGATGTATGCTTAGATAATCTATGCATAATGATTATGGCTCTAGATTGCAGGAAAAAGCTGCTTCAGGTGTTTGAAAAATTCACAATTCTCAGACTTCTGGAGGAGGGGCAACTTCTGCTATTAAACACAGACTTTTTCTAAACTGCATTTGTTTGGATGTACAATCATCCATACTGCAGGGCTAGGTGCAGAGCAAGCTAGTTTCCTGTTAAGCAACAGTGTGTCCCTAACTGGCTTTTGTTAACAGAACATTTTACAGGACAGGAGTTAGCTTGCCCACTACTTCAGGCAGAGAGCAGATGTTAAACCTGAGTAGCAGAGCAGGTGTGGGATCCTATGTTTATCTCTATTGAAGGATGAGATCTTTATCCCTAATCTGGAAGGATGAATTCATGTGAATTTCATGACTCAGATTTCAGGCTGTTTGTATTGGAACTGTCAGTCACCAAAACAGGTCAATATTAACATGCTAATCTAGTAGCCAGAATGGAAAACAGCGAATCAATGTCTGTTGACTGTTGGAGGTAATTGTTTGACAGGATAGAATTTGCTTTTATTATAGTCTGAAATATTCAGAACAGAGGACACAAAAATATGTTACACAGGAAATTGTTTGCAAACAAAATTATTTCAATTATAGTTCCTATTCATGACAAAGTTGTTGACAATTGTGATAATGTTTTGTGTTACTTTCTGATAATTATGTTAGTCCTTTACATCTTAAAGGACTTTTGAAAGAAGAAAATTAATTATAATTACATATAAATTAGCCTGTTTTGTGATTGTCCTACCTTTATGGAGGTCAGAAACACAGGAATTGTTTAATTGTTTCATTCTTGTTAATCAACCGCAATCCCAAAGTAATCTAACTAGGGAAAACCTGTCCTAGTGTCCTTATTGCTCATCCTCTTCTGTCCATTTTACACCAATTGTCCTTGAATCAGATAGGAAGTTGTGATACAAGCACGTATATATCAAGTTATTTTGGGCATCAGACCATGCCTATTTTGTTATAAATCTTTGGTCTTAATTAGCTCAAAGATATTGAGGGTTTATGCAGTCCAATCAAAACTATGGTATTCAGTATGTGATGAAAGGGTTTGGCTGATGTATACAGTACTTATGATTATATGTGTGTGTGTGTGTATGCGCTTGTGTGTCTGTGTTCATGTCTGCCTCTGCACTTTGACTGTTAGAGCACCTACAGTCTCTCCATTCCTTTCCCTTTACATTGATAAGAGCCTTTGTCCAAAAATGCAGTGAAACAACTTCGGTATAAGCAAACTTATTACCGTTTTGTGATTTAATATTAGTGTTTATTTCTATTAATTTGTAGATTTGTATTTGAAATTCAGTTTAGTTTTAGTTCGTTTTCAGACATGATTTACTAAAAACCTTTACATTTTTATATTAGTTAGTTTCGATTTTAGTTTTAGTGTTAGGGACAGAAAGTAGCCTATGCGTGGAAGGCTAGGAGCGATTTATGTGTTGTCAAAATGGCGAAAGTCCTCAATAGCGCTGCCCATGCAAACACAGGCTTTTGGCCACTAGAGGACTCCATATAACTCCATGCCCATGACATAGGTTTGGTTAGGTTTAAATTATTAATCGATCCTAATGTGACTTGGGTTTAAAGGATATGCGCCTAGACTGGTGCAAGAAATAAGGAGGAAACTCTTGCCCATTTTTACACCAATCCAATGTTTTTTAACTTTTGTAATAGTTGTAAGAAGAATCAAGTACCTTTACCTTTATTTGACAGAAAGAGAGAGGAAAAAAACAACAGATGAAGTCATGGCACATTTGACCTGTTATGTTTATGTAATATTAAACATGTATCATTAACTAACCCCATCAAATACAGTTAATAAAAACAGCTGCAACAACAGAAAAAACATAAGCAATACATCAGTTCTTCACAAATCTATCAGTTCACAGCCAGCTTGTGTGTGTGTTTCTGTTCAACCAAACAAGATTTTCTGGTTTATCTTCAAGACTCAATGTTCCAGAGAGGTGTTAGTTCGGTTTCTCAAGCCTGATGACAGTTGTGCACAGACAGAGAATATTCTCCCTACGAGTGCTTGGGATGCAGGGGCAGAAACCAGATCCAGTGACACAGGAAAGAGCTTTGGATAAACAGTCATCCTTGCCTGCCAGAACTGGAGAGGTGACTCAGTAAACATGCCCCTCTTTACCTCTTCCAGGTATTTAAGCAGAGCACACAGGGCACTTAAAGGGGAAGTTCACCCAAAAACACTTCGGGGCCCTTTTTGACCACCTGTCTGGCTGTTTGTCAGCCCGTTTTTAGGTCTATTGTTTGTATATTTAGATTTCTGTACTTTTATATCAAAAGGCAAAATGTCCGATATTACCTAAAATGTATTAAACAATGTCTATTTATTGTTACATAAACAACACTTGGTGTCTCTGCATTGAATTGCCAAACAAATGTGTTGTTTAATGTAAAAAATACAAAATTAAAAAACTACTTTGTGCTAGAGCAATGGCCTTCCATATAAGCTGTAATCCAGTAGATACTCTTCTTCGTGGCTCTAAAATTAATAATTATAGGATGCGGGACAAATGATCGTTCTTACTATTGGTCTTCAAGAAAGGAAATCAGAAAGAAAGGAAGTAAACAAAGTAGGGATGCACCGATATGCCATTTTTGCTCCATATTGATATCTGATATTTTCCGTGACAAAAAACACGATACCGATAACCGATATAAAAAAAAATTGCGGCCTTTTAAGCATTCTAGTACAGTTAAATTGTCACACCCTGATCTGTTTCACCTGTCCCTGTGATTGTCTCCACCCCCTCCAGGTGTCGCTTATTTTCCACAGTGTATTTATCCTGTCTCTCTGTGCCATTTCGTCTTGTATGTTTAGTCAAGTCAACCAGCGTGTTTTCCCTGTACTCCTTTTCTATTCTCTTTTGCTAGTCCTCCCGGTTTTAACCACTGCCTTACTCTGGACTACTTTCCCAACTGCCTGATCATCCTGCCTACCCTGACCTTGAATCTGCCTGCCATTCGGTACCTATTGGACTCTGAACTTGTTTTGACCTTTTGCCTGAACACGACCATTCTCTTGCCTGCCCCTTTTGGATTAATAAACATTAAGACTCCAACAACCTGCCTCCTGTGTCTGCATCTGGGTCTCACCTTGTGCCTTGATAGTACGAACTGGCCATGACAGACCCAGCAGACTTGGACCAGCTCCACCACGCTGTCTTCCTGCAGGGAACCACCATTGGGAGACATCAGGAGTTGGTACAGGGCCTTTTGGAAGGGTTTAGGTCCTTGACGGAACGCCACGACCATGGGTTAAAGGCTATTATTGAGCAAATCAGGGAGTTAGCTCAGAGGCTGCCTGACACCTCTGAAAAAACCCAATCACCCAGTAACTTTTTCCCTATCTGTGGTGAGTTTGTACAGCCTATCCCAGCTCCGAGAGCCCCACTTACCTCTTCTGGAGCGATATTTGGGGAATCCTGGTACCTGCCAGGGTTTTCTTTCTCAGTACACGCTTATTTTTGAGCTACAGCTATCTTTGTTTCCTTCAGACCGATCGAAGCTGGCGTATATTATTACGTTAATGTCAGGAAAGGCACTCTCCTGGGCTACGGCAGTTTGTGAGCAACAATCTGCCATTTGTGGTCATCTGTAGGAATTCATGGCAGAGGTGAGAAAGGTATTTGAGTCTCCTGTATCTGGGAGAAAGGAGGCCATTAAACTGCTTGACTTACGTCAAAAGTCCCATTGTGTGGCAGCGGTTGATTTTCGCACGTTGGTCACTGAGAGTCCCTGGAATCAGAGGTCTCTTTTCTATAATTTTCTGCACAGATTATCTGAGGAGTTAAAGGATGAGCTAGCTGCTCGGGAATTGCCGGTGGACCTCAACTCCCTTATTTCTCTGACCATTAAAACCGATGGACGCCTAAGGGAACGCAGGAGTGAGAGGAGGTCTGGTCTCGGGCACAATCATACACCCGCTATGGCTCGTTCACCTTCGAGGGATTCCGGAAGTTTCCGAAGGAAGCTTTTCCGAGAGGATTCAAAGCCACTCGAGCTCTCTCATGAATCTACGACGGGTGAGTTGCATACTCCAGAGCCTATACAGTCGGGAAGAGCTAGGTTGGGGAACGCTCACGTAGGATGAATAGTATCTGTCGTCTGTACTGTGGAGGGGCAGGACATTTTATACCTACCTGCCCTATTAGGAAACCCTTGTCTCTAGTGGGTACCAGTACTATGGTGAGTCAGACTGGGAGTTCCCTAATTCCCATCACCCGCACACCCTTTTTTGTGCTGTGGGGAGACCAATCTAAGTCTCTCCGAGGGCTCATTGACTCTGGGGCTGATGAATGTCTTATGGGTGCCACTATTGCTTCGGAGCTCGGTATTCCCACTCAGCCTCTCTCTGTTCCCATGGATGCTAGGGCACTGGACGGCCACTCTAGTACTGTGCCCGTTCAATTACGGGTTTCTGGTAACCACAGTGAGGGGGGGTCATACCCTGATCTATTTCACCTGTTCCTGTGATTGTCTCCACCTCCTCCAGGTGTCGCTTATTTATCCCTGTGTTTCCTGTCTCTCTGTGCCAGTTCATCTTGTATGTTTAGTCTTCGGTACCTATTGAACTGGTTTTGACCTTTTGCCTGTACACGACCATTCTCTTGCCTACCCCTTTTGGATTAATAAACATTGTAAGACTCCAACCATCTGCCTCCTGTGTCTGCATCTGGGTCTCGCCTTGTGCCTTGATATAAATAGTTACACACATACTGACCAAAAAGTTATTTTGTTGGCATTTACGTATGTCCCCATTCCCAGTAAAACATCATTAAAGCCTATTTCTTTCACTTACTTGCTGCGCTGTTTCGTTGTTCATTTGTTCAGTCTCAACCAGGATTTCATCATACATGTCAAGCAGTGAAGTTTCAACTCCGTCTGTCTTGTCCAGCTGTGTCTGTAACATTTCACATAAACCCCATTTCTTGTCTGCATCGAAGTAGTGGTCCTTGTACCTAGCATCGAGCATGGTGGCAACATAGAAAAGAGGCTCAGAGAGAATGCCACCGACTTGCTTGTTCACAGCCTCTTGTAGAGTACTTTCTCAAGTTTTAACCCCACGGTACGTGTCGGCAGTTTTGTTGAGCAGGCTTTTCAATGCCATGACAGAGGGTGTCACATCTGCTGCGTCTGATAGTCCGGGTAGCTATTTTGTTAACTATTTAGCGGTCTTATGGCTTGGGGTAGAAGCTGTTCAGGGTCCTGTTGGTTCCAGACTTGGTGCATCGGTACTTCTTGCAGTGCGTCATGCAATAATTTCCATGGTAATGTTCATTCAAATTATGCTAACTGATGTCGCTCATCCAATGGAATGTCTTTTTGTAATTTGAGTTGATTCAACAAATCACAGCACAGATTGATGGGTACACTTCCTGCTTTAACTGTATGCTTTTACTTGCTGCTTTGCTCCTATGGGTACATTTGCAATGGTCGGCAGTCCACACATTATGGCATCACTGTCTTGAATGGGAACACCAGTTCTATTCAATGAGGGATTCGATGAATCTTGCCCGAGCTCCCGGAGTAGGCGTGTTTTACACCGGGTGAAGTTTTGGAACTGGGCTGCCTCCCCAGTGTGAGCCAGCACATGGAGTAATGAGTAGGATTCTGTCGGAAGATCTTAAATGCAGACTCCTCGCGTCCACACTCAGCTCCTTCTCAAAACCGATTGGATGAGAAAGCCAGAGGAGAAGGATATGAGGAGGCAAAGAGTATGCAATTGGGATCTTCCCTGTGTTATGCATAACCCCATGGTTCTCAAAGCCTGTACCTAGAGAGCTACCATCCTATAGGTTATTAATCCAACTGAACCCTAATCAAGCTCACCTGTTGGAATGAGAACTTACAAGACAGTTGCTCTCCAGGAAAATGTTTGCAAATCCCTGGTCTAACTAATGCTGAGTGACAGTGTGAATGGCATAGTAACTGTAATTGTTGTTTTATGTTTAATAATAACATTAAATTTAATCTTTCCTCCTGGCTTCCCCAACCCCGGCCAACAGCTCCGCACCCACCACAGCTACTAGCTCAAGCCTCTCCAGCTTCTCCTTCACCCAAATCCAGATAGCAGATATTCTGAAAGAGCTGCAAAACCTGGACCCGTACAAATCAGCTGGGCTAGACAATCTGGACCCTCTCTTTCTAAAACTATCCGCCGCCATTGTTGCAACGCCTAGTACTAGCCTGTTCAACCTCTCTTTCGTCCAAGATCCCTAAAGATTGGAAGGCTGCCGCGGTCATCCCCCTCTTCAAAGGGGGTGACACACTAGACCCAAACTGCTATAGACCTATATCTATCCTGCCCTGCATCTCTAAAGTCTTCGAAAGCCAAGTTAATAAACAGATCACTGACCATTTCGAATCCCACCGTACCTTCTCCGCTGTGCAATCCGGTTTCCGAGTTGGTCACGGGTGCACCTCAGCCACGCTCAAGGTTCTAAACGATACCTTAACCGCCATCAATACAAGACAGTACTGTGCAGCCGTCTTCATCGACCTGGCCAAGGTTTTCGACTCTGTCAATCACGTATTCTTATCGGCAGACTCAATAGCCTTGGTTTCTCAAATGACTGCCTCGCCTGGTTCACCAACTACTTCTCAGACAGAGTTCAGTGTGTCAAATCGGGGGGCCTGTTGTCCGGACCTCTGGCAGTCTCTATGGGGGTACCACAGGGTTCAATTCTCGGGCCAACTCTTTTCTCTGTATTTATCAACGATGCCGCTCTTGCTGCGGGTGATTCCATGATCCACCTCTACGCAGATGACACCATTCTGTATACATCTGGCCCTTCTTTGGACACTGTGTTAACTGACCTCCAAACGAGCTTCAATGCCATACAACACTCCTTCCGTAGCCTCCAACTGCTCTTAAACACTAGTAAAACCAAATGCATGCTTTTCAACCGTTCACTGTATATCTCACTGGTCATCCACAAAGCCAACACCTTCTTTGGCCGCCTTTCCTTCCAGTTCTCTGCTGCCAATGACTGGAACGAATTGCAAAAATCGCTGAAGCTTATATTTCCCTCACTAACTTTAAACATCAGCTATCACTCCAGTGTTAATTTGCTAAATTGTAATTGCTCTGCTACTATGGCCTATTTATTACCTTACCTCCTCATGACATTTGCTGTCATCACTGTATATAGACTCTTTTTTTTCTATTGTGTTATTGACTGTACGCTTGTTTATTCCATGTGTAACTCTGTGTTTGTGTCGCACTGCTTTGCTTTATCTTGGCCAGGTCGCTGTTGTAAATGAGAACTTGTTCATCAACTAGCTTACCTGGTTAAATAAAGGTTAAATAAAAAATTTAAAATAAAATAAAAATGGTTTTATATTTTTTTTAACTACAATGTTATTTATTGATATTGCTATTCATATAAGATGCTATTAGCCTCCAACTTCCTGGAATCCAATATAGCTGCTGCTGGGGTCAGGGTATGTATGTAATTGCTGCCACCACAGAGGCTGGGAGTACCGTCGTTGGCCTGGACCTAGATGTTCTCCCCTCAGCATCCACTCCAGGGTGAGCCGATAAGAGACCAGTCTATATTGTCTCGAGAGACAGAAAATAAATACATGACAATGTTATATACAACAATCAAGAAAATAAGTAGGCGTAGGCCTATACCAGTGTCAGTCAGTGCCGTTTAAGAATAGGGAGGACAAATCTTTTTTGTTCATGAACATGGACTTATTTCTATTACAGCATATTGGATGATTGTCATTCATATTCTATTCACCCAGTTCAATGTACCAGCGATAGGTTTAGGCTATTACATGATACTCAAATTTTACCTATACCCATCATGAGGTTGCTACAACCTAGCCTATGAATGAAAGTTTAGAACGTAGGCGCACACAGGTTGAGAGAAATTTGAGGTGAGAGTGTTTACATTCAATACCACCTTGCACACTCTTTCCTGCATCTATCTGATATAGGGTGTAATCATTAGTCCAACAGTTGCAATTTCAATTGGACAAATTCAGGTATGCTTTCCCACATTTTGTTCTGTTTGCTTCCATTGAAGAAACGTTTTTCAACAGAATTGGCGGAATGAATACAGCCCTGATCACGCGTAAACAGTTCACTTTCATAGCGGCCACGGTATTCCTTGTCGCATGTGTGCGCTCTCCTCCTCTCATCTTGTCACATCGCTTGTGGACTTCAATGCAGGAGGACAGAGGACAGAGACCTGGCCGTGTGGTGCCAGGACAACAACCTTTCCCTCATCGTGATCAAGACAAAGGAGATGATTGTGGACTACAGGAAAAGGAGGACTGAGCACGCCCCCATTCTCATCAACAGGGCTGTAGTGGAGCAGGTTGAGAGCTTCAAGTTCCATGGTGTCCACATCAACAAAAAACTAACATGGTCCAAGCACACCAAGACCGTCATGAAGAGGGCACGACAAAACCTATTCCCCCTCAGGTGACTGAAAAGATTTGGTATTGGTTGTCAGATCCTCAAAAGGTTCTATAGCTGCACCATGGAGAGCATGGTTGCATCACTGCCTGGAATGGCAATTGCTTGGCCTCCAACCGCAAGGCCCTACAGAGGGTACATCACTGGGGCCAAGCTTCCTGCCATCCAGGACCTCTATACCAGGCGATGTCAGAGGAAGGCCCTAAGACTCCAGCCACCCTAGTCATAGACTGTTCTCTCTGCTACCGCATGGCAAGTGGTACCGGAGCACCAAGTCTAGGTCCAAGAGCCTTCTAAATAGCTTCTAATCTAAATACATCTAATCAAATGGTTACCTAGACTATTTGCATTGCGCCCCCCCCCCTCTTTTACACTGCTGCTACTCTCTGTTGTTATCTATGCATAGTCACTTTAATAACTCTACCTACATGTACATATTACCTCAATTACCTCGACTAACCGCTGCCCCCACACATTGACTCTGTACCGGTACCCCCTGTATATAGCCTTGCTATTGTTCTTTTACTGCTGCTCTTTAATTATGTGTTACTTTTATTTCTTATTCTTACTTGTATTTCTTATTCTTCTTTAAAAATATACATTTAAACATTTTTAAACTGCATTGTTGGTTAGGGCTTGTAAGTAATCATTTCACTGTAAGGTCTACACACATTGTATTCGGCGTATGCGACAAATACAATTTGATTTGATATGTACGTATGGTCACTGTGGGGACGAAGTCGGTTATGCACTTATTAATGAAGCCAGTGACTGATGTGATAAACTTCTAAATGTTATCGGATGAATCCCGGAACATATTCCAGTGCTAGTGAAACAGTCCTGTAGTTTAGCATCTGCTTCATTGGACCAGTTCCGTATTGGTACGTCCTGTTTGAGTTTTTGCTTGTAAGCAGGAATCATGAAGATAGTGTTATGGTCCAATTTGCCAAAGGGAGGGCGAGGGAGAGCCTTGTATGAGTTTGTGTGTGTGGAGTAGAGGTGATCTAGAGTTTTATTGCTTCTAGTTGCACAGGTGACATGCTGATAAAAGTGTGGTAAAACATATTTATTTTTCCCTGCATTTTCTTGTTTGCTTATGGCCCCTATACAGCTCGCCTAGCGCGGTCTAAGTACCAGCATCGGTTTGTGGTGGTAAATAGACAGTTCCGAAAAATATAGATAAACTCTCTCGGTAAATAGTATGGTCTGCAGTTTATGAGGTATTCTAACTCCAGCGAGCAAAAACTTGAGACTTCCTTAATATCTTTTGAGTCCCTGAGATCAGGGCCTGGTCCGGGGTAAACTAGCTGCCAACTAGTTGAAGTAGAAATTGAGGTTGGTGATCAGTGTTCTGATGTCCAGAAGCTTTTTTCAGTCATAGGAAATGGTGAAAAACATTGTAAAAAAAACAACACAAAATAGTAGAATTGATCCGTCACCGGCTTCATTAATGAGTGCATAACCAACATTGTCCCCACAGTGACCGTATGTTAAATTAGAGGGGAACGGTGGCTTTCCTCTGTGACAACATTATTGCTCTGTCCTTAAGACAGTCTGACCCATTCCAATCCCAGCCTAGAATTTGAACAGGTGATGTCAGAGCACCCTGTAATCCTTACATGTCACTCAGGGGCCTAACAAAAACAGTCATTAAAAGTAATTTACTCTCAATTGCGAAGGCTCTCAGTAAAAATGAATTGCGTACAGAAACCACTCACCTGATCTACAGAAGAGAAATGATGTAGTCATTTGTAATAAAGAAACATTTAAACTTTGAGGGATTTAAAAAAAATAATACTCAACAGCTCTTTTTCTTGGAGGCTATTTCTATCCTACTGTATTTGGAAAATATGAATAACTTAAAATGTTATTTACACTTCTGAAGTGTTCATTAAATCTTTAACGGTAGTTGGAAGGAGTGGAGGACCAAGGTACAGCGTGGTACGTGTTCATCTTTATTATTTGAACTGAACACTGATTAACAAAAAAACAACGAAGAGCACGAACGAAACCGAAACAGTTCTTTCTGGTGCAGAAAGACAGAAAACAGAAAACAACTACCCACACCGCACAGGTGGGAAAAGGCTACCTAAGTATGGTTCTCAATCAAAGAACGATAGACAGCTTCCTCTGATTGAGGACCACACCCGGGCAAACACACAGAAATAGAAAACACAACCCACAACATAGAATGCCACTCCAACTCACGCCCTGACCAAACCAAAATAGAGACATAAAAGGATCTAAGGTCAGGGTGTGACAGTACCCTCCCCCCCAAAGGTGCGGACTCCGGCCGCAAAACCTAAACCTATAGGGGTGGTCTGGGTGGGCATCTATCCACGGTGGCGGCTCTGGTGTGGGACGTGGCCCCGGACAGGCGGGCGACTCTGGCAGCTCCGGACAAGCGGGAGACTCTGTCAGCTCCGGACAGGCGGGAGACTCTGGCAGCTCCGGACAGGCGGGAGACTCTGGCAGCTCCGGACAGGCGGGAGACTCTGGCAGCTCCGGACAGGCGGGAGACTCTGGCAGCTCCGGACAGGCGGGAGACTCTGGCAGCTGCTGGGGAGACATGCAGGCGGCCTCCTCCTTGGCCGAGGCACCGGACACTGGGCCTTGGAGGCGCACTGGCGGTCTCGAGCGCAGAGCTGGCCTCACCCGTTCTGGCTGGATGCCAGCTTCCACCCGGCAAATGCGGGACGCTGGCACCGAGCACACCGGCCTGTGAATACTCGGCCGAGACACAGTGCGCATCACCCCATAGCACGGGGCCTGACCAATCCCATGCTCGCCACGGTAAGCACGGGGAGTGGGCTCAGGTCTCCAACCGGACTCTGCCACACTCCCCTTGTGCACCCCCCCAAAACTTTTGGGGGCTGCCTCTTGGGCTTCCTTGCCAGCCGTGATCATGTTGCCAACTCCATTTTCCGGTATCCCTCCTCGCACTCTTCCAGAGAATCACAGGTGGGCTCCGGCACTCTCCCTGGGTCGACCGACCATCTTTCTACCTCCTCCCAGGTTGTCTCATAGTCCAAATAGCGCTGCTCACCTGTCCAGCAGTCCCTTTCACCAAGCTGCTTGGTCCTTTGGTGGTGGGTAGTTTTGTAACGGCTGTTGGAAGGAGTGGAGGACCAAGGTGCAGCGTGGTACGTGTTCATCTTTATTACTTGAACTGAACACTGATTAACAAAAAAAAAAACAACGAAACAGTTCTGTCTGGTGCAGAAAGACACAAAACAGAAAACAACTACCCACACAGGTGGGAAAAGGCTACCTCAGTATGGTTCTCAATCAGAGACAACGATAGACAGCTGCCTCTGATTGAGAACCACACCCGGCCAAACACACAGAAATAGAAAACATAGAACCCACAACATAGAACGCCCACTCCAACTCACGCCCTGACCAAACCAAAATAGAGACATAAAAGGATCTCTAAGGTCAGGGCATGACAATCTTTTGTAATCTGAAAATTATCATTTGCTTTGTTACTTCACTAGTGCAGCACCTGTAGATGTCTCACAAGTCATGGTAATGTTCATTGTGGTTAATGACATAATTCTGCCTCCACAGGGTGTTATATATCCTACGCAGATTAGTTTTAGGTTTGAGAGAGAAACATATGAAGTTTAATCTCTGACATGGGAATGAAATCCACTGATCAGGGTATTCTGAAATCTAATTTATAGTATATCTATCTATATATTAGAATTAAACACTATTTATCCCAGTGCTGAATGGGGCTTTTCTACCAAATATAAAAAACACAATGGAACTATCTACAAAACTTCTGGTTCCATTTTTATGAACAATGTGTGTCACCAAGAACAAAAAGTTAACAAGCCCCCCCCAAAACCAATAGGATATAAAAGGCGAGGAAAACCTACTGTTAAAAAGCCCTTCTCAGCTGTAAGAAAACATATGGCTCAATGTTTCTGTTAACTAAGTTTTGTTCTCTTCTCTCTTTCTTTTTAATTTTGACATTTATGAGTTTTGGGATTTAGTAGAAAGATAAACTGGTTAAATTTGGGCCTCAGCAGTGTGTGGTTCCACTGTGACAGTTGCCCAGTTACTTATGTATCCTTCTGCTTCAGACGGCCGAGACATTGGTCTTCAGAGATTGGCCTGCTTTTCCATCAGTCGTCAGGTCAGATTTTATGGCCATCTGGTCGCCCATTGCAGAGGCAGTGCGGCTTTACCTTGTGAATATGTGTGAGTGGCGGCCTTGCGACATTTGACCTGTGCTTTCCAGGTCCTGACCTTCACCTCATTTCCTTGCGAGCAGCCATTCTGACAGCAGTGTTACGTTTATCTGATACCCCCAGATAAGTGCTACTTGAAAGTGCCAAATTTCGGGAAGCAGCCCTCTCTCCTTTGATTCTCTGGTTTCTGTTATGACCCTGCTCTGTACTCACCAAACCTGAGTCCATCTGGACAGCCCCCCCCCCCCCCCCCGCCCTGCCACACCAACTTTGTCCCAGTTACTTTAGGCTACCTTAACCTTTGTTTGCTTCCGCTTTTTACTTCTGTAATTAAAAACTTTGCCAGTTTAAAGAGGCATCTATTGGTTTTACATTCACATTGTTTTTACCTTTCTAGAATCTGAAATATCTTCATTGATATTGAACTTTAGACCTCTAGCTTTTTGGCCCTGTGTGGTAGTCCATAAATTAACCCTCCTTTGAGAGCTGGTCTGGAATTCCGGAATCTTTGAACTTTCCGGACTGCCGGCTGCTTTCAGAGTCCTAAGGAATCTTTCAGTGGCTCTTGGTGCCAGGGGAAGTCGACATCAAGCTTGATCCCTCCCCCCATTGCTTGACTCTGCGTCTTCTAGGAAAGAGCACGCAAGCAAGACATCCTTGACTGAATCAAGAGTGAGATGGCAGCGGGTGAAAACTTACTTATGTGCCACTCAACAATATTTCTTTGGCAGAGGTGTGTTAGGAAGCAACTATAGAGTATGTGTTGCAAAGTGTTTGAACAGAGGAGGTTGAAATCCATTCTCCACTTTGGCATGCCTGGCCGTTATTAACCTTACTTGCTTGGCCCTGTGAGAAAACATAGCTGGGCTCTGTAGCTGAGAGCAAGGCCGACAGCAGCAACCCCCTCACAGGTGCCTCTCTCCCCCCAGTGAAGGGCATAACAGCACCAGCTCCCCAGCCCAGCCCACCCCAACCCTGCTCTGGCTAGCTCCTCTCTCACGATGAAATATGCCAATTTATGTACAACATAGTAAATGTACAAACTGATCTTCACAATACTGTACTGTGTGTAAATTATGCTTTATTCTTACTTGGTATTTAGAGTTTTCTGTCCTTCTCACATAACACAAAGACCGATAGAAATGTAACTGGTGCATTTTACGGTGCTTTAAGACTTTGTTGCAGTCACACCTTATTTTCTGAGATTTCTTCATTTTCTCATGTGTTTGCTTTTCTCTCATGTGGCATGAGACAAACGGTACGCCTTGAAAAGCACCTATCAGCTTTGACTTAGGTGTATACACATTGTGTTTATATCCTATGATGGTTTGCTTTTGTTCTTATTTTGGGCTGTGGCCTTACAATAATTTCTTAGAATTTCACTTGACTTTCCGTAAGCACCATCCTCTGTATGAAAGTTATATCAGTGGCTTTGACTTAACTCTTGGTTTGACTTACCCTTGTCTCAGTTTATGTGATCATGCTCTTGCTTTATCCTGTCATAAATGTCTTTTAGACATTCAATAACCTCACATGTACCGTAGGATAAGAGCTCAGCCATGTTAATTGTTTCAGGAGTTTGACAAAAGCACTTTCGAGTTTGAACACTTACAGCACATTACAGAAGAACAAGAAGTCCAGACTAACCTGTACTCCCTCCCAGAGGTCTGCCTATACAGTGTATGCATTGGGTTATGGGGTGAGGAAATGGCCCTGTTACAAGCTGCAGCACGGCCTGTGTACACTCCTGCTCTGGCATGCGACAAAGTATGTGCCAGTTCCTATGACTCGCTCACTATGCCATGCCACTTTTAGTTATCCCCCCCCCCCCAACAAATGTCACTCACATTGAAAAGCTGCATTCATACAGGAATTAATGTAAAGTGTATTTGATGTGTCCATGTGACGTTAATGTCATAAAGCAGTAACATAGACTTACTAATATAATATTTCATATTCATGTAATTTCTTCCCCATGTACCTTTTTAATGATTTGATGGTCTAGCAACATGGCATGCTCTTATTGTAAGGTTGACCTGTTATTTACAGTACAAGTAAAAAGTGTGGACACCTACTCATTCCAGCGGTTTGCTTTATTTTTTACTATTTTCTACATTTTAGAATAATAGTGAATACATCAAAACTATGAAAAAACACATGGAATCATTTAGTAACCACAAAAGTGTTAACAAATCAAAATATATTTTAGATTCTTCAAAGTAGCCGGCCTTTGCCTTAATGACAGCTTTGCACAGTCTTGGCATTCTCTCAACCAGCTTCATAAGGTAGTCACTTGGAATGCTTTTCAAACAGCCTTGAAGGGGTTCCCACATATGCTGAGCACTTGTTGGCTGCTTTTCCTTCACTCTGCGGTCCAACTTGTCACATCTGCTCCTGCCACACCCCTAGTGGACATCCGGTGTCTCCTTGACCTGCAGCCATTCCCTCTCCCTCTCCCTCTGTGTGATTGTGTGATTGGAGACAGGTGTGCTGGAGTCAGAAGTTCCCCACCAGCTGCAATCCGTTCCATAATCAAGACCTCTACAAGTGCAGTTAATTGCCGATTTCTGAGGCAAGTAACTCTAATGAACTTATCCTCTGCAGCAGAGATAACTCTGGTTCTTCCTTTCTTGTGGCGGTCCAGTTTCATCATAGCAAATTATGGTTTTTGCGACTGCACATGAGGAAACTTTAAAAGTTCTTGAGATTTTCTGTATTGACTGACCTTCACCTTCACGTCTTAAAGTAATCATGGACTATATTTTCTCATTGCTTATTTGAGCTGTTCTTGCAGTACCTCATGAAGCTGGTTGAGAGAATGCCAAGAGTGTGCATCAAGACAAAGGGTGGCTACTTTGAAGAATCTCAAATATAAAATATATTTGGATTTGTTTTACACTTTTTGGGTTACTACGTGATTCCATATGTGTTATTTCATAGTTTGATGTCTTCAATATTAATCTACATTGTAGAAAATAGTAAAAATAATGAAAAACCTTGTAATGAGTAGGTGTGTCCAATCTTTTGACTGGTACTGTATGTATGGACTGTGTGACAGCCTGCACTGGGGAATGGCAGTCCCCTTGATCACAGTCTCATGACTTATCGAACGAATGCTATTTCCAAATTATAGCCTGAAGGACAAACGGAGGTGTGAGACACATAAGAATAGTGTGTACTGGATGAATAGGTATTCACTGGAACTGTATTTGTTTCCTCCAAAGGTCAGGGCCCATTGCCAAAACGTTGCTGTGTTAAGACATGAGCCAGCATTTACAATGGAATTTGCCACTACATTATTTGCCAAGGGTTGTTTGTGTTGACAAGTGACAAATGCATTGATACTTTGATCAATCTTAATCTTAACTGCCGGCAGTTAAGCACGAGAAGCTGGAGCATCCCCTTGGAATGGGCGCATTAAATGTCAACCTTGTCTGACTTGGTCAGAAGTTCGGCCATTCCACATTCCTGACTAAGGGATAAAGCTGCTCTAATCCCTTTTACCAGGTAGCCAGAGTTGGCAGCCGAGCCTGGAATTCCAGTGGCATTCCGATTTGGGGAAGTTGCTAGGGTCTGGATGGACAATTCGCACAACAAAGGAAGACTCTCATTCAAAGAAAATAGGGTTTAAGTTCTGTGAGAAAGTCAGCCGAAAGTCATGTGGATAGTGGCATATTTAGAGAGCTTTTGATTCGGCGGCTGCTCTAAAAAGGGCTGAGGCAATTGGACGTCCACAAGCCGGGAGGCTGATGCAAAGTGGAAGGTGGGAGGCCGGTCTTGATCTCATAACAAGTCTGGCTGAAGGGTGACAGTCCAGAGCAGATTGCAGCAGGCTTACCTGTCAAAGCCAAGCCAATGAGCTGCAGTCCTGCAGTACAGCCCCAACAGTACTGACTTCAGAGTCACAGAGAGCACAGTCTGGCATTTTATCTGTCTGGAGAATGCTGTATGGTGCTGCTAAAGACCACAGGCTCCATAGACGTACAGGGGCATTACTGACCTGTCTCACTGAGTCCTCATAACCCAGTGGAGTCGGTGTGAAAAACATGGAGATATACACTGAGTGTACAAAACATTAGAAACATGTGGAACGCTTTCGACAGCTTGTAGAGTCATGCCCCAACAAATTGAGGCTGTTCTGAGGGCAAAAGGGGGTGCATCTCAATATTAGGAAGGTGCACCTAATGTTTTGTACATTGGCCGCTCTTTGTCCTGTCTGAGTAGCATTGAGACTGAACAAGACTCCATGCAACCTGAACAAAAGCCATTAATCTGGAGTACTGTACACGCAAACATGAATTCTTTCAGTTCAATAAAACTCTGTTAAGGAAGAATGGGTCTATTTCACTGGGTTCCCAATCCCTAAGTTTATCGGGAAGATCTAATTAGCATAATGTCTGCTTATTGCTGGCCAGACGTTACTTTTTCAGTGATATACAAATAACATTTGTGTTATAGCCTAAGTATGTCACAACCTGAGTTTTTTGTTGTCAAGTCACAACCTGAGTTTTTTGTTGAATGGTCCCTATCTCTCTCTGCTTGAATGATTGAAAAAGTTGATATGGTCTGTGTGTATGGCCTAGTCAGTATGACGGAGGGCGTTCACACAGTAATGTAGATCATGTTTTCCATATCAAATGGGTGGTCGTCATACACTCCCAAATCTACATATCAAACCAAGATTTTAAGACCCATTAGTTTATGATTTATCACTCTCTGTCTATGCAAACACAGTATATTCTAACTCCCACCTATATTAAAGAATGTGAAGAATTTGTCACATTATAGTATAATTGTAACGTGTGCGCTGGGAGTCGGGAAGCAAATTCAGGGAGTGAATTTATAATGAATGAACAAAACATAACACAAAACAAGAAACATGAACAACGCACAGACATGAAACTGAAACAAACAACGCCTGGGGAAGGAACCAAAGGCAGTGACATATATAGGGAAGGTAATCAGGGAAGTGATGGAGTCCAGGTGAGTCTGATGATGCACAGGTGAGCGTAATGATAACAATAATTAATCTAGAATATTTTTTTGTATTTTATAATTTTTTTTCTCCCAATTTCAATTATGATCTTGTCTCATCGCTGCAACTCTCCAACGAGCTGGGGAGAACCGCGCTCGTTAATAACAACCGCCCACTTAAACCGGAAGCCAGCTGGACCAATGTGTTGGAGGAAACACCGCTATTCACCTCCTCTGTGTGTGTGTGTGTAGGTGTGTAAAGGGCATGTCAGCCTCTATTGGCTCCCTGCTGTTAGTGTTGTACTTGAATCAGTCCCAGAGTCCCACAGTGTTCATGAACAGCCACACAGACAGGCTGCAGATTCACCAGGCAGAGCAGGACCCTCTCTGTCATTCTCCCTGAACTCCAGACACTACAAGGCGTCCCTGTTTCTTTGTGTGGCATCTGTGAAGAGGCGTGTTTATAGACACAGAACATAAATCAGCCATGTGTTAAGGCCAGTGTTGAAAAGTTACACATATGTGAAAGATGCTCTGTGTTGTAATGGCAGTACATTCAAAACACACACAAGCATGCACACACACACACACACACACAAGCATGCACTCACACACACAGACATACATTCATAGAGACACATTGACAAACAGACACACGTGAATAGTAACTACCATATTCTCCCACTGTAAGATAGATTTTCCACACCACAGATGGTGCTCGCTGCTTTAACTAGATTCATCCTCAGTTGATTCTGTGACGGTGGGTTTTCTATATGTAAGTTGCTCTTTGACAAGAGGCTCTTCTTATGTAATGCTTTCGAGTGCCTGCCCTTGTCTTTTAGCTGTACCCTTAATTAGCACACAATAGGCCTATATCTCACATACCTGTTCGGCCCGTCACCCCCAAAAGGGAGACAGTGTCCCCTGACTGATGGCTAGAAGTGGGACAAGAAAACAGGAGCCACCGTTCCCTGATGTCACTGAGGAAGAATCTATCTTCCCCTTCACATAATCAACCAGCTGTATCTGACTCGTCCAGCATGTCACCTATTTTACAATCCATCCCACACTGGGTCTACTCTCCCCTGGTTCCCACAGAGCCACGGTAACACTGCCCAGAGGAAAGGTGCCCATTCCCAGCGTTCCCAACCAGCTCACTGTTTCACCGCCTGGAAATCCCCATCCGCACAAAGAGACACAAATATAATACTGCACCACTGCAGGCGGGGGAGGTATTCAGGGGGTATTCACAGGACAATATTGATACAGGAGGCACTTTTGTCTGTGAATCCTTCTGGGAATGCACTCAGTTGTTGTGGCTATATGGACCCGCATTCTATCCATCCAAGTGCAACAGGTAGCTAGCTAGGTGTTACTTGTTATTGATTCAAGATAAGCGTAACACTTACGGACACTCCGTTTTCTTTCTTTTCCTTTTTCCGTAGTTTTTTTCTGGGAACCTCACATGTGAGAAGCTGATCTGTCAGCTGATGTTAGCTGATCTGTTAGCTGATGTTAGCTGATGTCAGCTGATGTTAGCTGATCTGTCAGCTGATCTGTCAGCTGATGTCAGCTGATCTGTCAGCTGATGTTAGCTGATCATGTGTTTTCAGCCTGCATATTCAAATCCCACCGATTTGGACATTGTCTGCAGGAAGTGTTGTACAGTATAGGCCAGTAGCCTGTGTTACCTGACTGTTTCTGTATTCAACAATGGTACAGGGCAATTTCATGATAACAGAATTAGGCTGATACTCAGATTTTTCACTTTAACAAACCATAAAACTCTATGCACAAGGACAAATTTTAACAATATAGACAGAACATTTTACAAAAACACATTTACTTGAAGAACAGTGCAGATGCAAAGTTTGGTAACAGAATGACGGTTTGTGCTGTTGGTGCCGTAAATGTGTTTTTGTAAAATTTTCTGTGTAAATTGTTAAACGTAGTCCTTGTGCATAGAGTTGTATGGTTTGTTAAACTTTGAAATCAATGAATTTTGTGTGACATAAATTTTAAATTGAAAACTCCATATGTACTGGCTCACCTCTCCTTACCATGTCATATTTCCAGCCCCATGAATGAGGCCCTCAAGCAGGAACTGACAGTAACACAGAGCCAGACAGCTCTAACATAGTCTATACCAAGAATATGCCATTCTGATGGGGGTGGGGGCCACAAAAAATCGGAACTCCTCATGGGATGCTGCAGTGGCTCACCGGTCTGCATCCATACCCACACATGTAGTCAGGCCCTAGCCTTTTGACGGCCCTAAGCAAAATTTTGATTCCCCCACCTTGCGACCAAAATATTTTAGTGGCCCCCCCCTTGACAGAGGAGAAAACAGAGTTCATTTCCTGCAATTCTATACATTTTTTCCATGGGGCATAGAGAACATTTTGCAGTTTTAAAGCAAGTTTGCTGCAAATCTACACATTTTGCCATGGGGCGGAGATAAGATTTTGCAATATTATGAATCATTTCATGCAATTCTATCCCTGGTCTGTACAATAATAGACAAAATACGTTTCTTTTGGTATTTCTACAGAAACATGTTGTAGAGGACAGGGCCTGGTTTTAGGCTGCAGCAGGAGAGGGCCTGTTGTTCTAAGAATCCTTCAGAGTGATGCCATACTGTTGCCTTTATGTGGTTTTTATAGCTTTTTATATATTGTTTGCACAATTTTTGCAACAGAAATGACTCCCATGGCTGCCTTTTTATATTCCACTGTTTTATCATATGTTTTGAATGTGAATCAGGAAGCAATTGTGAAGGTTTGAAACAAATGATGTCTTGTGTTCAAACCTTAGACACTCATTCAGGATATGCTTTGTTAGGACCATAACTGTATGATGGAAGTGGATGATGTTGACCAATGAAAAGCTCCAATTAGTTACTACTAAATAGGGTTGAAAAGGTCAATTGTCCACTCAGAACACTTCAAATGACTGGCGCTGGGGCGGCGATCATACAGAGCCATGTCAGATAAGAACTAATACAATGGAGTGCTTATAACAATTGCTCCATACAGAACAGTAATGGGGGGAAATTTGGACTGTTCTATGTCTGCAATTAAACCTTTAGCTGCGAGCCAAATTACGCAAATATGACTATTGAGTAAAAACAAAACACCGTTTTTTTAAACGATAACATATCCAGACATTGCAATTACACTGATATAGACCAACTCAATGTTTCAATTATTAGAAATAAATAAATAAATAAGTCTGATTTGTGAACTAGATAAGTTGTTTTAAGTGTTTTATTTTCCCAAGTCAACATGGAGGTAATTATTTGATATTGAATTCATGAGCACATCATTTGTTTTTCTTAGGACATTTTCCTGAAGTGAACAGCTCCCATACCTCAATTGTTATTAAATGGAAAAAAGAGCAATGAGGGACATGCACACATTATCATGTTAATAATTCATAGATAGCGATGGTCTTCCAGCTAATAATAATATAGCAATATCAATAGAAATATTATTATCTAAATGCCAAAGCAATAATGAGAATTTCTTTGCAAGGTAATGGTCCTTACCATTTGTTGTAGTCATGTAGCATTTCTTAAAGTGGAAGCAATAGTTATTGTCCATATTCTAAGCTAAGTTTTCTAGTGTTTTATGATGATTTGAATCAATTCAGTTAATGTCTGTTTAAGTGAGCTTTCACTGTCTGCTCAACGGACTTGTAGAGCATATGCAAATGTTATTTTTTCTGTCCTTTTGAATATAGGTTGAACTTCCTTTTCACTTCAAGCAAAAGTTTTAGGGGAATTCTGAATCACCAAGCCTATTTAAAGATGTTTGTGTTTGTATGGTTGTTGGGGTGTTTGTCGATTGTTGTTTTGCTATCTTGCCACATAGATGCCTGCCCATGTAGTCTTCTTCTGTTCTCGACTAATCTTTTATTGTCTGTTGGCCAGCTGTGTGAATTGACAGAGCAAGACAAAGTCAGTTTGTCCCTCAGATTTCAGCTTTCACGTGCACCCAGACTGGGCTGGTGAACAGAGACCTGGTGTGCTGACTCTGTTACTCTCACCCCCCCCCCTCTCACTTTTTCTCACCCTGTCACTCACTCTCTCTCTCTTTCTCTCTCTCACTGTCTCTTTCTCTCACTCTCTCTCTCACTCACACACTCTCTCTTTCTCATTCTCTTGTGTTTTCTCTCTCTCGTTCTCTCACTCTCTTGTTCTTCCTTTCTCTCTCTCTGCCCTGAGGTCTGCAGGGTGATGCAGATACTGCTCTGGTGGCTGTGATCCGATAGTCACTGATAGTTGTCTCTGTCACGATTAGGCCCAGATCTCAACAGCTCCACAGCCCCTCTGAGCAGTGCCTGCAGGTGCCTGAGAAAGAACCTCAATTGAGCATGCCTTGTCAACTTGGTCAAAGGCAAATGCAGAGGTTTTCCATATGGAGATATAAATCCGCTGGAATCCCCTTTTGATACCAGGCAATAAATATAGCAAACCCAGGATACAGGCAGGAAGCCTCAGTGAAGGAAGGTACTATTTTGGGTGAACAGTCCCATTGTCTATGATGTAGCGACGGGAGGCTGGGGGTGGGAGAGAGTGTTCTGGGGAGGCAGCATGGCTCCTCTCCCCTACCACTCCCGCCAGTGTTCCACATTCAGAGGGTCCCTCTGTCCCCTCTTCTGTGACTACATCATGGCAGTCACACTCTGAGACATGTGCAGAGGAGAGGAGGGGATGTTATATAACTTGTCTTCAGTGACTGCTGGACAGAGCTGCCCCGTCTTAAAGGGTTTTGACTAGATACAGCTTTTGTCAGATTTGACTTTTCAAAGCAGGTTAGGAGAACTAGCAGGTTAGGATAGTTAACATAGCAGGTTTAGGATAATTAGTTTAAGGTTAGAAAAAGGGTAAGGGTTAAAAAAAAAAAGCTAAAATTAAGGAAAAAAATCTACTTTTGTCTTAATCTGACAAGATCTGTATCCCTCCTAGCCATGATGCAGTGTGGCGTGGCATAACCAAACTTGAAGATCATAAGGCCAATATAAGAGAGGAAGCGCCGATGGCAGATTTTCAGAACATGGCCGTTTGTTTGTCTGCCTTGTCACAATCATGCTGTTTTAAAAAAACAATACCTCCTGCCAAGAGAGGAAGGGTTGATGAAGAGAAGGTTAGGCCTTGTACTTTTTATGGACCCAGATGTGAATATATATACAGTCGAAAATCATCTAAAAAGCCGAGGAAATGTGTTCTCAAACATATCGGTAGCCCTTTTCTGCAGTCAAAGGACCTAGTGGCATCATGGGTGGAATGTTATATATATTTTTTTTGATAATTTAATAATTAATAAATATGATTTATTTATTTTATGCTGAAAATCCAGTGTTTCTATGTCCAACAGTTTTGTTATATTTCAGTGTCCTGTGATGTGTATAAAGTGTAATATTGGGGTGCAAACTCAAAATGAAATACATTTGAACTCTTATGTCTGACATGGTACATGTGTCTTGTTTTTGTAAGCCCATAACCATGTGTGTGAGGTGTTTAAGACAACCAACAAACACTCTGTGGGAGCCTGATTGATCCCACTGCAGTAAAAGGTTATTCATGCAGTTCTTAGAAGTGCTAACCGTAAACATTTTCAAGGTTTTGTAATATTCTACTTTCTCTTTCAATGTTTATATGTAACAGTTTAGAGATGCCGCAGTCAAACGTGTGAGTTGTGACCTCACTAACACCACAAGGCCTCACACAACAACTGTGAGGGGAATTCATGTACTTTTCGGGAATTGTGTGTTTTCAGTTTAGTATTACTGGGTCTGCAACTCTCATGGTCGTATCCTCAACTGAAAAGCCCCCCACTCCTAGGTTCTCTAAATCCTCTAGAGACGACTAGACAAATAAGCGGAGGTCGTTTTGAGACGCGGCTTAGCAAAGTATTTACTTCTTCACACGGCTGATGGTTCTCCAATGGGTGTAACATTGGCACAGGAGACATATCAGACCAAAGACAACACAACAACAAGTGTAGAGCTGTCCTCTGGCGGCGGTGTCCGCCCGGAAGGCAAAGCAAACAAACAAACAAGCTGTAGGTCATAAATGCCTAACAGTGGAGGTAGTTCATGTGCTGTCTGGGAGAATAAAAGGCCTCACACTCCATGGGCCTCAGCCGCAGCACAGAGCGCAGTGCAGCCACCCCAGCTCACATGTACACCCACGGGTTCCTGTCTCACCGATCGCTCTAGCCCAGCCATAGAGCCAGCTGGTGACACAAGCACTTCCTACTCTCCCATTTTGTGTCTGCGATTGTGCTGTTCAATGTGTAGAAACTGGCTGAGGCAAAGGCATTACATTACACTCACAATGGAGAGCCAATCCCCTGTATATAGCCTCATTATTGTTATTTTATTGTGTTATTATTGTGTTTATTTAGTAAATATTTTCTTAACACTATTTTCTTAAAACTGCATTGTTGGTTAAGTTTGTAAGTAAGCATTTCACAGTAAGGTCTACACCTGGTGTATACGGTGCATGTGACAAATAACATTTGGTTTTATTTGATATCCAGCTAAAAACATACAGGTAATAATGGAATCACTTGGTTTTTTACATTTATTTTTTATTTCAGCTTTATTTAACCAGGTAGGCTAGTTGAGAACAAGTTCTCATTTGCAACTGCGACCTGGCCAAGATAAAGCATAGCAGTGTGAACAGACAACACAGAGTTACACATGGAGTAAACAATTAACAAGTCAATAACACAGTAGAAAAAAAGATAGTCAATATACATTGTGTGCATGAGGAGGTAGGCAAATAATTACAATTTTGCAGATTAACACTGGAGTGATAAATGATCAGATGGTCATGTACAGGTAGAGATATTGGTGTGCAAAAGAGCAGAAAAGTAAATAAATATAAAAAGTATGGGGATGAGGTAGGTAAAATTGGGTGGGCTATTTACCGATAGACTATGTACAGCTGCAGCGATCGGTTAGCTGCTCAGATAGCAGATGTTTGAAGTTAGTGAGGGAGATAAAAGTCTCCAACTTCAGCGATTTTTGCAATTCGTTCCAGTCACAGGCAGCAGAGAACTGGAATGAAAGGCGGCCAAATGAGGTGTTGGCTTTAGGGATGATCAGTGAGATACACCTGCTGGAGCGTGTGCTACGGGTGGGTGTTGCCATCGTGACCAGTGAACTGAGATAAGGCGGAGCTTTACCTAGCATGGACTTGTAGTTAACCTGGAGCCAGTGGGTCTGGCAACGAATATGTAGCGAGGGCCAGCCGACGAGAGCATACAGGCCGCAGTGGTGGGTGGTATAAGGTGCTTTAGTAACAAAACGGATGGCACTGTGATAAACTGCATCCAGTTTGCTGAGTAGAGTGTTGGAAGCTATTTTGTAGATGACATCGCCGAAGTCGAGGATCGGTAGGATAGTCAGTTTTACTAGGGTAAGTTTGGCGGCGTGAGTGAAGGAGGCTTTGTTGCGGAATAGAAAGCCGACTCTAGATTTGATTTTAGATTGAAGATGTTTGATATGAGTCTGGAAGAAGAGTTTACAGTCTAGCCAGACACCTAGGTACTTATATATGTCCACATATTCTAGGTCAGAACCATCCAGGGTGGTGATGCTAGTCGGGCGTGCGGGTGCACGCAGCGAACGGTTGAAAAGCATGCATTTGGTTTTACTAGCGTTTAAGAGCAGTTGGAGGCCACGGAAGGAGTGTTGTATGGCATTGAAGCTCGTTTGGAGGTTAGATAGCACAGTGTCCAAGGACGGACCGGAAGTATACAGAATGGTGTCGTCTGCGTAGAGGTGGATCAGGGAATCGCCCGCAGCAAGAGCAACATCATTGATATATACAGAGAAAAGAGTCGACCCGAGAATTGAACCCTGTAGCACCCCCATAGAGACTGCCAGAGGACCAGACAGCATGCCCTCCGATTTGACACACTGAACTATGTCTGCAAAGTAGTTGGTGAACCAGGCGAGGCAGTCATCAGAAAAACCGAGGCTACTGAGTCTGCCGATAAGAATATGGTGATTGACAGAGTCGAAAGCCTTGGCAAGGTCGATGAAGACGGCTGCACAGTACTGTCTTTTATCGATAGCGGTTATGATATCGTTTAGTACCTTGAGCGTGGCTGAGGTGCACCCGTGACCGGCTCGGAAACCAGATTGCACAGCGGAGCAGGTACGGTGGGATTCGAGATGGTCAGTGACCTGTTTGTTGATTTGGCTTTCGAAGACCTTAGATAGGCAGGGCAGGATGGATATAGGTCTGTAACAGTTTGGGTCCAGGGTGTCTCCCCCTTTGAAGAGGGGGATGACTGCAGCAGCTTTCCAATCCTTGGGGATCTCAGACGATATGAAAGAGAGGTTGAACAGGCTGGTAATAGGGGTTGCGACAATGGCGGCGGATAGTTTCAGAAATAGAGGGTCCAGATTGTCAAGCCCAGCTGATTTGTATGGGTCCAGGTTTTGCAGCTCTTTCAGAACATCTGCTATCTGGATTTGGGTAAAGGAGAACCTGGAGAGGCTTGTGTGAGTAGCTGCGGGGGGGGGGGGGGGGGGCGGAGCTGTTGGCCGAGGTTGGAGTAGCCAGGAGGAAGGCTTGGCCAGCCGTTGAGAAATGCTTGTTGAAGTTTTCGATAATCATGGATTTATCGGTGGTGACCGTGTTACCTAGCCTCAGTGCAGTGGGCAGCTGGGAGGAGGTGCTCTTGTTCTCCATGGACTTCACAGTGTCCCAGAACTTTTTGGAGGTAGAGCTACAGGATGAACATTTCTGCCTGAAGAAGCTGGCCTTTGCTTTCCTGACTGACTGCGTGTATTGGTTCCTGACTTCCCTGAACAGTTGCATATTGCGGGGACTATTCGATGCTATTGCAGTCCGCCACAGGATGTTTTTGTGCTGGTCGAGGGCAGTCAGGTCTGGAGTGAACCAAGGGCTATATCTGTTCTTAGTTCTGCATTTTTTGAACGGAGCATGCTTATCTAAAATGGTGAGGAAGTTACTTTTAAAGAATGACCAGGCATCCTCAACTGACGGGATGAGGTCAATGTCCTTCCAGGATACCCGGGCCAGGTCGATTAGAAAGGCCTGCTCGCAGAAGTGTTTTAGGGAGCGTTTGATAGTGATGAGGGGTGGTCGTTTGACTGTGGATCTGTAGCGGATACAGGCAATGAGGCAGTGATCGCTGAGATCCTGGTTGAAGACAGCGGAGGTGTATTTGGAGGGCCAGTTGGTCAGGATGACGTCTATGAGGGTGCCCTTGTTTACAGATTTAGGGTTGTACCTGGTGGGTTCCTTGATGATTTGTGTGAGATTGAGGGCATCTAGCTTAGATTGTAGGACTGCCGGGGTGTTAAGCATATCCCAGTTTAGGTCACCTGACAGAACAAACTCTGAAGCTAGATGGGGGGCAATCACAAATGGTGTCCAGGGCACAGCTGGGAGCTGAGGGGGGTCGGTAGCAGGCGGCAACAGTGAGAGACTTATTTCTGGAGAGTGTCATTTTTTAAATTAGTAGTTCGAACTGTTTGGGTATGGACCTGGAAAGTATGACATTACTTTGCAGGCTATCTCTGCAGTAGACTGCAACTCCTCCCCCTTTGGCAGTTCTATCTTGACGGAAAATGTTATAGTTGGGTATGGAAATCAAATAATTTTTGGTGGCCTTCCTGAGCCAGGATTCAGACACGGCAAGGACATCAGGGTTAGCAGAGTGTGCTAAAGCAGTGAGTAAAACAAACTTAGGGAGGAGGCTTCTGATGTTGACATGCATGAAACCAAGGCTTTTCGATCACAGAAGTCAACAAATGAGGGTGCCTGGGGACATGCAGGGCCTGGGTTTACCTCCACATCACCCGCGGAACAGAGGAGGAGTAGTATGAGGGTGCGGCTAAAGGCTATCAAAACTGGTCGCCTAGAGCGTTGGGGACAAAGAATAAAAGGAGCAGATTTCTGGGCATGGTGGAATATATTCAGGGCATAATGCGCAGACAGGGGTATGGTGGGGTGCGGGTACAGCAGAGGTAAGCCCAGGCACTGGGTGATGATAAGAGAGGTTGTATCTCTGGATATGCTGGTTGTAATGGGTGAAGTCACCGCATGTGTGGGAGGTGGGACAAAGGACGTATCAGGGGTATGAAGAGTGGAACTAGGGGCTCCATTGTAAACTAAAACAATGATAACTAACCTGAACAACAGTATACAAGGCATATTGACATTTGAGAGAGACATACAGCGAGGCATACAGTAATCACAGGTGTTGATTGGGAGAGCTAGCTAAACCAGTAGGTGAGACAACAACAGCTAATCAGCTAGCACAACAACAGCAGGTAAAATGGCGTTGACTAGGCAGAGAGGGTCGGATTAACTACACACAGAGCCTGAGTGCGGCTGGGGCCGACAGATAAAACATAAACAAACAGAATGGAGTACCGTGATTAATGGACAGCCAAGCAGGCATCAGCTATGTAGCCAAGTGATCACAGTGTCCAGGGGGCAGCGGTGGATGGGACAGGGAAGCTAGACTGGCGAGTATTATCCAGGCTAAAAAAACTGGCTGGCTGTACAGAAGGTAAAAGCCACTAGCAGTGGCTAACAATGACTAAATAGCTTGTAGCTAGTTAGCTGGTTGGCTTCTGGAGGTTCTTGAATGTGTTCTAAAAATTAGAAATAATAGCGATTCCGTATCACATTGGGTGAGGCAGGTTACCGGAAGGTATAATCAAATTTAAAATCGAAAAGAGATTGAAAGTAAATATGGGTCCAGTGAGTGGATGGGCTGGCTGGGGACGCAGCGATTCAGACAGTTAGCAGGCCTGTGCTAACAAGCTAACAGTTAGTAGGCCGGGGCTAAACAAGCTAGCAGTTAGCAGGCCGAATTAGCAAGCAAGCAGATAGCAAGGGCTAGAAAGTTAGCCTTTGGGGGACGTCGCGTTGGGGGTTAAGTCTGTTTATGCCTCTTCATGCGGTGACATCGATAGACCGGTCGTGGGTCCGGATATTGTAGCCCAGGAGTATGCTTTGGTGGTAGCACAGGAGCTCTGGCCGGGCTAGCTTCAAGCTAAGTGGATGGAAACTCTAGCCAGGAGTAGTCATCCAGGGTTGCGGTTAGCTAGTTGTGAAGATCCAGATGAAAAAGTTCTGTTTGCGGTGGGAATCCGGGGATAAAAATAATAGGTCCGTTATGCTCTGGTTAGATTTCGCGTTGTTCGAACTGGCGAGATCTTTCCGAGCTAAAGGTTAGCTGATGACCGCTAGCAATGGTTTGCTGACTGATAGCTGGTAGTTAGCTGGCTAGCTTCAGTTGAGGGGTTCCGGATCTGAAGTAAATATAAATCCAGATCCAGATCCACGCTACATTGGGTGAGGCGGGTTGCAGGAGAGTATTTAGATGTTGAGGTTTAGAAAAATGTTTTAAAAGATATGCGAAGAAAAATATGTTAAAAAAAACGAATATATACAAGGGACACGACACGACAAGACGTCTGACTGCTACGCCATCTTGGGTAAATGAGGGATAGTGGGTGACAGCAGGTGCTTCATGGCTATGCCTCCGTAGGATGACACTGCTCCCATCCACAGTACACAAGTGGTCACTGAATGGTTTGATGAGCATTAAAACGATGTAAACCTTATGCCATGGTTGTCTCAGTCACCAGATCTCAACCCAATTGAACACTTATGGGAGATTCAGGAGCGGCGTCTGAAACAGCGTTTTCCATCAACAAAACACCAAATTATGGAATTTCTGTAAGACACTATGTTGGTGTTTCCTTTATTTTGGAAGTTACCTGTACTTGGTTAGTAGAGGGTATCAGAGGCAGAATTACTTCTATCACTGAAATGTAATCAATTGTTGCTGAATTGTTATCTGTTTTATATACAGTATATATATATACAGTGCCTTGCGAAAGTATTCGGCCCCCTTGAACTTTGTGACCTTTTGCCACATTTCAGGCTTCAAACATAAAGATATAAAACTGTATTTTTTTGTGAAGAATCAACAACAAGTGGGACACAATCATGAAGTGGAACGACATTTATTGGATATTTCAAACTTTTTTAACAAATCAAAAACTGAAATATTGGGCGTGCAAAATTATTCAGCCCCCTTAAGTTAATACTTTGTAGCGCCACCTTTTGCTGCGATTACAGCTGTAAGTCGCTTGGGGTATGTCTCTATGAGTTTTGCACATCGAGAGACTGAAATTTTTTCCCATTCCTCCTTGAAAAACAGCTCGAGCTCAGTGAGGTTGGATGGAGAGCATTTGTGAACAGCAGTTTTCAGTTCTTTCCACAGATTCTCGATTGGATTCAGGTCTGGACTTTGACTTGGCCATTCTAACCTGGATATGTTTATTTTTGAACCATTCCATTGTAGATTTTGCTTTATGTTTTGGATCATTGTCTTGTTGGAAGACAAATCTCCGTCCCAGTCTCAGGTCTTTTGCAGACTCCATCAGGTTTCCTTCCAGAATGGCCCTGTATTTGGCTCCATCCATCTTCCCATCAATTTTAACCATCTTCCCTGTCCCTGCTGAAGAAAAGCAGGCCCAAACCATGATGCTGCCACCACCATGTTTGACAGTGGGGATGGTGTGTTCAGGGTGATGAGCTGTGTTGCTTTTACGCCAAACATAACGTTTTGCATTGTTGCCAAAAAGTTCAATTTTGGTTTCATCTGACCAGAGCACCTTCTTCCACATGTTTGGTGTGTCTCCCAGGTGGCTTGTGGCAAACTTTAAACAACACTTTTTATGGATATCTTTAAGAAATGGCTTTCTTCTTGCCACTCTTCCATAAAGGCCAGATTTGTGCAATATACGACTGATTGTTGTCCTATGGACAGAGTCTCCCACCTCAGCTGTAGATCTCTGCAGTTCATCCAGAGTGATCATGGGCCTCTTGGCTGCATCTCTGATCAGTCTTCTCCTTGAATGAGCTGAAAGTTTAGAGGTACGGCCAGGTCTTGGTAGATTTGCAGTGGTCTGATACTCCTTCCATTTCAATATTATCGCTTGCACAGTGCTCCTTGGGATGTTTAAAGCTTGGGAAATATTTTTGTATCCAAATCCGGCTTTAAACTTCTTCACAACAGTGTCTCGGACCTGCCTGGTGTGTTCCTTGTTCTTCATGATGCTCTCTGCGCTTTTAACGGACCTCTGAGACTATCACAGTGCAGGTGCATTTATACGGAGACTTGATTACACACAGGTGGATTGTATTTATCATCATTAGTCATTTAGGTCAACATTGGATCATTCAGAGATCCTCACTGAACTTCTGGAGAGAGTTTGCTGCACTGAAAGTAAAGGGGCTGAATAATTTTATATATATATATATATATATATATATATACAGTTGAAGTCGGAAGTTTACATACACCTTAGCCAAATACATTTAAACTCAGTTTTTCACAATTCCTGACATTTAATCCGAGTAAAAATTCGAGGTAATCAGGTGGAGTCCAGGTGAATCTCATGAGGCGCAGGTGCGCGTAACGATGGTGGCAAGTGTGCGTAATAATCTGGAGCACTCGACATCTCCAGATGCAAGCATTTTCCATTTTCCAAGTGATTCTCTTTCATTGGGTCTACATTTGGCTCGACATCTCCAGATTATTATGCACACCTGCCACCATCGTTACGCGCACCTGCGCCTCATGAGATTCACCTGGACTCCACCTGATTACCTCCCCTATATCTGTCACTCCCTTTGGTTCTTTACTCAGGCGATATTGTTTCTGCTTCTGTTTCATTTCTGTGCTCTACTCTTGTTTCTTGTTTTGTTCCATGTTCGTTTATTTATTAAATTCACTCCCTGTACTTCCCACTGCCGACGCAACCGGGGATGCTTTAGCTGGCTCTTCAGGCTCCCAAGCTTCAGCTGGCTCGACAGGTGTCCACGCCTCGGTTGGCTCGTCAGGTTCCCATGCCTCAAATGGCTCGACAGGTTTCCAAACGTTGGCTCATCAGGCTTCCGTGCCTCAGCCGGCTCGTCCGGCTCCCGTGCCTCAGCCGGCTCGTCTTTGAAGAATCTCAAATATAAAATATATTTTGATTTGTTTAGCACTTCTTTGGTTACTACATGATTCCATATGTGTTATTTAATAGTTTCGATGTCTTCGCTATTATTCTACAATGTAGAAAATAGTACAAATAAAGAACAACCCTGTAATGAGTAGGTGTGTCCAAACGTTTGACAGGTACTAATATAAACACATGATGCTTCCGCTCAATAACATGTAAAAGCTGGGCTTATGTCAATGACTGGAAATAGACCAACATACAGTAAAAACAATGTAGTGATCTTACTGAAAGAGGAGGAGGTGACACAGGGCAGAAGTGACTTACGTTTGGATAGGTTTGGATAAGGACAAGGACCACAAATGGCTAAGTGTTCTTGAGGGAAACGCAAACAGTTGTCTGAGATTTCAGAGACAAATGCAGAGTGTTGTCGGTGAGGGAGGGTTCCAGCTCAGAAGGTGCGGGACTGGGCAGAGCCGCCAGCCAAGGGGGAGAGCGGTGGTGTGTGGTTGGATGGTATAAGGGGGAGAGCAGCGGCGTGTGGTTGGATGGTATCCTTGGGAAAGTTTGCAGCTCGGCTCTCGGTATCTGGATCTCAGCTTGGGACAAATACCACATGGAAACGAGAGGAAACCCGCTAGAGTGGAGAGGGCCGCGCGCTGGAATGTTGAACTTCAAATGGAAAATGCTTGCAGCTGTTAGCCGCTTTCTGTTTGCTTATTTCTCTCATTTCTTTCTGTGTCCAAGTGATTCTCTTTCATTGGGTCTACATTTGGCTGATACCCTGTGGATGAATCCCCCATGTCCTGCTTACGATTGGGGCTTTCGTCAGCCCAGAGCAGACTGCCCTACACCAATGTAGACAATGTGTAGAGTCATACAGGAAACTTCTGTCTGCCCCACAGGAACAACAACAACATCCCAACATCAACAATCCCCATAACTCCAGACCTTCAGACCATCCACCCATCTCGTCTGAAGTCTGATTGCCCTGGTTTGGCCAGAGTTCAAATGAACTTCCAGAGCATTTGTCTACAGAGGTTGCGAATGAGCACACTCTAATGAGCCTGTGGGTTGGAAGGGTTCTGAATCACTGAGAGAGCCCCATTCTAGTGACTCTACGTCCGTTTCCAGATGCATCAAAACCTCAGCCACATGCAGATCACACACCCAGTCACCCAGTGCAAGTGGCAGGTTTCCCTCTGGGCCTCTGATCAGCCTGAGATACAGCTCCATTTGGCACTCCCAATTAATGGGTGGGTCCAACTGTGCATGTTTTCCAAGCCCACATCTATCTCTCCAGTCTTGGGCTGGCTGAGGATTTCTCATAGAACGGCAGCATCACCAGGTTGTAGTCAGAGTCTGAGAAATTCACTTAGCTGCCTAAACAGACCAAAATAGAGAGCCCTTTACTGTGGTCTTGATTATTCTGTGCCTTTCCCTCCAAAACATATGGTAAATTGTTGTTTGTTATAATTGTTATACTTTTGTATCATGCTCATACTGTACAACTGTCTCATTTCACAGCTGTTTTATTGTGGTTATCTGTTGTTGTTTGTCTTGCTGTTTTTTGATGGTGACCACGAAGGGACGACCCAATGCTGTTTGGTTCTTACATGTGCTCTTCATTGTTTGTCCACAGTGTTTGTCTAGTCATGGTCACTTATGCAATAGAACAATACAAGGGCTGAATAAACTGTTCATTACTCAAGTCTGAACCAGTAGAGAAACCCCTTCCCACTGTGGTATCCTGCAGGATTGCTCCCTTTCTGTTCCTTATGTGTGTGTGCTTACGTGCGTGCACGTGCGTTTCTTGGTCCTATTAAAAAACGTGTTGTTACTAATCTACTTCCGTGTCTTTTCGCTGCTTCTGATAACGGCATCCTCTTGCTGGTACTGGTGCGCATAAATACAAAGGAGAAAGAGAACCTACCACAGTCAGGGACTTTGTAGATCACTCTGTTCTGCCACAGCTAACCAGGACCATTTGGTGTCTTGTTTCTGCATGCTCCTTCTTTACCCTCTATCCTTTCCCGGCTTTCACTATTTTTATTCACTCTCCTTCTTGTCTGGGTTATGGCAATTTTACATTGTTTTGTTTGAAATCAGCTCTCTGTGGGCTAGGGGGCAGAGGTTGGCGTGACCATAGGGGAGTTGTGTGCATGTGTTGCTGAACGTACAGGGTACTCAGGAGGTCTGTGAAGAGGTTTGGCCTCCCTCCGACAAGAGGGATTGATTGGGGAGGTATTTTAGAGGAAAGTGGAAAAGTAAAGAATATATAAAAATAATACTCTAAAAATATCAATGGGGGGGGTGCCCCCGGGCTTCACCATGCTCTCAACCCCCTTTGAAGAGATGCAGGAAAATAAGTCTTACCCTTGTGACCCCTCATCATTCACCAGTCCCAACGCTGATAACAAAAGACAGAAAAAGCTGACCGGGCAGATTTGGTGCAGATTGTAGAGCAAGTTTCATCCATCTCTGTTCTTTGTGAGCTAGGTGGACTGCCGTTTCCCTCAGACTCCTGTGTGTGGGGCAGGGCAGATGCAGGGGCTGCGAGCTGAGACAGCAGCAGAGTGTAGGTGGAGGTCTTTGTCTGTGACCAGGGGTTTCTTCTCTTCTCTGACAGCAGGGCCAGATGAGTTGCTGCTCTGGGGGTAACAGGGAGAACAAAGCCTGCAATGCCAAACCTGCAGGCCTCAGTGTCTGGACTGTGGGGACTGGGACCGAGCCTGTCAGCTTAGACTGATGTGGACACTTTGCTTAGAATTAGCTAAGCTCACGGACCGCTCTGGAGACAGTGGATGTGTGATGCATTTCTGTTGGCACACTTTGACAAGCAACTGCTCACTGCAACACACCGACATAGAAGCTATGTTAAATTCTATCAAACCTAGTACTGATGTGCTTAGGTTAGCTTGTGCACTTGTGTCTTCTTTGGCCTGTTAATCATTTAGAAAATTCGACCGTTGTCAGTTACAGGTACCTACCGATTAGACCTGACAATTTAAAAAAAAAATCTCATTTTGGCTAGCGTGTCTGTACACAATGCCCTTATATAGCAGGGCTCGACAACAGCCGGCCCACGGGCCAAAACCGGGCCGGCCGGCAAGTGATTTTCTTTGGGCCCTCCAAAGTAAAAAATAAAATAAAAGTCTGGAAAATCACCAGGAATTCAGCAAAAATATACATATTTCGAAAATCTATTTCAAAGTATTCCCACAAATAAAAAGAGATGTGAACGTTTCTCAGTGTAATCAAGGTATGACATGATTGTTATTTCCAAATACAATCTTTCTTTGGGCTTAGTTGTAGTCATTTTGCAGTGTACTAATTATGTTCTGGACCCCCGACCATCCGCTCCGACAAAAATCAGCCCACGGCTGAATCTAGTTGCCTACCCGTTATATAGTCTTCATTGCCAAGGCCTTACATAAATGCACAAATCTCTCCCATCTGCCCCTAGTGTGGCTGAGGACAGAGTATGGCAATGACGAGGTTAAGTCTGGGCATATTGACTAAGAGAGCTTTGCATCATGTAAACATGTTATCGGGAGGTACAGTGCCTTGCAGAAGTATTCATCCCTCTTGGGGTTTTTCCTGTTTTGTTGCATTACAACCTGTAATTTAAATAGATTTTTATTTGGATTTCATATAATGGACATACACAAAATAGTCCAAATTGGTGAAGTGAAATTTAAAAAATTAAAAAAAAATTAAAACGGAGAAGTGGTGCGTACATATATATTCACCCCCTTTGCGATGAAGCCCCTAAATAAGATATGGTACAACCAATTACCTTCAGAAGTCACATAATTAGTTAAATATAGTCCACCTGTGTGCAATCTAAGTGTCACAAGATCTGTCACATGATCTCAGTATATATACACCTGTTCTGAAAGGCCCCAGAGTCTGCAACACCAAGCAAGTGGCACCATAATGACCAAGGGGCTCTTTGAAACAGGTCAGGGACAAAGTTGTGGAGAGGTACAGATCAGGGTTGGGTTATAAATAAATATCTGCAACTTTGAACATCCCACGGAGCACCATTAAATCTATTATTAAAAAAATTGAAAGAATATGGCACCACAACAAACCTGCCAAGAGAGGACCGCCCACCAAAACTTACGGACCAGGCAAGGAGGGCATTAATCAGAGGCAACAAAGAGACCAACGATAACCCTGAAGGAGCTGCAAAGCTTCACAGCGGAGATTGGAGTATCTGTCCATAGGACCACTTTAAGCTGTACACTCCACAGAGCTGGGCTCTACAGAAGAGTGGACAGAAAAAAGCCATTGCTTAAAGAAAAGAATAAGCAAACACGTTTGGTGTTCACCAAAAGGCATGTGGGAGACTCCCCAAACATATGGAAGAAGATACTCTAGTCAGATGAGACTAAAATTGAGCTATGTCTGGCGCAAACCCAACACCTCTCATTGCCCCGAGAACAACATGACCACAGTGAGGCAATAATGGTGGCAGCATCATGCTGATAGGATGTTTTTCATCGGCAGGGACTGGGAAACTGGGCAGAATTGAAGGAATGATGGATGGCGCTAAATACAGGGAAATTCTTGAGGGAAACCTGTTTCAGTCTTCCAGAGATTTGAGACTGGGACAGAGGTTCACCTTCCAGCAGGACAATGACCGTAAGCATACTGCTAAAGCAACACTCGAGTGGTTTAAGGGGAAACATTTAAATGTCTTGGAATAGCCTAGTCAAAGACCAGACCTAAATCCAATTCAGAATCTGTGGTATGACTTAAAGATTAGTGTACTCCAGTGGAACCCATCCAACTTGAAGAAGCTGGAGCAGTTTTGCCTTGAAGAATGGGCAAAAATCACAGTGGCTAGATTTGCCAAGCTTATAGAGACATACACCAAGAGACTTGCAGCTGTCATTGCTGTTATGCACGCTCAAGTTGTCTTATTTCTTGTTTGTTTCACAATAAAAAAATATTTTGCATCTTCAAGGTGGTAGGCATGCTGTGTAAATCAAATGAAAGAACCACCCCCCAAAAAATCTATTTTAATTCCAGGTTGTATGGCAGCAAAATAGGAAAAATGCCAAGGGGGTGAATACTTTCGCAAAGCACTGTAAATCGGCTCACATTTAGACCTGGACATCTGGTCCTGTGCATACAAGCAAGTAGTCAATGGCTCTGGCTTATGCACTAGGCTTTGTCTCCAGTGCGTGTAGGAAAGTTGGAGAAGTCGAAGGGGGACTAAATAAAGAAGTCACTGTTTCCTATTTTTCTGTGTTTCATGTGTGATGCAGTGAGGCAGCATGTGTAGAACGAGCCAAAATAATATGAGCAGAAAAATAAATATATAAACAAAGGAAAATTATCCCCAAATTTCATACTGGGTTCCCTCATTATGTGATTATAGAAAACAATGCAGCTCCCTGACAAATGAACTAACGCTGTTGATGATTTAGAACACTCTTATTGACTGGGCTTGGAATACGCTTGCCTTGCATTTTAACTGTTTAAGAAGGAATCCATGGAGAGGAGACAGACACTAAATCATATTAATGTACGTCCTCTCCCACCACAGTTTTAACTGCGAGGGAAAATGTGCTCTAAGGAGTGTCAAAACAGAAAGATCATCCATTTGCAAAGCGAAGACAGATTTAAAATGCCCTTTTTTATGCAAATCACACAATTTTGTGATGTAAAATGTACAGGTTGGCTTATCTATTTAGGAGGATGCTTTTAGCCTGATTCAGACCACATATTTCCTGTTTCAGCCTTTTGAATTACAATTTCATTTACTCCTGAGGTGCTGACTTTCTGCACCCTCGACAACTACTGTGATTATTATTATTTGACCATGCTGGTCATTTATGAACATCAAATCGTCATGACCAAATCGTCATGACACCCATTCATGATGGTGTTGTGGGCCAAGGGGAGAGAGAGTGAGAGGGAGTGATAGAGAGAGTGCAGGAAAGAAAGAGAAAAAGGGCAATAAAAATATGTAAAGAGCGATAGAAAGATGGAATGAACGATTGAAAGAGAGAGAAAGAGCAATAGAAAGAGGAAGATCAATAGAAGGAGAGCGATAGAAAGAGTGATAAGAATAGAGAGAGAGAGTAAATAGGATTACTCTGCTTTGCCACCTGAGGGGATGTAGCTAGCAGTGTTTGAGGGTTGCCAGGACAACAGCTGACAACGCTGCCACTGAGGGGATGTAGCTAGCAGTGATTGAGAGTTATCAGGACAACAGCTGACAACGCTGCCACTGCCGAGAGGAAGAGGGCTTGTTTTAATATTCTATATGGGAGGTAGCTAGCCAAGTAGATAGCCTCCAGTGCTCTGGCTATGGGATGAGCTTAGAAATGGTCAGTGGGACCGAGGTGCCCTACAGGTCTAAGCCATGGCTGGTGCCGCTGCACCCCATGTCCACAGAGGGGTGAGTCAGGGGAGAACGGCCTGTGTACTGACCAACACCCCACAGCAGGAGACCTACAACCCACCATTAACCCCTCCAACTCATCCACAGGCTTTAGTTTTTTATGAAGAAGATGCTTTTCGTATCATCAGATGTTCTGAATTGCTTCTCTTGTTGCTTCTTTTATTAACAATGTGATTTAAGTTCAGAAGGGCATAAATGGAAGAGAGAAATACTCCCAAATATTTCAGTATTTGACAACTTGAGTTATTTCATTTGGATGTTTTGCATCATGGAACCCCTTTGATAATTCATGAATGATTCCTGTTCATGGGTCTGATCCTCTTAATTGCTGACCACTGTTTTGCTACACATGTATTGGTTATTGTGTGAACATGAGACTTGAGCCATGAAGGGGAAAGTGTTTGTTTCAATGAGCAGCCTGTCTTGTTGACATTGAAAAGTTCTAGGATTTGGTCCAAGCCGAGTCAAGTGGGACTTTGAATGCTTTGATGTCTAAACTAAGAGATTCTTACTGGAGATTACATGGGTTATCAAATCCTCTGGCCCCTTTATGAATTGAGGGCATTTTTTTATTGACCATTCCATTGCATTGGCAAACTTTGGGCAGTGGGCTACATTGGTCCATCCCTAAGGGTCGTTTGTTGGATCAATGGATACTACTCACTGGAATGTGTTCCATGACGCCATCGAGACAGAAGTTCTTCCAGAGTTTTCCCAGCTTAGACCTGACCTAACTGTGCACCATGTCAAAATGGCCGCATTATTTTTGGATAGAGATTGAATGGTCTGTTGTTGACTCCCTATCCTACGCTGTGTACTGGAGTCCCTCTACAATTCTCCAGCTGCTCCTCTCTTCCCCAGCGCTTTCTCTCCATTGCCCCAATGCACGTCCCTCTGTCCTCACCCAGAATGCTCTCTTGCTGTGGATGGATGGCCCCTGAACAGGTCTTGTCTCAGTTCCATTAGTCTGTGTCGGCTGGCCTGACCTTTGTCTGTGTGGAATGTTGTCACTTTGTACATCCTCCTATGAGTTATCGGACTGAAATTAATGGAGGTCAAGACAGACCCACTCAGTTCTCACCAGAGAATGAAACTGTTAACTAGACTTATTGTCAGGTCTTTCAAAGAACATTAGGCCGGTTTTAGATGTTTGGGTACAACTAGTGTTATTTGAGTACAGTACAAGCTATTTTGGTTCAGTTGGACAGCAGCAGTCAAGAGTAGAGACCAACAGCTGATGGAGTTGTTGAGGGAAACTCATGGTTAAGGGAGCAAAACAACCCCAAGAGGTTAACTTAGCAGCACCATCTGTGTTACAGCTCTCATCATCTGCATCTTGTTGCTTTCAGAAGCCATTTACAGGCACCCCCTATCCACAACATCAGTCTGAGATGAGTCACGAAGGAAAGGTGCAGCCAGCCTGCTAGTGACAATGCCAGTGGGTGAATAACAGTCAGTGTTTAGGATGGCGTTACATGTATATGAGGAGACCACATCATGATCATGGGAGGAGTCAGGGACACTGTTGGTGACGAGCTTGCCCCAAACTGGGAGCTTAGTCATAATTTCTCTGCTCTGGAGATCTACTGATTTGAAATGTTATTGTTGACTCGTTTGATCCACATCTCTGACAGGGCTGATGATACCGGATAAGACAGGAGAAATACTCCAGATATAACAGACTGACCCTAGCACCCCAACACAAACTATTGCAGCATAAATACTGGCGGCTGAGACAGGAGGAGACACTGTGGCACCATACCCCCGGACAGGACCAAACAGGCAGGATATAACCCCACCCACTTTGCGAAAGCACAGGCCCCACACTACTAAAGGGATATCTTCAACCACCAAAAACAAGGCCGAGTATAGTCCACGAAGATCTCCCCCACGACACGAACCCAAGGGGGTTTGTCCATCTGTAGAGACAAACTGATATCTTTCTGACAGATAAGATCTAAACCAGGCCAGAACTTGTCCGTGTAGACCAATTTGGGTTTCCAATCTCTCCAAAAGAATGTGGTGATCGATGGTATCAAAAGCAGCTCTAAGGTCTAGGAGCATAAGAACAGATTTAGAGCCTTGGTCTGACACCATTAAAAAGTAATTTACTCCCTTCACAAATGCAGTCTCAGGGCTGTGATGGGGTCTAAAACCAGACTGAAGCATTTCATATACATTGTTTGTCTTCAGGAAGGCAATGAGTTGCTGTGCAGCAGTTTTTTTCCAAAATTTTGAGAGGAATGGGAGATTCGATATAGGCCGATAGTTTTTTATATTTTCTGGGTCAAGGTTTGACCTTTTCAAGAAAGGCTTTATTACTGCTACTTTTAGTGAGTTTGGTACACATCCGGTGGATAGGGAGCTGTTTATTATGTTCAACATAGGAAGGCCAAGCACAGGAAGCAGATCTTTCAGTAGTTTAGTTGGAATAGGGTCCAGTATGCAGCTTGAAGGTTTAAAGGCCATGACTATTTTCATCAATGTGTTAAGAGATATATTATTAAAAAACTTGAGTGTCTCCCTTGATCCTAGGTCCTGGCAGTGTTGTGCAGACTCAGGACAACTGAGGTTTGGATAAATACGCAGATTTAAGAGGAGTCTGCAATTTGCTTTCTAATGATCATGATCTTTTCATCAAAGAAGTTCATGAATTTATCACTGCTTAAGTGAAAGCCATCCTCTCTTGGGGAATGCTGCTTTCTAGTTAGCTTTGCGACAGTATCAAAAATAAATGTAGGTTTGTTCTTATTTTCCTCAATTAAGTTGAAAAATAGGATGATCGAGCAGCAGTGAGGGCTCTTCGATACTACACAAAAGACTTTCAGTTTGGTGTAGCGTCATTTCCGTTCCAAATTTCTGGAAGCTTGCGTCAGGGCTAGGGTTTTTTCTGTATACCAGGGAGCTAGTTTCTTATGACAAACGCTTTTTGTTTTTAGGGGTGCGACTGCATCTAGGGTATTACGCAAGGTTAAACTGAGTTCCTCAGTTAGGTGGTTAACTGAGTTTTGTACTCTGACATCCTTGGGTAGGTGGAGGGAGTCTAGAAGGGCATCTAGGAATCTTTGGGTTGTCCTTGGCTCTCTTGTAGAGTGTATCCATTGTTTTCAGTGCCATTATGTACTTGAGGAGCAGATTCAATGCATGAGCAGCACAGCCAATCATTGTGATGTGAGGGTAGGACTCCTCCACTTTAAACCAAACAGCCTTCATGTTCGCAGCATTGTCTGGTCACCAATGCAAATACATTCTGTGGTCCAAGGTCATTGATGACTGCCTTCAGCTCATCTGCAATTTAGAGACTGGTGTGTCTGTTGTCCCTTGTGTCTGTGCTCTTGTAGAATACTGGTTGAGGGATGGAGATGATGTAGTTAATTATTCCTTGCCCACGAACATTCAACCACCCATTAGAGATGACTGCAATACAGTCTGCTTTCTCTATGATTTGCTTGACCTTCCCTTGAACTCTGTTGAACTCTACATCCAGCAAATGAGTAGATAAAGCATGTCTGGTTGGAGGGGTGTATGCTGGGCAAAAAACAATCAGAAATCTCTTCCAATACATGTTGCCTGTGAGCATCAGAGGTGAACCAGTTGCATACACAGCTTGAGCAAGACATTCATCAGCATTTCTCTGACTACGTTCCTCCATTGAGTAAAAAAGACTTCTGATTCCAGGAGGACCATGAGCTGTTGCTATTGATAAGGTGTCTGATTCATCATTTTCACATCAAATAGAAGTAGAGGGACTTTTGTCAGAGGTTGCTTTTTGTGAGAGCGCTGAGGGAACTTTATGCACTTGGCCAGATGATTCTGTATCTTTGTTGCGTTCTTCACATATGATTTGGAACAGTATTTGAAAATGTACACAGCTTTTCCATCTACATTAGCTGCAGTGAAATGTCTCCACACATCAGATAGTGCCCGTGGCATTTTCCTGTGAAGATTAGATTTTCTTTTGTATTTTTTTTTTTACAGAAATGCCTTCTGGAACATGTGAACTTTCATGTGCCTTAATAACAAACTTGTATGCCTTCTGTAAATAACAATACAATTGTGAAATTAGCTAGCGGGAAGGCTAGCGGCAACCTTCCCGCTAGCCATGATTGGAACTAATTGCAAAAATCGATTGATGCAGCTGTACAAAGCCCATCTGTAAATAGCCCACCCAATCTACCTACCTCATCCCCCTATTGTTTTTATTTACTTTTCTGCTTTTTTTGCACACCAGTATTTCTACTTGCACATCACCATCTGCTCAACTATCACTCCAGTGTTAATTTGCTAAAATGTAATTACTTGCTACTATGGCCTATTTATTGCCTTACCACCTCACGCCATTTGCACACACTGTATATAGACTTTTTTTTCTCTATTGTGTTATTGACTGTATGCTTCTTTATTCCATGTGTAACTCTGTGTTGTTGTTTGTGTTGCACTGCTTTTCTTTACCTTGGCCAGGTCACAGTTGTAAATGAGAACTTGTTCTTAACTGGCCTACCTGGTTAAATAAAGGTGAAATAAATGTTAGCTAGCTAACACTGAACCTGGTTGGTTAGCTGCCTGCAAATTCATACAGGGTAGTAACGTTATGAGATGGGATTATGGTTCATTGTTTAGCTAGCTTCATGACTAAACAAAAGACTCCAATATGCAAATAACCATTTCAATAGAATGTTCATGATGCCACTGCGACAACTCAATATACGTAGCTGGTAAATTCACTCTGGCTATCTACTCCAATTGTGGAAAAGGTTAAGGGGTCTGAATACTTTCCAAAATGCACTGTATGTTTCCATTCACTTGTCCGGTGATATTTTGTGGACATTTAGAATGTTTGCATAGAAAACAGATGCACCAGCTGCCTGCTAGGGTGCGTTACTATCTTGTGCCGATAAAACAGCTGGACATAATGACGTCAAACAAAAAATATATATAATACAGTATATGTAAAAAAATATATATATATATAATACAGGGCAAAAACACACAGTGTCAAATAAAAACATAGCGGGTTAACGCACCCAAGAAAGCTAATTAAATTGTTGCCAGCAGCACACAGTTGCAATCACCAACGATCTGGATAACGTAAAAACAGCCTAACCAGCTCTGCTAGGGCGAGTAAAATGGTCAGTGAACCGTTTTTTCATTTGTGTCTGGCCAATGTTAGGCAGTTAGCTTGACTGCTGTTATTAGGTCAGAACACTTGGATCAACCCTACTCCTTGGACAGACTGTCCAGTGTGCGCTCTGAAAGCTCCGAGAGCGACATGCTCTGAATTTACGAATGGACAATCTGACAACGCTCTGAGTTTAGGAACGCCCAGAGCACACTCTGCCACTCCAGATTAAATTGAGGAATAGACACGTAGTATAAACCATCTTTTATTATTGAAATCTTTGGTTGTTTAGTACATGGCCTCACATGTGAATCCTTAAAGAGATGGGTGGGGCTGAAGCTTAAGACGGTGTGAACAATGCCGAATGGGTGTAGCCAAAGAGCTCTCCAGTAGGTGTACCAAAACGTTTCCCATTGCTTCTCAACTGTAGTGTATGATAATCCATTTAGTCTCTACTTTCATCCACAATTTCAAATGTTGCTACATAAGACCGAATCGAGCCGGTTGGTCACAAATGGTGATTGCCAATACTTTGGAAGGTACACGGGGCACCAGATGTGATCACAATGCTGTGCAGCCATATTCATTGACCTGGCCAAGGCTTTTGACTCTGTCAATCACCACATCCTCATCGGCAGACTCGATAGCCTTGGTTTCTCAAATGATTGCCTCGCCTGGTTCACCAACTACTTCTCTGATAGAGTTCAGTGTGTCAACTCGGAGGGCCTGTTGAAAGACTTTCTCCCTCACTAGCTTTAAGCACCAGCTGTCAGAGCAGCTCACAGATTACTGTACCTGTACATAGCCCATCTATAATTTAGCCCAAACAACTACCTCTCCCACTACTGTATTTATTTATTTAGCTCCTTTGCACCCCATTATTTCTATCTCAAACCTTGCACATTCTTCCACTGCAAATCTACCATTCCAGTGTTTTACTTGCTATATTGTATTTACTTCGCCACCATTGCATTTTGTTTGGCCTTTACCTCCCTTATCTTATCTCACCTCATTTGCTCACATTGTATATAAACTTATTTTTCTACTGTGTTGTTGACTGTATGTTTGTTTTACTCCATGTGTAACTCTGTTGTTGTGTGTGTCGAGCTGCTTTGCTTTGTCTTGGCCAGGTCGCAGTTGTGAATGAGAACTTGTTCTCCACTTGCCTACCTGGTTAAATAACAGTGAAATAAAAATAAATACAAATCTACACACAATACCCTATAAAGACACAGCAAAAATATTTTTATTTTATTTTTTACAAAATGTATAAAATCCAAAACTGATATCACATTTACATAAGTATTCATACCCTTTACTCAGTACTTTGTTGAAGCACCTTTGGTTGCGATTACAGCCTCAAGCCTTCTTGGGTGTGATGCTACAAGCTAGGCACTAGAGGTCGACTGATTAATCGGATTAATTAGGGCCGATTTCAAGTTTTCTTAACAATCGGAAATCGGTATTTTTGGACACTGACTTGGCCGATTAAAAAATATATATAAAACATTTTTTACGCCTTTATTTAATCTTTATTTAACTAGGAAAGTCAGTTAAGAACACATTCTTATTTTCAATGACGGCCTAGGTGGGTTAACTGCCTTGTTCAGTGGCAGAACTACAGATTTTTACCTTGTCAGCTCGGGGATTCAATCTTGCAACCTTACAGTTAACTCGTCCAACGCTTTAACCACCTGATCACATTGCACTCCACGAAAAGCCTGCCTGTTACACGAATGCAGTAAGCCAATGTAAGTTGCTAGCTAGCATTAAACTTATCTTATAAAAAACAATCAATCATAATCACTAGTTAACTACACATGGTTGATGATATTACTAGTTTATCTAGCGTGTCCTGCGTTGCATATAATCGATGCGTTGCGTATTCATGAAAAAGGACTCGTTGCTCCAATGTGTACCTAACCATAAACATCAATACACAGAATTATACATTTTTAAACCTGCATATTTAGCTAAGAGAAATCCAGATTAGCAGGCAATATTAACAAGGTGAAATTGTGTCACTTCTCTTGCATTCATTGCACGCGGAGTCAGTGTATATGCAACAGTTTGGGCCGACTAATTTGCCAGAATTTTACATAATTATGACAACATTGAAGGTTGTGCAATGTAACAGGAATATTTAGACTTATGGATGCCAGCCGTTAGATAAAATACGGAATGGTTCCGTATTTCACTGAAAGAATAAACGTCTTGTTTTCGAGATGATAGTTTCCGGATTCTACCATATTAATGACCTAAGGCTCGTATTTCTGTGTGTTATGTTATAACTAGGTCTATGATTTGATAGAGCAGTCTGACTGAGTGGTGGTAGGCAGCAGCAGGCTCATAAGCATTCATTCTAACAGCACTGTCGTGCGTTTTGCCAGCAGCTCTTCGTTGTGCTTCAAGCATTGCGCTGTTTATGACTTCAAACCTATCAACTCCCGAGATTAGGCTAATAGCGTTTCAAACGTCACTCGCTCTGAGACTTGGAGTGGTTGTTCCCCTTGCTCTGCATGGGTAACGCTGCTTCGAGGGTGGCTGTTGTCGATGTGTTCCTGGTTCGAGCCCAGGTAGGAGCGAGGAGAGGGACGGAAGCTATACTGTTACACTGGCAATACCAAAGTGCCTATAAGAACATCCGATTAATCGTATCGGCTTTTTTTGGGCCCTCCAATAAATCGGTATCGGCGTTGAAAAATCATAAATCGGTCGACCTCTACTAGGCACACCTGTATTTGGGGAGTTTCTCTCATTCTTCTCTGCAGATCCTCTCAAGCTCTGTCAGGTTGAATGGGGAGTGTCGCTGCACAGCTATTTTCAGGTCTCTCCAGAGATGTAAGATCGGGTTCAAGTCCGGGCTCTGGCTGGGCCACTCAACGACATTCAGAGCCACTCCTGCATTGTCTTGGCTGTGTGCTTAGGGTCGTTGTTCTGTTAGAAGGTGAACCTTTGCTCCAGTCTGAGGTCCTGAGCGCTCTGGAGCAGGTTTTCATGAAGAATATCTCTGTACTGTGCTCCGTTCATCTTTCCCTCAATCCTGACTAGTCTCCCAGTCCCTGCCGCTGAAAAACATCCCCACAGTGTGATGCTGCCACCACCATGCTTCACCGTAGGGATGGTGCCAGGTTTCCTCCAGATGTGATGCTTGGCATTCAGGCTAAAGAGTTCAATCTTGGTTTCATCAGACTAAAGAATCTGGTTTCTCAGTCTGAGAGTCCCCTTAGGTGCCTTTTGGCAAACTCCCCTTAGGTGCCTTTTACTGAGGACTGGCTTCCGTCTGGCCACTCTACCATAAAGGCCTGATTGGTGGAGTGCTGCAGAGATTGTTTTCCATCTGGAAGGTTCTCCCATCTCCACAGAGGAACTCTGGAGCTCTGTCAGAGTGACCATTGAGTTCCTGGTCACCTCCCTGACCAAGGCCTTTCTCCACCGATTGCTCAGTTTGAGTCTTGGTGGTTCCAAACTTCGACCTCATGGCTTGGTTTTTGCTCTGACATGCACTGTCAACTGTGGGACCTTATATATATATATATATACAGGTGTGTGCCTTTCCAACTCATGTTCAATCAATTTACCACAGGTGGACTCCAATCAAGTTGCAGAAACATCTCAAGGATGATCAATGGAACCAACCATAAGGCGCTAGAGGGTAGTGCGTACAGCCCAGTACATCACTGGAGCCAAGCTTCCTGCCACCCAGGATCTATATACTAAGCGGTGTCAGAAGGCCCAATAAATGACCAAAGACTCCAGTCACCCAAGTCATAGACTGTTCTCCCTGCTACTGCGTGGCAAGCCGTACTGGAGCACCAAGTCTGGGTCCAAAAGGCTTCTTAACAGGTTCTACCCACAAGCCATAAAACTGCTGAACAATTCAATCAAATGGCCACCTGGACTATTTGCATTTAGGGTCCCCTCCCCTGCTGCTACTCACTGTTTATTATCTACATGTACAAATGACCTCGACTAACCTGTACCCCTGCACATTGACTCTGTACCGGCATCCCCTGTATATAGCCTCATTATTGTTTTTTTATTGTGTAATTCTTTTATTTTTTTTACTTTAGTTTATAAATATTTTCTTAACTGCATTGTTGGTTAAGGGCTTATGAGTAGCATTTCATAATAAGGTCTACTACCCCTGTTGTATTCAGTGCATGCGACAATTTGAAACAGGATGCACCTGAGCTCAATTTCTAATCTCATAGCAACGGGTCTGAATACCTATGTACATAAGCTATTTCGTTGTTTAAAAAAAAAACATTTCTCAAAACCTGTTTTCATTGTGTCATTATGGGGTATTGCGTGTAGATTGATGAGGATTTTTTTTAAATCAATTTTGCAATAAAGCTGTAACGTAATAAAATGTGAAAAAAGTAAAGGTGTCTGAATATTTTCCGAATATCGCTACTGATTGACGAGATGAGTCCGACATCCTACGAAAGGGAACCCTTTGTTTTACATGGCCCAATGTGATACCATGGACATATAACCACGTGGCATGATTAATGAATTACAAAGCGATATAGGTCGACTTTAATTCAGGCAGTTCGACACCTTATATAAAAACTAGTAAACACTTGTTTAGTTGTCAATCAACGCACCGTAAATAGTCTCCTGTGCGCCCCGACTCCGCGTGGCTGGCTATGTGAAACATGCAAAAGAAAATTCATGTAATGTGTCAGAAAACAATAATTAGCCTAAGTCGTGGACTTCGACTTATTGTTACCACATTACATGGGACGTGCAAACTCACAAACAGCATGCACTCTCTCCCTCCTCGGTGTGAATAAATTCGACAGCAACCAAGATCTGTATATAATAACGAGATGCTCATGTCTCCGCCCTAACAATGGGAGGCAGGCGACAAGCTTAGGTCCAAAAAAGGCCCATAGAAACGTACTTTGGACAGATTTTGGTGAGAGTGAAACCTCTTGCTTTGCCTCTTCCTCTCTGCTGCGTTTCCCAGTCTTCTCTCTTGTGACTGACAGGCACCTATCCTATCAGTAGCTGGCTAGAGGATGCTTGTCGTTCATTCTAGCCGGAGCGCTCGACGGACTGGCGAATTTAAGCTTTTAAATGAAAATTAGCCTAGTTAATATGAAGTGGAAAATGTAGCTGGCTGAAAATGATTCTGTAACCGGCTAATTAGCCGAAAGCAGGCGCTAATGAAAAACACTTATTGCTACATTCACAAAAATAATATTGAAAATACATTGGATTTGATCTTTTCTAACTGGAAAATGTTACTCAAGGCAAAAACGATTCACTTTTCTATCCAAACAATGTTCTCTTCCTTTTTCCCAAATTGTTTTCATGTTCTTATCTTGCAGAGATCATTAATAATGAGGGAGATGATCAAATACCATACACAGGCCAGACCATGGTGCCAAGGTCTACCTCTCTCTCTGAAGAGAGGAGGAGAGCATTAGAAGCTGTGAAATGGAAGAGACAGTCAGTCCTCTGGCCTAGGTCTGGCCACACACTGCTATGACAGTCAATGAATGGCAGTTGTGTATGTAGACAAGTGTTTCAAAACTCAGTTATCATGTTGCTTATTGTCATGTGTTCAGTGCGATTTTATGTGATACGAAGGAGCCTTCGTATCATATAAAACCGCACTGAACACATGACAATAAACAACATGATAACTGAGTTTTGAAACACTTGTCTACATACACAACTGCCGAAAAGATCATTATAAAGGTAGGGGTAAAAGATGAAAGTGATCAAATGTCTGCTATCTGTGATCAATGGTTGATCTGAGATGAGAATTACACACATTTTCCACCAGTACTCTACCTTGAAGGCACTCTACCTTGAAGGCAGGATACCCTTACAAACGCTAGCTGCACTGAAGTGGCTCCCTGTTTCAATATGCAGATCTAATCACGTTAATGGTTCATAGTCACAGGCAGTTTCACCTTATCCTAATATCACAATAGTGTGATCTGATCTAATGTGGAGAGTACAGGGAAATCACTCACTCCATTGCATCTGTGACCAGAAATGCAGTCATGATTATAGAGATACTTCTCCAGTGTTTTGACAGGGAAGTACTTCTGTTCTTCAGTACAACACATTACATTTTGGTCATTTAGCAGACACTCTTATCCAGAGCGATTTACATGAGCAATTAGGATTAAGTGCCTTGCTCAAGTTGTCTCGAGGATTCGAACCAGAGGCTTTTCAGTTACTCGCCCAATGCTCTTAGGCTACCTGACGCCAACATATCTAGACATCCCACTGCACCATTCTCTAATGAAGCTAGTAGGGGTAATACTAGGGTGACAGTATGTCATTAGTTGTAATGAATATATTCCAAATGGCCGTCCGTGGACACATACTGCCTGACAAATAGAGTCCAGGTGTTCAAAGGAAAGATCCACAGAAATACACAGGGGTGGAATACGTCATAACTCTGATGCAGGAAGTGAACGTGGAGACCTGCTTGTCAAAGGTCCAGTTGTGAATGTGAGGCCCAGGAAATTAAGGTTATAGAGGAGCAGGCAGGGCCCTACCTCTACCAGAGGTAATCTATCTGGATTTTGCCTATGGGATAGGATTAAATGCATATATATAGAATTAATAGAACGGGAGTCCCCATTCAAGTCAATTATTCATCCATTCTATTCATTCTATATCTATGCATTTAATCCTATCAAATAGGCGACATCCAGATAGATAGCTTTTGAAAAACTCTGGGAGAGGTAGAGCCCTGCAGGTCAGACAGACAGACAGATGGACAGATAGACCTCACGGCCAGCTTGTCTGGGCCCCATTAAAGTAGGAATCTCTCTGCCTGTGGTACTACTGTACTAAAGTATAATCTAGGAACATTATGATTGGACGCATTATAGAATTATAAGAAAAATATTTAAAGCCCACCTTGCTCTTGATGCAATTCTTTTCTGCATTGTATGTATTCTGATAATATTATAAGAGGGGGGGGGGGGGTCAGCCTGTAGATTGAAATTAGTTGGTCCCTTGTCATAGTGAGTCAAATTTCCTGTCCCTGGGACCTGGGTGGGAACAAACGGCCCACATTAGGACAGTGCATTAGCACTGCGCAGGGTGACACAGGGGTCACTGGTTGTTGCCGGAGCACACAACCTGAAATTGTTTCTCTCTCTGAAGTGGACAGAGCAGCGCTGGTTGCTGCTGGATGCGTTCTTGTTGTGATTACCTGGCTCCAGAGGAAGGCAGGCCATTCTCCCTGGACCTCTGGAAATGCACTGGGCTCTGCCAAGGGGCCATGATTATCACAAGCCCGGCCCATTCCTGGGTCAACACCAAGGGCAGTACGGGGAATTCCACAGGCATCAGCCAGGCAGGGCTATTATTACTAACAGCATTATCACTTTATAATCATCACTCACTGTAGGCTCTGGTTTGGAAACTGTACACAGGTATAGAGTAGGGTAGCAATGTCACCATTCACAGTCCTGTATATGAAATTGAATTGTTGCATTTTTGCATAGCATGAAAGGATGAGTACTGTATGAATGGAATGGGTCTAGCCAGGAATATGAGTGTAGATCAGTTTGAAGCCCCAAACTGTGTTGCTTGAACAGGTATCGAAGGGCACTGTACAAAGTCTTACCCCTTTGTGTCAGGGTTCTCTAGCAGTCAGCATTTTGGGTGCGCACTGCGTTGAAAACTCTGAGCTAGACCTTGCCAGAATAAGCACACTACTTAATGGTTCGGAACTCTGGCTTATCTTGGCCATCGAACTCAACAAAAGCTATGATTATCTGCAAAATAAACTCTCCCTCTTGATTGTTAGACAAATAATGCATTGAACAGTTTCATATAAACTGGATTGTGCTCAGTGCTGCTGGCCCTTATACACTACTAGAGATAGGCCTTTGGACTACAGATGCTAAGGACCACTTCACTAGGTGATGCAGGAAGTCTCTTGCTAGTGAATTCCAGTGTATCATAAAAGGAAAAACTTATATAACAAATTATTATTTGAACACTTGCTTTGTTGTTCTTTATGAAAAATGTATATATTTTTTGCCCTATGAAAGTTTCCCCTGCATATGTGTTTTCCTTTTGTATGACTCAGCATTGTCCGCCTCATGAGGTTTGCTTTATATAGGCCCAGACATTATTTTTGGCATTTTACCTTACACTCCTCCCACTCTTCTTGGCCCTCCTCCATGAGGGCCATGGAAGGCTGGCACTCGTTTGGAGCTCTCAGCCAGACTTGGGCAGCTGGGATCTGGGAGAGCGCCCTCCCCGCAGTTCTGCCTCACTCCCCCGCCACTCTTAATTGTGCCTTTTAATTCAGCTCCAGAACACAATACAGTGGAGTCCTGCTGCACACACAGACAAACACACACACAGATTTTTCAAATGCAAATGCAATACAGAGGCAGGAGACCAAAGGCGGAAGAAAGTAGCAGACTCCTCTCAGATGCTCAGCTAGGCTTTGTGTGCCACTTGACACAGACAAACACACACAAGATATCTGTTGTTTATTGTTTATGGCAAGACTCTTCACCACACTCATGCTCTCTTCATCTTCCTGAAAAGAGGACAGTCAAGGGCTTTGAGGCTCCGGATTTAAGGAGTTACAGGTGCTGTCTTGCCTATCAATACAGTGGAGGCGAAAGAGCATGTAAGACCTGTGCTGGAGTAACTGGAGATATTTTCTAGTATATTACACCCACTGGTCCACAGTAACTTCAACATTGTTGTTTGCTCAGCTGGAGGGGAAGGAGGGTTCAGAGCAGTCTTTCCCCAGGGGAGAGGTGTTGTAGTGGGGACGCACCTGTAGGTGAGTCTGGTGGCACTGGCCCTGGCTAAACAGGTAGTGATACACTAGGCCACACCCCAACTCTTAAGACGCCACCGCTGACAGCTTCTCATGGCTCACCCCGGGTTCTCATAGCTCACCACGGGTTCTCGTGTCTCTCCAGGCTCACCCCGGGTTCTCTGCAGTTAAAGGCAGTAGAAATACATTCCTTCCTAATGGCCCATGAAAGCAGCGATTCACCACATATTATTGTTTGAACCATGGCAAATCTTTCCGTTTTACCTCAGCATTGTGCTTTAGAAAACCCCTTGACTGGGGCTTATTTGAACACAATTGGCCTTATTCTCGCCTTGACTTATTTTGATGGAGTTCGTAAAAAAAAAGTGAACTTTTGGTTAATAAGAGTCCAGCTGGACTCAAGAGTTGAAAAGGCCTGCTGACTCTGGGGGTCAGTGCCCCGCCATGAAAGACTCAGAGTTAACAGACTTGATGGGACTGGGGTGGACTCTGAGACTTGGACTGTGTTCTGGTAAATAATTGCATTCATTGTTCCTGCCACTGTTGGTTATGGTCACAAGCTGTTTGGTAGGCCCCTGTCTGTCTGGGGCTCCCCATGAGCGCAGTGTCAGCGTCTCGCCCCTGAGGGAAACGAGTTGTGCCAGGGGTGAGATGCCAGCTCCCTGACCCGGTGGCCCTAGTCTGACGTGCCCAGGCCGGGGGTGAATGGGTCTGTGGGTCTGTTATGAGGCAGGGGCAGGGCGTGCTGAGCGTGTGCATGCTGCTCCACCGTTAAATAAAGCTTGTTCAAAGAGCACATTCCTGCCTCTGCCGGCAGCACTTGCAGCGTCAAAGTTCTAGATTGTTTCCTTTTTTTATTGCTTCTCTTTATCTCCTCTGACTTTGTACAATTTGATTGGACTCTTTGTATTTATTATTCACTGTGTGAGTGGTGGTGGGAACAGGGCATATGGCAACAGATTGCTCGGATCACATGCACTTTATCTTAATTCTTTAAGTGAAGATGTCACGAACGTCGTCAGGGAAATGACCGGACCAAGGTGCAGCGTGGTAAGTGTACATTTATTTTTATTTATAAATGTCGCCAACAAAAACAAGAAACAACAAAAACGAACGTGAAGCTTACTAGGTCTAAAATGGAGAATAAAAGCCTCTCTATGGCCAGGGCGTGACAGTACCCCCCCCCCCCAAAGGTGCAGACTCCGACAGCAAAACCTGACTCTATAGGGGAGGGTCCGGGTGGGCATCTACTTCGGGGGCGGCTCTGGTGCGGGACGCAGACCTGGGCTGCAGGCCCTAGACTGGGGGCCCTCGCTGGCGGCTCCGGACTGGGGACCATCGCTGGAGGCTCTGGACTGGAGGCGGTCGCTGGAGGCTTTGGACTGGAGGCCGTCGCTGGAGGCTCAGGACTGGAGACTGTCGTTGGAGGCTCTGGACTGGAGGCCGTCGCTGGAGGCTCAGGACTGGAGACTGTCGTTGGAGGCTTCGTGCCATGGATCATCACCAGAGGCTTCGTGCCATGGATCATCACTGGAGGCTTCGTGCCATGGATCATCACTGGAGGCTTCGTGCCATGGATCATCACTGGAGGCTTCGTGCCATGGATCATCACTGGAGGCTTCGTGCCATGGATCATCACTGGAGGCTTCGTGCCATGGATCATCATTGGAGGCTTCGTGCCATGGATCATCACTGGAGGCTTCATTCTGGGAGCAGGCACATGACTCACCAGGCTGGGGAGACATACAGGAGGCCTGGTTCTGGGAGCAGGCACAGGACTCACCAGGTTGGGGAGGCATACTGGAGGCCTGGTTCTTGGAGCAGGCACCGGATACACTGGGCCGTGGAGGCGCACTGGAGGTCTCGAGCATAGAGCCTGCACAACCCGTACTGGCTGGATGGTTACCTTCGCCCGGCAAAGGCGGGGCGCTGGCACAGGACGAACTGGGCTGTGCAGACGCACCGGAGACACAGTGCGCAGAGCCGGCACAGGACACCCTGGACCGTAGAGATGCACTAGCGGCCAGATGCGCTGAGCCGGCACCATCCTTCCTGGCTGGATGCCCAGTCACGCCCGGCCGATGCGGGGAGCTGGAATGTAGCGCATCAGGCTGTGAACGCGCACTGGAGACACCGTGCACTCCACCGCATAACATGGTGCCTGACGAGTACCACGCTCCTTGCGGTAAGCACGTGGAGTTGGCTCAGGTCTGAATCATGACTCTGCCACACTCCCCATGTGCCCCCCCCCAAAAAAAATATTTGGAGTGGCCTCCCAGGCTTTCGTGCCAGCCGTGACCCTGTGTAATCCTGGGCCCTTTTTCTCGCTGCCTCCGCCTTCCTCGCTGCTTCCACCTGCTCCCAAGGCAGGCGATCCTTTCCCGCCAGGATCTCCTCCCACGTCCAGGATCCTTTCCCATTCAGGATGTCCTCCCATGTCCATTCTTCCAGAAAACGCTGCTCCTCCCGGCCACGCCGTTTGATCCGTTTTGTCGTGGGTAGTTCTGTCACAAAAGTCGTCAGGGAAATGACCGGACAAAGGTGCAGCGTGGTGAGAGTACATTTCTTTTTATTTATAAATGTCGCCAACAAAAACAAGAAACAACAAAAACGACTGTGCAGCTTACTAGGTCTATACATGCAACTAACAAAGTCAACTACCCACAACTAAGGTGGCAAAACAGGCTGCCTAAGTATGATTCCCAATCAGAGACAACGATAGACAGCTGTCCCTGATTGAGAAACATACCCGGCCAAAACATAGAAACAGAAAACATAGAAATAAAGAAACTAGAATGCCCACCCTAGTCACACCCTGGCCTAACCAAAATAGAGAATAAAAGCCTCTCTATGGCCGGGCGTGACAGAATAATTCCTTTTCAGAAAAGCTCTCTGATGTGTTAAGTAAGATACTCCTCATCCACGCTGTACAGCAGTAGAGTATCTGAATGCACAGTAACATCCACACACTAAACCTGTCATAGAGAGTATGCCATGCAGTAAAAACCAGCAGGGCTGATCACCACACACAATTTGTCAGATTACCATCATCACGAACAGAGTTGAAAATTTGCTCTCCATATCTCTGTCTTCGATCAACCATTTGAGTCAACGTAATTAAAACGCAAAGACATGTGTCCTTCACCTTTCATTACTGCAGCAAATGTTGAAGTATAAGGAAATGTGGGCTGTCACCAAAGAACTCACTCTTTTGGCAGAGACTCCACAGGAACTAGTTCATTTGGTCTTTGTTTGCCTTCTGCCTTTGGGACTTTTCTGAGGACTGAGTGCAGAGGGCCTCTTAGACAGATGCTCAATATGGAATGTAACACGAGAGCCATTAAAAAAACAGGAAGTCCTCAGTAAAAGTCCTCTCACTCTCTCTGTCTCTCTCTTCCTCTCTATGGTTTCCTCCTCTCTTCCCCCTCTCCAATCTTTAATCTTGTCCAGAAGCTTCTTTGCATTATTACTCCCAAAGTGCACTTTGCCAAACTAGCGTGGGAACTGACCTGGCCCATCCAGAGGCGAATCATATGCTGCTTGTAATGATTGAACCTCAATGACATCATGTGCCTTTCAGCGCAGGATTTGGAAACTGTGCCGTGTGCCTCCTCGAAATACCAGTGGCTAAGTGGAACACACACGCCGAGCTGGGCAATGGAAGTCAGATGCTCTCAGTTTGAGTTTTTTTTCCCATCGGCTGATAGGTTTGTGAGAGCCTGAGCCTGAGGGGCCTCAACAAGGGCTGGGCCTCGACTGTAAATGTTAGAAAATGAATCCAGGCCTTCGTAACAAAGTGGAATCTGATATAATCCACCACAGGCCACCGCGTTTGATCTACACCTCGTTCTCAACTGCTGTCAAGGTCTTGACAGAGAGTAAAGAGCATGGCATACTGTGCATTCGGAAAGTATTCAGACCCCTTGACTTTTTCCACATTTTGTTACGTTACAGCCTTATTCTGTAATTGATTGATTAGTTGTATTAATTTATTAATGTATTTAAAAAATTTGACGGAAATATCACATTTACCGAAGTATCCAAACCCTTTACTCAGTACTTTGTTGATTACAGCCTCGAGTCTTCTTGGGTATGACACTACAAGCTTGCCATACCTACAGTACCAGTCAAAGGTTTGGACACACCTACTCATTCCGTGCTTTTTCTTTATTTTTATGATGACAGTGCAAAACTGTTATCATTACTACATGATTCCATATGTGTTATTTAATAGTTTTAGTGTCTTCACTATTATTGTACAATGTAGATAATAGTTTTTAAAAAACTTGAATGAGTAGGTGTGTCCAAACTTTTGACTGGTACTGTATATTTGGGGAGTTTCTCCCATTCCTCTCTGCAGATCCTCTCAAGGTCTGTCAGGTTGGATGGGGAGTGTTGCTGCACAGCTATATTCAGGTCTTTCCAGAGATGCCACTCCTGCGTTGTCTTGGCTGTGTGCTTAGGGTCGTTGTCCTGTTGGAGGTGAACCTTTGCCCCAGTCTAAGGTCCTGAGTGCTCTGGAGAAGGTTTTCATTAAGAATCTCTCTGTACTTTTCTCCGTTCATATTAGCCTTGATCGTGCCTGGTCTCCCAGTCCCTGATGCTGAAAAACATCCCCACAGCATGATGCTGCCACCACTATGCTTCACCGTAGGGATGGTGCCAGGTTTCCTCCAGACGTTTATTTTTAATAAATGTTTCTTACAAACATGAATAAAACCTGTTTTCGCTTTGTCATTATGGGGTGTGGTGTATAGATTGCTGAGGAATTGTGTTTATTTAATACATTTTAGAGTACGGCTGTAACGTAACCAAATGTGGAAAAAGTCAAGGGGTCTGAATACTTTCTGAAGGCACGGCATCTAGGATGTTACTCTATTTTCACTCAGAATCTGACGTCATGGCCATTTGCTAATATATATTTTCATGTATTCATTGACATGAAAAACATAGATCTTATATTCAGGTGTTTTTCTGTAGGCTTTTTGGATGTCCTGTAAAATGTTTAGGGCTGGATGGCCTATTCAATTGAAACCGGCAAGCAGGTTTCTGGGAGGAGTTTGAGTTGATTTGCAGTTCATTTTCTCCACACTTTTTTTGGTCCTTAGCCATTTACTGTACAGACAGCAGTAGTCCACAGACTGACTAGACACACACAAGTATGGCGGCAGGAGAAACTTCCATGTTTCACTGCTCAAGTGCTCAGCATGGTTGGTGAGACTTGAACAGCAGTTTCAGGATTTGCACTTGTATGATTGTCGAATGGGGATATGGTCGTTTTCTGTATTTTAAAGGTTTTTCGAAGCTCCCAGGCTCTATAATCGTTTCTCCACCACACCTCCTAGACTTATAACGTGTGAAATCCACTGTCAACGTCTACTCCCATGTGGACTCTGTCCAGCGCAGACTACTGGGTGGGAATGAAATGATTCATATATTGTTGTATGGATTGACTGTGGATTGACAATTTATTGAATTATTTATTATTTTAACAAAAAACAACAACCAACATAGTGAACAAAAACACAGAAATACAAAACACAAATAAATACAAATGATATTCTATTTCATGCACATGATATAATTTTATGTGCCCTTAAGGAATATGTTTTTGGAGTCCGTATTATTTTTCTCCAGCCTCTTTGCTAACATTATTTCATACCTTGTTGTTTTTAACCAACATTTTCATCCACTCTGTGAGCACTGCCTCATTAGAGCTTTTCCAATGTTTCAGGACCAGCCTTAACACTGACACAATACCTCAACATAATATTTGGAATTCTGTCTGGTTAGCCCCTCTTATTTCAGACTTGTCACTCAACAGACAGTCTTGGTGACCTAGGTACATGGAATTCAAGGCCGTCTCCCATGCACTGTAAGGCTCTTAACAAAAGTCAATACAGACTGTTCTGGTAAAGGTGCTTTCTTTGAGGTTGAACTTCATTCCAACCATTTAGAGCATTTGGCACTTGTTGTCTCTCTTTTTTGGGCTCATCTCATGGCCTTCCTCCCCCTGATGTTTCTGGTAGCGGATGGAGCATTCCAAATTACAGGTCTATGGGAATCAAGATGAGAAAAAACATGCACATTACTTTCACAGATTTAGCAACATGTGGGGACATCTTAGACCAAATAGAGTATTAAAAAGACTCAAATATTTGGCTTTTGAAATACAATATGTGTTTAGTTTTTCCACTTGTGGTAGGGCTACTCCTGTGGATAGATACAGCTGTAGCTGTTACCAGAGTGGATATGTACATAGGCTACATACTTACAGTGTTCTACAGTATTTGCACATTCCGGTAACACTTTACTATGCCGTATTATAAAGGCTCATACAGGCTTGTAACAAGTCATAAAGTATTATACATGCAGGCTTTAAGTCAAGTGTTACCCAAATTCCATTTGAACATGTTATTTTGAATGCTGTTGGAAAACATGGCTGGAACAGAGAAGTTTGGGGGTCTTTGTTTTTGAACAATGTCAAAAAGACAGATAAGGTAATCATGTAATTTAGCAAGAATGCTATAGGAAACGTAAATAGACGTCAATGCGCAGGAAGGCAATAAAGTCGACAGGCTGTTTTACATTAAGAGAAAACAATCATAAAAATAAATTCTGTGTAAGTTACGGTATTAGCGGTTTGACTGTGCTAAGTACAATTTGATGTTTGTGCCTGTAAGGGATGAAGGCAGCCAAACGACTGTGGTTGTAGACTGAAGCGGGAGCTAGGCGGACCACCATTGATATCCTCTTCCATGTGGCCCCCCACGGCGGAGAATGGGGCTCAATAGAATACTTCCTCATCACATTTCCTGCTGTGCTTTTCCAAATGTCCATATCTCAACTCCATATGCTGCTCATTGCACATTGTCTCGAGAAACCATAGAAGTGCATTTGCAGGACTATAATGTGTTACTCAGATTAGATCTGTGGGAGTGTTAGTTTATCAAATACAGTATAGCCTAAATCACAGAGAGAGATCACAGATGAATCCTTTTAGTGTGGGGTAGTAACAAATCCATCTACTGATATCTATCTGGTATATACCTATATGGCTAGCTAATTGCTTATCAAACACTTCCATCTCCAACCAGAGAACATCAGATTGGGAGAGAATTTGAGGAATGAGGAGGATGGCATCTCACCAATGTACGATCCACAGCCATACACAATGCCTGGTCCAACAGTTGTATTCATGTATTTTTCCCTCTAATAACATTTCTAGTTTCCTTTCTTTCCTCTAGTATCCATGTGAACGCCCCCTCCTAGAACACAAAGCTGTACTAAACAGTGAAATAATGATCTGGGCCCTGATACTCTGGGGTGAACGAAGTGATTGAGTCAAGATCTGGGTCTGCTTCTGAAATATGGTCTCAATTACGCCCCCCCCATCCCCGCTCCTTTGCTCCCCCCGCGCACACCAACCAACCAGCCTATACATCCCCACTTTACCACTTCAATTAAAGTCAGATTACCATCAGTGCTTGCCGAATGTGCCTTTTAGTAAATACAGATCCATTTCCCTAGCCAATCTGTTAGAGGCACCCTGCTGGGAGCCCCTCGGAAGCCTGTTCTCCTTTTCCCTGCTAGTTAGTTACTAATTGACTGGCCGTGTGGAGGCCAGGCCACTTGGATGGGGAAGCATGGCAGTCATATGTGACCGAGGCGACTGAGTGCATGCGCCTGATATGGGAGCCATTAGCGCACAGTGTCAGCGGAGAGGCACACGTGGGGTGCACGGCTTGAACAAATAAATCACTGTGGAGTGCATCTCCTCTGCCTAAAACAAGTTAAGTGCGGTGACTTGCGATGACATCGATGACAAACAAAGTGTTTTCGTTTCCCCCTTCAGGGATGGAGGGATGGCGACGTCTGCTTTGAACTCCTATCTCTGATCACCCTATTCCCTGCCTGCCCCGGTCCCTCCCAACACCACACTCAGCACTCAGTATAGCTGTACTTCTCATACTGTACAACGTACCTGACTGGCGTCAAATCGAGTAATGAGGTGTGATTTTTCTTTTAAGACAAATCCAAATCATGTGCAAATAAGTGAATGAGGCCCTCAAAGAGAGAGTACAGTAGGAGAGGTTGGAGCTCTAGGATGGCCAGGCAGTTTTTTAAAAATACATGCCTTTGATAATGATAGAGCATAAATAGGTCTGACTCCTACTGCCAATACTTTCACCTAGTACAGGATGTGGATATGATCCCGTTGTAGGCCCAAGGCAATCAAAGGCTGCTGAGTGCCCTCACCTGTTTTCTCATGCTCAGAGAAGAGCTTTTCAGTTGTATGGTTAGAAGGTACTGCAGTCTAGGACCTTGGATGTATTTTTCTTCTGCTTCTGGACTTTGGCCCCTCTAAGGTGTACCAGCTAGTCAGCTGAGAGAGAGAAAAAGCGCTGAAGGTGGTGATGGCAAGAGAGGAGAGGAGTTCTGCTCATTTGTTGCACTTTGATCCAGATGTTTGTGCACCGCAAATACAGCAAACATCACGGGCAACCTGTGGATCTCAGTGTGACATTGTGATTAAGACATTTGTTTTCAGTGACCAGTGAATTCATGGCAGATGTTGTTCCTTTTTGATCTTATTGATCTTTATTTAAGTGACGGGACCTCATGGAAGTGTTCAAATGATTACGGAAAACCAAAAATCTTTCCTCAAATTCGACCTTTACATTTATTTAAAAAATTCAATTTCTGAGAATATGTTGACTAGCATAGGAAAAATTGTGGCACAAGATGTGTTGTTCCAATCAGTTTTAAGCCGTTCAAGCGACCTTTTTACCTTGTTTTTCATGAGCTAATTTTCTCTCAGGTTATCCTAGCCCCATTTGTGTACATGTGCAGTAGCAAGCCATAGCATTGACTGCTTTGATGTTATGTGGTTGCAACAGAGAAGTGACTGTACAGCATGTTATGTCATGGCCAGGTGACTGTGATACAGTGTTATAGTTTGATAGCACATGGACAGTGTTTACAGGCTACCATGCTAGTGACTGACTTTGCCTCTCCTGGCTGTACAGAACACATGATAGTACCCCTTCCCCTTTCCCTCTTCAAAAGGACCACAATGGATATAAGCTGTTAAGCTTTATTGTGTTACCCTTGATGATTTTCTTAAATTGTATGTGGAGGAGTCACCAGCTGGAGTTCCCTTATGTATTTATTTTACAAATTGTTAAATAAATAACATCTATCAAGTAACAGGGCTTTTCAGAATGTTGTTGCATGTGTCACTCTGTCGCTATCAAAATGCACTCTCATTCTCTCTCCCCTGTAGACCTGACTTTTTGACCCAAGTTAACCAGATTAGCCGGGTGGTTTGAGCCCAATGGAAAACTCTCCCTTAACTCCCCAACACAGGATTTATCCCACAGTATCATGGTGGTCTCTTAAATGATTGAAAGATCTATTTGCACTTATTGACCCGAGCCCCTACCCCGATCAGCAGTGAGTGTATAAACTGTAAAAGATAGACGTGTCATGTTCATGTTTCAGATAGAGAGAGCTCAAGAGACAAAGAGAGTGAGAGAGCTTCTGACCAGGCTTTATACCAACTTATCCAGTCAGAGTTAACAAGTTCTTTTCCTGGAGAGGATCTGATGTGCCGCCCAAGGACAGCCCAGCTTAGCAGATGTGACAGATCTGTATCACCAGTCACAGCAGTCCTGTGCCAGTCCCACCAGATAGGCAGGCCATGGTGACTGGCTGGCATTTGGAGCTCGCCTGGCACTCGCCCTGCTCAGCTAGTTTGAAACTCTTTTTTTATTATGATTCCATGTTGCTCCTCCTCCTGACCATATAATGTGTCATCTCCCTGCTAGGAACCCTGTGCCCTTGTTGCTTCATATAGCTTGGCTCTAGTGCACCAGCCATTGATAAGGCTATTGTCTCCGATAGCTAACTTGCTTTCAAGTCCCTCTCACAAAACAGCCAGCTCCCTTTCATGTTGTTTTCCCAAGTCAAAGACAGACAGGCAGGCCTCCCCACACTGCAGAATCCAATTGGCTAATCAGTAATCTCTAACTTGCTGAACCCAGCAGTCCTTCAGTTGGGGAGACTTTTAACACCCCTTCTTCTTCTTCTTCTTCTTCTTCTTCTTCTTCTTCTTCTTCTTCTTCTTCTGTTTCTTCTTCTTTCCTCCAGGATGCTTTCTTGTGGTGTTGGGGATTTAAAAGGGGAAAGTGTGGCTGTCATAGAGGCACCTTGGGAGAAGTGTTTGACTGAAGGGTCTTTCTGCCATGCTGTCCTCCTTTCTTGTATCTTCTTCTCTGCCGCCACCTGCCCTTCCCTCCTCCTTCCCCTTCTCTTTTTTGTCTCTTCTCTACTCTTTTTGGAGAAACTGTTTGTCCTCTGCCTGGCTGATGAGGGGTGCCAGCGGGGGATACCAGGGACGGGGGACATAATCGTGCCACAGACACATGGCACTGTATTAAAACATTAGTACCACTTTATGACTTTATTTAGCACATGCCAAAGAAAATTGATTAGGTGACAGAGAAGGAACAAAAGAGGAATCATCCTCACCCCCCTTAGTGCCCTTTTCTCTTTTAAGCCAATCACGGCCATTCATGTCTGAACATTGGACGTCTCACCCTGTTGTGTTGCTTCACGTAGCAGTGTCCCAAGGTACAGTGCATTCAAAACATATTCACACCCCTTTCAAAATGTTGTTGTGTTACAATAGTGGGATTTAAATTGATGTAATTGTATTTTTTTGTCAACGATCTACACAGAATATCTATAAAAAAATATATAGATATATATACACACTACCGTTCAAAAGTTTGGTGTCACTTAGAAATGTCCTTGTTTTTGAAAGAAAAGCACATTTTATTTCCATTAAAATAACATCAAATTGATCAGAAATACAGTGTAGACATTGATAATGTTGTAAATGACTATTGTAGCTGGAAACGGCAGATTGTTTATGGAATATCTACATAGGCGTACAGAGGCCCATTATCAGTAACCATCACTCCTGTGTTCCAATGGCACGTTGTGTTAGCTAATCCAAGTTTATAATTTTAAAAGGATAATTTACCATTAGAAAACGCTTTTGCAATAATGTTAGCACAGCTGAAAACTGTTGTTCTGATTAAAGAAGCAATAAAACTGGCCTTCTTTAGACTAGTTGAGTATCTGGAGCATCAGCAGTTGTGAGTTCGATTACAGGCTCAAAATGGCCAGAAACAAAGAAATGTATTCTGAAACTCGTCAGTCTATTCTTGTTCTGAGAAAGGAAGACTATTCCATGCGAGAAATTGGCAAGAAACAGAAAGTCTCGTATAACACTGTGTAATATTCCCTTCACAAAACAGCTCAAACTGGCCCTAACCAGAATAGAAAGAGGAGTGGGAGGCCCCAGTGCACAACTGAACAAGAGGACAAGTCCATTAGCGTCTAGTTTGAGAAACAGATGCCTCACAAGTCCTCAACTGGCAGCTTCATTAAATAGTACCTGCAAAACACCAGTCTCAACGTCAACAGTGAAGAGGCAACTCCGGGATGCTGGCCTTGTAGGCAGAGTTCCTCTGTCCAGTGTCTTTGTTCTTTTGCCCATCTTAATCTTTTCTTTTTATTGGCCAGTCTGAGATATGGCTTTTTCTTTGCAACACTGCGTAGAAGGCCAGCAAAAATGGATGTAGCAACTACAGATTGCCCCTTTTTTTTATTAAGCAAGTCAGTTAAGAACAAATTCTTATTCACAATGACGGCCTACCGGGGAACAGTTGTTCAGGGGCAGAACAACAGTTTCTTACCTTGTCAGCTCGGGGATTCGATCCAGCAACTTTACTTGCTTTATCTTGGGCAGGTCGCAATTGTAAATGAGAACTTGTTGCCTACCTGGTTAAATAAAGGTGAAATAAAAAATAAAAATAAAAACTCGCCCAACACTCTAACCACTAGGCTACCTGCTGCCCTTTAAGTCTAACAAAAGTGTGTAAATTTGAGCATGTGTCCATTAGGCATATGATAATCTTTTACATCAGCATGAATTAGTTTGAACAATGAAAGCCCCACTTTTATTCCAAATGCATGGATCCGCACTATGCAGATGTTGCAAGAGCAAATTTTTCAATGGCTGATATCATGGATGGTCAATCCTTGCACCTATAACTCGGTCTATTAATATGTGAGTGGTTATATTTCTCCAGGCCCATCCCTCAGCTTTTTACCAAAACAGAAGCGGGGCGCCCATTTTGTTATTGTTTCATCTGTGGATTTGCTCTTTAAACAGCTGCATATTATCAAGATATCAAAGTGTCACGAAAAGAAAGGTAAATGCAGCATATGACATTCATTTTTCACATGTAAATAGCACTTTTTAGTAGTGCTCAAAGCATGCCATTCCATGAGCGCAGCATTTATTTTTCAACTCGAATCAATGAGTCCAATCAGTCCTCCATGACAACAAAGTCATAAACAACAGAGTAGGGCTGGCTATTAAATCCTCAGGTAAAACAATTTGACTAATCTATACTTCCATATTTCCAAGTCCTAATCTTGAAGATTAAGGGGTATAACATTTATTGCAATGACTGGAATTATCATATACTTTGGTTTTAATGTAAAGATATAATTTAATCGTATTATTATATGTAGTAGAAAGAGATGGGTTAGAAGAAGCCTACATAACCAACCCATGAAGTAAAATTGAACACCCATATATATGGTCAGCTATGTAAACTTTAACATTGATTTGTTTTCCAATAGATGTCATTCAATTGGTAACGTACATTTTTGTCTTCTTCTAATGCCTCAAGGGGAAAGTCATCTAAAAGTAACGGAATGTAATCAGATTACATTACTGAGTTTGGGTAATCCAAAAGTTACGTTACTGATTATAATTTTGGACAGGTAACTAGTAACTATAATGGATTATATTTAGAAAGTAACCTACCCAAACCTGCCCATAACATTATGCAGCCACCATCATGCTTGAAAATATGGAGATTGCTCCTCAGTAATGTGTTGTATTGCATTTTGTATTCAGGACAAAAATTTAATTGCTTTACCACATTGCTGCAGTAATACTTTAGTGCCTTGCTGCGAACAGGATGCATGTTTTGGAGTATGTTATTCTGTACAGGCTTTCTTCTTTTCACTGTGTCAATTAGATTACTTTTGTGGTGTAACTACAATGTTGTTGATCCATCCTCAGTTTTATCTTATCATAGCCATTGAACTCTGTACAGTAACTGTTTAAAAGTCACCATTGGCCTCATTATGAAATCCCAGAGCGGTTTCCTTCCTCTCCGGCAACTGAGTTAGGAAGGATGCAAGTATCTTTGTAGGGACTGGGTGTATTGATACACCATCCAAAGTGTAATTAATAACTTCACCATGTTCAAAGGGATATTCAGTGTCTGCTTTTTTATTTTTTACCCATCTACCAATAGATATCCTTCTTTGCGAGGCATTGGAAAACATCCCTGGTCTTTGTGGTTGAACCTGTGTTTGAAATTCATTGCTCAACTGAGGGACCTTACATATAATTGTATGTGTGGGGTACAGAGATGAGGTAGTCATTAAAAAAATCACCTTAAACACTATTATTGCACACAGACTGAGTCCATGCAACTTATTCAGAAGCAAAAATTTGCTTAACAAGGGGTTGAATACTTAATGACTCAAGACATTTCAGCTTTTAATTAGTAAATAATTTGTCAATCACATTTGACATTTTGAGGTATTGTGTGTAGGCCAGAGACAAAAAATATAAATGTAACCCTTTTTAAATTCAGGCTGGAACACAACAAAATATGGAAAAAGTCAAAGGGTGTGAGTACTTTCTGAAAGCACTCCACCATGGTAAGGTATGTAGGAGCTCAGCAATAGAACTTGAATGGTAAATGTTTAGGGGATCAAGAGAGATCACACTCTATAGGCCTAATCAAAATCAATCAAAGGTGTTATTGCTGTTATGAAAAACAACAACACTCCAACATCATGTGAGTCCAATCTCTTATACCAAAGGTCCATTCTGAAAATAAGTGCCAGGCCTCCTGTCTGCTTGGCTCAGCATGAGTAAAGACAAAAAATCCTCACGAGGCTTTGTTTTTTACATCAACTAAATGTAGCCCCTCTGACTGCCTTGCTTTCTGCAAATGAGTAACCAGACACATGATGATGTGTTATTGTTGTTTTACCCGGGGCCCTGCGATCCCTGTGATCTGTGGTATCAGTGGAGGCTGTTGATTCGTGTGTTGTGTGGCGCGGCATGTGATGCAATACCATATGATGGTCAAAGAGAAGAGGCAAGGCTGTGTCAGGAAGTGTGGTCCTATTTGTTTGTGCCTGTCTGCTTGAGCTCAGCCAGTAGCAGGTCCTCTCTCTTCTCACTGAAAAGACTGACCCACACGGTTGAATGAGAGGAGAGTTCTGCAAGTGGGAATGTGTTTGCAGTCCTTGCCAGAGGCAAACTGCTAGTCATCAGCCTTGGGCAAAGGGCAGTTATGATGCACTGCCTTTAAAAAGATGGAAACAATGACGCTGTGAGTGTGAAAATGCTGGTTTATAAGTGCCTGAAGTTATATTAAATTGTAGCTCTTTAATCCGGCTCTAGACAGTGTTTAAAAAAATCTTAGACATAGTCCTAGTCTTAAACAGTTTCTAGACTCCACCATTACATTTCTGCTGCCCAGCAGAATTTCTGCTGGAAGATCACTGAGGGGGTTCTCACGGTTTGGCGATTCCTAAGATTCCCAAGGACTTCTGGGTTATTATGTTGCATTCCTGAATAATGAATATAAATCCAGTTACCCAATTTCAGTCAAATTAAAAACACTTGCTGCTATACAACAAGTAAATTCACCATGATTGATAACATTCTTTGCCCAAAACAAACATCAACACTAGTGTGTTCCCTTCCCATTACGCAAGTGAAGAGAGAGTTAAACCCAAAGAGACAGTAGATATTATTTTACTTATTGTGTTTCTGATTGGGAGATTTTCTCTGTCTTGCCCTTTCATTCAATCTCGCACCTAATTATTATTAGAGAATGGAATAACTCCTTTCCTCTCCCCGCTGCACCTCTACTTCCACAGTACCACCGCTTATTTAGATTTATTTTGCATATCAGACTGTGTAAAATGTCTCAGGTACTGTAGGTGTCTTAAAGGTCCAATGCTGCCATTTTTATCTCAATATCAATCAATATTTCGGTGTAACAATTAAGTACCTTACTGTTACCTTATTGTTTTTTATTAAAATGGTCAAAAATGAATACAAATAGCTTTAGCAATTTCTCAAGCAATAATTTTTCTAGGACTTTCTGAGAGTGGATAGTCAGTCTAATATAATAGTTTGTTTAAACATTTACATGCTTTGCAAGAAGAAAGTTTCTCCTAATAATCAATCCTGTTTACATGGACACATCTATAATCAGGCTACTGATGGGACGTTTGTTAAATGCAGAAAATACCCAATCAAAATAAACGTTTTACCACAGTGACCATGTTATTTTTGCGAATAGTTCGGAAATATAAAGTTTGTATGTGAAAGCTATTTATATGATGCATACTTTCAGTTGTTCCGAACTCACTACCGGTGCTGGTAGTGCCGATTTACCTGTTGAATCATTTGTCCTAATAATTTAAAAGATTGCTCAGAAAACCAGGTGTTTTAATCAGCGTATGGTTACTACAATTATGACCTTGCACCGATTTAAGATAAGTAGGGTAAGGTGTTTACATGACTAGGGTTGCACATTTTGGGGAATATTCAGAGGTGGAAACTTTTAGTGGGAATTAATGGGAATATGGGAATTAACAGGAATATATGCACATTTATATTAATACCATTTAAATGTAGATGTTTTTTGCATTGGATATTTTTACCATGTGGAGACAGAAACATAAACCTTTTACCTTATCATAAGTAGACATAATTGCAAATGATTAAATCCTTCCAATAGAAATCAAAAAAACAATTGAGTTACTTTATTAAAATGAGTTGACTCTAAACATGGGATGATTTCACTGAACAACAAAAGAAAGGGAATATTGAATGATCCCCAATGATCAATCGCATCTCCTAAAAATGTTTTAAACATACATCTATAAAATGATACCGCAATTTCCGGACTATAAGCCGCTACTTTTTTCACACGCTTTGAACCTCGCGGCTTATACAATGACGCAGTTAATTTATGGATTTTTCCCGCTTTCACAAGATTCATGCCGCCAAAAAACTGAGCACTGTCACATAATGTGACGTAAATCGAGGGCGCTCAAACTTCCCATCATTCTGATTACGGTAGTCATTTTGTCACCCTCATCATGGCAAAGACACGGAGAAATGCATATGATGCAGCTTTCAAGTTGAAGGCGATCGATCTGGCTGTTGGAAAAGGAAATAGAGCTGCTGCACGGGAGCTTTGCCTTAATGAGTCGATGATAAGACGTTGGAAACAGCAGCGTGAGGAACTGACTCAGTGCAAAAAGACAACAAAAGCTTTCAGAGGGAAGAAAAGCAGATGGCCCGAACTAGAAAATGAGCTTGAAGACTGGGTCAACACACAGAGAGCAGACGGACGAGGTGTTTCAACTGTGCAGATCCGACTGAAAGCCAAAACAATCGCCACCGCAATGAAGTTTGAGGATTTTAGAGGTGGACCATCGTGGTGTCTAAGATTTAGGATAAGGCCTGTCCATCAGGGTATGGACGAGTCTGTGTCAGCAGCTCCCTCCCGACTACGAGGAAAAAGTTTAAAACTTCAGCAAATTCACTGATGCAAAGATAGAGGAGCATTCCATCGGCCCGCACGACATCATAAATATGGATGAGGTTCCTCTGACGTTTGACCTGGCTCTCACTCAGACTGTCAACAGGAAAGGCGAATCATCCGTCACGCTGAAAACAACTGGGCATGAAAAAACGCAGTTCACCTGTGTTCTGAGCTGCACGGCATCGGGAGAAAAACGCAGTTCACCTGTGTTCTGAGTTGCACGGCATCGGGAGAAAAACGCAGTTCACCTGTGTTCTGAGCTGCACGGCATCGGGAGAAAAACGCAGTTCACCTGTGTTCTGAGCTGCACGGCATCGGGAGAAAAGATTCCACCGATGTTGATTTTTAAACGCATGACGATGCCAAAAGAAAAGAGAGGAATTGTTGTGAAAGTCAACAAGAAAGGATGGATGACGGAAGGCCGAATGCATGAATGGCATACGGAGTGTTACGGCAAGCGACCGGGAGGATTCTTTCACAAGAACAAGGCATCGCTCGTGTTGGACAGCATGAGGGCCCACATAACAGATTCTGTGAAAGAAGACATCAAGAGGACAAACTCAATTCCAGCTGTGATTCCTGGGGGCACAACAAAGTATTTGCAGCCACTCGACATCAGTGTAAATCGTGCATTTAAGGTGGCGCTCCGTGTTCAGTGGGAGGCTTGGATGACAAGTGGGGAGAAATCCTTCACTAAAACGGGCCGCATGCGAAGAGCAACTTATGGTCAAGTCTGCCAGTGGGTCCTGACAGCGTGGAGCATTGTCAAAAAATCCACTATCAGCAACGGGTTTCAAAAGGCTGGACTGCTGCGTGTTGAAGAGGGCAGCATGAGCTCAGCGGGGAATTTGCCTCTGGATGAAAGTGACGAGAGCGACAATGAAAACGATCCAACATCGGATGAAGCAATTCTGAGGCTATTCAACTCCAACACCGAAGGAGATGACTTCAGTGGTTTCAGTGCACAGGAGGAGGAAGATAGTGACCAATGACTTTCTTGGTAGGCTACTGTTTACTGCTATTTCTTTAATTTTTGTTACAAGCCGTGTTTCGTTTAAAAGCCTATTTCTTTTTGTTACAAGCCGTGTTTCGTTTAAAAGCCTATTTATCTTTGTTAGAAGCCGTGTTTCGTTTAAAAGCCTATTTCTTTTTGTTACAAGCCATGTTTCGTTAAAGCCTATTTATTTTTGTTACAAGCCGTGTTTCGTTTAAAAGCCTATTTATCTTTGTTACAAGCCGTGTTTCGTTTAAAGGCCTATTCATTTTTGTAACAAGCCGTGTTTAGTTTAAAAGCCTATTTATTTTCGTTACAAGCCGTGTTTCGTTTAAAGGCTGTGTATAGTTCATTTGTTTCAATGTACCGGTAGGCACCTGCGGCTTATTTATGTACAAAATACATGGTTTTTTTTATTCAGTGGGTGCGGCTTATATTCAGGTGCTCTTAATAGTCCAGAAATTACGGTAGTCTAGAAACTAAGGCTTTAGTTGTCTTCCTCTCAGGCTTCCATGTCTTCTCCCTGGACCTCCTCAATGTCCACCTCTTGAACATCAGACTGAGGGCTCATCTTCACTGTCACTTTCCAACCTTGTTGAGATGGCTCATTGTCAGGCTCAAAAAGCCTCAAATTTGCCCAGCTGGCCACCAAACTTTCAACCCTTGTATTGGTCAGCCTGTTGCGTGCTTTGGTGTGTGTGTTCCCAAACAAGGACAAGTTGCGCTCTGAGGTGGCTGATGTTGGCGGGATTTGGAGGATGATGGAAGCAACAGAGGAAAGAGCCTCAAATCCACAAAGTCCCTTCCACCAGGTGGCTGATGAGATATGTTGGCACAACTGTCATATTTCATCTCCATCCCAAAGCCCTTGCTTGGAAGTGTACTTCACCAGACTGCCAAGAACCTTGCCCTCATCCAGGCCAAGGTGGCGAGACACAGTAGTGATGACACCATAGGCCTTGTTGTTCTTTGCACCAAACAGGATGCTCTTGCCAGCATACTTGGGGTCCAACATGTACGCTACGGCGTGTATGGCCTTCAGGCAGAATTCTTCATGCTTTTTGATGTATTTCAGAACTGCAGTTTCCTCTGCATGGAGCAGCAGTGAAGTGGGCAGGGCAGTATGGATTTCTTGTCTCTGCAAGCAGAGTCTGAACATCAGACAGGATGGCATTGTCTCCCGAAATCCGTACAATGGCTACTGCTATAGGTTTCAGAAGTTTCAGGCTGCTTACCACTCTTTCCCAAAATACATCATCGAGGAGGATCCTCTTGATGGGGCTGTCCATATCTTCAGACTGTGATATTGCCATTTCATGGAGAGACTCCTTCCCCTCCAGGAGACTGTCAAACATGATGACAACACCACCCCAACAGGTGTTGCTGGGCAGCTTCAATGTGGTGCTCTTATTCTTCTCACTTTGCTTGGTGAGATAGATTTCTGCTATACTCTTCACCTAGACCCTTCATATACCTAACCATTTCCTTGGCTCTCTTGTAGAGTGTATCCATTGTTGTCAGTGCCATGATGTCCTTGAGGAGCAGATTCAATGCATGAGCAGCACAGCCAATCATTGTGATGTGAGGGTAGGACTCCTCCACTTTAGACCAAGCAGCCTTCATGTTCGCAGCATTGTCTGTCACCAGTGCAAATACCTTCTGTGGTCCAAGATCACTGATGACTGCTTTCAGCTCATCTACAATGTAGAGACCGGTGTGTCTGTTGTCCCTTGTATCTTTGCTCTTGTAGAATACTGGTTGAGGGGTGGAGATGATGTCATTATATTATTCCTTGCCCACGAACATTCGACCACCCATCAGATATGATTGCAATACAGTCTGCTTTCTCTATGATTTGTTTGACCTTCACTTGAACTCTGTTGAACTCTGCATCCAGCGAATGAGTAGATAAAGCATGTCTGGATGGAAGGGTGTATGCTGGGCGAAGAACATTCAAAAATCTCTTCCAATACACATTGTTTGTGAGCATCAGTGGTGAACCAGTTGCATACACAGCTCGAGCAAGACATTCATTTGCATTTCTCTGACTATGTTCCTCCATTGAGTCAAAAAAACTTCTGATTCCAGGAGAAACATAAGCTGTTGCTAGCAATAAGGTGTCTACTTTAATTAGATTTGAAAATGTTGAATCAGAGGGACTTTTGTCAGAGGTTGCTTGTTGTGAGCGCTGAGGGAACTTTATGAACTTGGCCAGGTGGTTCTGCATTTTTGTTGCATTCTTCACAGCTTTTTGTTGCAAATGTACACAGCTTTTTCTTCTACATTACCTTTAGTGAAATGTCTCCACACATCAGATAGTTCCCCTGGCATTTTCCTGTGAAGATTCAAATTTATTTTGTAAAAAAAAAAAAAAAAAAAATCCATGTACAGATAAATAGTTAAGCAGTCAGATTAAACAAATCCTTTGTAAGATACATTTTTTTTTAAATGAAACATGTATGGGAACAGGTGAATTAACACTCGGTTAGCAGGCTCAAGCAAGCTAAAACCCACATGGTAGCAAAAACTAACTAGCAGAAATTGTTAACAAGTTACAAATGATTTAAACCCACTTTGCTGTTGTCTACTATTTACAAGTTAACAAGAAATCATGTATGTCATTAAAAAAATATTCACCCCACCCAGTATTGTAATCAAAACTTACCAGAAAGCATGTAGTCCTTGGCTCAGACAGCGTAGTAGTGTGGGCTCAATAGCATCTCATTAGGGTGCATGGTCTTGAGAATCAGCTGTACATGTGTTGGAAGAGTGCACTGTGCATGCAGAGGGTTGCAATTCCATTGAATTGGGGATAGTTTATCCAAAATATGCCACAAGACCTAGAATTGCCTTATGTGTATCCCACAAAAAAGGTTCACTGTTATAATCTAACTTCTTCGATGAATTCAAGCAAAATTCCCCAAATTCCCAGGCAATATACCTGCTGGAGCCCGTGCTACGGGTGGATGTTGCTATGGTGACCAGTGAGCTGACCTAAGGTGGGGCTTTACCTTGCAAAGAGACTTATAGATGACTTGGAGCCAGTGGGTTTGGTGACGGATATTTAGTGAGGGCCAGCCAACAAGAGCATAGAGGTCGCAGTGGTGGGTAGTATATGGGGCTTTGGTGATAAAACGGATGGCACTGTGATAGACGACATCCAGTTTGCTGAGTAGAGTGTTGGGGGCTATTTTGTAAATGACGTCGCCGAAGTCAAGGATCGGTAGGATAGTCAGTTTTCCGAGGGTATGTTTGGCAGCATGAGTGAAGGAGGCTTTCTTGCGAAAAAGGAAGCTGATTCTAGATTTAATTTTAGAGAGATGCTTAATGTGAGTCTGGAAGGAGAGTTTATAGTCTAACCAGACACCTAGGTATTTGTATTTGTCCACATATTCTAGGTCAGAACCGTCCAGAGTAGTGATGCTAGTCGGGCAGGAGGGTGCGGGCAGCAATCGTTTGAAGAGCATGCACTTAGTTTTACTAGCATTTAAAAGCAGTTGGAGGCCACAGAAGGAGAGTTGTAAGGAGTTGAAGCTTGTTTGGAAGTTTGTTCGCACAGTGTCCAAAGAAGGGCCAGATGTATACAGAATGGTGTCGTCTGCGTAGAGATGGATCAGAGAATCACCAGCAGCAAGAGCGACATCATTGATATATACAGAGAAAAGAGTCGGCCCATAAATTGAGCCCTGCTGCACCCCCATAGAGACTGCCAGAGGTCCAGACAACAGGCCCTCCGATTTGACACACTGAACTATATGAGAAGTAGTTGGTGAACCAGGTGAGGACGTCATTTGAGAAGCCAAGGCTGTTGAGTCTGCCGATAAGAATGCAGTGATTAAAAGAGTGCCAGACGGATTACCAGGACGTGTACTCAAAGCATTCCCCGACCAACTGGCAAGTGTCTTCACTGACATTTTCAACCTTCCCCTGACCGAGTCTGTAATACCTACGTGTTTCAAGCAGACCACCATAATTCCTGTGCCCAAGGAAGTGAAGGTAACCTGCCTAAATGATTACCACCCATAGCATTCATGTCGATAGCCATGAAGTGCTTTGAAAGCTAGTCATGGCTCACATCAACACCATCATCCCGGAAACCCTAGACCCACTCCAATTTGCATACTGCCCCAACAGATCCACAGACGACACAATCTCAATTGCACTCCACACTGCCCTTTCCCACCTGGACAAAAGGAACACCTATGTGAGAATGCTGTTCATTGACTACAGCTCAGCGTTCAACACCATAGTGCCCACAAAGCTCATCACTAAGCTAAGGACCCTGGGACTAAACAGCTCCCTCTGCAACTGGATCCTGGACTTCCTGACGGGCAGCCCCCATGCAACAACACATCTGCCACACTGATCCTCAACACTGGGACCCCTCAGGGGTGCATTCTTAGTTCTGTCCTGTACTCCCTGTTCACCCACGACTGATGACACAACAGTTGCAGGCCTGGTCACCAACAACGATGAGACAGCCTACAGGGAGGAGGTCAGAGACCAGTGCCAGGACAACAACCTCTCCCTCAATGTGAGCAAGACAAAGGAGCTGATTGTGGACTATAGGAAAAGGCGTATAGTGGACCGTGTCGAGAGCTTCAAGTTCCTTGGTGTCCACATCACCAATGAACTATCATGGTCTAAAGACACCAAGACAGTTGTGAAAAGGGCACGACAACACCTTTTCCCCCTCAGGAGACTGAAAAGATTTGTCATGGGTCCCCAGGTCCTCAAAAAGTTATACAGCTACACCATCGAAAGCATCCTGATCAGTTGCATCAACGCCTGGTATGGCAACTGATCGGCATCTGACCGTAAGGCGCTACTGAGGATAGTGCATATAGCCCAGAACATCACTGGGGCCAAGCTTCCTGCCATCCAGAACTTATTTATGAGGCAGTGTCAAAGGAAGGCCCCAAAAATTGTCAAGACTCCAGTCACCCAGTCATAGACTGTTCTCTCTGCTACCGCACGGCAAGCGGTACCAGAGCACCAAGTCCAGAACCAAAAGGCTCCTCACCAGCTTCTAGCCTCAAGCCATAAGATTGCTGAACAATTAATCAAATGGCCTTTTGGACTATTTACATTGACCCCCCCTGTTTTTACACTGCTGCTACGCGCTGACTATTATCTATGCGTAGTCACTCAAGCCTACATTGACAAATTACCTCAAGTAACCCGTACCCCCGCACATTGACTCGGTGTCACACCCTGACCATAGTTTGTTTCTTGATTAAAGAACCATGAATAATAACCACGCTGCGTTTTGGTCCGCCTCTCCTTCAACTCAAGAAAACCGTTACATATATACTGTTGAAGTCTGACAGAGTTGGTGTAACTGAATCAGGTTTGTAGGCCTCCTTGCTTGCACACGCTTTTTCAGTTCTGCCCACACATTTTCTATGGGATTGAGGTCAGGGCGTTGTGATGGCCACTCCAATACCTTGACTTTGTTGTCCTTAAGCCATTTTCCACAACTTTGGAAGTATGCTTTCTGTCATTGTCCATTTGGAAGACCCATTTCTCCAAAAAGTATGATCTTTATCCCCATGTGCAGTTGCAAACCGTAGTCTGGCTTTCTTATGGTGGTTTTGGAGCAGTGGCTTCTTCCTTGCTTAGCGGCCTTTCAGGTTATGTTGATATAGGACTCGTTTTTACTGTGGATATAGATAGTTTTGTACCTGTTTCCTCCAGCATCTTCACAAGGTCCTTTGCTGTTGTTCTGGGATTGATTTGCACTTTTCGCACCAAAGTACGTTAATCTCCAGGAGACAGAACGCATCTCGTTTCTGAGCGGTATGATGGCTGCGTGGTCCGATGGCTGCGTGGTCCGATGGTGTTTATACTTGCGTTCTATTGTTTTTACAGATGAACGTGGTACCTTCAGGCATTTGGAAATTGCTCCCAAGGATAAACCAGGCTTGTGGAGGTCTACATTTTTTTTGCTGAGGTCTTGGCTGATTTCTTTTGATTTTCCCATCATGTCAAGCAAAAGAGGCACTGAGTTTGAAGGTAGGCCTTGAAATACATCCACAGGTATGCCTGTAATTGACTCAAATGATATCAATTAGCCTATCAGATGCTTCTAAAGCCATGACATAATTTTCTGGAATTAACGGCATAGTCAACTTAGTGTATGTAAACTTCTGACCCACTGGAATTGTGATACAGTGAATTATAATTGAAATAATCTGTCTGTAAAAAATTGTTGGAAAAGTAAAAAACACAGGAAAATCACGGTTTTGATAGCACTGTGCCTTTAGGGTCATATGAGAAGATCCATGGCACAGTTCCTTTCTAGAGTGGATCATTCTGTGTGATAATGCTCTTGACTGCCATTGTGTTACCGTAGCGGTATGTTTCAAGCCCATCTCCCATCTCCCCTGAACTGGTCCATAGGCAGATCCAGACCCAGCTGCATGATGGGGCCAGGAAATAACCTCAGCATGAGGGAATGTGTTATCACTTTTTTCCAGGCCATTCCTCATACATTAGGTCACCCAGTAACATGACTGGGAGATAAGGTGCTGCAGCATTGGACATGTTCTCTAATCAGGGAGACTGACTGTTGTGGCCAGGATAGCCACTCCCCTCTCTCTCCTTTTGTTTCAATGCAGAGTTCTGTCAAAGCATGATAATGAGGCAGAACTTGTATAAATGTGTAAAGACCGACTGACTTTTGCAATGGTCAACAAATGTTTGTCTACATACAATCTGAAACCTGCCCGGGGTCTGTGCAAAATCAAAGCAGGAATGAAAACAGGTCACAGAAATGTGAAGTGTGGTTAGAATAGCTAAACAAGCCATTTTGAGGATTTATTGTCAAAATCCATCACCTTGATAGACATTTGCTGACAATGACTCCAAGCACTCACTGTGATTGTAATAGCTTCCAAATTCCAGCTACAACAAGATGGTGATTGGAGACAGTCTCAACATTTTCTAATTCCTTTGTTACAAACACACTATTTACTGGTTGATTGATCTGATCCACTATGTTGATCTACTGATTGTCATAGCCATTCTACTGATGGATTCTGAGAGATTTTATTGGAAACTCAAGCTCAAGTAACCTAACAGTATAATTCAAACTTCAAGGTGGCAGAAACATGAGACAGTCACACTTCCAGACTGTGCGTATGCGCGTGCATGCTTATGTGTTGGACTCTCAGCTCTTGGAGGCTGTTCCTGACCCCTTATTTGGAGGTTGGAGGGGAGGTTGGTCTGCATCCCTTGCACAGACCCCACTGCTGGGTAACCAGAGGCAGATGGTACCTGTTACAGACACAGGACTGCTTGTTTTCCCTTGTTTCAATTGAACCCTGGCTGCCGTTAGTCAGAGAGAGGAGAAGAAGCCTAGAACAGACGTCTGGGTCTGGGGCCGGACTGGGGTTCTGTGGAGGCTATTGAGGCACGCATGAAGAATGACTCACATCGGGGGAACACCGCAGTCAGCCTGTCAACTGTTAGGATCCGCTTGGCCAACAATACTGTTGAGTTGGGTTGGCCATTTTTCAGGGGTGGTTTGACTTTTGAAGTAAAGCTATGTCATGTATGATTATATGTGATATAAGTATATTTTACATATGCTTGATGAATTAGACATTTTTGCTTTATCACTCTATTAAATACAATGAATCTATGTCCTGCTCTCTAGTGTCTTGTATAAATCTACTGTAGTTCCAAGAAGGAGAGAACGGAAAGGTCTATAAACTATAGGCACTCCCTCTCTTTCTACATGACAGTTCATTAACTGTGTCTAATGTCTGTACTGTACTGTTGTACAGTAATGTCATGCTCTGGTGATGCAGGTAGCCTAGTGGTTAGAGCGTTGGGCCAGTTACCTGAAAGGTCGCTGGTTCGAGTAACCTAGCTGACAAGGTGAAAAATGTGTGGATGTGACCTTGAACAAGGCACTTAACCTTAACTTTCTCCAGGGGTGACCCTATGGCTGACCCTGTAAAACAACACATTTCTCTGCACTAATGTGACAATGAGCACATTTCTTTTTTATGCCGCCAGGCAGTCGCTCTGGCACTGTTGAGGGGGGATTTTTTTGCGGTCTCCATGTTTTTCATGGAGGCGACCGGACAGCTGGGTGGTCACGTTCTCGTTTGAAGCACTTTATTCACACTGATAAGTGGCCCCCCAGCCGTGTGGTAGCAGAGAGTCCATTCCAGAGCAAACAGCAGTGTTACCGGGTGCCAACGGAAATAACACCAACGCTGACGCTGATAAGATTAGACTGGCCCTAATTTTTATCTGGCCTGGCTGGCCCAGCCAAACACTGAGCCCTGTCCAGGAGGCAAAGGAGAGAGAGGACACTGCCCCAGCCATCTCCAGCCCTACCACCACCAACCATCTCTCCACAAAACAACCACACTGCTCTGCCTCTCATGTTAGAACTATTATTAGAGGTAGAGAGCATGTGGGGGATTTAAAGGGGATACTGACAGGTTTATATCAGACTGTCAGTCAGAACGGTTGAGATAATGGACCAAGTGAGCCGGTTTTCATGTAAAGGAGAGTGAAGAGGGAGATGGAGATATGAGTGGCTTGTTACGTGACAGACTCTGGGACAGTCATGTTGATACAAGCCTTGTGATTTCCATGTCCTATATTGAAGACTTATATAACTCATGTTATTGGATCATCTTTGGAAAGTCATAGTTGATCTTCAAAGTTATTACTGGTAATAACAAGGGGCTTTCTGGACATTTTTTTTATCACCAAGCTATAAATACTTGCCTAAATACCATGATTTAACACTCATGGTAACACTTAAGATTGTCCTTCATATTTTCCCATGAATGTGCAATCATGCATATACAATTACATTTCCAAAACGATCAGGTTTCACAATGAGCAAATTTATATGAAGAGAGTTGTTTTGTGACTTTCCCCACCTACTGGACTGTGTTTATCCCTTCATAAGGTGATTTGTATATTCATCTAGCCCAGAAAGGTGTTATGGAAGTTTGAATTCACTTTTTAGTATTCAAATGAATTGGCGTCAGTCTTTGCGTGTTGCTGTACTTTTGGAGAGATGCGGAACCTATTTGGAGCCTACAGCTGACTGACAATTACCTTTTAGCTCCACTATACAAGTGGTGAGCCGATCAGATTTTTCTCTTAAATGGATTCATAGTGAAAACACTAGAATGACATGACAGCAACCAGGACATGAAAGTATGCAGTGTAATGTAGTAAAAAGAAGACCTAAATAAAACTGCCTCAGACAGTCTCAAAGTATACAATATGGACACTGTGTTTCCCCTAGTATTACCTAGAATGCGCCCCACCAAGGGCTGTTGTCCCCCGCCTTAACATGTTTGCTACCTATTACAGTAAGTAATTTCAGTAGACAATGTCACTGTCGGGAACCCTAGTGTTTGATTTGGTGGCGTACATATTTAGTATATGATGCCTAACTACCCCTTCCCTTTCTCCTTCTCCCATATATACTCATTATGTCTCATTTACTGAGCACATTACTACTAACACTCTTAACACTGAGAACATCTTTGTTGTTTTCATTCTAAGACTTGTTTATTGATGGCTCTGTGGTGGAGCATAGCTCAGAAGTGGCACACACACACACACACACACACACACAATACTGAAGGGAAGATGACATTTGTAAAAAGTGAAGTTTTGGTTTAAATCGTGTGAGTGAAGCCCATGGTCTGCTCACTGAGTTTATTTGATATATTATTAAAAAAGTAGCATTGATCACAAACCATTTACCATCAATTTACAAATTATAAAATTGCATTTATCTGCTGTATGTCATGAATGATCATGAACTCGCCAAGCTACATTAGAACTTAAATCAAAATGTTATATGACTGAATTAATGATAATGACAAACTGAACTCCTGTGTGGTTTTGTTTGTCAGTATAGTAGTGCTATAGCAGAGCAGCTGTTTAAAGGGGACAGCGCTGCTGCAGCTGCTGGTGAAGCAGTCCATAGAGCAGAAGATTTGAGTGAACATTGCCCAGGACATTTAGTTTTTCCCCTAGCACTACACATCGGATTCAAACAACCACCTCATCATCAAGCTTTCCTTATTTTAATCAGCTGTGTAGTGCTAGAGCAAAAACAAAACGTTCACCGGGGGGGCCCCAGGACCAAGTTTGTTCATAAGCAAGGCAGAAACAGATGCAGGGGAGCGCCCCGACCACAGAGCTGCAGCCTGCCTTTGGAGCTCTCTATTGAACGCTGTCAGAACTGCCTGGTAGGACACAGACAGACAGAGGAGCAGAGCAGAGCCGCTCTTGTTTGCTGAGTCAGGAAGTAGATACTCTCCCGCTGTTCAGCTACACAGACCTGTGCAGGAGCAGGGCCAAGGACAGGGGCAACAGGGGCAAGGGAGGGGGCAGGGGGGGCAGGTAGGGGAGGGGTGGGTTATAGGTCACACTTTTCATTTCCTCCTCATCATCTGAGTCAGCATCACTGAAACATTCTATTTGTTAGAACAGGGGAGGAGCATGACCATAACTATAGCAACATTGTTTTTCAGCTATTGATAGCAGTATACTGTAACAGTTTCTAAAATGTGTTGCCCTCGGGGACATACCATTTTAAGAACATTGCCTACGTGTTGGTGTTGCATTGGAATGGTAAACCACAGTCATAAACTGTACAGCAGTTTTTTTATGCACTGTGTTGCAGTGGAAGTACAGTAGCTACAGGTTTTTAAAATTGTTTTTTTATGCCCAGCTTATGAGGCTCCTTAATGATGTGAGGCCTGAGGCAATTGCCTCTTCTGCTTAATGGTAAGCCAGCCAATGGGGACGTCCCTACCTCATTGAAGTTGACGTTTAAAATGGTTAAGGTAAGGGTTAACGTTAGGGTTAGATAATAGTTATGGTTATGGTTAGGGTAAGTGTAGAGTTTAAATTGAAGGTTTATGGTAGCAACTTTCCATGGATCCCGGATAGCACTGACCGGCACAGATCCCAAAGAATTTCCCATCATTCCAAACATGGCAATTATCAACCAATCACATGGGAATGACTCCTACTGTCATGTGCGCTTCTTCTTTTTTGCCTGGCAACAGTTCAAGTTAAGTCAGATCTCACTGAGTGAAAGCAGCATGGCTGGAGTGGAGTTGAATTCTTGCAAGGACCTTCCACTTAGACTAATCACAGGCTTTTTCGGGCTAAATGGAGAGAAATCAGGCAAATACCTCCTCCAAAAGAACCAGGGAACTTGTGGTATTTTAAGACACAGAGCGGTGACATCTGAATTAGCTTTAATCAGAAAGTCGTTTAGAGAATGTTGTTGCTTTCTCCCAGTGTGTCCCAGCCCAGACTCACTCCATTAGTAATGACATTATGGCTCAAACATTAAGGGCTATGTTCTAAAAGTTAACTTTAGGGAACAGATCAGTGCAGCATCAGTTGTGCATTCCATTTTGGTACAACTTCCCCTTTTTGAACTTCTCTACTTTAAACAACATGAATGAGTGGAATCTGAAAGTACACATTTGACCCAACCTCAAGTCCATTCATCAGTATCACAGTCCTATATAAAGCAATCTCACTCAATCTCATTTTTCAGTACAGGCTTATGGTTTATCATCACATGATTTCACCATCCGGGTGTCTACTGAACACTGCATTTGCTTCCATATATAATTATAACAGGTCACTTATGGAATTATGTATATTGCAATTCATGGATTCATATATTAGCTTGACAATTTCTGTTACAAACAGCTGATGTTGATCAATTTAACAAACTTATGGTAGCATTTCCTCCATAATAGTTTACACATGGTTATGCCAGTCATGTAAAATCTAATTAAATCAAACTTTATTTGTCACATGCGCGAATACAACAAGTGTAGACCTTACCGTGAAATGCTTACTTACAAGACCTTAACCAACAGTGCAGTTCAAGAAGAGTTAAGAAAATATTTACCAAATAAACTAAAGTAAAAAATTCTAAAAAATTAACACAATAAAATATCAATAACGAGGCTATATCCGGGGGGTACCTGTACCGAGTCAGTGTGCGGGGGTACAGGTTAGTTGAGGTAATTTGTACATGTATGGTAGGGGTGAAGTGACTATGCATAGATAATAAACAGTGAGTAACAGCAGTGTACAAAACAAATGGAGTGGGGGGTCAATACTGTTCAGCAGTATTATGGCTTGGGGGTAGAAGCTGTTAAGGAGCCTTTTGGTCCTAGACTTGGCGATCCGATACCGCTTTCCATGCGGTAGCAGAGAAAACAGTCTATGACTAGGGTGACTGGAGTCTCTGACAATTTTTGGGGCTTTCCTCTGACACCTCCTATTATATAGGTCCTGGATGGCAGGAAGCTTGGCAGACCCCTTCATTGTAGACCCTTTATTGGAGCTTTAGATACTGTCAGAATTGGTGCAATGTCAGAATGCAACATTCAGTAATACTGTGTATTGAGAAGTCTCATAAATATGTCTAGTCTGCTGACTGATATCAATGCCAGTTATACATCAAAAATAACCCTGTATTGAGATCAACCAGTAAGGAGGAGGGATGGAGGGATGTCACCAGGCTGTTGTGATGCATGCCAAATACCAGAACCTTCTGAGGCAGCAGCCTTCATTTTGAATGGTCACCTGATTGTGTGTGTGTGCACATTTTTATAAGAATACCATTCAAATTGCACCAATTAAAATAATCTGTACTCTGACTGCTAAAAAATGTGGGTTCTTTGCACCCATAATGTTTGATTGCGGATGTAGATAAGGCATTCAAAGTAATGTATGTTAGTAAGGCTGCATGACCATGCTGTGGAAGTGTCCCCAAAAGGGAACAGGTGCCAGGTGTTTCACATCATAGTGTCCTCCTCTCAGTCCATTTGCATAGACAGATGTTTAATATTTAAACGGCCGGGCCTTGCGACCCCCCTTACTACTCCACTGAGCAGCCTTTTTGACTGCAACGTTGTAACAGTCTAATAAATACATGTCATATATGCTATGGGAAAAATAATCCTTTGGTTGTGTTTATGAAGGTCTTGGGTAACATTACAATACGAAAAATATTTTTTTCAAAGAACACAATAGGATTTTCATTTGTTTACGTTACTGTAGGTAAGGATGGCCAACTCTAGTCCTCCGCGGCCTGATAGGTGTCACACATTTGCCCCAGCCCCAGCTAACGCACCCAACTCCAATAACCAACTAATCATGATTTTCAGTTTAGAATGCAATTAGTTTAATCAGCTGTGTTTGCTAGGGGTGGGGAAACAGCGTGATACCACTCCGGCCTCCGAGGACTGGAGTTCGCCATCCCTGCTGTAAAGCTACAATGCCTTCAGAAACTATTCACACCCCTTGACCTTTTACACATTTTGTTGCGTTTCAGCCTGACTTTAAAATGGATTAAATTGAGATTTTTGGTCACTGGCCTAAACACAATTCCCCATAATGTCAAAGTGGAATTATGTTTTTTTAAATGTTTACAAATTCATTAAAAATGAAAAGCTGAAATGTCTTGAGTCAACAAGTATTCAACCCCTTTGTTAGGACAAGCCTAAATAAGTTCAGGAGTAAAAATGTGCTTAGCAAGTCACATAATAAGTGGCATGGACTCACTCGGTGTGCAATAATAGTGTTTAACATTATATTTTAATGACTACCTCATCTCTGTACCCCACACATACAATTATCTAAGTCGAGCAGTGAAGTGAGTCGAGCAGTGAATTTCAAACATAGATTCAACCACAAAGAGCAGAGTGGTTTCCAATGTCTTGCAAAGAACAGCACTTATTGGTAGATGGGTAAAAATATTAGATGGGTAAAAAATATTAAATATCCCTTTGAGCATGGTAAAGTTATTAATTACACTTTGGATAGTGTATCAATACACCCAGTCACTACAAAGATACTTGCATCCTTCCTAACTCAGTTGCCTGAGAGGAAGGAAACCGCTCAGAGATTTCGACACGAGGCCAATGGTAACTTTAAAACAGTTAGAGAGTTTAATGGCTGTAATATGATGTCACGCCCTGGTCGAAGTATATTGTGTTTGTCTTTATTTATTTGGTCAGGCCGGGGTGTGACATGGGTTTATTGTGGTATGTTTTGTCTTGGGGTTTTTGTTAGGTATTGGGTGTGTGACTTAGTGGGGGTATCTAGCAAAGTCTATGGCTGTCTGGAGTGGTTCTCAATCAGAGGCAGGTGTTTATCGTTGTCTCTGATTGGGAACCATATTTAGGCAGCCATATTCTTTGAGTGTTTTGTGGGTGATTGTTCCTGTCTCTGTGTTTGCACCAGATAGGATTGTTTCGGTTTTCACGGTTCATTATTTTGTAGTTTCTTCATGTATAGTTTTTTTCCTTCATTAAAATAACATGAATCATCAGCATGCTGCATTGTGGTCCGACTCTCCTTCACCACAAGAGAACCGTTACATATGAGAACTGGATGGATCAACAACATTGCAGTTACTCCACAATGCTAACTAATTGACAGAGTGAAAAGAAGGAAGCCTGGCAGAATCCACATATTCTAAAACATGCACCCTGTTTCCAACAAGGCACAAAAGTAATACTGCAAAAAAATGTGCAAAGCAATGAACCTTCTGTCCTGAATACAGAGTGCTATGTTTGGGGCCAATACAACTGAGTACCACGCTCCATATGTTCAAGCATGGTGGTGGCTGCATCATGTTTTTATTGAACTAGGCAAGTCAGTTAAGAACAAATTGTTATTTACAATGACAGCCTACCAGGGCAGCCTACCCTTGCTCAGGGGTAGAACAACAGATTTTTACCTTATCAGCTTGGGGATTCAATCAAGCAACCTCTCGGTTACTGGCCCAACGCTCTAACAACTAGGTTACCTGCCACCCCATGGGTATGCTTGTAATCATTAAGGACTGGGGAGTTTTTCATGAAAGAAAAGAAGCGGAATGGAGCTAAGCACAGGCTAAATCCTAGAGGAAAACCTGGTTCAGTCTGCTTTCAGTCTGCCAGATACTGGCAGATTAATTCACATTTCAGCAGGACAATAACCTAAAACACAAGGCATACACAATCTACACTGTAGTTGCTTACCAAGAAGACAGTGAATGTTTCTGAGTGGCCAAGTTACAGTTTTGTCTTAAATTTACTTGAAAATATACCCCTCACTTTTACTACTGCAACACCATTCCCCCTGCCATTACCCCTCACTTTTACTACTGAAACACTGTTTCCTCCACCGTAATCCCTCACTTTTACTACTGCAACACCGTTTCCCCTGCCATAACCCCTCACACTAGACTACTGCAACATCATTTCCCCTGCCATAACCCCTCACACTAGACTACTGGAACACCGTTTCCCCTGCCATAACCCCTCACACTAGACTACTGCAACACCGTTTCCCCTGCCATAACCCCTCACATTGACGACTGCAACACCGTTTCCCCTGCCATAACCCCTCACACTAGACTACTGAAACACTGTTTCCCCTGCCATAACCCCTCACATTGACGACTGCAACACCGTTTCCCCTGCCATAACCCCTCACATTGACGACTGCAACACTGTTTCCCCTGCCATAACCCCTCACACTAGACTACTGAAACACTGTTTCCCCTGCCATAACCCCTCACATTGATGACTGCAACACTGTTTCCCCTGCCATAAACCCTCACATTGACGACTGCAACACCGTTTCCCCTGCCATAACCCCTCACATTGACGACTGCAACACCGTTTCCCCTGCCATAACCCCTCACATTGACGACTGCAACACCGTTTCCCCTGCCATAACCCCTCACACTGACGACTGCAACACCGTTTCCCCTGCCATAACCCCTCACATTGACGACTGCAACACCGTTTCCCCTGCCATAACCCCTCACATTGACGACTGCAACACCGTTTCCCCTGCCATAACCCCTCACATTGACTACTGCAACACCGTTGTGCTGTTTTTGGATATTGATTAGCGATTGGATGCACAGAAATTCCTAAATACTTTGTTCAGATTATTTGTTTGCAATATGTGATCTATAGGCTAAGAGAGCTTCATGCACTGTTTATTCGATGGTGGGATTTAAATAGTGGGAGAAGAAAACAACATATTCAGTAAAAATCACAACAAAGGGTACAAAATCAATTATAGCTCTTAAAGGGGCAGTAGCCTACATTGGGTGTACAATTTTCAATTACAGCATTATTTCATCTGCAGTTATTCTTCTGCTATTCATTCTGTTACCAATAATATTTACATGTTAATATTATGTTCTAATTACAATTATTATGTCTCATCTTTTAAATAAATGCAACCTATTAGCTTCTAATATGTAAGTAGGTATATTGTCTAGCTGTCCGATAACACGTTCTGATGGAATGACGTGTCCTGCACTTTGTAAAAGTGCATTAGTGAATGTTGGAAAAATATACTGGTTACTTTCTAAACATTGCAATGTGAATGCAAAGAGGGCGTGGACTACAAAATAGGTGAAGTGAACTGGCAAATGAGTCGAGTCCTCATTCAAAGGTAAGGGCAGTGTGGATACAAAAAGTGAACTGAGTTCTTTAGCTTTTTCTTTTACCCCAGAGTTCACTTTAAAGAGGACTGAGATTGGTTCTTTTAAAGAGGACTATATGTGACAACTCCCTTAAAGGTCCTGTTGTCACATCATCTGCTTGACACTGTTCCTCAGATTGGAATATGGTGTGTGTGTCTGTGTGACTCTGTGTGCTTGTGTGTCTGTGTGTGTGTCTTTGTGTGGCTGTGTGTATGTGTCCCTGTCTGTGTTGTGTAAGCACCTTCATTCATGTTGGAGCTCTGTATCTATCTGGCAGTAGGGTTGTGTGTTGTGGTGCCCTGCAGAGAGGGGTCAGTTCTGGGTCGGTGTGGGTGAGCCGAGCAGTGCGGGGAGAAGGAGAGGGGGAGGGTTAGGGTTATGAATGGCCTACAGCTGTGTGGCCGAGTGGTCAGCACAGACAGCTGAAGGATGAGGAGGAAATTATTAAAATAAACTGCGTGTGATGCTCCATTTATTCTGCAGGACTCCAGTCGCGCCTCACACATCTGGCCTCAGAGAAGCACACCCTGTTGACGTAATGGACATAAATATTTAAAACAGCAAAGGTCGCCAAGTTGATTCATGCAATCAGCCCCGGAAGAATATGAGGGATCCGACTTTTATGAATGTGTTGTGTCATGCACACAATGCTGTATTTACAGAGAGCAAGAAAGAGATTGAGCCAGAAATTGAGAGAGAGGGGGATAGTGACATAAATTTGGTGGGCAAAGAAGGGCAGAGATTAAGGCAAAGAGCAGTCAAGTTCTGCGAGGATTCCCCTCCCACCCTGGTTGGACCTTGAGCTGACTGGACACACAGCCAGTGCTGTGTCATGGTTGTGTGTGATGAGCGACGCAGACGGACTGAGGATGACTCAGTGCTACGCACAGTGACAAACATTGCTGCCAGAGAGTGACATTAGCCTGTCTTCTCCAACTAATTTACACTTGGGGTGGCAGGGTAGCCTAGTGGTTAGAGCGTTGGACTAGTAACCGGAAGGTTGCAAGATCAAACCCCTGAGCTGACAAGGTACAAATCTGTCATTCTGCCCCTGAACAGGCAGTTAACCCACTGTTCCTAGGCCGTCATTGAAAATAAGAATTTGTTCTTAACTGACTTGCCTAGTTAAATAAAGGTAAAACAAAACTTCATAATAAGTGATTTGTGGTAGAAGGAGTAACTTTTTAGGAACTTGAAGAAGGACGGCTTTTCAAAGAAAGGATGATCATGGGAAAGCAGACCTCACCTCCTTTTACACATCTCCACATCCCTCTTTCCTCAATTCTTAACCCCCTTCGCACCACCACCCCTGACCCCTTCCATGGGGCTCCCACTGGAAGCCCCAGACAAAGACACGAGTGCAACTCCTTTCTCAGGGGTTATAGGGGGCGGGCCTGTTTGTGCCCCTCTGTGACCCTGCTCTGTGTGTGTGTCAGTCACTTGCACTCGGTTCCTGTTTGGGGAGGTCTACTGGTCCTGGCAAACACTGTCGCTAAGCTTATCTCTGGTGTTTTATGTTCCACCCTGTCGGGGCACAAGCAGCCCTTTGTGGCTGAGGGGTGGCTGGGGCCGGTCCAGGCCAGCCCATGCAGCTGTTCCCCACTGTAGGACATTTCCTTGCTGGGTGACCCTCAGTGTGCTGCCTGCTTGGCTGGGGCCGTGTGTGCTGGGGCCTGGAGGCCAGGGCTACTCAGGGTGTTCAGGGCTGGAGAGAGAGAGGGAAGAGGGAGAACTAAGGAGGGGGGGGGGGGGGTGGGCAAGGCATGCTATGTAGTGCTGGACTGTGCATTGGTTCAGTGTTGGGGGTGACGGTGGTGGTGGGGCCTGAACCGACAATGCCTCTTTCATGTGTTTGTGGAGTGTTTGACCTTGTGAATGAGCCCTGTCCTCTCCTGTCACATCCTCCATGTCCCCCGAATGAATAGGGGCCGGGTCTGAGAGGATCAGACTCTTTGTGGCCCCAGCCCAGTCAGAGGGGACAGGGGGGCCTGCTTGGACCTGCCCTGTCGACCCATTACCCCAAATCCATCCTGGGTATCACCCCATACCCCTCCGCCTGAACCTGAGGTGACACGGCAGCTCCCCTCACAGGAGGTTCACTGCTCTGTAACAGAAAGTACAATGTGACCCATTAAGCACTCTTAAAAGGAGCAGTCGGTGAGGGAAGCACATGCAATGAGGGCCATGTGCTGTGCTCACAGTGAGTGAGGAGACGGCAAGAATGTACCCCCCCAGACTTGGCTAGTTAGCTTACTCCTCATGTTGACGCAAAAGCTTTGGTGCTTTACAAAAAATGTGTGTGCTCGCTTATAATTAGTTCTGTGTGTCTGTGTGTGTGTTTGTGTTTGAACTCGTGTGTGTGTGTGTGTGTGTGTGTGTGTGTGTGTGTGTGTGTGTGTGTGTGTGTGTGTATAATTGCTCATCTCATGTGTTTGTATGTGGGGGTGCATGCCTGTGTGTGGATGTAATGGATGCATCTTGATTAAAAGACTGTAAGATATACAGTGTATTCGGAAAGTATTCAGACCCCTTGACTTTTGATCACATAATTTTTTTTACTCATCAATCTACCACAATACTACATAATGACAAAGCAAAGGTATTTTTTTGTTGTTGCATTTTTACCCTTTTTCGTGGTATCCAATTGTTAGTAGCTACTATCTTGTCTCATTGCTACAACTCCCGTACGGGCTCGGGAGAGACGAAGGTTGAAAGTCATGTGTCCTCCGATACACAACCCAACCAAGCCGCACTGCTTCTTAACACAGCGCGCATCCAACCCGGAAGATAGCCGCACCAATGTGTCGGAGGAAACACTGTGCACCTCGCAACCTTGGTTAGCGTGCACTGCGCCCGGCCCGCCACAGGAGTCACTGGTGCACGATGAGACAAGGATATCACTACCGGCCAAGCCCTCCCTTACCCGGACGACGCTAGGCCAATTGTGCGTCACCCCACAGACCTCCCGGTCGCGGCCGGTTACGACAGAGCCTGGGCACAAACCCACCCGGGAGGCCCCAAAACAGGTTTTTAGAAATTTTTGCACATGTATTAAAAATAAAAAACAGAAATACATTCAGTAGCATCACTATTCTGGACAGTTCTGACTTGAATATGTGGACAACACAAATACCTAGGTGTCTGGTTAGACTGTAAACTCTCCTTACAGACTCACATCTCCAATCCTCTCACATCTTCCAGACTCGCATCTCCAATCCAAAATTAAATCTAGAATCGGTTTCCTATTTCCAACAAAGCCTCCTTCACTCATGTTGCCAAACATACCCTCGTAAAAATGACTATCCTACCGATCCTTGACTTTAGCGATGTCATTTACAAAATAGCCTCCAACACTCTACTCAGCAAACTGGATGTAGTCTATCACAGTGCCATCCGTTTTATCACCAAAGCCCCATATACTACCCACCACTGCGACCTGTATGGTCTCGTTGGCTGGCCCTCTCTACATATTCGTCGCCAAACCCACTGGATCCAAGTCATCTATAAGTCTTTTCTAGGTAAAGCCCCACCATATGTCAGCTCACTGGTCACCATAGCAACACCCACCCGTAGCACACGCTCCAACAGGTACAGTATATTTCAGTGGTCATCTCCAAAGCCAACACATACTTTGGCTGCCTTTCCTTCCAGTTCTCTGCTGCCAATGACCGGAAAGAATTGCAAAAATCACTGAAGCTGGAGACTTAAATCTCCCTCTCTAAATTTAAGCATCAGCTGTCAGAGCAGCTTACCAATCACTGTACCTGTACACAGCCAATCTGTAAATAGCAAACTCAACTACCTCATCCCCATATTGTTATTTATCTTCTTGCTATTTTGCACCCCAGTATCTCTACTTGCACATCATCATCTGCACATCTATCACTCCAGTGTTAATGCTAAATTGTAAATATTTAGCCTCTATGGCCTATTTATTGCCTTCCCTACCTAATCTTCTACATTTGCACACATTGTACATACATTTTTCAGTTGTGTTATTGACTGTATGTTTGTTTATCCCATGTGTAAATCTGTGTTGTTTTTGTCGCACTGCTTTGCCTTGTCTTGGCCAGGTTGCAGTTTTAAATGAGAACTTGTTCTCAACTAGCCTACATGGTTAAATAAAGGTGAAACATAAATAAATAAATAAAACAGCCAAGACAACGTAGGAGTGGCTTTGGGACAAGTCTCTAAATATCCTTGAGTGGCCCAGCCAGAGCCCGGACTTGAACCCGGTCTAATATCTCTGGAGAGACCTGAAAATAGCTGTGCAGCAACGCTCCCCATCTAACCTGACAGAGCTTGAGAGGATCTGCAGAAAAGATTGGGAGAAACTTCCCAAATACAGGTGTGCCAAGCTTGTAGCGTCATACCCAAGCAGACTCAAGGCTGTTGTCACGGGTCCCTCTGGAACTTTCATCATGCACACCTGTCCCCTATTCCCACGGATTAGTACTCATATAAGTGTGCCCTTTAGTTTCCCTTGTCTTTGCGCAGATGATTACGGGTCTCGTCCCATGTGATAATCATTGTGTGTTTGTGTATTTATTTGAGGTACTCCTCGCTCTTTTGTTTTGGGTTTCTATCCTGTGTTTTGTTACGTGTTTGTTTGGTCTTCGTCCCCTTGCCTTTACACGGCACGCCGTAATTTGGGTACAATAAAAAAAAAATTACGCATTCCTGCATCTGTCTCCCGAATCATTCATGCCAATGTGACAGCTGTAATTGCTAGCAAAGATGCTTCATCAAAGTACTGAGTTAAGGTTCTGAATACTTAAGTATATGTGTTTTTTTTTTTTTGTCATTATGTTTGTCATTATGGGGTATTGTGTGTAGATTGATGAGGGAATGTAGAAAAAAAGAAGGCTGTAATGTAACAAAATGTGGAAAAGGTCAAAGGGTCTGAATACATTCTGAATGCACTGTAGTAGGTACTGCAGGCGCTGGAGGGTCATGCTCAGTCCTATTATGCAATAAAACATTTTTGAAGTATCTAACATTTCAGTAGTTGTGAAGTAGTATCATCTTGGTTACCTTGCACCTGCCTGCTGATGTACAGATGTGTATGACAGTATGTAAAAGCATGGAAATAATGAGGGACAAATGAACCCAACCCAACAAGTGTTCCAACCTGATGCCTGTCAAAACATCTTAAATAACTCAATACCCACCTATATTTCATGCACTTAGACATATTCATAGACATTGTATCTGCTGACCTCTGTTGACCCCCTGACCTGTCTGACAGTCCACTTCTTGTCTCTCCCTGTGTTCCCACCCTCAGGGGTGTAGTTAGTTGAAAGAGCTGTCAGTGCAGGTGCCAGCCTAAGTGGGCTGTGAGGGATGTTGATGGCTGCATGGTTTAGTGGAGGCCTGGCACTCTCTGTGAGGCCAGAGATCAGAACTCCACACCTCCACTCTCTCTTTCCGATCAGTGCTGTCTCTATCTCTTCTATTCTCGCTCTCTTTCTCTATACACCCACTGTCTCTCTATCTCTCCCCCTTTTCTCTGACTGACCAGAACATGTGGCTCCTCTCACCCAGGGTCAACGCTCACTGCTCACTCCTCCAGAACAGAACATAGAATATAAGAGACTGCAAAAACAGGAAAATAATGTGGCCTATCCTCATTGACTATCTCTATATTCCTCTACCTTCCTCTGTCTTCCTCTACCTTCCTCTGTCTTCCTCTACCTTAATCTACCTCCCTCTACCTTAATCTACCTCCCTCTACCTTAATCTACCTTTCTCTTTCTCCTGTCATTTGTTTTGTCCTCCATCTGTTTTTCTCCTTGATGTGCTGAAACCTCTCCATCAATGTGGTCTCAGTGTGTATGTGTGTCTTAATGGGTGTCTTAGTGTGTCTGTGTGTGTCTTTGTGTGTGTGTCTTTGTGTGTTTGTGTGTGCCTTTTTGTGTGTCAGTGTGTTTGTCTCAGTGTGTCTCCTGATCACAGTGAGAGAACATCTGCTTGACAACGGCGGACAGGGACAAACACAGAGGGGGAATTCTAACAGGGCCGAAACAAAGATAGAGAGGGGATCCAGAACTCTGTTAATCCAGTGATGCAGCCAGTTAGCTAGGGCTGAATGGATAGGTAAACCCTCCTCCAAACAAATCCTAAAGGAGACTAAGGTACTTGACTGGGAAGTCACTTCCAGTCCTTCCTTTGGTGCCGTTGGCCGGGCTGTTTGCTCTACCTTTGTATTAATCCCAAATCAAAGCAGCTGCTTCAATGGAGAGATTAGGTCCCAGAAAGGGTGGGGGGTTCTACCTGTAGCTTGGGTTCTTTATTGACATCCACCTGGGTAACATGTTGGCATTGCGTTAGACACACACACACAAAACAATAAATATCGACATTCCGGTCACACTGATAAAATATCAGTGGTTGGATGCGCGCTGTGTTAAGAAGCAGTGCGGCTTGGTTGGGTTGTGTATCGGAGGACACATGACTTTCAACCTTCGTCTCTCCCGAGCCCGTACAGGAGTTGTAGCATAGTTGTAGCATAGCATAAGATAGTAGCTACTAACAATTGGATACCACGAAAAAGGGTAAAAAGCTGTCTTTATCTCGTCCTTTAGAGATGAGGGGCCCATAGAAGGAGGATTGGGGATGAGTATAGCATTGTTCACAATGCTAGCTTCTCTTTCCTGTGTTGTCTCCTCGCACTAAGGAATTCCTCTGCTTTCATGGTGACTTGTCCCTGCAGAGGCCTGCGTTTCATGACATGACAGGGACCTGAAAAGCGATAGCACGTGCGGAAAAACGAGCAGAACTTTCACCCACACCGAGGGGAGAAACAGAGAGGAAGGGAGAACGAGAGAGCTAGAGAGAGAGAGAGAGAGCTTGTGCACATACTTAGGCCTCCCAGATTGTTATGTGCATAGAGTGATACAAGCAAAACATCATAGTGCATGATACTGTATTATATTGTATGTGTTGGCTGAAGCTCAATGTTAAATTAAAATCTCCCTACCATATCTAAGCCAATATGACACCAATGTCGATGAAAATGTGCACTTGATTGGTGGTACACAACACACTCCTCGCCTCTCATCATGAGCCGTCTGGCCTTTTCCGGTGGTGTAAAGTACTTAGGTAAAAAATACTTTAAACTACTACTTAAGCAGTTTTTGGGGGTATCTGTACTTTACTTTACTATTAATCTTCTTGACAACTTTTACTTTTACTCCACTACGTCCCTAAAGAAATGTATTTACTTACATTTTCCCTGTCACCCAAAAGTACTTGTTACATTTTGAATACTTGGCATGACATGAAAATTGTCTAATTCACACTCTTATCAAGAGAACATCCCTGATCATCCCTACTGCCTCTGATCTGGCAGACTCACTAAACACAAATACTTCATTTGTAAATTATGTCTGAGTGTTATGTCTGTGACCCTGGCTATCTGTAGATTAAAAAATATATATAAAAAAATTGTGTCATCTGGCATAAGGCATTTTAAATTATGTAAACTTTTACTTTCGATACTTAAGTACATTTAAACCAAATACTTTTAGACTTTTACTCAAGTAGTATTTTACTGGGTGACTTTCACTTTTACTTGAGTCATTTTCTTTTAAGGTATCTTTACTTTTACTCAAGTATGAAAATTGGATACTTTTTCCACCAATGCATCCCGGATATTTAATAGGCTAGTTAGCAATTTTGTTTTCAGAGTATTTTCTACGCTACCTAGCTCAAACTTTAGACGTTGGTTTAAAACGAGACTACAGACTCCATAAAGTGACCATTGGACTAAAAACATTTCAGATTGACTAAATTTGTAGTTGCAACAGTTTCTATTAAATGTATAATTTATCGCTGTCACGTACACATTTACGACCATTAAGAACCAACGACACTGCTAATATCTTTTTAGCCGAATCTCAGAGTTCTATCTAAAGGGGTCGAGCAACTTGGTTACTCGGCAACCAAACAGCTGCTACTGCCAGTCTATAGGAAATGGAGAACAAACCTAGGCTATTGCAGATTTAAGTGATAATGTCTGAGAAGCCGATGTTTGGTGGATATATTATATATAGGGCCAGCAAACCGTGCTAATATATCCTCCAAACACCGGCTTTGAGGGCATTATCACTTTTAAACAGCGGGTTACCAACATATTCAAATAATGATTGACATATTTGAATTAAAAACGTTATTTTGATGCATTTATTCATACTATTTCATCCATCCACAAGATATAGTCCCAACACAAATCTAGGGTTCCTACCCAAGCCAGCTGGTCATTTGTTCGATTGGTTCGGTTGCCAGAGATGCGACCCAGTCATTTTAGTCTTTTTGTTCAGTATCTATGGACGAAACCCAGTCGTTCGTTCTAAATGTTCCATTGCCATACTGGCTGGCAACGTTCTTATCCCTTGCTTGTTAGCTAGCCAACTACGGCTAACTTACAGTCATATCAAACAGTGCAAACATAATAACAATAGTTATTATTTAACTGTATTTGCATTTGTTAAAGCTGTGCATCGAGGACTTTGTCCCCACAGTGACTGTACATACATACCCCAACCAGAAGCCATGGTTTACAGGCAACATTTGCACTGAGCTAAAGGGTAGAGCTGCCGCTTTCAAGGAGCGGGACTCTAACCCAGAAGCTTATAAGAAATCCCGCTATGCCATCCAACAGGCAAAGCGTCAATACAGGAATAAGATCGAATCGTACTACACCAGCTCCAACACTCGTCGGATGTGGCAAGGCTTGCAAACTATTACAGACTACAAAGGGAAACACAGCCGAGAGCTGCCTAATGACACGAGCCTACCAGACGAGCTAAATAACTTCTATGCTTGCTTTGAGGCAAGTAACACTGAGAGCATCAGCTGCATGAGAGCATCAGCTGTTCCCGGACGACTGTGTGATCACACTCTCCACAGCTGATGTGCGTAAGACCTTTAAACAGGTCCATATTCACAAGGCCGCTGGGCCAGATGGATTACCAGGATGTGTACTGCGAGCATGCGCTGACCAACTGGCAAGCGTCTTCACTGACATTTTCAACCTCTCCCTGTCTGAGTCTGTAATACCAACATGTTTCAAGCTGACCACCATAGTCCCTGTGCCCAAGAACACTAAGGTAACCTGCCTAAATGACTACCAACCCATAACATTCACATCTGTAGCCATGAAATGCTTTGAAAGGCTGGTCATGGCTCACATCAACCCCATTATCCCAGAAACCCTAGACCCACTCCAATTTGCATACCGCACCAACAGATCCACAGATGATGCAATCTCTATTGCACTCCACACTGCCCTTTCCCACCTGGACAAAAGGAACACCTATGTGAGAATGCTATTCATTGACTACAGCTCAGTGTTCAAGTGCCCTCAAAGCTCATCACTAAGCTAAGGACGCTGGGACTAAACACCTCCCTATGCAACTGGATCCTGGACTTCCTGACGGGCCGTCCCCAGATGGTAAGGGTAGGTAACAAAACATCCACCACGCTGATCATCAACATGGGGACCCCTCAAGTGTGCGTGCTCAGTCCCATCCTGTACTGCCTGTTCACTCATGACTGCACGGCCAGGCACGACTCAAACACCATCATTAAGTTTGCTGATGACACAACAGTAGTAGGCCTGATCATGAACAACGATGAGACAGCCTATAGGGAGGAGGTCAGACACCTGGCCATGTGGTGCAATGACAACAATCTCTCTCTCAACGTAAGGAGATGATTGTGGACTTCAGGAAAGGAGGACCGAGCACGCCCGCATTCTCATCGACGGGGCTGTAGTGGAGCAGGTTAAGAGCTTCAAGTTCCTTGGTGTCCACATCACCAACAAACTAACGTGGACCAAGCACACCAAGACAGTCGTGAAGAGGGCACGACAAAACCTAAAGATTTGGCATGGGTCCTCAGATCCTCAAAAGGTTTTACAGCTTCACCATGGAGAGCATCCTGGCGGTTTGCATCAATGCCTAGTATGGCAACTGCTTGGCCTCCAAAGGGTAGTGCGTACCGCCCAGTACATCACCGGGGCTAAGCTTCCTGCCATCCAGGACCTCTATACCAGGCGGTGTCAGAGGAAGGCCCTAAAAATTGGCAAAGACTCCAGCCACCCTAGTCATAGACTGTTCTCTCTGCTACCGCAAGGCATTCGGGACCGGAGCACCAAGTCTAGGTCCAAGAGGCTTCTAAACAGCTTCTACCCCCAAGCCATAAGACTCCTGTACAGCTAATCAAATGGCTACCCAGACTATTTGCATTTCCTCCCCACACACACACAGCTACTACTTTCTGTTATTATCCATACATAGCCACTTTAATAACCCTACCTACATATACATAATTACCTCAATTACCTCGACACCGGTGCCCCCGCACATTGACACATTGAGTCTGTAACGGTGCCCCCTGTATATAGCCTCACAATTGTTATTTACTGCTGCTCTTTAATTATTTGTTATTCTTATCTCCTACTTTTTTTTTGGTATTTTCCTTAAACTGCGTTGTTGGTTAAGGCCTTGTAAGTAAGCATTTCACTGTTGTATTTGGCGCATGTGACAAATATCATTTGATTTGATTTGATTTTCTAGTGACAATTATTTGGATGCATCCCTAACCTAACAATGAGCTAATGAGGCGTGATTTCTTCTGGAATAGAAAATGCGCTTTCTCATCAGAACATTGTTGTTCAGAGGAGCTAGCCAACAATAACGTCAAACTGTTTGTCTTGTCCCTACTCACGACACGTTCATTACTATGGTTCAGCTGGAGAACGAATTTGAATATTGAAACAATGTTGCAAATGCTGGAGAGACAGACAGCAGGGTTTATAGAAATCTCTGCAGTTGAAACAAATGTTGGTCTAAAAGAAATGTGAGATGTCTAGATGCTTTTTATATTGGAGATCAAGTTTATAAATTGTCTGACTGGGCTGATGAGACAGTGGACAGTGCGCAGTCAAATGGAACAGAGTAAATAGGCATTTTAACGTCATAGATTTAGCCAGTGGTAACTTGTGGAATAGACACCGTCTGGAATGTGGTTTTAACAAAGCTATATGGTGGTATTCAACCTGAGGTTAATCAATAGATGCAAACATATATTTTGATTACCTAGGTTTTGTTCTTTTTTTAATTTCACCTTTATTTATTTAACCAGGTAGGTCAGTTGAGAACAAGTTCTCATTTACAACTGCGACCTGGCCAAGATAAAGCAAAGCAGTGCGACAAAACAACAACACAGAGTTACCCATAAACAAACGTACAGTCAATAACACAATAGAAAAATCTATATACAGTGTGTGCAAATGGAGAAGATTAGGGAGGTAAGGCAATAAATTGGCCATAGAGGCTAAATCAATTTAGCATTAACACTGGAGTGATAGATGTGCAGATGATGATGTGCAACTAGAGATACTTGGGTGCAAAAGAGCAAAAAGATTAATAGGTAGTTGGGTGTGCTATTTACAGATTGGCTGTGTACACTGATCGGTAAGCTGCTTTGACAGCTGATGCTTAAAGTTAGTGAGGGAGATTTAAGTCTCCAGCTTCAGTGATTTTTGCAATTCGTTCCAGTCATTGGCAGCAGAGAACTGCAAGGAAAAGCGGCCAATGGAGGTGTTGGCTTTGGGGATGCCAGTCCTACATTTTTGCACAAAACATAACAAGCTAGCTAGCAACATCAGTTCAAAACCCAACACCAAACTTTGGGCAAATTGTCAAGCTTGTACAAACATGTACAATGCATGCAATGGGCTTTTGCAACACTAGCTAGCTAGCTACTCCATAGTCCAAGCTACAGTAAGAGTTATCCACATTGAACTGTCAGGAAGGACACAACTTAATAATTACATAACCAACGTTCTCAAGTAGTACTAGTCCTGTGCGAATAGGGCTTATCCTAATTGTCTAAGAAAATTGAGGAGAGAGCAAGCCCCAAACAGGCAGAAAACTTATATTGTAATCTAATAGCAGGGCATGGGTCCTGAGATCCTCAAAAGGTTCTACAGCTGCAACATCGAGAGCATTGGTTGCATCACTGCCTGGTACTGCAATTGCTCGTCCCTCCGACTGCAAGGCACTTCAAAGGGTAGTGCATACGGCCCAGTACATCACTGGGGCAAAGCTGCCTGTCATCCAGGACCTCTAACACCAGAAGGTGTCCGAGGAAGGCCCTGACAATTGTCAGAGACCCCAGTCATAGACTGTTCTCTCTACTACCGCATGGGATGCGGTACCAGAGTGCCAAGTCTAGGACAAAAAGGCTTCTCAACAGTTTTTACCCCCAAGCCATAAGACCCCTGAACAGGTAACCAAATGGTTACACGGACTATTTGCATTGTGTGCCCCCCCAACCCCTCTTTTACGCTGCTGCTACTACTCTCTGTTTATCTTATATGCATAGTCACTTTAACTATACATTCATGTACATACTACCTCAATTGGCCCTACCAACCAGTGCTCACGCACATTGGCTAACTGGGCTATCTGCATTGTGTCCCACCACCCGCCAACCCCTCTTTTTACGCTACTGCTACTCTCTGTTCATCATATATGCATAGTCACTTTAACCATACCCACATGTACATACTACCTCAATAAGCCTGACTAACCGGTGTCTGTATATAGCCTTGCTACTCTTATTTTCAAATGTCTTTTTACTGTTGTTTTATTTCTTTACTTACCTACACACACACACACACACACACACATACTTTTTTTCTCCGCACTATTGTCTATTCTTTAGAGCCTATAAGTAAGCATTTCACTGTAAGGTCTACACCTGTTGAATTCGGCGTACGTGACAAATTAACTTTGATTTGATTTGATTTAATAGCACCTGTTTGTCTCACACAATATGTCCGCAGCTCTCGCTCCTATACCCTCCTTTTTCTTGATCTCCTTCTTATTGTTATTATTACAATTATTTTTATGATCATTATGATAATAAGTAATGTCGTTATCATTAGTAGTCTTTGTATAACCACCATCGAGCTGTAGGCCTAAGAGTGCGTCCTGTTTAGTCTTAATACCGTAATTTATTTAGGCCTATATTCCAATATATAGGCTACTACATCAGTCAATCAATCATTCATTCGTTCATGCCATCACACAGCATACGAGACATTCATGGATTGAAATTCAATCAAGTGTTTTTGACTAATAATTGTAAACATTTCGACCAATCCTCCTTCTGTTTTCTTGACATTTTAATCGAAATGTGTGCTAATCAACAGTGCCAAACTAACAACTCTGCCATTTGACCATCTTGACTGTATTTTACATCTCCAATCTGGATGCTGGACTAACCTATCTGTTGGATATTTGTCAACAACTGCTGTGCACGGCTATTCCACTGGCACGGCACTAGGGGTGGGGGGAGGGGGCTAATGACCCCCCCAATCCCGGATTATACAAATGTATAGGATGCATAACTCTGCAACGCTTCAGGCTAGAAACAAGCTGTAAAAGGCACAATAAAGATGTGGCTCCAGTGTACATGGGGATATCTTTGTTTAGTATCTATGGCTGACACAGGAGGCTGCTGAGGGGACAACGGCTCATAATAAAGGTAAGAACGGAGCAAATGGAATGGCATCAAATACCTGGAAACCATGTTTGATGTATTTGATACAATTCCACTGATTCCGCTCCGGTCATTAACACAAGCCCATTCTTCCCAATAAAGGTGCCACCAACCTCCTGTCATGGCTGAGTTATACAACCTTCAAATAGTCAATGCCCGGAAATTGCAGGTGAACTCCTCAAACTGGTCCAACGCCGCATCTCCCTCTCTCCATACGGTGTTGGCCCACTCCAGGGCTTTCCCGGTGAGACACGAGACGAGGGTGTAAACCCTCTCACGGTCCGATGGAGCTGGGTGGACCGTGGCCAGATAGAGGTTTAATTGAAGGAGAAACCCCTGGCAGTTGGCAGCACTCCCGTCGTACTCCTGTGGCAAGGAGAGATGGATCCCACTGGGTTCAGGTGGGAAAGGGGCGCTCAGGGGAGACCCTGGTTGTGCTGGTGGAGGCGCTGGAAGAACACCCTGTCATCTCCCAGCAGTCCATTGTCTGGACAATGCGGTCCATGGCGGCACCAAGATGATAAAGTATTACTGCATGCTCCTGGACGCGCTCTTCCACCTCTATGGCCAGGGTACCTTCTCCTGCTGACTCCATAGAAGGGTCGGTGATTCTGTAATGGGTGCGTGTTGGTGGCAGGGAAGTCAGGCGCAGGAGAACGAACTTCGTATAAACGGAGTCGTTTAATAAAAGTTAACAAAACTCCAAAAAACAAAATATGTAAAATAATCAAAGTGGGTACAAAACCCGTCGCGCACCAGCACATAACTTGCACAAACATACAATCACCGACAAGGACATGAGGGGAAACAGAGGGTTAAATACACAACATGTAATTGATGGGATTGGAACCAGGTGTGATGGGAGACAAGACAAAACCAATGGAAAATGAAAAATGGATCAGTGACGGCTAGAAGATCGGTGACGTCGACCGCCGAACACCGCTCAAACAAGGAGAGGGGCCGACTTGGGCGGAAGTCATGACAAGAATACAATACTTCATCTTCATGCGGTACAAATCACATTATTATGGGAGCACCTAAAGGTTTGAATTCTAAGCAACCTGCAAACGATATTGTTTGAAGTACAATAGACCAACATAGCTACTGTAGTAGGTCAGAACTGTGTGCTGCAAAACCTTAGTAGAGCATGGGTGAATAGGCATTGTGGTGCTCATGTCTATTTCCTTTCTTTTTCGGCTTCAAACCAATGCCTACTTCTCACATAATACATCATTTTTGTTTTTAATATCTATGGGCATGATGAATGTCTTGAAACCTATATGATTTAATTTAACAACTTAGGCTTGTATTGCCATAATGCAGAATAAATAATGGATCAGATAATATGCGTACTCCATTGATTTTAATAATGATTTTTTTCTATTTGTTATTTGCAAATTTGCCTATCAAGAGAATCCTTACAGTCACGGCTTAACAGAAATGGGGAAGACAGACAGGTGCATGATAAACAATGGGCTGCTTTGCCAAGGGCTCAGAGTTCAAAGACATTTCTAAATAATAGAAGAAGTTTTCAAAAGAGATTTGGGACAATGGAGGGACTTAAATCCTAGATGTCCCCTTCAACATTTATCTTATCCCATTTCCTGACTTCTGAAGTTGTGGGATCTACTTGTGACAGTTGCACATTGAAGTGCTTTGTATTCACACTACTTTTACTTTGTTTGAAAATAAATGTGTGTTTTGACAACTTCACATCTCACTGGCTTTCATGATACAGCGCCCCTCCCTCCCTCGCTTCCCTTCTTCCCTCCTTCCGTAAGAAATCCTCTCCCACTTGCATTCCTTCCAGGTGAATTGAACCTTGTCTTACTGTTAAATGAAGCTGCTCCTCCTCCTCCTTCCCTCTTCCCCCTCGTCCTGCGATGGATTGGGGGCATTAACTTTAGGAAGTAACGTTAGCTCTCAGACTTGTTTTGGTTGGAGGGCCTGAGGCCTCGCTGGCCCAGATAAACTGATCTCTCTGGGGAAGTCTTGATAGAAGACTTAACTCTAACTGACACATGCTTTTGTGGAATAATCACCCCTCTCATCCTTATAATTGTGAGTGATAACAGCTCAAGGAACCTCTGAATTGTATCCTTTGCTTCTTTATTACCTGTTACGTCATGAGATTTAGTATGATTTCAACTGAAGGTGTGGAGTGATGGCTTGTTGTTCTGAATCAGGATCATATAGGGCACTAATGTAAAATGAAAATAAGCATTTCTTATAAGTTCAGGTAGTTTCAGTCCATTTTGTTGCTTACATTTTTACATTTTTTGTCATTTAGCAGACCTTACCCACAGCGACTTACAGGAGCAATTAGGTTTATATGCCTTGCTCAAGGGCACATCAGCTCGGTGATTTGAACCAGCGACCTTTCCATTACTGGCCCAACGTAACCGGTAGACTATCTGCCACCTTGTTATTACCCCCCCATTCTTGCATAAGTTGATGGGTCATTTAAAAACTGTAAACCAGATGGGTTAGATTTGAGATTTCAGCCATATCACAGTAACACATGATCAAATTATTATTCTTCAGATCGAGATTGTGTGATTTTGTGAACACATGAAGCAATGGGCTCCCAGTCACCCACAGAGGGAATTTACAAGTCTGTAGGATAAGTGACTGTTCAATTGAAGTTGCATTTGTTTTTATCTCATATCAGAATTGTCAGGAAACTACTGTCAGGGGAATTCCAGTTAGAAAGGTACATTTTATTGAAGAGGAATAGTACTTTCCATGCAATCGTCATCATCATCATCTTGAGAACAGTAAACTAAGTTTGAGCAGTACTTTCTTTGAGTTGATAAGATGGCTATCAATCACTCAGTTTATTTAATTGTGTCTTTGTTTTTGTTGTTCTAGGAGCATCTGAGCGTTTCAGGAATGGTCTTGGCTGGGCATGGCTCATCTCAGGTAAGACTTTAGCTACCATGGTTTACTTTGTACATGTGAGCTGCTGTTTTCACATGGGAAGGCTACTGAATTCCCCTCTTTGTTTTCAATGAAGAAATTTTACCACAGCAAGAGCTTGAGCTTTTTAAAACAGATTGCTGTAGATTTGCATGTGTTGTACTGTAAGGAAGGAATAGAAGACATTCCCTGTCCCTGCAGATTCCCTCTGGTGATTTGATTAGCATTTGAGAAATAGAATATCCTGAAACAATAGACTGTTCTATTATACAAGATGTGTAAATGATATAGGATAGTGGCAATTCCACATAAACAGAACGGAATTGCACCTACTTTTCAACGTCCATCTAACGGTTTCAGTCATTGCTCAGTGGGTGAGGATAATGGTTACAGTAAATGGAAAGAGAGGGGGCTCATGGATAACAGCCCAGAGAGTTGGCATTAATTGGAGTTAGAGAGGGAGGGGTTGTCCAGAATTTCACACTCTTGCTTTGACCACCAGATGACAGAAAGAGAAAAAGCTGAACATAAAAGTATGCCAGTGGAAGGCAGGACAGTAGCAAGTGACCCAGCAGTGATTTGTGACTACTACTACTAGCCAACTCAATTGCAGAAATTTCGTAACAGATTTTTCAGAAGTCTGTTACTGATTTGGTATCAGAATTTGAAGTTTTAGTCACTTAATAATGAATTAACAAAATGTATATCAGTAAGAACACTATAACTCAGTTATAGGTTAAACTTAGAACTACCCATCCCGGATCCGCGAGAATTGTCATCAACTATACTAATTAGCATAGCGCAAGGTCAGAAAATATTACTAGAAAATATTCATATTCATGAAATCGTGAAACACAGCTTAGCCTTTTGTTAATCACCCTGTCATCTCAGATTTTGAAATTATGCTTTAAAGCCAAAGCAAGACAAGCGTTTGTGTAAGTTTATCGATAGCCTAGCATAGCATTATGTCCAGCTAGCAGCAGGAAGCTGCTAGCAATCAAATTAAATCGTTTACCTTTGATGAGCTTCGGATGTTTTCACTCATGAGACTCCCAGTTAGACAGCAAATGTTCCTTTTGTTCCATAAAGAAAATTTTTATAGCTGAAATACCGCCGTTTCTTGTCCACGGTTTGTTGAGAAATCCACCGGAAATTGCGGTCACGACAACGCAGAAAAAAACTCCAAATTAGATCCATAATATTGACAGAAACATGGCAAACGTTTTTTATAATCAATCCTCAAGGTGCTTTTCAAATATCTATTTGATAATATATCAACTGGGACAATTGGCTTTTCAGTAGGAGCGAGAGGAACAATGGCCACCTTTGTCTATTACGCACAAATCACTCTGAGAGCCACAACCTGACCACTGACGCAATGCTGTCGTTCACGCTCATTTTTCAAAATAAAAGCCTGAAACTATGTCTAGTGGCTGTAGACACACTAGGGAAGCCATAGAAAAGGAATCTGGTTGATATCCCTTTCAATGGGCAATAGGGATGCATAGAAAGACAGGGGGTTCAAAATAAGGGTCACTTCCTGATTGGATTTTTCTCAGGCTTTCGCCTGCAATATCAGTTCTGTTATACTCACAGACAATATTTTTTACAGTTTTGGAAACTTTAGAGTGTTTTCTATCCTAAGCTGTCAATTATATGCATATTCTAGCATATGGTCCTGAGAAATAGCCCGTTTACTTTGGGAACGTTATTTTAAAAAAAAATGAAAATAGTGCCCCCTAGTTTCAAGAGGTTAACCTTTACTTGTTACTTCTGTGAACGTTCATTATCCTCCCTCCTCATGAGGTAGAGAAATTAGAAAATATCTTAAAGATATATGGGTTTTTGGTAACCGAATTTCAATCCACAAGGCAATGTTTCTTGAAAACTTACAGCAGACAGAAATGTTTTTCCTTGAAAAATAAATAATTGAATAACCTAATTGAATAACCTAATATCCAACATTTCGATAGACAAGCTGTCTTCATCAGGGTATAATGACAAACACTGTGGGTCACTAGTTTATATAGTGTCAAAGAACTCACACAGGGGTCTGTAATCATGGCCGGGTGTGGCCTGAAATCAATGGTTAATTCTTAGATATAAAAAGAACATACAAAAAACATGAATGATAGCGTACGATCAAAGATACAATTTGGCTACATAGGCCTACAAACATTTACTATGAACAGCAAAATCACAATCATCACAAGAATGGCTTCAAATCAAAGTCTACGTTGAGACCGAAGGGAAAAAGGGTCTTTAAATGAAAGATCCAGGCAGCCTCTCATTTTAACAATAAATTGTCGAGTTCACCTCTCCTAGGGAGGGTAACGTGTTCGATGCCGATATAACGTAGAGTTGAAATTGAGTGGTTCGCTTCCAAAAAGTGAGTCGCAACTGGGTAAGTTGAGTTCCTGCATCTAATGGTGCTAATGTTTTTCCTAGCAAAACTAAATATAAGTGTTGATATTAGTTGGCGGGGGTCTTTAGTTCAACATTATTGTGTTTTGATGTATTTGTAATGCCTTTAAGATTTTTTCTGGTAAATGTTTTCTAAGACCGCTTTTCCTTCTGTTTGTCAAGAAATCAAAGCATTTGCTTATTCTGAAGTTTTTGAGAATTTCTTTTGTAGAAAAATGTATACAATGCATTCGGAAACTATTCAGACCCCTTCACATTTTTCACATTTTGCTAGGTTACAGACTTCTTCTAAAATGTATTACATTTTAGTTTTTTCTCATCAATCTACACACAATACCCCATAATGACAAAGCAGAACTAGGCTTTTAGAAATGTTTGCTAATTAACCTGGAAATATCACATTTGCATAAGTATTCAGACCCTTTACTCAGTACTTTGTTGAAGCATCTTTAGCAGTGATTATAGCCTCGAGCCTGCTTGGGTATGATGCTGCAAGCTTGGCACACCTGTACCCGGGGAGGTTTTCCCATTTTTCTCTGCAGATCCTCTCAAGCTTTGTCAGGTTGGATGGGGAGCGTTGCAGCACAGCTATTTTCAGGACTCTTCAGAGATGTTCGATCAGATTCAAGCCCGGGCTCTGGCTTGGCCACTCAAGGACATTCAGAGACTTGTCCCGAAGCCACTCTTGCAGTGTCTTGGGTGTGTGCTTTGGGTCATTGTCCTGTTGGAAGGTTGCACCTTCACCCCAGTCTGAGGTCCTGCGTGCTCCAGAGTAGGTTTTCATCAAGGATCTCTCTGTAATTTTCTCCATTCATCTTTGCCTCGATCCTGACCTGTCCCAGTCGCTGAAAAACATCCCCACAGCATGATGCTGCCACCACCATGCTTCACTGTAGGGATGGTGCCAGGTTTCCTCCAGATGTGACGCTTGGCACTCAGGCCAAAGAGTTCAATCTTGGTTTCATCAGACCAGTCTGAGAGTCTTTAGGTGCCTTTTGGCAAACTCCAAGCAGGCTGTCATGCCTTGTCCTGAGGAGTGGCTTCCATCGGGCCATTCTACCATAAAGGCCTGATTGGTGGAGTGCTGCAGAGATGGTTGTCCTTCTGGAAGGTTCTCCCATCTCCACAGAGAAACTCTAGAGCTCTGTCAGAGTGACCATCAGGTTCTTGGTCACCTCCCTGACCAAGGCCCTTCTCCCCTGATTGCTCAGTTTGGCCAGGCTGCCAGCTCTAGGAGGTCGTGGTGGTTCCAAACTTCTTCCATTTAAGAATGATGGAGGCCACTGTGTTCTTGGGGACCTTCAATGCTGCAGAATGTTTTTGGTACCCTTCCCCAGATCTATGCCTCGACAAAATCCTGTCTCGGAGCTCTACGGACAATTTCTTCAATCTCATGTCTTCTTTTTCGATCTGACATGCGCTGTCAACTGTGTGCCAGTCCACATCATATCCAAACAATTGAATTTACCACAGGTGGACTCCAATCAAGTTGTAGAAACATCTCAAGGACTATCAATGGAAACAGGATGCACCTGAGTTCAATTTCGAGTCTCAAAGTCACTGTGCATCAGGTGTCACTGTTAGTAGATATCTATTTCACATGTCTATGTACTTCTCTGTGAGGTGGTGGGGGCTGTTTGCAAAATGTTGTATTATGAACTGTAAATGGATCAACAACAATATTTCAACACAATCAATCGACCCACTGGTATCTAATTCTCGTAACTATACCAGTGCTCCCAAGTGGTGCAGCGGTCCAAGGCACTGCATCTCAGTGCTTGAGGTGTCACTACAGTCCCTGGTTCAGATCCAGACTGTATCACAACCGGCTGTGATTGGGAGTCCCATAGGAGCTCAGGGTGCTGGAACCCCCCCCCCCCCCCCCCCCGTTGACCAGAGAGGGTACAGATGTCTGTTTTCTGTTTCAAGTTCATCTAATAGGCAGTGACAACATGGAACGATTTACGTTTTGTCTGATTTGAGATATTTGTGTGTGAGTGATCTGAATCCATGCTTAATGTTTACTAGCAATATATGAAGTTTGTCTTATACTGCCAATGGCATTACTGAGTGCCCAGTCCACTGTGCCTGACTGTCTCCCTCACTGACTATCTTTCTCTGGTTATCTCACTCATGTCTCTGGGATCCAGTGCTCCAGTCAGAGTACTTTCTGTTGTTTAGGGCTACCACAGCAAAGGCCCCTCTGTGCAGTGAGTAGCTGTTAGCCCCCAGTTTGTCTGTAGCTCGGTTGCTAAATAAAGGAAACATCTGCTCCTCTGCAGCGCTGCTGGCTGCACTAGATCCAGACAGACTGGCCCTGGGCTGGAGGAGGAAGAGCAGCTCGTTGTGCACGTCGCTCAGCTGCGGTCTCCCCCTCATTCCGTCTCAGCCTCCAGCACCACCACCACCACCCCCTCAGTCCCTCTGCCCCCCACCATAACAGCTGCCGCCCCTGGATCAATGCAGCTTCAACCATCTCTCTCTTTCTCTCTCTCTCTCTCTCTCTCTCTCTCTCTCTCTCTCTGAGCAAAGATGTGCCTCACATGCATACTACTGTTAACCCTAGCCCAAGCAGTTGTGCTCACTCAGCTGTGCTTGCGTGCATACATTTGAGTGCGGGTTTTGGTGTGTATCTTGAATTGTTAGGGGGGCTCCCATCAAACATTGGTTCTCACAGCGGAAATCCCCCATTCAATGAGTGTAAGGAGAGAATGAGAGAAGAAGGGGTAGATAATGCTGACTCATCCCAGTGCACCTTGGACAGGGAGCTAAGATACAGGTAGACTGACAGAGGGAAGAGCTCACAGATTTGAACTGGACACTAGAATATTCTGCAATAGCAGAATGTCCCTTGAACTTACAGTACAGCTGTATTGAGACAGTTCCACAAGCTTTCAGGAGGCTAATTGGTTAGTTAAACATACATCTTAAACATAGAGCCATAACCCAAACCTGTCAAGCTGTGACTTCAGATAGATAACTAACTAGCGGTTAGAACGTTGGGCTAGTAACCGAAAGGTTGCTTGATCGAATCCCCGAGCTGACAAGGTAAAAATCAGTCGTTCTGCCCCTGAGCAAGGCAGTTAACCCACTGTTCCTCGGGCGCTGAAGATGTGCATGTCGATTAAGGTAGTCCCCCGCACCTCTCTGATTCATAGGGGTTGGGTTAAATGCCAAAGAGATGTTTCAGTTGAAGGCATTCAGTTGTAAAAGCAAGATCTGTCCTTCTCAGAGATTGTGGTGGGAATCAAATCAAGTTGTATTTATATAGCTAATTTCAGAGATGGAATGCAGCGTAATGTGCTTTACAGGAAAAAACTCATAAAAGCAAAAATATTTACTACACAACAAACATAAGATAAAAAAAACTAAAGAATGACACAAACTGAACAAATAAAAAGCACCGTAAGGAAAAGTTAAAATATGTGTTTTAAGATCTCTTTTAAATATGTCCACAGTTTCGGCCACCCTCAGGTTCTCTGGCAGGCTATTCCAGAGGCTGGGGGCATAATAACTAAAGACTGCCTCCATGCCTCTTAGTCCTAGGCTTTGGGATAGTTAAAAGGCCAGTGCCAGAGGACCTGAGGGACCTACAGAGTACATAACTTAAAAGCATGTCTGACATGTATTGGGGTGCACAATCGTGGATCAATTTAAAAACCAATGGAAGAATCTTAAAATGAATTCTAAAACTCACAAGCAGCCAGTGCAGAGACCATGAAACCTGTGTAATCTGTGCTCTCCGTCTGGTCTTGGTCAGTACGCGTGCTGCAGCATTCTGTATGTTTACAGTTGACCAATGTCTTTATGGGTAGACCAGACAGGAGAGCATTACTGTAGTCAAGCCTGCTTGTAATAAAAGCATGGTTGAGTCTCTCTGCATCAGCCTGAGAGAGAAATGTCTACACCCTGGCAATGTTCCTCAGGTGGTAAAAAGGTATTTTGGTCACATTCCTAATGTGAGATTTTAAATTGACTTCAGAATCTAAAATAACACCTATGTTTCTTACCTGGTGTTTTGTCTTATTGCCCATGAATTAAAATGTGCGGCTAGATTCTCTCTGTGCTTTGGCTCCAACAATAAGTACCTTGGTCTTGTCTTGGTTTAGCTGGAGGTAGTTGTGAGCCATCCAATTATTTAAATCACTAATACAGTCTAATAATTGATCTGTGGAGCTAAAATCCTCTAATGACACTGAAATGTAAAGTTGTGTATCATCTGCGTAGCAGTAAAAATCAATGCTGTGCTGTCTGATAACGCTGCCAAGGGGTAACATATACAGTATAAACTGAACGGTACAGGACCCAAAATCGAACCTTGTAGAACGCCACATGTGATATGTATTTTCTCTGAGTTATGTTCACCAAGAGTGACAAAAAGCTCTCGACCGAACAGAGAGCTGTTGCGCATCTAAGATAATTTAACGCTTTAACTAAGGCTGTCTCTGTGCTGGGCACAAAAAAACAGATTGGAATTTTTCTAAAATACAGTTTACATTAAAAAAAAGATTTAGCTGTTTGAACACCGCATTCTACAGAATTTTGCTTAAAAATGGAATGATTGTCTGAAAACTCTAGATTACTTTTCATCAGAAGCGGTCTCACCATAACAGTTTTTAGTGCAGTGGGGAAAGTGCCTGTGAACAGGGAGCGATTATCAATAGCTTGCACTTCTTCAGATATGCAAAATAAATTAAAAATGTTTTAAATGAACCCCTTCACCTCCTCTTCGGAAGATATATATTATTTTTTTACAGCTTTTCTGCTACACATTTTCGAATCCAAGATGGCGTAGCAGTCAGACGTATTTGTCTTTGTCTTGTCTTGTCCCATGTATATATCTTTTTATATATTTTTCTTCGCATTCTTTTTAATATTTTTCCTAAACCTCAACTTTAAAATACTCTGCTGCAACCCGCCTCACCTAATGTGTTGTGGATCTGTTTTTTTCCTAAACTATTTCTATTTACCTCCAAACTGGAATACCTCAACTGATGCTAGCTAACTAGCTACCAGCTATCAGCTATCAGTCAGCTAACCACTGCTAGCGGTCATCAGCTAACCTTTAGCTCAGAAATCTCTCGCCAGTTCTTTCAACACGTTTCAAACCAGAGCATACCGGACCTATTTTTCTCTCCATATCCCCGGATTCCTATCGCAAACTCTGAACCTTTTCATCTGGAACATCACAGCTAGCCCGGGTTGACTACTCCTGGCTAACGTTTTCGTCCCGGAGCTAGCACCAACTAGCCTGGAGCTAGCCCATGCTAGACCCATCTCCCAGCTAGGGCTCCTGGGCTACTCCTGAAGCCCACTCCTCTGCTACAATATCCGGACCCCTTCTACTGCCGGTACGGGGTACAGAACCCCGAAGATCCTTCACGACTGGAATACCGACATAATCTGCCCAAGGATCCCAACAGGCCCCTCAGGCGCGACATCCCCTGCTGCTAACAGCGGCCTGCTAGCTATCTAGAGCATATTGGACTGTTAGCTGATCCATCGGCCAGTTTCTTGGACTACTATACCCATTTTGCTAATTGGACTTGGACCCCTCTGCTACTTGGAACCCTGCTAATTCCATGACTGGTCTATCGACGTCACCTCACAAGGAGGCATAAACAGATTTTCCCCCATCGCGACGTCCATTTAAGGCCATTATGCTAGTTTGCTAGCCCCGGCCTGCTAACTGCTAGCTTGCTAGCCTTGCCTGCTAACTGTCTGAATCGCCGTGTCCCCAGCCAGCCTAATCACTCACTGGACCCATACGATCACTTGGCTACGCATGCCTCTCCCTAATATCAATTTGCCTTGTCCATTACTGTCTTGGTTAGTGATTATGGTCTTATTTCACTCTCTTATTTTCACTGCTCAATATGCCTTAACCAACCATGGTGTTCCACCTCCCACATATGTGATGACATCACCTGGTTTAAAAGTCTCTAGAGACTAAATCTATCTCATCACTACTCAATGCCTAGTTTTGCCTCCAATGTATTCTCTTCCTACCATACCTTTGTCTGTACATTATGCCTTGAATTTATGCTATCGTGCCCAGAAACCTGCTCCCTTTACTCTCTGTTCCGAACGTGCTAGACGGCCATTTAGCCGTACCCTTATCCTACTTCTCCTCTGTTCCTCTAGTGGTGTAGAGGTTAATCCAGGACCTGCAGTGCCTAGCTCCACTCCTACTCCCCAGGTGCTCTCATTTGTTGACTTCTGTAACCGTAAAAGCCTTGGTTTCATGCATGTTAACATCAGAAGCCTACTCCCTAAGTTTGCTTTATTCACTGCTTTAGCACATTCCGCCAACCCGGATGTCCTAGCCGTGTCTGAATCCTGGCTTAGGAAAACCACCAAAAATCCAGAAATTTCCATCCCTAAATATAACATTTTCCACCAAGATAGAACTGCCAAAGGGGGCGGTGTTGCAATCTACTGCAGATATATCCTGCAGAGTTATATCTTACTATCCAGGTCTGTACCAAAACAATTTGAGCTTCTACTTCTAAAAATGCACCTTTCCGTAAAAAGTCTCTCACCATTGCCGCTTGCTATAGACCACCCTCTGCCCCCAGCTATGCCCTGGACACCGTATGTGAATTGATTGCCCCCATCTATCTTCTGGGCTCATGCTGCTAGGTGACCTAAACTGGGACATGCTTAACACCCCGGCCATCCTACAATCTAAGCTTGAAACCCTCAATCTCACACAAATTATCTTTGAATCTACCAGGTACAACCCCAAATCCGTAAACACATCCTAACTAACTCGCCCTCCAAATACATCTCTGCTGTTTTCAACCAAGATCTCAGCGATCACTGCCTCATTGCCTGCATCCATAATGGGTCTGCGGTCAAACGAACACCCCTCATCACTGTCAAACGCTCCGTAAAACACTTCAGCGAACAGGCCTTTCTAATCGACCTGGCCGGGGTATCCTGAAATGACATTGACCTCATCCCATCAGTAGATGCCTGGTTATTCTTTAAAAGTGCCTTCTTCACCATCTTAAATAAGCATGCTCCATATTTTTTTTTTTACCAGTAACAGATATAGCCCTTGGTTTACTCCAGACCTGTCTGCCCTTGACCAGCACAAAAACATCATGTGGCATTCTGCATTAGCATCGAATAGCCCCCGTGATATGCAACTTTTCAGGGAAGTTAGGAACCAATATACACAGGCAGTTAGGAAAGCTAAGGCTAGCTTTTTCTGTTTAAAATATTTTTTATTGAACACACACAAGAATGGGGTATAGGTATACAAGACAGGTATACAATTCTTATCTAAACATAAAAGAGCAGACAGGAACAACAAGACCCAGAGTTCTGGGTACAAAACAAATAATACAAAACACGACATACAGAACAAGGACATGTAGAAAGAAAGAGGGTAGATGTCACCCCCCCACTTATTCCCCCCCCCCCCCCCCCCCCCCCCCCCCCCTCCCAACTGCTCAGGTGGCAGGGCCAGCACATGCTGCCCAAAGGTAGGTTAAAATATTACAATTGAGAGTGCGTTAATAAGTACAAATTCACAGCTCCGACTCGTCCAAGTAGGAGAGGAAAGGCTGCCAGATTTGATCAAATGTTGATAATTTATTGTTCAGAATATATCTAATTCTTTCTAAGTGTACAGTGTTTGCCAATTCACTGAGCCATAATTTGGTAGAGGGCGCTTCCTTCCTTTTCCAAAACATCAAGATTATTTTTTTTTGCTGAAATGAGACCATAAGAGATGAGTTGTTTTGGGGGGTTGGTTAATCCGTTTAGGGACTCAGACACTCCCAGGATTATCAGAAGCGGGTCTGGGTCTATTGAAGTCTCCAAAACTTCAGAGAGGATCCCAAAAATTCCACACCAATAACCATGCAAGCTAGAGCATAGGGCAAAGCAGTGGAGTAGTGTACCCTGCGCAGCCTGACATTTTTTACCTTAATTTAACTAGGCAAGTCAGTTAAGAACAAATTCTGTTCATTAGAAAACCCTTTTGCAATTATGTTAGCACAGCTGAAAACTGTTAGCACTGCTGAAAACTGTTCTGATTAAAGAATCAATAAAACTGTCCTTTAGACTAGTTGAGTATCTGGAGCATCAGCATTTGTGGGTTCAACTACAGGTTCAAATGGCCAGAAACAAAGGACTTTCTTCTGAAACTCGTCAGTCTATTCTTGTTCTAAGAAATGAAGGCTATTCCATGCGAGAAATTGCCAAAAAACTGAAGATCTCGTACAACGCTGTGTACTACTCGCTTCACAGAACAGCGCAAACTGGCCCTAACCAGAATAGAAAGAGGAGTAGGAGGCCCCGGTGCACACCTGAGCAAGAGGACAAGTACATTAGAGTGTCTAGTTTGAGAAACAGACACCTCACAAGTCCTCAACTGGCAGATTCATTAAATAGTACCTGCAAAACACCAGTCTCTACGTCAACAGTGAAGAGGCGACTCCGGGATGCTGGCCTTCTAGGCCTCTTCCCATTTATTTTTCAACCTGTATGGTGCAGCTTTCAACATATTTGTCCTCAAATGAAACTGGTATATTTTTTCTATTTATGTCAATTCCTTTCAGCCATTGTATATTTAATATATGGCAGGCAAAGATGTTCCCTACCTTCTCCCTTTTCCACTTGCCTCCTCCATTTTTGTGGTAATGCTGCAATCAGTTGGTTGTAAATTTGGATTGAGCAGATATTCCTATATTTTCAATAGCTGCATATATGACATAACTCCTCTGTTTCTATTCATAATATCATTAATACATTTTGTTTTTATTATTCCATAAAGAATGTTTTTTTATTAATCAGTAAATTTTAGTTTAACCATAACATTTGTTATATATTTTCTGGAGGATAAAACTGAAATTGTAACCAGCTTTGTATGTATCAAGGCACAAGGTGAGACACAAATGCAGACACAAATGCAGACACAGGAGTCAGATGGTTGGAGTCCTACAATGTTTATTAATCCAAAGGAGTAGGCAAGAGAATGGTCGTGGACAGGCAAAACGTCAAAACCAGACCAGAGTCCAGGAGGTACAGAGTGGCAGACAGGCCCGTGGTCAAGGCAGGCAGAATGGTCAGGCAGGCGGGTACAAAGTACAAAGCAGGAGAACGGGAAAATCGCTGATTGAGACAGGAAACACAGGGATAAATACACTGGGGGAAACAAGCGACACCTGGAGGGGGTGGAGACAATCACAAGGACAGGTGAACAGATCAGGGCGTGACAGTATGGCTTGTTTAAGAAAGGCAGATACTTTAAACAAAATTTCATTTTCAATTAGTCGGAAATGAGAAGTTATAATCTGTATAAAGTGTGACGACCCTCCCACTCTGTCTGCCGTATTCTCTCTCTTTGCTCTTGTTTTCCTTATTTGGATGTCGGCGGGCGGGGCTGGGAGGGTCGTCAGCGACATGGGATACACCTGGGCCCGGGTGTGTCCCGGGATAAATACACCTCTTCCCCATTTATTGAGGAGACTCTCTCCATGCAGACACACTTCTAGATTTTGGTTGTGGTATTTTTGTTTGCTTTGGCACCTTTCAACACCCCTCATTATCACATTTATGCACGCAACACTCACTTACACTACTGATTACTGACTACACACACCATTGTTAATTGTATTTAGTTTACTTCAGTTATTAACTATATTTTGTTCTTCCTTATCTCCACGTTGACTCTCTTTTTGTTAAGAACTTTGAGCCGGTTTGTGACAAAAAGGAAAAAAGGCCATTTTTGAACAAAGGATGAGCCTTAAACCCAAAATGGTTCTCCAGTAAATTATTAAGTATAACTTATGTATGAGTGAAGCTTTTAGTGAGAGGTTTAAAGCTTTAATATTTAATCATTTTAGCCCCCCAAACTCATATTCATTATATAAATTCCCTTTCCATTCCTAAATAGGCACGTTTAATTTTGACTGGCTGAGCATTCCAGAGATCCCTCTGGAGTAGGCAGTGCCGTAGGTAAACTGTGATATAACCAAAGAGTTAATAAATTTAATTTTTCCATAAATAAACAAGTATTTATCTCTCCATGGTTGCAGAATGTTATCTATTTTTGCAAACTTTCTATTGAAATTAATTGTGGTAAATTAATTAATATTTTTTGAGATGTGAATACAAAGTATGTTCACTTCACCATCCGCCCATTTTATTGGTAAACTACAATGTAGTGTAAACACTATTTTTTAAATGTTGCAGTACATAACATGGTACACTTGTCATCAGAAGGGGTTTCACCATAGCAGTTTTTAGTGCAGTAGGGAAAGTGCCTGTGAACAGAGTGAGACACTTCTTCAGATATGCAAACTATTTTAAAGAAGGTGGTGGGGATAAGATCGAGAAAGCAGGCAGAAGGCTTGCTTGACTGATACCCAGCCTAATGTTTGTTATTTCATCTCTGAAATATGCCGCAACCTCATCCCATTTAGATGTGGAGGAAAGTTCACATACTGTAGATTTTCAGGGGTAGGATTTATCAGGCCATCAATGGTCGAGATGAGCAATGTCGAATTTTTCAGATTAATAGTGATCAAGTTAGAATAATGTGCCTGTCTGGCATTGTAATCGCCTTGTTAGATATGCCAAGTTGCTCTCTCAGAATATCATAATGAACCTGCAACTTTGACTTTCTCCACTTCCGCTCTGCCTTCCTGCAATTTCACTTAAATGTATTTGTTTCCTCACTCATCCAAGGGGCTCTCTGTTTGGATGTGGTCTTTTTTAAACTTTTACTGGAGCTATGGTATCAATGGTTGCCCTTAATTTGCTATTAAAGCTATCAACTAAATCCTCCCAAGAGGAAGGCAGAATAGGTGATGGAATATTGTTCATACACACTCAATAAAATATATAGCAACTTAATAATGTGGTCAGTATTATCCTGTGATATGGGCAACAAGGTAGTAAAAAATACACAGTGGTGATCAGATAAAACAACATCCACAACAGAGGATATGTCAATAGAAGGCCCTTGGTAATAATAACCAGGTCCAGAGTATAGCCACGGTTATGGATGGTACCAGTAATATGATGGATAAAGTCCATAGAATCAATTACTTCCTTCTTCTTTCTCCAGGAAGGGGGACAGAGTCGTTGTTCCCTGAGGTCTCATAGTATTAATAGTGCCTCTGATAAGCCAGCGGTGTTACAGCATCTTGAGTTGTTGTGAGAACCTCTTGATAAATAATCAAAGAGATGTTAGTGACAATACATTTCCCTGTCTCCTTCCTTTTCTGTGCAGCCCAGTGAGCTGTACATCATGTCGCTCGTACCACACTATGTGAGTATGTGTTGACAATGTGTGACACATGAGTTGTAGCCTATATCAGGGACAAACCGACACCGGACCTTTAACATGTGTCTGTGGGTTTGTGTTGGGCTGTGACGTCACATCGAGCCCTGCAGCTCTGGGACAATTTCTGACACTAAATGACACGATGGGAGCCAGGGTGAGGAACTTGTCTCAGATATACAGTCAAATAGCGCTTACACAGCCTGGATGTGTGTCGGGTCATTGTCCTGTTGGAAAACAAATTGAAGGTCCCACTAAGCGCAAACCAGATGGGATCGCTGCAGAATGCTGTGGTAGCCATGCTGTTTAAGTGTGCCTTGAATTCTAAATAAATCACTGACATTGTCACCAGCTAAGCTCCGCCACATCATCACACCTCCTTCATCCTTCACGGTGGGAACCACACATGCGGAGATCATCTGTTCACCTACTCTGGTTCTCACAAAGACACAGCGGTTAGAACCAAAAATCATATTTGGACTCATCAGACCAAAGGACAGATTTCCATCGGTCTAATGTCTACTGCTTGTGTTTCTTGGCCCAACCAAGTCTCTTCTTCTTGTTGGTGTCCTTTAGTAGTGGTTTCTTTGAAGCAATTTGACCATTTTACCAAATAGGGCTATCTTCTGTATACCACCCCTCCCTTGTCACAACACAGCTGATTAGCTCAAATGCATTAAAAAGAAAATAAATTCCACAACTTATCTTTTAACAAAGCCCACCTGTTAATTGAAATGCATTCCAGGTGACTACCTCATGAAACTGGTTGAGAGAATACCAAGAGTGTTACTTGGCTACTTGTAGGAATCTCTAATATAAAATGTTTGATTTGTTTAACACTTTTTTGTATGTGTGTGTTATATGCGTTATTTGATAGTTTGATGTCTTTACTATTATTCTAAAATGTAGAAAATAGTAAAAATCAAGAACAACCCTTGAATGAGTAGGTTTGTCCAAACTTTTGACTGGTACTGTACATTACTTGACATCTACCATTGTTCCAATACACTGGTCACGAAAGGATGTATAGCTACATGCTTTCTGCTGTGCAAACTGCCTATTGTCCCTGAATGCACAGGAAATACTGTAGCACTCATCATGTAAATGGTCAGTTGACTTGGTTCAATGTCCTATTCATAACAATATATGAGTTGGATAATAATGCTTGCTGAAAGCTGAACCATTGAGGAAGTGGAGAACCATTGTGCAGATTTAGAATCAACTCATTAATATGTCAAATTAGGGTGGGCTTAATCGATGACTGATTTACACCAGTGAAAATGACCTATTGCAGATTTTGTTTGATAGACTGCCTAAATACTGTAGATTCCCTGAAAAGCGACCATGGGGGAAAAAACATATGCTGGGAAAATATTGAGAGACGGACGCCACTGGTAGTGGGGCAGGGAATTGTGAGACAGGGACTGAGAATGTTTTGGCTGACTACCCACCCGGTGAAAAGGAAACATGGAGGAACAGACACGAAACACAGAGACTTAACCAGGCCAACAGGACCAGCTGCAGTCCCAGTTCCCCAGGACTAGTTTACATTTAGTTGTGTTTGCTTGATTTCCTTCAGACAAATTTGCATTCAGCTGTCTCACTGGGCAGAGTCCCCTCATATGGACCTAGGAGCATCTTCATCATGCATACTGACATACCAGGCTGATGGGGGGCCAGTCCCAGTGTGAGGTCCAAACGGGGATCCCACCCAGGGCAGTGTGCCTTCATGCCCACCTTCCGCATTCCACCAGGGCCCAGCAGGGGCAGGCTGCGTGTCGGGGGACAGCGCTAATGATCTCCTGGGCAATACCATCCCTTTCTTGCCCGGCCCCAGAGTCCAATTTTAGCTATCTTCCTGTAGATATGCACAAACATGCCCCTTTTATGTTTTTGAGTGTGTGTGTGTGTGTGTGTGTGGGGAGGGGGGTGATTAATTCACTGTGAGACAGATTTTATACCTAGTCGGCATTTGGATTCAAAGGAACACCTACGTAAGAATGCTGTTCCTTGACTACAGCTCAGCGTTCAACTCCATATTGCTCTCCAAGCTCATCACTGAGCTAAGGACCCTGGGACTAAACACCTTCCTCTGCACCCGGATCGTGGAATTCCTGACAGGCCTCCCCAGTTGAGCGGGTTGAGAGCTTCAAGTTCCTAGGTGTCCACATCACTAAGGACCTATCATGTTCCAAACACACCAACACAGACGTGAAGAGGGCACAACAATGCCTCTTCCCCTTCAGGAGGCTGAAAAGATTTGGCATGGGCCTTCAGATCCTCAAAATTTCTACAGCTGCACCGTTGAGAGCATCTTGACTGGCTGCATCTTGACTGGCAACTGCTTGGCATCTGACAGAGGGTCATGCGTACAGCTCAGTACATCACTGGGCCAAGCTTCCAGCCATCCAGGAACTCTATACCCGGCGGTGTCAGAGGAAGGCCCTAAAAATTGTCAGTGACTCCAGTCACCCAGTCATAGACTGTTCTCTCTGTTACCCCATGGCAAGCGATACCAGAGCGTCAAGTCTGTGACCATAAACCTCCTGAACAGCTTCTACCCCCAAGCCATAAGACTGCTGAGTTAATAAAACGGATAACCGGACTCTTTTGCACTGGCACTATGCACACTCACTGGACTTACCCACACACTCACACACACACTGACACTCCAACACACACACACACACACACACGCACGCACGCATATATTGATGCCACACACAAACACACACAATTTCACACTCTTCACACTTCACATATGCTGCTGCTACTTTGTTTATTATCTATCCTGATTGCCTAGTCACTTTTATCACTACCTACATGTAAACATTACCTGAATTACCTCAACTTCCTCGTACCCCTGCACAGTGACCCGGTACCAGTACTCCTTCTATAAAGTCTGTTTATTGTTATTTTATTGTAGAACAATTTCTTTTTTTCTTTTTGCTAATTGTTCTTACTTTTAACTCTGCATTGTTGGGAAAGGGCACGTAAGATGCATTTCACAGTAAAGTCTACAACTGTATTCGGCACATGTGACAAATACAATTTTATTTTATTTATCTTTTTTGTTTGTCTCTGTGTTTGTCTTTCTCTCTCTTTCCGTATGTGTTCCTCTCTCGTTCTCTCTCTCTCCGTTTCTCTCTGTGTTCCTCTTTCTGTCTTCTCAAGGTTTATTTTTGTCTCTCTCTCTCTTTTTCTTTCTCTGTGTCTCTTGCCTGCTTGCTTGCACAGTGCAGCCAGAGTGCAATTCTTTCAAAGTCATCTAGCACAGATTCTACGTCTCAACAGAGACGGCATTTCTGCAGCCCTAACTCACCAGAATGCAAATAGAGTTTTTCACATTACTTCCCTGCTTATATTTAGTTGCAGAACAAGAGCAGGCAAGGGTGTGCCTCTGCAAAACCATGTCTTATCAGCAGAAAATACCACAAACAAAAAAAGGAAAAAATAATAAATAAAACGGTGATGCCTTGATATAGGAAGTGATGCAATAATGTAGCCTCACATTAACTGTAACTGGCAGACTATAGTATAGGGAAAGAATGCTGTCTCTCTCTCTTACAGCACAGATTATCTGGCATTCTTGGTATGGAACCAATGTTACTTGTCAACTTTTACTATGGGATATTCCTATGTAGAAACAGGTTTGAGACATATAGGAGAGTGGTGTTATAGAGCTAGTAGTTGGATGTGATCAATATGACTTATCCCTCATAGACGGCTCCATTCTTTTGTAGTACTGTATGCAATATCTGTACTGTCTTGCAATGGGGCCCAAGACCATGGAGTGGGGAGGGCCAGGTTCTGCAGCATGCAAGCTGGGAGTGTTCCCTACCTGGACTCCTTCCAACAGGAGTACCTTCAGCTGCAGCCCTGCAGTCTGCAAACACCATGCCTATAGAAACAGATCTGGCCTATGGACCGAGGCTAAGCATGCATCTTTCGGCCTGGCAGTGAATGCACAGCCCACCCTTTGCTCTCACTGAGAGTGCGTTCCAAATGGAATGCTATTCTCTTTATTGCACACTACTTTTGACTAGGGCCCATAAGGCTCTATATGGTAGGGCCCTGGTCAAAGTAGTGCACTATATGGGAATAGGGTGCTATTTGGGACATAGCCACTGCCTCTCACTAGGAAACTCCTTTTTCCAGCTTATTCTCCAATTCACTTACTCATCTGTGCACTTCAACGACAAAGCCAAGGGAAAGAAAATAGATACATTCTTGACCACAGTCTTTTCTCTCTCTCTTACTTTCTCATTTTGCAGAAGTGGAGAATTGTGACAGAGACAGACGCAAGCTTTTGAATGTGTTAATTTTTGTTTTAGAGGTGTTACTTCAAATCAACAAAGCTACACAGTGTGTTAGAAGTGTTTCCTGTGTTGTCACCTAGGTAGCAACTTCTTGAGAAGCAAACATAACATGTGATGTATTTATGCTTACCTCATCATTTCAGGAGGTGCGTTTGAGATAGCTACATTACATAGGTGTAGGTGGAGACAGGGCTTTGTTCGAAGAAAACGTCCCTGTTCAACGCTGCCATTCAAAGTGATGACTCAGATGACAGAAATTTCCACTGAGGTAAGCTGTTACTGTCTGACTAACATTTGACTTATGGAGCAGAAGCCCTGAGAGGATATTTCAGCCACAGAAACAGTGTGTCAGTCACAATCATAACGCAACACATTCAAAGTACTGAACAAAATGTTTTATTTGATGGACTGGACATTTTTCAAACGAACAGTAGCTAGCACTGTTTTCTAACATGAACATGTTTATCTGTCCTCTACTGTTCTTTGCGGTTGTTTGTGTGGAGCCACACATACCCACTCACTCCTCCTGCTTGACTGTGTCACCTCTCACACAATCAGTCTCTCTATAGTGAGAGGCTTCAGTGAAGTGGATCAGCTCCAGCTCAGACAAGCCTTTGATACTTATTTTCCTCTCCGGTGGCTAGAGGCTGGAGATGCTGCTTCCTTCCCCCTGATATAGTGAGAGGCCCCTGGGGGCCGGATCTGTCCTGGATAGGGGAAGAGAGGGGGATGCTGCTACTGTATAAAAGCAACAAGGAGGAGGACCGCTCTGCTTCCTGCTCTCCTCCTGGAACCACAGTGATGACATCATGCCTGTGTGTCAAGGAGGGAGAGGGGGAGGGAGGGATGGAAGAAGAGCGGGAGAGGGTAAGAGAAGGAAATAGACAGGAGAATTACCCCAGCAGAGGTGCGTTCCCTTAGTCAGGCCAGACTTGGGCCTCCAGAATGCCATAATCAGCCCTTCCGTCTGCTCTGCCTCCAGGAAATATGTATATGTTTTATTTTAGAAACATACATGATTCTTTCCCCCTTTACAAACGATGAAACTAATAAAGTTAATTAGGGCCTGAGCTGAATTTGCCTCACAAGAGCTCTTTATATCTGGCTGCAGTAAGTATGGGGCCCAGGGCTAGCAGCATGCGCTGCTGGCTGCACACAGGAAGCTCTACAGTCTCCAGCAATGCAAACCTTCTCTGTTTGCAATACCTGCAAGCCATTCATATACCTTCACTGTGCAGCTTTGATGTTAAGCACTTTTCAATGCACTTTCATTTCGTTCTCTGGAGGTAAAGAATGAGGGAGAAAAACGCTGGCGTGGTGAAGGAAGGGAACGAGGAAGAAAAAAGCCTGCCTGGCTGAGAGCGGTCTGAGCACATGCATGGCCAAGCTGCCGGAGCAGCCAGAGAGAGTGATCTCACAGAGGGCCGCAGAGGAATCTCTCACTCTCGCACTCTTTGTTTTCCTGAAAAGAGGATACAGTGAGTCCCTCTGTACAGTACTTTATTGTCTCTGTGCTGTGCACTCGGGCCACCTCATTGAACTGCCAGCTAGTTATCAATTATAAGCCTTGTCATTGGGAGCCCTGTGCACAGCAGCTGGCCGCAGCAAGCAGCAGCAGCCCTGAGTTCCACAGCCTCTCAGCCAATCAGCTGCCTCCAGCTGTCCGCCCGGCACCCTCACCATTCAGAGTTCTGTTGTGGCCACTGCTGCTACTGACTGGAGTTCCTTCACCGGATTTTCTTCTTCAATTCTTCCTTCCAAAATTCTCAACTGCAGACACATCCGCCCCTGGCTGTGACTAAACTGCCTCGCCAACATTGTTCCTCCCCAAAGTGCTCTACCCTGCCTCCTCTAATTTTCCCCCCTCCCCTCTCTATTTCCTCTTTCTGTCTCTCTATTTCTCTCTTTATCATTTTAACCTTTCCTCCACCTCCTCCTCCATTCTTCTGCATGTCCTCAATGTTTCTGTTTTATCGGTCTCTATCTCCCTTTCTCTCTTTGTTGTTCACTCGGTCTCTCCTCCTCTCTCACTCTCTCTTCAACGCTTCCTCATCTAAAGTTATACCCCGTTTGGAATCAACATGTCTTTTTTGTGAGAAAGAGAGGGAGAGCGAGAGAGGGTGAGAGAAAAAGAGAGAGAAGGGAGAAGAGAGGGAGAGAGGCCTGCTGGCACATCAAAGGGTCTCCCTGTAAAACGATCTGAAAGAGTCTGGCATTAGCATCCATCAGGGTATCTTGAAAGCTCCCTGGTCAGTACAGGGAGGCTGAGGGCCCCCCAAAGTGAAAGCCAGTCTGGAGAGGAGAGGCTGGGGGGCTGAGAGAGAGAGGGAGAGAGAGAATGAATGAATAACAGGCAACTGGTCCATATAGGAAATATTTGAGGAAGGAAGGAAAATTCCCATAACACACTGTGGTCTTTTTTTGGGGGGGGGGGTATCCCCCTTCCTTCATTTTTTCTTTGGATCTTTAATTTCTTTACGGTGTTGAGTCTGTAAGAGGAGAGTATCTCCATCTGTGCACTATCTCCACTCAGCTCACCAGTCCAGAATTTCACTACCCCACCCTTTAGGCTCTAGACATAGGGTCATGTCTGTTTCTGGGGACGAGATGGGAGGGGCGAAAAAGCACAGTTCTGCTGCACACAATCCAAGGTCTTGCTGTTCTTTAAGAGCCAGTTTTCTAGACCCAGACTAAGCCTACCTGTGTCAACATATGCTCATTTGATCATCTTAGTTATGCAAAAGTATGTTTTTAGTACAGGAATAGGCTTAAACTGGATCTGGGACACCATCCTTAAGTGTTAGAATTTTTTACGTAGTTTCAAGTTTTAATGTCACATGCACAAGTACAGTGAAATGCCTTTCTTGCTAACTCAAAACCCAACAATGCATATGTGGACTATGTGAGCACGCCCCAATAGCAATGTAGTACTAGAAAAAAACTCACAAGAAATATGAAGAACACAATAAGTAAGTAAGCACACTATATACAAGAAATATACGAGATTTGGATGTGCAGGGATACTGGAGTGATGGATGTAGATATGTAATAGGAAGTAAGGGGAGTGGGCAACAGGATATAAGATAAACAGAGTAGTAGTAGCAGCTTGTATGTGAGTGGGTGTGCGGGTTTGTAGAGTCAGTATAAATGTATGTGCATATTATGTGTGAGTGAACAAATGAGGGAGTGTGTGTTGGAGTGACAGTGTGTGTGAGTGTGTAGGGCCCTATGAGTGTGTAGGGCCCTATGACTGTGTAGGGCCCTATGAGTGTGTAGGGCCCTATGAGTGTGTAGGGCCCTATGAGTGTGTAGGGCCCTATGAGTGTGTAGTGCCCTATGAGTGTGTAGTGTGTAAATAAAGATACAAGGTAAACTCAGTCTGTGTATCTATTTTGTGAGCTATTTATCAGTCGTATTACTTGGGGATCCTTTTGGTGTCAGACTTGATGCACTGGGACCTCTTGCCGTGCGGCAGCAGAGAAATTAGTCTATAGTTTGGGTGGTTGAGTTCTTTTCACACTACCTGATAGAGAGGTCCTGGATGGCAGGGAGCTCGGCCCCATTGATGTACAGGGCTGTCCGCACAACCCTCTGTAGCACCATACGATCAAGGGTGGTGCTATTGCCATACCAAGCAGTTATGCAGCCAGTCAATATGCTCTCAATGGTACAGCTGTAGAACCTTTTCAGGATTTGAGGGCCCATTGCCAAACTTTTTCAACCTCCTGAGGGGGAAGAGGCACTCTCGCGCCTTCTTCACGACTGTGCGTGTGTGTTTGGACCATTTGAAATCTATAGTTATCTGGACACCAAGGAAATTGAAGCTGTCTACCTGCTCCACTGCCGTCCTGTCGATGTGGATGGGGCGTGCTCACATAGTCCACGATCAGCTCCTTGGTCTTCCTGATGTTGAGGGAGAGGTTGTTGCTCCGGCACCACACTGCCAAGTTACTGACCTCCTGTAGGCTGACTCATCGTCGCCGGTGATCAGGCCTACCACCGTCGTGTCATCAGCGTACTTGATAATGGTGTTGGAGTCGTGCGTGGCCACACAGTCGTGGGTGAACAGGGAGTACAGGAGGGGACTAAGTACACATTGTTAAGGGTCAGCATGGTGAAGGTGTTGTTGCCTACCCTCACCACCTGGGGTTGGCCGTCAGGAAGTCCAGGATCCAGTTGCAGAGGGAGGTGTTTAGAACCAGAGTCCTAAGCTTGGTGACGAGCTTGGAAGGGATAATGGTGTTGAATGCTGAGCTGTAGTCAATGAACAGCATTTTCAATTACAGTTGAAGTCGAAAGTTTACATACACCTTAGCCAAATACATTTAAACTCAGTTTTTCCCAATTCCCTGTTTTAGGTTAGTTAGGATCACCACTTTATTTTAAGACTGTGAAACGTCAGAATAATATTAGAGAGTGATTTATTTAATATTTTATTTCTTTCATCACATTCCCAGTGGGTCGGAAGTTTAGATACACAATTAATATTTGGTAGCATTGCCTTTAAATTGTTTAACCTGGGTCAAACGTTTTGGGTAGCCTTCCACGAGCTTCCCACAATAAGTTGGGTGAATTTTGGCCCATTCCTCCTGACAGAGCTGGTGTAACTGAGTCAGGTTTGTAGGCCTTCTTGCACACACACACTTTTTCAGGTTTTTTTCTACTTTTTATATAGGTTTGAGGTCAGGGCTTTGTGATGGCCACTTCAATACCTTAACTTTGTTGTCCTTAAGCCATTTTGCCACAACTTTGGAAGTATGCTTGGGGTCATTGTCCATTTGGAAGACCCATTTGCGGCCAAGCTTTAACTTCCTGACTGATGTCTTGAGATGTTGCTTCAATATATCCACATCATTTTCCTACCCCTTGATGACATTTATTTTGTGAAGTGCACCTGTCCCTCCTGCAGCAAAGCACCCCAACAACGTGATGCTGCCACCCACGTGCTTCACGGTTGGGATGGTGTTCTTTGGCTTGCAAGCCTCTCCCTTTTTCCTAATAATAACGATGGTCATTATGGCCAAACAGTTCTATTTTTGTTTCATCAGACCAGAGGACATTTCTCCAAAAGTACGATCTTTGTCCCCATGTGCAGTTGCATGGCAGTTTTGGAGCAGTGGCTTCTTCCTTGCTGAGCTGCCTTTCAGGTTATGTTGATATAGGATATAGTTTTACTGTGGATATAGATACTTTTCTACCTGTTATCTCCAGCATCTTCACAAGGTCCTTTTCTGTTGTTCTGGGATTGACTTGGACTTTTCGCACCAAAGTACATTCATCTCTAGGAGACAGAACGCATCTCCTTCCTGAGCGGTATGACGGGCTGCGTGGTCCCATGGTGTTTATACTTACATACTATTGTTTGTACAGATGAATGTGGTTCATCTGTACAAACATCTGTACAGGCGTTTGGAAATTGCTCCCAACGATGAACCAGACTTAATACAGTGAATTATAAGTGAAATAATCTGTCTGTAAACCATTGTTGAAAAAATTACTTGTGTCATGCACAAAGTAGATGTCCTAACCAACTTGGCAAAACTATAGTTTGTTAAGACAATTGCGGAGTGGTTGAAAAACGAGTTAATGACTCCAACCTAAGTGTATGTAAACTTTGACTTCAACTGTAGTTATTCCTCTTAAGACAATTGCGGAGTGGTTGAAAAACGAGTTAATGACTCCAACCTAAGTGTATGTAAACTTTGACTTCAACTGTAGTTATTCCTCTTAAGACAATTGCGGAGTGGTTGAAAAACGAGTTAATGACTCCAACCTAAGTGTATGTAAACTTTGACTTCAACTGTAGTTATTCCTCTTATCTAGGTGGGTGAGGGCAATGGGGAGAGCAATTGAGGTTGCGTTGTCTATGGATCTGTTAGGGTGGTATGCAAATTGAAGTAGGTCTATGGTGGATGGGATGGTGGAGTTAATGTGTGCTAAAACCAGCCTCTCAAAGCACTTCATGATTACAGAAGTCAGTGCTACAGGGCGGTTGTCATTGTGGCATGATGCCTTAGAGTTCTTAGGAAAAGGAATGACTGTGGCCGTCTTAAACATCTGGGGATTACAGACTGGGACAAGGGGAGGTTTAAAATTACCGTGAATATGCCTGCCAGCTGTTCTGCACATGCTCTGAGAACGCATCCTGGAATACCGTCGGGGGCCGGGGCCTTGCCGGTGTTGACCTGATTAAAGATCCTTCTCACGTCGGCCTCGGAGAGCGAGATCACCCAGTCCTCTGGGTCAGTGACGGCCGTCACACCCAGCTCAATGTAGTTGTTATCAAAGAGTCCATAAAATGCATTGAGTTCATCTGATAGAGGGCATTGTTGGGTAGATCATGGTTGGGTCTTCATTTTGCTCATTTGATGACTCTACTGCGGTCATAGTGGGCCTTCTTGTACTTATTCCTGTATTCGGCCTTAGCATTAGGATTGTCCACGATAGCTCTGTTTGCGGTAGCCCTGCTCTTTAGTTTAGCGCCAACTTCTGTGTTAATCCAGGGCTTTTGTTTGGGGAAGCAGCGAACCCTCACTGTGGGTATAACGCCGCTGATGCATTTTCTAATGAAGCCGGTGACGGAGGTGGTTAGCTCATCGGATGTCATCGGTGGAGTCTCAAAACATATTCTAATCAGCGCTAGCAAAGCAGTCTTGTAGTATACCATTTCTCACCCGAGTGAATCGTGGGTACTTCTTGTTTCAGCTTCGGCTTGTAAACAGGAAGCAGGAGTATGGAGTCATGATCTGATTTGCTGAATGGTGGAAGAGGGAGGGCCTTGCCCTTGTATGCTTGCTTGTGGGTAGACTATCGCCCCTAGTGGCGTTGGAGATGTGTTGATGGAAGTTGGGCATCAAGTGTCTTAGTGACGACAAATTAAAATTGCCGGCAACCAGAAAGGCAACCTCTGGGTGTAGGGTTTCCCGCTTGTTTATACCCTTGTATAGTTTGTTAAATGCCAGCTTGTTATTTTTATTGTCCTGAGGTGGAATGTATACAGCAGTCACGATAACAGCTGAAAACTCCCTCGGGAGTTAGAAGCAGTAGTGGACTGCCCACCGGGAGCACCAGGAGAATTCCCGGTGGGCTGGTCAACCTCTGGGCCGGGGGCCGCCTGCCTTAAACATTTTTTACTACTAATAAAAACGTTGGCAGAAGGTTGAGCGACACGTGCCAACCCCCTCTTTCCACCCAGGCATGTTGGTCTATTCCAAACAAACGTCTATTCAACCCTTCGCCCCGCCCCCTTTGTCTCGCTCACACACATATTGACACTGACAGCTCGAAAACTAGCTACAATAGAAAATGGAAAAGCAGAGTAAAAAACGTAAGAGTGGGGCTGAAAAGTTAAGAGACAAAATAGTCAAAAGTCTTTCCCTCAAATGCAAGTAAATGTTAAAAACGAAATTACTTATTCGGTAGTAGTAGTACCAGTGCCACCGACGCTAACATTGAAGTGCTAAACCAGTGGAAGTAAGCATTGATGTTGATGACAGGCCCAGTCCAGTTTCAGTAGAAGTGAGGATCTTTGGGGTTGATGACAGGCCCAGTCCAGTTTCAGTAGAAGAGAGAACAACTTTTGGTTATTTCAAGAGACTGAAGTCAGATGACCTAAAAAAAAAAAAAAGAGGGCTTCTACCCTATGCAGGAATAACAAAAAAAACTGTGGTACAGAGGGGTTTCTGTTTTAAAGACAGCACCAATCAGAAATGGCTGTCACACAATAAAGAAAGCCTTGTGTAATTCTGTTCAATTTGTATGGCATTTGCAAAGCCTACTGACAGCAGTATTTTTATGAGTGGAATGATGGATTGGAAACATGTTCACCAAAGGGGAGAAGAGCACAAGAAGAGCAACATGCACAGAAGTAGTGCTGAGGCATACTTTTTAAGGTCCTCCAAAGCAGACATTCAAAGTCTGCTTAGTGGCAGTCAGGTGTCTGCCCACACAGAGCAGGTACGCAGGAGAAGGCAGGTGTCTGCCCACACAGAGCAGGTACGCAGGAGAAGGCAGGTGTCTGCCCACACAGAGCAGGTACGCAGGAGAAGGCAGGTGTCTGCCCACACAGAGCAGGTACGCAGGAGAAGGCAGGTGTCTGCCCACACAGAGCAGGTACGCAGGAGAAGGCAGGTGTCTGCCCACACAGAGCAGGTACGCAGGAGAAGGCAGGTGTCTGCCCACACAGAGCAGGTACGCAGGAGAAGGCAGGTGTCTGCCCACACAGAGCAGGTACGCAGGAGAAGGCAGGTGTCTGCCCACACAGAGCAGGTACGCAGGAGAAGGCAGGTGTCTGCCCACACAGAACAGGTACGCAGGAGAAGGCAGGTGTCTGCCCACACAGAGTAGGTACGCAGGAGAAGGCAGGTGTCTGCCCACACAGAGCAGGTACGCAGGAGAAGGCAGGTGTCTTCCCACCCAGAGCAGGTACGCAGGAGAAGGCAGGTGTCTGCCCACACAGAGCAGGTACGCAGGAGAAGGCAGGTGTCTGCCCACACAGAGTAGGTACGCAGGAGAAGGCAGGCGTCTGCCCACACAGAGCAGGTACGCAGGAGAAGGCAGGTGTCTGCCCACACAGAGTAGGTACGCAGGAGAAGGCAGGCGTCTGCCCACACAGAGCAGGTACGCAGGAGAAGGCAGGTGTCTGCCCACACAGAGCAGGTACGCAGGAGAAGGCAGGTGTCTGCCCACACAGAGTAGGTACGCAGGAGAAGGCAGGCGTCTGCCCACACAGAGCAGGTACGCAGGAGAAGGCAGGTGTCTGCCCACACAGAGTAGGTACGCAGGAGAAGGCAGGCGTCTGCCCACACAGAGCAGGTACGCAGGAGAAGGCAGGCGTCTGCCCACACAGAGCAGGTACGCAGGAGAAGGGAGGCGTATGCCCACACAGAGCAGGTACGCAGGAGAAGGCAGGTGCTGGAACGTGTCGTAGACAGAGTGAAAGTCATTGACAAGAGGGGGCTCAGTTACAGGGGGATGCAGTCTGAGGCTGCGTATACATTAGAGGACACCAGTATCCATCACGGTAATTTCTTGGAGATGATAATATTGTGGCAAAGGTTCTCTAATCACACTCCTCTCAAAAAATTCTGTAAACACCGTCACTCACACAATTCAGAGCATTATCCAAGAGACCATGTCAAGTGAAATTGAGCAAGCTGGAATGTTCTCTGTCCAGATTGACATAACTCAGGACATTACTTCTCAAGACCCGTGCTCTGTCATTGTGAGACATGTGACAGACGTACAAGAGAGGCTTGTGACTGTGAAGTGTGAGGCATCCACTGGACAGTACTTTGTCCAGTTGTTGACAGATGTCATGGATCAACAAAAATTAGACATGAGCAAGTGCATTGGCAATGCTACGGATGGAGCATCCAATATGCAGGGCAAATATAAGGGCTTCTCTACTCTGTTATCCTCAAAGTCCCCCAATCAAGTACATGTATGGTGCTATGCACATGTCCTTAATCTGGTTTGTCTGACACAACTGAAATTGTCTTAGCAAGTGGGTCACTGTTTGCTCTCCTTAACAACATTGCTGTGTTACTCCGTGAATCCTATCAAAGGATGGATGTGGAAGAAGAAGAGCCAGGACATGCGACACTGACGCCTATTTCCAATCAGAGAAACACACTGGTGTGCTAAGGATAGTGCTTTGAAGAAGGTCTTTGGATCCTTTGGAAAACCAGACCAGGATCTCTATGTTGAAGTACTCCTCACACAAGAGGATTTACTGAGGCTCTTCTCCGTTATGAGACGATACTGACAGCTCAAATATTTCTTCGGATATTTGAGAACCCGTCACCCCTGTCCAAATATCTGCAGACAAGTGGGATGGACATCCTGTCTGCCCATCGAATGGTTGTGGCTACACAGGAAACACTTAATGGCATGTCAAGAGACTGACACCATTAAGGCAACTACAGAAACATTTGTTTAGTTTGCAAATAAGAAGATCAAAGAACAAGATGACACAGAGCGGGAGGAGGTGGAAGCCACTCTGCCACAGAAAAGGGCAAGAAAGAAGAAAATCATGTCTGGAAAGACTGCTCAAGATGAAGCTTTGACAGAGGCAGAGAGTGCCTATAAAGTTCAATTCTACAATCAAATGATGTATACATTCACAGATAGAAATCGCCTGTGGATACTGTCTCATGGCACTCTATATGCTGACCTTGCCCTTCTGGACCCTAGAAACTTCTCCCAAATAACATCCAGTGGTCTTCCAGAGACAGCCCTTCAAGAGCTCAGTAAATGTTTGCTTTGATTTGATAGCGGAGCAACTGTTGACAATTTGCAGTGTGAGCTGAGGAGCCTCGCTGTACAGTGGAAAAGACTGAAAAGTTCAGAATTGGAGGATTACATGACCAGAACAGTGAAGGATGGCTCTGAAGGAGATAAAGATGAGGTGGAAATTAAGAATGAATGCTGATCATCCTACAGAAAATGTCCACTGTGTTGTTACCAGATGCTGAGACGGTACAACCTGCTGACTGATGCATACCATATCCTTGGCCTTAGATACAAGTTCCTACTCACCCTCTCAGTTACCCAGGTACCGCAGCTTGTGAGCCAAGTTTCTCTACTTTAAAGTATATCAAGAGCAGACTCAGGAGCACTCTCTCACAGAACACCTAGAGGCCTTGCTGATGCTGATGGCCACCGAGAAGGACATCCTAATGGCCCTGGATACTGACATGGTTACTGAGGAGGACATCCTAATGGCCCTGGATACTGACATGGTTACCGAGAAGGACATCCTAATGGCCCTGGATACTGACATGGTTACTGAGGAGGACATCCTAATGGCCCTGGATACTGACATGGTTACCGAGAAGGGCATCCTAATGGCCCTGGATACTGACATGGTTACTGAGGAGGACATCCTAATGGCCCTGGATACTGACATGGTTACCGAGAAGGACATCCTAATGGCCCTGGATACTGACATTGGTTACCAAGGAGGACATCCTAATGGCAGTAGATACTGACATGATTACCGAGGAGGACATCATAATGGCCCTGGATACTGACATGGTTACCGAGAAGGACATCATAATGGCCCTGGATTCTGACATGGTTACCGAGAAGGACATCATAATGGCCCTGGATACTGACATGGTTACCGAGAAGGACATCATAATGGCCCTGGATTCTGACATGGTTACCGAGAAGGACATCATAATGGCCCTGGATACTGACATGGTGATTGATAGAGTTGTAGAGAAAAGCAAGTTGTTGAGAAAATTGCTCCTCCAATAAGGTAGTTGCAACCTATTTGATATAATATGCTTACTTACCATTATTTTACTCATACATTTATAATGTCTCTTTTTCCTGTCTGTAATATTTCTGTCCAGTACTTTGACAGAGTGAAGCCAGCCAGCTGACCCTGAGCAGCAGTTAGACAGTTCTATGTTTCAGTGAGCATTGTGGATATTATAGCATCTCTTTTTCACTCCAGGCTTCATGTGATGTAGATGAATCATGACTCATGATGGCTTGTGCTGTTCACTTACAGGTTACGTTCTATGTTTGGAGAGGTGTTCAACCATTGTTTTTTAGAAGGTGTACTTCCATGACTTAAAGCCAGCCAGCTGACCCTGAGCAGCAGTTAGACAGTTCTATGTCTCAGTGAGTATTGTGGATATTATAGCATCTCTTTTTCACTCCAGGCTTCATGTGAGGTAGTTCAATCATGACAAATTCAGTGTGTGTTCTGTAGACGTTTTACAACAATGTGCAGTGTTTGTGCGTTCTGCAGCCTTTTTAAAGTAGTACTGCAATAGTGATCAATGGTTGTGATGCAGCTAGATGGTTGTATTAGGGGCTGGTTGTGTGTGTACGTGTGTGCATTAGCAAGGAGGCTGTTGTGGAGTATACCGGGCCGGTTCTAGTGGCCCGGTCTGGATCAAAGTTCATTGCCGTTTTTTACTCCCAGTCCGTCCCTGGGTAGAAGGGTTGGCATTTGAACATCAGGTATTCCAAGACGGGTGAACAGTGGGTCAATATTTTCACCGTGCTTGAATTATCACACAAGTTGTCAAACCCCTCCCTCCTTCCCTTGATTTCCTCAACATCGATCTCGATTAGAACTGCATTCCACTTCTGTTCCAGAGACTTAACTTAATTTTTTGTTTCCTTATTCAATTACCACGAAGTGTGATAAAGGAATACTATTTGGATCAATATTATTCACCTGATCCAAATCGGTGCTTTCAGCCTTAAAGAGATTGAACGGGATCTTAAGCACTTGCAAATTAGTAACATATTGTACGAATTGGAATTCATAGCATCTCGAAACAGATGACGCTGTACACAATTGTGCACAATTTTCGGTGATTGGCAATTTTCAGGGAAATTTTATTTTGGCTTGTGAGTGCTACTTTTAAAACTACTGGCTGAAATTATACAAAACTTTTATAATGCATCTTTAAATTTAAATGACTTATTCTAAAAAATAGGCAACGGAATGCAACTTCAGAATGTATCAAATTTGATTTGCGTCATCAAGATTGTTTCTGTGATCTAATGATATCATGAAATAGTAATTAGTTATGATCTATAGATTATAAGGAAGCCTTGACACACCAAAACATTCTGCAATATCATGCTACTTTGCGTTCTCCCTGGAATCTGTCCTTAGTGTTCCGTCCATATGAATCAACAATGGCGTATTGGTCTCAAGATGGGATTTGTTGAAAGAGAGAGAAAGCTTTGGTGCCCCCATATGGAACAGTGCAGGGGGCCCCTCTTCTCAGTGATGTAACCTTGAGACCCCCACAGGTTAAACACCCATCACCCACCTACTCAGTCTCACACACTCACACGCACAAACAAGCACAAACACATAGACATGCATGCACAAACACAAACACACAAACTCTGTATTTTTCTTGCACAATGGATGTCTGTCCCACTTGTACTGACTGCTGACGTGTGGTGGATCTGACCGCCCTGCTTGCTGCACGGCTGCATGCCACTGTGGATGTCCACAGCCTTTGTTGCTTGGCGCACCACTGTCCGACTGAGAATGAGTTCCTCTACTATTTAGGGAAGAGGATGTGATCTCATTCATTAAAAATGTAACCTATGTCGCTTGCTGCTCATGACTTAATTCAGGCTTAATTCAGAACTTAATTCAGAACCCTCCTCTCTCTTCTCCCACTTCCTTACTCCCTGTCTCTCTCCTGCTCTCTCTCTCTCTTTAACTCTCTCTTCCTCCCCCGCTGCCTCTTTTTCTAGTTCCTGTCTGCAGTGGCCCCTTGCTGGTATTGAAGAGAGTAAGCTGCAGGGGCCCTTTGCTGGTATAGAGGAGAGTAAGCTGCATGGGCCCCATACTGGTATAGAAGAGAGTAAGCTGCAGGGGCTCCTTGCTGGCATAGAGGAGAGTAAGCTGCAGGGGCCCCATACTGGTATAGAAGAGAGTAAGCTGCAGGGGCTCCTTGCTGGCATAGAGGAGAGTAAGCTGCAGGGACTCCTTGCTGGTGGTTCTTGGTGCAGCTTTTTCTTGGTGCATGCTTTTTATTCAGTATTAGCGTAGTAATGCTATGCTACAAGGCTGGGGTGCATTAGCTACCTAGCTAAACAATTAACCATAATCCCAACTCTAATGCCGTGTTCAAAACAACTGGGAACTAGGAAATCTCCGACTTCCGAGCTTTCAAAAGAACTGGGAACTCGGGGAAAAAAAAGAACAACGAGCTCCGACTGGGAGAAATCGATTTCAACGGTCATCCAACTCGGAATTCCAACTCGGGAACTCGGGCCTCTTTCTAGAGCGCCGACTTTCCGACCTGAAGATCACTGACGTCATGATTTGACTTCGTATTTTTCAGAGTTCCCAGTCGTTTTGAATGGGGCAATTCTACCATGCATGAATCTGCAGGTAGCAATAGCTAACCAACTAGGTTTAATGTTTGCTAGCTAGTTAACATTAGGCTATAACTAGCCATGCAAATTGCTTTCTGAGATACAAATAATATTACTACACAGATCATACACGTAATGTTAGCTAGTTAGCTAACAGTACACTTTAACTTGCAATGAAAACGACTTTTGGACAAAATTAAAAACGTATAATATCTGAAAATGTAGATGTAGATGAACATAGATGAACTCTTCTCCCTCTGTCATGGAGGCCTTAGTTTTTAATTTTACCCCCTTTTTCTCCCCAATTTCGTGATATCCAATTGGTAGTTAAGATCTTGTCTCATCGCTGCAAATCCCTAACGGGCTCAGGAGAGGCGAAGGATCTTTTGATTAAAAATACATTTGAAAAAACCTAGAAATTCCTCTCCTGCGAAGTAGTAACGTGTGACATACGCCTCGTTTCTTGAAACGGGTCACATATGGGACAGCTCTGAGCTCTAGTACAGAAGACTGCTGACAGAACAAGTGCCCAACACTCAGTAGTCTTTGTTTCATGGTTAACTGTTATTTTCTACAGACTTAACCAACGTGCTGTGTCTGTCTGACTCTCTTCTATCTGCCTCCAGTGACCCCACACTCTGGTCTGTCCAGTGATGACCAGCCATGCCAAACCTTCATACACTGACTCACTTGTCACCAATTGTCAGGGCAGCTGTCTGCGAGTGGCAAATGATTGTGGCACGTCATAACTCAAGACCACAAAGAGAGGGATAGCACTGCTGGGATGTGGTACGCCAGCTTGTGTTTCCTGGCTTAGGGGCAAAGGGGCTCTGTCAGTCAGCTTGGGTCACAGATATATGGTGTAGCAGAAGCACCAGACAGAGACATCTGGGGCCCAACACCTCCAGTGGCGGGGACCGACTCCAACTTCCAGCTCTCCCCCCAGACCAGCCGTGCACTCCCCCCACCTTACCCCCTAGTGAGGGTGTAGTAGTCTGCTGCCTGGAGGATCCCCCTGTGTGTGAGAGTTTACAAGACAGGGAAGAAGGGTGCAGGTTACCATAAAAGAACGGAGGAGGAAACTGATCATGAGGATGTTGTAAAGATAAAGAAACCAAAAGATGAGAGGAGACGGGAGGATGGGATGTGGGGTTAATTCATGGTTGTATATGTACAGTATACTGTATATGGGGTTAGTAATATTGAATGATATGGGAATCACTGTCTCAGGGCTGGTAAAATATGACAACTATGTTATTGTTTGCATATATCAAAGTGTAGATTGATTCAAAGATTTTACTGAGTTACTGTTCATATAAGGTAATCAGTCAACTGAAATAAATTCATTAGGCCCTAATCTATGGATTTCACATGACTGTGAATACTGATATGCATCTGTTGGTCACAGATACCTTAATAACCAGTCAGTATCTGGTGTGACCACCATTTGCCTCGTGCAATGCGACACATCTCCTTCGCATAGAGTTGATCAGGCTGTTGTGGCCTGTGGAATGTGGCCTATGGAATGTTACATTCTCTAAAATGACTTGCAGGTGGCTTAGGGTAGAGAAATGAACATTCAATTCTCTGGCAACAGCTCTGGTAGATATTCCTGCAGTCAGCATGCCAATTGCACAATCCATCAAAACTTGAGACATCTGTGTCATTGTGTTTTGTGACAAAACTGCACATTTTAGAGTTGCCTTTTATTGTCCACAGCACAAGGTGCACCTGTGTAGTGATTATGTTGTTTAATCATCTTCTTGATATGCCACACATGCCAGGTAAATGGATTATCTTGGCAAAGGAGAAATGCTCTAGCCTGTCTGTCTATGGGTAACAGGGTTGCTGTGTTATGCTTGACCCTTTTAGTTTTACACCACAAAACACCCGAAAATGGCCAAAAAGTATAGAACCAGCTCACCTGATTTAACACTATGATTTGATTATTAGATGTTCAATGTTTCTTTTGAAATACATAATTAAAAAATAAGTTTCACCATATTAAAAAGAGAGTTCAGTTCTCATAACAGGGTTAACCTTAAAATGAGGGACAGACATTTTATGTGATTAGATTACTCAACAATCACATGAAATAAATAATAATCTTCAGACTTGACTTTGTCAAAGCAACAAAATAACTAGGGCTTTACAATGATCGTCAAAACTTGGAGACATTTTGGGGTTAAGTGGGGTAAAATCTTCCTAGGGTGCACAGAGGGATGTCAAAATCCTGAATTTTGGCACCTTAGCAAGCAAGTCTTTATTCATATAAACAAATCAGATGTATTGAATTTTTCATGCGGTCTGTATTAAAGGGCACTTCACTTAATACAGTCTTTTAAAATTCAATATTGGTGCACCATTTCTACCTAAAATATCAAAGGGATGCAAAAGGTTCTCATTTGGTGGAATGACCATTCTACCTATTAGCTCTCTGTTTTGGGTTATTCTCTAAAACATGCATGCTGCACCCAGAGAGCTGACTATCTTATTCTTTCATCTTTGCTTAAATTGTATGTGAAAACATTACCTGCATGCTGCATTAAGTGTAAGTACCCACCTTGAAGGTGACTGTATATACAGTTGAAGTCGGAAGTTTACATACACTAAGTTGACTGTGTGTTCCGGTTTTCTTCCGTCGAAAGAGAGTCGGACCAAAATGCAGCGTGGTTAATACGATACATGTTTAATAAAGAAGAAAAGCGAACAATACAAAAACAACAAACGGAATGTGAAAACCTATACAGCCTATCTGGTGAACAACAAACACAGAGACAGGAACAAACACCCACGAAACACTCAAAGAATATGGCTGCCTAAATATGGTTCCCAATCAGAGACAACGAGAATCACCTGCCTCTGATTGAGAACCGCCTCAGGCAACCATAGACTTTTCTAGAACACCCCACTAAGCAACAATCCCAAAACCTATGAAAAACCCCCATACATAAACACAACACAAAATAAACCCATGTCACACCCTGGCCTGACCAAATAAATATAGAAAACACAAAATACTAAGACCAGGGCGTGACAGAACCCCCCCCCCCCCCCCCCCAAGGTGCGGACTCCCGGCCTCACACTTAAACCCATAGGGGAGGGTACGGGTGGGCGTCTGTCCACGGTGGCGGCTCCGGCTCGGGATGTGGACCCCACTCCAACCAAGTCTTAGTCCCTCCTTTGATTGGCGACCCTCGCCGCCGACATTGGCCTAATAGCCCTCACCAAGGACCCCACTGGACTGAGGGGCAGCTCGGGACTGAGGTAGAAGCTCGGGACTGAGGGGAAGCTCGGGACTGAGGGGTAGCTCGGGACTGAGGGGTAGCTCGGGACTGAGGGGAAGCTCGGCACTGAGGGGAAGCTCGGCACTGAGGGGAAGCTCGGCACTGAGGGGAAGCTCGGCACTGAGGGGAAGCTCGGCACTGAGGGGAAGCTCGGCACTGAGGGGAAGCTCAGCACTGATAGGATGCCTAGTACCGAGAGGAAGCCCAGTACTGAGAGGAAACTCAGGCAGGTAGTAGGCTCTGGCAGATCCTGGCTAGCTGGTGGTTCTGGCAGATCCTGGCTGACTGGCGGATCCTGGCTAGCTGGTGGTTCTGGCAGATCCTGGCTGACTGGCGGATCCTGGCTGACTGGCGGATCTGGAAGATCATGGCTGACTGGCGGATCCTGGCTGAATGGTGGATCCTGGCTGAATGGCGGATCTGGAAGATCCTGGCTGACTGGCGGCTCTGGCTGCTCCATGCAGACTGGCAGCTCTGGCTGCTCCATGCAGACTGGCAGCTCTGGCTGCTCCATGCAGACTTGCAGCTCTGGCTGCTCCATGCAGACTGGCAGCTTTGGCTGCTCCATGCAGACTGGCAGCTCTGGCTGCTCCATGCAGACTGGCAGCTCTGGCTGCTCCATGCAGACTGGCAGCTCTGGCTGCTCCATGCAGACTGGCAGCTCTGGCTGCTCCATGCAGACTGGCAGCTCTGGCTGCTCCATGCAGACTGGCAGCTCTGGCTGCTCCATGCAGACTGGCAGCTCTGGCTGCTCCATGCAGACTGGCAGCTCTGGCTGCTCCATGCAGACAGGCAGCTCTGGCTGCTCCATGCAGACTGACAGCTCTGGCTGTTCCATGCAGACTGGAAGCTCTGGCTTCTCCATGCAGATTAGCAGCTCTGGCTGCCCTGAACAGGCAGGAGACTCCGGCAGCGCTGGAGAGAAGGAAGGCTCTGGCAGCGCTAAACAGGCGGGAGACTCCGGCAGCGCTGGAGAGGAGAAAGGCTCTGGCAGCGCTGAACAGGCGAGGCGCACTGAAGGCCTGGTGCGTGGTGCTGGCACTGGTGGTACTGGGCCGAGGACACGCACAGGAAGCCTGGTGCGGGGGGCTGCCACCGGAGGACTGGTGTGTGAAGGTGGCACAGTGCCATCAAATCCCCGACGCGCTCCGTCGGGCGAATATCGTATCTAAAGCACCAACCTAGCAACTCCCTCATAACTCTCTCCTCCACTTTCCCCATTAACTCCTTCACAGTCTCTGCTTCACTCACCTCCAACACCGGCTCTGGTTCTGGTCTCCTCCTTGGCTCCTCACGATAAACAAGGGGAGTTGGCTCAGGTCTGAACCCTGACTCTGCCACACTCTCCCTGAGCCCCCCCCCCCCAATACATTTTTGGGGCTGACTCTCGGGCTTCCATCCGCGTCGCCGTGCTGCCTCTTCATACCAGCGCCGCCTCCAGTTCTTCTTTGGGGCGGCGATATTCTCCAGGCTGTGTCCAGGGTCCTTTTCCGTCCAATATCTCCTCCCACGTCCAGAAGTCCTGTGATCGCTGCTCCTCACGATAAACAGGGGGAGTTGGCTCAGGTTTGAACCCTGACTCTGCCACACTCTCCCTGAGCCCCCCCCCCCAAGACATTTTTGGGGCTGACTCTCGGGTTTCCTTCTGCGCCGCCATGCTTGTCTCTTCGACTCCATTCTCCTATAGCCCTCTTCGCACTGCTCCAGCGAATCCCAGGCACTCTCTCTGGGTCGACCGCCCACCTGTCTATTTCCTCCCAAGTCGTATACTCTAAACTTCGTAGCTCCTGCTGCCGCTGCCTGTCACCACGCTGCTTGGTCCTGGTGTGGTGGGTGATTCTGTTACGGTTTTCTTCAGTCGAAAGAGAGTCGGACCAAAATGCAGCGTGGTTAATACGATACATGTTTAATAAAGAAGAAAAGCGAACAATACAAAAACAACAAACGGAATGTGAAAACCTATACAGCCTATCTGGTGAACAACAAACACAGAGACAGGAACAATCACCCACGAAACACTCAAAGAATATGGCTGCCTAAATATGGTTCCCAATCAGAGACAACGAGAATCACCTGCCTCTGATTGAGAACCGCCTCAGGCAACCATAGACTTTGCTAGAACACCCCACTAAGCCACAATCCCAAAACCTACGAAAAACCCCCATACATAAACACAACACAAAATAAACCCATGTCACACCCTGGCTTGACCAAATAAATATAGAAAACACAAAATACTAAGACCAGGGCGTGACACTGTGCCTTTAAAAGTTCTTATGGATCAAATCCCGTTAGTGGGATCCATTTGACAACATCCGGTGAAATGGCAGAGCGCCAAATAAAAAAAAAGATATATTAGAAATATTTAGGTTCCATACATTCACAAGTGCAATACACCAAATTAAAGTTTAACTTCTTTTTAATCTAGCCACAGTGTCAGATTTCAAAAAGGATTTACGGCGAAAGCAAACCATGTGATTATCTGAGGACAGCACCCCATCAAACAAACACATGACAATCATATTTCAACCCACCAGGCGCGACACAAAACTCCGAAATAACGATATAATTCATGCCTTACCTTTGAAGAGCTTCTTCTGTTGGCACTCCAATATGTCCCATAAACATCACAAATTGTCCTAATTCTGTCGTTATATTCCCAAAATGTAAATTTATTTGGAGCGTTTTATTCAGAAAAAAAACGGTTCCAACTCACCCAGCATGACTACAAAATATCTAATAAGTTACCTGTAAACTTTGTCGAAACATTTCAAACAACTTTCCTAATCCAACGTTAAGTATTTTAAAACTAAAATAACCGATACATTTTAAGACATGATAAAATGAAAGTGGAGCGAGCTTCAGGTCCCTCACCCCAAACAAAAGAGTACACTTGGCTATACACCCAGAAAGGAAATGGCTACTTCTTAATTTCTCTAAAGAAAAACATCAACCAATTTCTAAAGACTGTTGACATCTAGTGGAAGCTATAGGAACTGCAAGCATATTTATATTAAAACGGGCTTGCCATAGGAATCCAATGGAAAACAGATTGACCTCAACAACAAAAAATCCCATGATGGATTGTGCTCGGGGTTTCGCCTGCCAAATCAGTTCTGTTATACTTACAGACATTATTCAAACAGTTTTGAAAACTTCAGGGTGTTTTCTATACTAATAATATGCATATCCTAGCTTCTGGGCCTGAGTAGCAGGCAGTTTACTTTGGGCATGCTTTTCATCCGGACATGAAAATACCGCCCCCTATCCCAGAGAGGTTAAACAGCTTAGATAATTCCAGAAAATTATGTCCTGGCTTTAGGAGCTTTGGATAGGCTAATTGACATAATGTGAGTAAATTGGAGGTGTACCTGTGGATGTATTTCAAGGCCTACCTTCAAACTCAGTGCCTGTTTGCCTGACATAATGGGAAAATCTAAATAAATCAGCCAAGACCTCAGAAGAAAAATAGTAGACCTCCTTGGGAGCAATTTCCAAATGCCTGATGGTTCCACGTTCATCTGTACAAACAATAGTACGCAAGTATAAATATCATGGAAACACGCAGCCGGCATACTGCTCAGGAAGGTGACACATTCTGTCTCCTAGAGATGAACGTACTTTGGTGCAAAAAGTGCAAATCAATCCCAGAACAACAGCAAAGGACCCTGTGAAGACTAAGCAAAGGATCCCGTGAAGACTAAGCGAAGGATCCTGGGACTAAACACCTCCCTCTGCAACTGTATCCTGGACTTCCTGACGGGCCACCCCCAGGTGGTGAGGGTAGGTAGCAACACATATGCCACGCTGATCCTCAACACTGGAGCCCCTCAGGGGTGCGTGCTCAGTCCCCTCCTGTACTCCCTGTTCACCCACGACTGCATGGCCAGGCACGACTCAAACACCATCATCAAGTTTGCAGACGACACAACACTGGTAGACCTGATCACCGACAACAACAAGACAGCCTATAGGGAGGAGGCCAGAGACCTGGCTGGGTGGTGTCAGAATAACAACCTATCCCTCAACGTAACCAAGACTAAGGAGATGATTGTGGACTACAGGAAAAGGAAGACCGAGCACTTCCCCATTCTCATTGACGGGACTGTAGTGGAGCAGGTTGAGAGCTTCAAGTTTCTTGGTGTCCACATCACCAACAAACTAGAATGGTCCAAACACACCAAGACAGTGAAGAGGGCACGACAAAGCCTATTCCCCCTCAGGAAACTAAAAAGATTTGGCATGGGTCCTCAGATCCTCAGAAGGTTCTACAGCTGCAACATCGAGGGCATCCTGATTGGTTGCATCAATGCCTGGTTGCATCAATGCCTGGTTGCATCAATGCCTGGTACGGCAATTGCTCGGCCTCCGACCGCAAGGCTCTAGAGCGGGTAGTGCGTACGGCCCAGTACATCACTGGGGCAAAGCTGCCTGCCATCCAGGACCTCTACACCAGGTGGTGTCAGAGGAAGGCCCTAAAAATTGTCAAAGACCCGAGCCACCCCAGTCATAGACTGTTCTCTATACTACCACATTGCAAGCGGTACCAGAGTGCCAAGTCTAGGACAAAAAGGCTTCTCAACAGTTTTTACCCCCAAGCCATAAGACTCCTGAACAGGTAATAAAATGGCTACCCGGACTATTTGCATTGTGTGCCTCCCCCACCCCAACCCCTCTTTTACGCTGCTGCTACTCTGAGTTTATCATATATGCATAGTCACTTTAACCATATCTACATGTACATACTACCTCAATCAGCCCATTAACCAGTGCCTGTATATAGCCTCGCTACTGTATATAGCCTCGCTACTGTTATAGCCTCGCTACTGTATATAGCCTCGCCACTGTATATAGCCTCGCTACTGTATGTAGCCTCGCTACTGTTATAGCCTCGCTACTGTATATAGCCTCGCTACTGTATATAGCCTCGCTACTGTATATAGCCTTGCTACTGTATATAGCCTCGCTACTGTTATAGCCTCGCTACTGTATATAGCCTCGCTACTGTATATAGCCTCGCTACTGTTATTTTTCACTGTCTTTTTTACTGTTGTTTTTTATTCTTTACTTCCCTATTCTTCACCTAATACATTTTTTGCACTGTTGGTTAGAGCCTGTAAGTAAGCATTTCACTGTAAAGTCTACACCTGTTGTATTCGGCGCACGTGACAAGTAAACTGATTTGATTTGATTTGGAGCATACCTGTCACCATCGTTACGTGCACCTGCGCATCATCAGACTCACCTAGACTCCATCACTTCCCTGATTACCTTCCCTATATATGTCACTCCTTTTGGTTCCTTCCCCAGGCGTCATTGTTTCTGTTCCTGTGTCAGTTCTGTACGTTGTTCGTGTTTCTTATTTTTGTATTATGTTTATTTATTAAAACACTCACTCCCTGAACTTGCTTCCCGACTCTCAGCGCACATCGTTACACTGGTAGAGTGCCCTCAATGGCATTTCATTGGATTGCATCATCCTATGAAGGAATGTGTCTCCCAATCAGTCTTATCTAGTATTTTGTCTTAGGGGCATCCAATCCCCCACTTCCAAAACAAAGCCTACATATGACTTGAATCCCATGTTGCTGAAATAAGGGTCTGAGCTGAACGTTACGGGCTGATAACAGGCTCCAGACTGCGACTCTCTTTCCCTCCACCCCCTTCTCAGCCCTGCATTCTGATTGGTTGAGAGCAGTTCCAGCACTTTCATGCTGGAACTGCGGATGTCGTTACCTTGTATCCAGACAGCGGATGTCGTTACCTTGTATCCAGACCCCCGTGCTCCCTCCCCCTTTTCCCATTTCATCCAATTGATTTTGGGTTGTTAGGAGCTGGCGGAGTGCGGCTCGATTGTGTCCATATGAGGATGGTGCTGAGAGGTCATCTGAAACAATTAAACAATTTTCAGTAAGCTTATTATCTGGCCAAACAACCGAAAATACCCAATTTCCTACTCTGCTGTTCATAAAAGTGAGAAATGGTGAAAATCTGGAAAAGCTTTTTTGTAATTGTTAGCCATTGACATGTTGAACACAAGACCTTAGCTCGGTCTCTCTGTCTTTCTCCCTCTCTCATTTTTTTCCCAAGGTAAAGAATGCAGGGAGGAAAAGTAGTGTGTGGGATAGCTTGAGGCCATATTCCACCAAGTTCACTTTCTCCTCCTTGATGTGGCCCTGAATGCGAATTCAATACACAAATATTTGCCATGTAGTTTGTCTCTCTTTAGGATTCGCTCTACCTGAACTGAGATGCCACTGAGAGCCACACTTAGACAGCCCGCTGGACAAGGTTCCCTTTCATCCCATTCTGGGACCCAGACCTGCACTTCCCCGGCAGTTAGGGTTGTCTGGACACTTGGCTTGACGGACATACTGCCTCTGAGTGACTGTGAAAGGCTACATCCGGTTAGCCTGACTAACTGGTGTCTGTATATAGCCTTGTTACTCTTATTTTCAAATGTCTTTTTACTGTTGTTCTATTTCTTTACTTACCTACAAACACACACACATACACATGCTTTTTTTTCTCCGCACTATTGGTTAGAGCCTGTAAGTAAGCATTTCACTGTAAAGTCTACACCTGTTGAATTCGGCGCACGTGACAAATAAACCTTGATTTGATTTGATCCCAAACGGCATCTTACTCCCTTTCCGTTTATAGTGCTCTACTTTTGAGCAGGGTCCACAAAGCTCTGTTCAAAAGTAGTGCACTATATAGGGAATGGGGTGCCCTTTTGGATACATCCTAAGTATTCTCTTGCTGGGGAAATGCCTGCATGATAGATGCAGGGGCTGGAACAACAGCTGAGCTGAGGCAGGACTTGGCACAGTGTCCAGGACTGTTTCAGGTTTTCTTATATCTGGGCTCTTTGTTATTTTTTTTACAATATTATCCAAACTCTTCCACTCAGCATTTAAAATACCAATTTTTCCCTAGTCCTTTTACTTTTCCCTTTTTTGTATTTATTTCCACTCCTGTCTTTCTGGCAGGGCAGACTGCAAGATCATAACTGTAACTCAATCTCCTCTGGTGGGGAGGGCGGGTGGCTACGGGGGCCATTGCAGACCATGCGTGGGCGAGTGGGTGGGCGGGGGGTGGCGTCTGGAAGGCAGAAAAAGGGGTGTTCAAAGTACACCTCTCAGCCAATGAGCTTCTCTGTTCACCTAAAAACAATGAGACTCCCTTTCAGAGGATTTCCTTTGTTTATCTACTTGAGGATACATTTCTCTTCTTGTGTTTTGAAAGTGAAGGTGAGTAGGGTGGCAGGTAGCCTAGCGGTTGAAGCGTTGGAGTACTAACCGAAAGGTCACGTCACTGGTTCAAATACCTGAGTCGACAATGTGAAAAATCTGTCCATGTGCCCTTGAGCAAGCCACGTAACCCTAATTTGTTCCAGGGCCACCGTACTACTATGGCTGACCTTGTAAACAACACATTTCACTGCACCTATGTGACAATAAAACATGTACTTTTTTTATTAGAGACAACTGCTGCATCCTTCATGGAACAGTTGTCCCTTGTTACATCACTCTGGAAATATGAAAATAGCTGGACAATTGAATGAACTCAGACCACGCACACAAAAACAACTATACATACCAGAAAACACATTATTTGACTGCACTCCACACCAGAATATATTTTACTGAAACGCTCGCTTCACTTAAATTAGCTGATCTATAATGGCCACCTATTTTTCTCTTAAAAGGGACCTAACCCCCATCTCCCCAGACCGTCTTTCATCCTGCTTTCTGACCCTCCCATATGTGCCACATATCTCTCCCTTGTGTCTCTGAAATGTCAGTGTGGAGGAGCGAGCATGTACTTGTCCGCTATGGATTTCCCATGGAATGCACATTTTCGGTTCAGCCTGTGTTGCGTGTTGTGATAGGCAGTGATTATGGACTATTTATTTGTTCTACTGGGTGTGGGAACAGAGCCTATTGGTACACTACCATTGTGACTGAGGCTGCTTTTTGGTTCAGCTCAGCAGGGGTGATTCTCTGCTGGGGGAAGTAGTGCCTCACACTGTTCTCACTAGACTTGGAGATTACATCTCCAAATAACAAATATAGGAACTAGATCAAGCTTAAGGTGTATTGTAATTAATAAGAGGAAAAGGGAAAACCTATTTGGCACACAAGAGGGAACATCCCTAACAAACCGGACACAGACAGAACCACCTTGTTTGTATAGATGGGTTGTGTGCCAATAGGATACTTGGAGGAGATGAAATAGGATACCGTAATAAAATAAAATAATGAATAAAAATTTCTGTTAAGTTCGCCTATCGGATAGGATTAATGTATAGAAATAGAATCAATGGAATTGACAGATCATTATATTTACATGCATGTAATCCTATCCGATAGGCGAAATCCAGATAGATTACTTTTGTAAAACTGGGACCATTTAATCACAACCCCAATAGTTGAATGAATATATTAGAATTGTGTGTGAACACTTTAATACAAATCAACAACATGCATATTAATACATAGCAACATGCATATTTTGTATGTGTGTTTTGCAGCCAGAGAGAGAGGTCCAGCAAGAGTGTCCAAGGTTTTAAAAATCCTATCATCCTTTGGAATGAATGGTGGAGGTTTGGTGGTGGAGGGAGAGAGAAGAAGAGAGGGAGAGGGAGGGAGCATCGTCTGCAAGACAATATCCCCGACGTGAGCCATTCCCAGACACAGGAAATGCTTGGCCTCACACCCTGAGAAACGTCCACAGCAGCCCATTTGTGTTCAAGGTGTAATTGGGAGTAATTAGGAACTGGCAGAAAGGAGGGCCTTACTTTCCCCTGCCTGCCTGGCTTCATGCTCCCCTCATCTCACCTGCCTGGCTGGTGGCTCCCTGGAGCCAAGATATTTACAGAAAATATACTGCCTCTAAACATGAAGCAGGGGAAACTTCGTTTTTAACCCTTAGGTTGATATGGCTTCTGAAAATATTGGCTAAAATGAAACCCGAAAATGTTGTTTGTTTGTTTAGTATCGTAAAGGTTGGTATGTTTGTTGGTGTGTTGTCTTGACTGCTTACATGATGTACTTGTTTGGAGTTCCCCACGGCACTCCTATGCCACAAATGCTTAGCCATGCTATAGTAAACCCATGGTCGGCTGTTTACGTGAACCCCATGGCAGCAAGCTGGCTAAACATGGTCCATGTCTTAATTTCACTAATCGGTTACGTACATGTAACCACATTATCTGTGAGATGCTTTTGATTGGACATGTGAAAGGAGTTTAAGAAAATACTGTTTGACCCAGAGTGGATGTTCCTTCAGTGACCTCTTGCCCTGACCTGAGTCTTCAATCCCTCCTTTGTGCTGGTCCACGGTGGACCAGAGAAGCTCTGATTCACTGAGGACAACCTCAGGTGGCATGACAGAGGGAGCACCAAAATTCATTACCTTCCACTATATCATCTCCTGGAAATGTGCTTTTCCTGTATGGAGAACAAAGACATAAAACACGGCTTGACATGAATTGACCAACCAGCTGCTTCCTTTCACCACCCTGTGCTAGGAATGCACTTTTTCCTCTGGATAGTTCATTCTCACAACCCGCATTGTATGGCTGCTTAGGGAAAGTCAAGGCTGTTAGCCATTAATGTGAAGTGGGATAGTGGGGGGATGGAGGGAGGTGGGAGGTAAGTTGGGTGTGGAGAAAGGGGAGAGGAGAATGGGGAGAGGGAGAGGAGAAGGGGGTGGAATAAGGGGAGATGGGATCTTGAAGCAGTGAGAGAAGGGAAAGGGGCGAGAGAGTGGATCTTGACGAGGTGGCAGGAAGGAGGAGAAGAGATAGGCGTGAGGAGGAGGGAAGAAATCTTGAAGAGGGGAGAGGGAAATGGCAACAGAAGAGGGGTAGTGATCACTCAGGAGATCTAGGGTTCTGACCTCTGACCTGCTGGGAGAGAGCAGGATGCCACCATGGTGAACCTGTGAGGGCCTAGGCATTTAAGATCCTGGGACACAGCCTTTCTCCATGATGAATGGGATGCTAGCATGTACACGAATTGCCCTGTAAAAATGACACAGACACAGCATATAACCAAGCAGCACAGAGTGAGCCTGCTAAGAACAGAGAGAGAGGGGGAGAGGGGGGCAGAGAGAGAGAGCAAGAGATACAGCAGGGGATTAGGGAGGGAAAAGGGATGGGTGGAGGGAGGGAGGGAGGGAGATGGATTTACAACCTAGAGAGAGCGATGCTGGTGTTTTCTCCCCACTCTGCTGACCCCGGAGCCCCTGTGAGGGCAGGATTCCAGAGGCCCCTCAGCAGCAGGCAGCTCAGCCCCACCAGACAGACAAGCATCCAGATGGGCCTGTTAGTCACCCCCCCCCCCTCCTCTCCTTCTGTCTCTCCAAGCTCAGAGCAGCTCCAAGCCCTGGGGACTGTTTACACGTAGTACTCTTTGCTCTTTACATAGGCTAAAAATAGATGTATAGTTCACAGGCTGATTCATCCATAATGCCAGCATCCCTTTTTATAGCCATGGCATGACACAGTATGGTAGATCTCTCTTCTTTGCTCTTTTCCCTTCCCCCCAAAACAACCTGTCCCTCTGTCTTTGAGGAAACATATGTATTAGATTAGTCCGGTGGACGGCACGGGTCACACTCCTGTCAGTACTTGAAATACGATTATATATGAGTTAACGTGATTACAGCGGCCCCTGTGATTGAAAGGTGAATGCAGGTCTGTGATGTGGTCCTGCTCCCTTGTTCCGCTGCTGGAATTCCACAGGTAAAGGATCATTAATGGAAGCCTCTTCAGTAGATGGAGACAGGCGGTGGACTGGGCGGCCATGACGGGGCAGGAGCAGGGCAGGAGGATCTAGGTGGAGCCAGAGCACCCACCTCACCTCTTCCTCAGTGTTATAATGGGACACTGCCAAGAACCAGTTAGGGGAGAGTGGGGTATGTTGAACCATTTTTTACATTAACCATCATTCCGTCAAGGGAAATATAGTATTCTTTCTAACAAAGTTATCTACATATATTCCAGGATGTTGTGTATCCCTGGAAATAATCAGAATTCAATTCATGTAAACATTAGAGTTTTGAAAACACAAAACCTGTCCAAAGAAAAGTGGTCTCTTGGCACAATTTACGGGTATGGTAAATTAAGCAGCCTACAAATATCTGTACAGAATTAAATATTACCACTACCTTTGTAATACCATGTCGATCATTATTTCCCCAAAACAATTCAGCACAATCACAATCACGTTTAGCCTTTTAATCATTTTAAGTAACTTTTAACAAAGGCTTAACGCCTAACAAACACTTTGTAGTTTTTAAAACACTTTTAACATAGGCCAGACACTGTAGTTACCTCATATCCCAGAGATAATGCCTGGGAAGAAAACACCTGCCATTGGCTCAACTATAACTTACCCCTAGGCAAACATTTGTACTACACTGCTCAAAAAAATTAAGGGAACACTAAAATAACACATCCTAGATCTGAATGAATGAAATATTATTATTAAATACTTTTTTCTTTACATAGTTAAATGTGCTGACAACAAAATCACAAAACAATTATCAATGGAAATCAAATTTATCAACCCATGGAGGTCTGGATTTGGAGTCACACTCAAAATTAAAGTGGAAAACCACACTACAGGCTGATCCAACGTTGATGTAATGTCCTTAAAACAAGTCCAAATGAGGCTCAGTAGTGTGTGTGGCCTCCACGTGCCTGTATGACCTCCCTACAACGCCTGGGCATGCTCCTGATGAGGTGGCGGATGGTCTCCTGAGGGATCTCCTCCCAGACCTGAACTAAAGCATCCGCCAACTCCTGGACAGTCTGTGGTGCAATGTGGCGTTGGTGGATGGAGCGAGACATGATGTCCCAGATGTGCTCAATTGGATTCAGGTCTGGGGAACGGGCGGGCCAGTCCATAGCATCAATGCCTTCCTCTTGCAGGAACTGCTGACACACTCCAGCTACATGAGGTCTAGCATTGTCTTGCATTAGGAGGAACCCAGGGCCAACTGCACCAGCATATGGTCTCACAAGGGGATCTGAGGATATCATCTCGGTACCTAATGGCAGTCAGGCTACCTCTGGCGAGCACATGGAGGGCTGTGCGGCTCCCCCAAAGAAATGCCACCCCACACCATGACTGACCCACCGCCCAACCAGTCATGCTGGAGGATGTTGCAGGGAGCATAACGTTCTCCACGGCGTCTCCAGACTGTCACGTCTGTCACATGTGCTCAGTGTGAACCTGCTTTCATCTGTGAAGAGCACAGGGCGCCAGTGGCGAATTTGCCAATCTTGGTGTTCTCTGCACGGTGTTGCGCTGTAAGCACAACCCCCACCTGTGGACGTCGGGCCCTCATACCACCCTCATGGAGTCTGAGCAGACACATGCACATTTGTGGCCTATTGGATGTCATTTTGCAGGGCTCTGGCAGTGCTCCTCCTGCTCCTCCTTGTACAAAGGAGGAGGTAGCGGTCCTGCTGCTGGGTTGTTGCCCTCCTACAGCCTCCTCCACGTCTCCTGATGTACTGGCCTGTCTCCTGGTAGCGCCTACATGCTCTGGACACTACGCTGACAGACACAGCAAACCTTCTTGCCACAGCTCGCATTGATGTGCCATCCTGGATGAGCTGCACTACCTGAGCCACTTGTGTGGGTTGTAGACTCCGTCTCATGCTACCACTAGAGTGAAAGCACCGCCAGCATTCAAAAGTGACCAAAACATCAGCCAGGAAGCATAGGAACTGAGAAGTGGTCTGTGGTTATCACCTGCAGAACCACACCTTTATTGGGGGTGTCTTGCTAATTGCCTATAATTTCCACCTTTGTCTATTCCATTTGCACAACAGCATGTAAAATGTATTGTCAATCAGTGTTGCTTCCTAAGTGGACAGTTTGATTTCACAGAAGTGTGATTGACTTGGAGTTACATTGTGTTCCCTTTATTTTTTTAAGCAGTGTATATTAGCCCACAAGGCTACAAGGACTTTTATGCTAGGTTTATTGAGATTACAACTGATGTATAGAACAATCTTTAAATTATCTACTTTAGTTTAGAAGCAACCATCATGAAACTTCTAACACAATACATTTGTTTTTTGAACCTAACTTGCTTACCACTTTTTTCATGTGGTTTCTTCCTTCAAATACAAGAGGTAGACCAGTGAAATGCTTACTTACAAGCCCTTAACCAACAATGCTTTAAGAAGTTTAAAGAAAAATAAGTGTTCAGTAAAAAATTTAAAATAAAACTAACAAATAATTAAACAGCAGCCGTAAAATAACAATAGCGAGGCTATATACAGGGTGTACCGGTACAGAGTCAATGTGTGGGGACACCGGTTAGTTGAGGTAATTGAGGTAATATGTACATGTAGGTAGAGTTAAAGTGACTGTGCATAGATAATAAACAGAGAGTAGCAGCAGTGTAAAAGAGGGGTCTGGGTAGCCATTTGATTACCTGTTCAGGAGTCTTTAGGCTTGGGGGTAGAAGATGTTAAGAAGCCTTTTGGACCTAGACTTGGCGCTCCGGTACCGCTCGCCGTGCGGTGGCAGAGAGAACAGTCTATGACTAGGGTGGCTGGAGTCTTTGACAATGTTTAGGGCCTTCCTCTGACACCGTCTGGTATAGAAGTCCTGGATGGCAGGAAAATTGTCCCCAGTGATGTACTGGGCCGTATGCACTACCCTCTGTAGTGCCTTGCGGTCGGAGGCCGAGCAGTTGCCATACCAGGCAGTGATGCAACCAGTCAGGATGCTCTCGATGGTGCAGCTATAGACCTTTTTGAGGATCTCAGTACCCATGCCAAATCTTTTCAGCCTCCTGAGGGGGAATAGGTTTTGTCGTACCCTCTTCACGACTGTCTTGGTGTGTTTGGACCATGTTAGTTTGTTGGTGATGTGGACACCACGGAACTTGAAGCTCTCATCCTGCTCCACTACAGCCCCGTCGATGAGAATGCGGGCGTGATCGGTCCTCCTTTTCCTGTAGTCCACAATCATCTCCTTTGTCTTTATCACCATGAAATGATGACCTCTTCCTGAATATTTAGAACAAATTATACATGTTGTGTATGGTTTCCTAGAAACAAGAGTGTCTCAACTTTCCCCTTTGGCTCAACTTACCCATTCTCCTCTATCATCCTGCCTGTCCCTGTCCCTCAACCTCAAGACACAGGCATTTGATTGAATAATAACAAATAGAGTTGTCAGTGGGCCAATCAAACTAATTATGACCATTCTTGGTAAATTATAAATGTCAGTTAGTGTTTTCTCAAGGTGAGGGGAGAAATTGTGAAGCATCCAGATAGTGATTGAAATGGTTCCAAGTCAATCAACACAGACCCAATGTCACCAGAGTCACTTCTCAACAGAGCCATGCAGGGAATCAGATCATCCCCCATTTACAAATCTGATTCAGTAAACTGGCATCTCTACCATTCTCCCTTATAGTGAAAATTCTCGTGACACATATCAGTTCTCCCGGGAAAACAACTGTATGTTTTTGTAGATGATCACAATCATTGATAGATTGTGTTGCATTTAAAACCTCTCCGACATTTGATCCGGTTCTGATGCCTGTTCTTGTGTGAGATACTGATACTGCCCCGTGATGAACTCTGTCCCTGTAGTGTTGCATGGCTGGTCTGCTAAGCATGCTGTGCTGAACTGTCAGCCTGGTTGCTCTGAGTGTCTGCTCATAGAGAGGACTGCATGAACCCAGCATGATCCGCATGCCATAGGACTGAGCTATGTTGGGCTCATTGTGAAAGGCAGCCTGGGAGCTGGGCTGAATGCCTTTTTGTCATGGCTGAGACAGTTGTCTGGTGAAGCTACAGTATGGCAGGTGTGAGGAGACCCTATCCACCTCAGCCTACACCGCCTCCATGTTCTGTAGTATCTTGATGAAGCAATGCAAAGAGAATGTTCCCAGGAAAAAAGAGGTAGAGAAAACAGTACTGCATCCCTGTGAATGTAGGTATCCTTTGATAAATATCTACTGACACTTGGCAGGGGACCAAAGACAATACATCCCTCTGGGCCACAGAAAATTATTCAGGCCCGGTAGGTGATAATGGGACATGGAAGTGTGTGTGTGTGTGTGTGTGTGTGTGTGTGTGTGTGTGTGTGTGTGTGTGTGTGTGTGTGTGTGTGTGTGTGTGTGTGTGTGTGTGTGTGTGTGTGTGTGTGTGTGTGTGTGTGTGTGTGTGTGTGTGTGTGTGGCCTCGGTCTGTGATCAATGTTTGATGTTTTTATAGGGTGCAGCAAGAACTGTAGAGGTGCATTTCATGTGCGTGGCATTGCACTTCAAGGCATTTGTTCATCTGCAGTTTTGCATTTAACTTTTTCTTTGGTGGAGGGAATTGTCTTATTAATAAAAAAATATACTGAATAGAACCCCATTCTCAGACATAAGATAAAAGGGTATTGTACATTGAATCATTGAAGACTTTGTGTTTGCAGAGTGACAAAACAAACCAAAATCATACACATACATACACAGCAGTTTGTTTTGTGAAGGTTAAAGATTTTCTTATCAAAATGGCATCTCAGAAGGCAGTAGGTGGCAGAGAGGAAATGCAGGCAGCAGGGAGGATTGTTTGACTCTCTGCTATGCTCCGGCCTACAGATTACATCCGCTATTGTTGCAGTGAGCCCCTTGCTGTTGTGACTGAAGTACAGGCAGCAATCACCCCACCTGAATGCTCTCTTCATCGTTCACACAACAGCATTCCAACCATAACGACCTGTCCTCCCCTGGAAATGAACCCACGTCACAGGCCTGGCTGGGGACACGCCAATCGATTCAATCACTTTGCGGAAGAGCTCTTTACTTTATTTGTAGATACAGTGCCTTCAGAAAGTATTCAGACCCCTTGCCCTTTTCCACATTTTGGTACGTTACGGCCTTATTCTAAAATGGAATAAATAAAACAATTTCCTCAGCAATATACACACAATACTCCATAATGACAAAGGGAAAACAGGTTTTTAGACATTTTTGCAAACTTATTATAAACAAAAACTGAAATACCTTATTTATATACATATTCAGACCATTTGCTATGAGACACTAAATTAAGCTCAGGTGCATCCTGTTTCCATTGATCATCCTTGAGATGTTTCTACAACTTGATAGGAGTCCACCTGTGCCTTACAGACCTTTCGCATTCAAGAGATTTCACCCCATGCTTCCTGAAACACCTCCCACAAGTTGGATTGGTTTGATGGGCACTTCTTACGTACCATACGGTCAAGCTGCTCCCACAACAGCTCAATAGGGTTGAGATCCAGTGACTGTGCTGGCCACTCAATTATAGACAGAATACCAGCTGACTGCTTCTTCCCTAAATAGTTATTGCATAGTTTGGAGCTGTGGTTTGGGTCATTGTACTGTTGTAAGAGGATATTGGTACTTGTCCTCTTGCTCAGTTGTGCACTGGGGTCTCCCACTCTTTCTATTCTGGTTATAGCCAGGTTGCGCTGTTCTGTGAAGGGAGTAGTACACAGCGTTGTACGAGATCTTCAGTTTCTTGCAATTTCTCGCATGGAATAGCTTTAATTTCTCAGAACAAGAATAGACTGACGAGTTTCAGATGAAGGAGTTCTTTGGTTCTGGCCATTTTGAGCCTGTAATCAAACCCACAAATGCTAATGCTCCAGATACTCAACTAGTCTAAAGAAGGCCAGTTTTATTGCTTCTTTAATCAGTTTAATCAGAACAACAGTTTTCAGCTGTGCTAACATAATTGCAAAAGGGTTTTCGAATGATCAATTAGCCTTAAAAAATGATCTCCAATCCAACATTAAATCTAGTCAGCTTCCTATTTCGCAACAAGCCTCCTTCACTCATGCTCATACCCTCGTAAAACTGACTATCCTCCGATCCTTGACTTTGGCGATGTCATTTACAAAATAGCCTCCAACACTCTGCTCAGCAAATTGGATGTAGTCTATCACAGTGCCATCTGTTTTGTCACCAAAGCCCCATATACTACCCACCACTGCGACCTGTATGCTCTCGTTGGCTGGCCATCGCTTCATAGTTGTCGCCAAACCCACTGGCTCTAGGTCATCTATAAGTCTTTGCTAGGTAGAGCCCCGCCTTATTACGGCTCACAGGTCACCATAACAACACCCACCCGTAGCACGTGCTCCAGCAGGTATATTTCAACTGGTCATCCCCAAAGCCAACTCCTCCTTTGGACGCCTTTCCTTCCAGTTCTCTGCTGCCAATGACTGGAATGAATTGCAAAAATCACTGAAGCTGGAGTCTTATATTTCCCTCACTAACTTTAAGCATCACCTGTCAGAGCAGCTTATCGATCACTGCACTTGTACACAGCCCATCTGTAAATAGCCCACCCAACTACCTCATCCCATATTGTTATTTAGTTTTGCTCTTTTGCACCCCAGTATCTCTACTTGCACATCATCAACTGCACATCTATCACTCCAGTGTTAATGCTAAATTGAAATGATTTCACCACTATGGCCTATGTATTTCCTTACCTCCCTAATCTTACCACATTTGCACACACTATATATATATTTTTCCATTGTGTTATTGACTGTAAGTTTGTTTATCCCATGTGTAACTCTGTGTTGTTGTTTTTGTCGCACTGCTTTGCTTTATCTTGGTCAGGTCGCAGTTGTAAATGAGAACTTGTTCTCAACTGGCCTACCTGGTTAAATAAAATTGAAGAAAAAAAAAGAAAAAAAATTGCTAACACAACGTGCCATTGAAACACAGGAGTGATTGTTGCTGATATTGGGCCTTTGTATGCCTATGTAGATTTTCAAAAAAAAATCTGCCATTTCCAGTTACAATAGTCATTTACAAGAAGTGTATACACACTAAAGGTCATACGTTTTAGAACACCTACTCATTCAAGGGTTTTTCTTTATTTTTACTATTTTTTACATTGTAGAATAATAGTGAAGACATCAAAACTAGTAAATAACAAATTTGGAATCATGTCGTACCAAAAAAGTGTTAAACAAATCTAAATGTGTTTTATATTTGAGATTCTTCAAAAAGCCACCCTTTGCCTTGATGACTGCTTTGGACACTATTGGCATTCTCTCAACCAGCCTCATGGGGTAGTCACCTGGAATGCATTTTCAACAGGTGTGCCTTCTTAAAAGTTAATTTGTGGAATGTCTTTCCTTCCTAATGCATTTGAGCCAATCAGTTGTGTTGTGACAAGGTAGAGGTATACAGAAGATAGAACTATTTGGTAAAAGACCAAGTCCATATTATGGCAAGAACAGCTCACATAAGCAAAGAGAAACGACAGTCCAATCAATACAGACCCAATCAATATGGAACATTTCAAGAACTTTGAAAGTTTCTGCAAGTGCAGTCGCAAAAACCATCAAGCGCTATGATGAAACTGGCTCTCATGAGGACTGTCACAGGAAAGGAAGACCCAGAGTTAACTCTGCTGCGGAGGATAGGTTCATTAGAGTTACCAGCCTCAGAAATTGCAGCCCAAATAAATGCTTCACAGAGTTCAAGTAACAGACACATCTCAACATCAACTGCTCAGAGGAGGCTGTGTGAATCAGGCCTTCATGGTCGTATTGCTGCAAAGAAACAACTACTTAAAAAATATATATATATTTAACCAGGCAAGTCAGTTAAGAACAAATTCTTATTTTCAATGACGGCCTAGGAACAATGGGTTAACTGCCTGTTCAGGGGAAGAACGACAGATTAGTACCTTGTCAGCTAGGGTGTTTGAACTTGCAACCTTTCGGTTACTAGTCCAACGCTCTAACCACTAGGCTACCCTGCCGCCCTGACACTAATAATAAGAAGAGACTTGCTTGGGCCAAGAAACACGAGCAATGGACATTAGATCGGTGGAAATTTGTCCTTTGGTCTGGAGTCCAAATTGCAGATTGTTGTTCCAACCGCCATGTCTTTGTGAGATGCGTGTGGGTGAATGGATGATCTCCGCATGTGTATTTCCCACCGTAAAGCATGGAGGAGGAGGTGTGATGGTGTGGGGGTGGTTTTCTGGTGACACTGTCAGTGATTTATTTAGAATTCAAGAAACATTTAACCAGCACAGCTACCACAGCATTCTGCAGCGATACACCATCCCATTTGGTTTGGGTTTAGTGGAACTGTTTGTTTTTAATCTCAAATATATTACATGATTCAACATGTGTTATTTCATAGTTTTGATGTCTTCACTATTATTCAGCAATGTAGAAAATATTACAAAGAAAGAAAAACTCTTGAATGAGTAGGTGTTCTAAAACCTTTGACCGGTGGTGTATACAGTATATGCATATACAGTTGAAGTCGGAAGTTTACATACACTTAGGTTGGAGTCATTAAAACTTGTTTCAACCACTCACAAAATTCTTGTTAACAAACTATAGTCTTGTAAAGTAGGTTAGGACATCAACTTTGTGCATGACACAAGTCATTTTTCCAACAATTGTTTACAGACATATTATTTCACTTATAATTCACTGTATAACAATTTACATACACTAAGTTGACCGTGCCTTAAAACAGCTTGGAAAATTCCAGAAAATGATGTCATGGCTTTAGAAGCTTCTGATAGGCTAATTGACATAATTTGAGTCAATTGGAGGTGTACCTGTGGATGTATTTCAAGGCCTACCTTCAAACTAAAGAAATCGGCCAAGACCTCAGAAGAAAAAGTGTAGACCTCCACAAGTCTGGATCATCCTTGGGAGCAATTTCCAAACCCCTGAAGGTACCACGTTAATCTGTACAAACAATAGTACGCAAGTATAAACACCATGGGACCACCATCATACCGCTCAGGAAGGAGACGTGTTCTGTCTCCTAGAGATGAACGTACTTTGGTGCGAAAAGTGCAAATCAATCCCAGAACAACAGCAAAGGACCTTGTGAAGATGCTGGAAGAAACAGGTACAAAAGTATCTATATCCACAGTAAAACGTGTCCTATATCGACATAACCTGAAAGGCCGCTCAGAAAGGAAGAAGCCATTGCCCCAAAACCGCCATAAAAAAAGTCAGACTACGGTTTGCAACTGCACATGGGGACAAAGATCGTACTTTTTGGAGAAATGTCCTCTGGTCTGATGAAACAAAAATAGAACTGTTTGGCCATAATCACCATTGCTATGTTTGGAGGAAAAGGGGAGAGGTTTGCAAGCCGAAGAACACCATCCCAACCGTGAAGCACGGGGGTGGCAGCATCATGTTGTGGGGGTGCTTTGCTGCAGGAGGGACTGGTGCACTTCACAAAATAAGTGGCAACATGCGGATGGAAAATTATGTGGATATATTGAAGCAACATCTCAAGACATCAATCGGTCAGGCAGTTAAAGCTTGGTTGCAAATGGGTCTTCCAAATGGACAATGACCCCAAGCATACCTCCACAATTGTGGCAAAATGGCTTACTGACAACAAAGTCAATGTTTTGCAGTGGCCATCACAACGCCCTGACCTCAATCCTATACAACATTTTTGGGCAGAACTGAAAAAGCGTGTGCGAGCAAGGAGGCCTACAAACCTGACTCAGTTACACCAGCTCTGTCAGGAAGAATGGGTCAAAATTCACCCAACTTATTGTGGGAACCTTGTGGCTACCCGAAACGTTTGACACAAGTTAACCAATTTAAAGGCAATGCTACCAAATACTAATTGAGTGTATGTAAACTTCTGACCCATTGGGAATGTGATGAAAGAAATAAAAGCTGAAAGAAATAATTCTCTCTACTATTATTCTGACATTTCACATTCTTAAAATAAAGTTGTGATCCTAACTGACCTAAGACAGGGAATTTTTACTGGATTAAATGTCAGGAATTGTGAAAAACTGAGTTTAAATGTATTTGGCTAAGGTATATGTACATACGTACATATATTCTTTACTTTTTACCCCTTTTTCTCCCCAATTGGTAGTTACAGTCTTATCCCATTGCTGCAAATCCCATATGGACTTGGGAAAGGCGAAGGTCAAGAGCCATGCGTCCTCGCTTAACCCAGAAACCAGCCACACCAATGTGTTGGAGAAAACACTGTACAACTGGTGACCGAAGTCAGCGTGCATGCGCAAAGGCCAGCCAGAAGGAGTTACTAGAGTGTGATAGGACAAGGATATCCCGGCCGGCCAAACCCTCCCCTAACCCAGACAATGCTGGGCCAATTGTGCGCCGCCTCATGGGTCTTCACGGATCAAACCCGGGTCTGTAGTGACGCTTCTAGCACTGCGATGCAGTGCCTTAGACAGCTGCGCCACTTGGGAGGCCCAGGGTCCTACAGTTGACAGTGCATGTCAGAGCAATAACCATGCCATGAGGTCAAGACATTATCCGTAGAGCTACAAGACAGGATTGTCAAGGCACAAATCTGAGGAAGGGTACCAAAACATTTCTGTAGCATTGAAGGTCCCCAAGTACACAGTGGCCTCCATCATTCTTAAATGGAAGAAGTTTGGAACCACCAAGACTCTTCCTAGAGCTGTCCGTCCGGCCAAATTCAGCAATCGGGGGAGAAGGGTCTTGGTCAGGAAGGAGACCAAGAACCCGATGGTCACTCTGACAGAGCTCGAGAGTTCCTCTGTGGAGATGGGAGAACCTTCCAGAAGGACAACCATCTCTACAGCACTCCACCAATCAGGCCTTTATAGTGGAATGGCCAGATGGAAGACAGTCCTCAGTAAAAGGCCAAAAGGCACTTAAAGACTCACAGACTGGTCTGATGAAACCAAGATTGAACTCTTTGGCCTGAATGCCAAGCATCTCGTCTGGAGGAAACCTGGCACCATCCCTATGTTGAAGCATGGTGTTGGCAACATCATGCTGTGGTGATGTTTTTCAGCGGCAGGAACTGGGAGACTAGTCAGGAACGAGAGAAAGATGAACAGAGCAAGGTACAGAGAGATCATTGATGAAAACCTGCTCCAGAGAGCTGAGGACCTCAGACTGGGGCGAAGGTTCACCTTCCAACTGAACAACGACCCTATGCACACAGCCAAGACAATGCAGGAGTGGCTTTGGGACAAGTCTCTGAATGTCCTTGAGTGGCCCAGCCAGAGCCAGAATCTGAACCCAATCGAACATCTCTGGAGAGACCTGAAAATAGCTGTGCAGCAACGCTCCCCATCCAACCTGATAGAGCTTGAGAGGATCTGCAGAGAATAATTTTAGAAACTCCCCAAATACAGGTGTGCTAAGCTTGTAGCATCATACCACAGAAGACTCATGGCTGTAAGCGCTGCCAGAGGTGCATATACAAAGTACCTCGTAAAGGGTCTGAATACTTATGTAATATGATATTTCTGTTTTTTATTTTGAATAAATTAGCAAAAATGTCTTAACCAATTTTTGATTTGTCGTTATGGGGTATTGTGTGTATATTGATGAGGAAAAAAACGATTTAATCAATTTTAAGATAAGGCTGTAACCTAACAAAATCTGGAAAAAGTCAATGCACCGAATGCACTGTAGTAGATAGATATCCCTTTCGCCTACTTAAATAAAGGTTAAATAAAAATAAAATAAAAAATGATAATTGGATGTAGACCTATAATATACAACTTTATTGTGGGATATAGGTCTGTAGGGGCAGCAGGTAGCCTAGTGGTTAGAGCATTGGGGCAGTAACCAAAAGTTTGCTGGATCGAAACCCCAAGCTGACAAGGTAAAAATCTGTTGTTCTGAACAAGGCAGTTAACCCACTGTTCCCGATAGGCTGTCATTGTAAATAAGAATTTGTTCTTAACTGACTTGCCTAGTTAAATAAAGGTTAAGAAAAAAATTATAATATGGGATATACATATAGACTTCTGGCTGTTGCAGGATATTACTCAAGAGGCCTCTTTCTTTCTTTCTTTCTCTCTTTTTTCCCTCTATCTCTCTCAACCTCTCTCTCTCAGCTGTTCTTTTCTCGGCCAGGCTGACTGAGTTAGTGCCTGTGCTGTTACGGATTCGTTGTGCTGGTATGCGGCAGGAATCTTTGGATCAAGGTAATTTCACACTGTTCAGCAGTTTCCCACGCTGTTAACCTTCCCTTTACCTTTGTGCCACTTGGAGAATGAGATAGGGAGCAACACATGTTGCCATTAACCACACACAGCAGCTCTGCAGCCCACAGAGCTGACTTCACCAGCGGGTCAAAAGAACAACTTGATAGATATTGTTTAGAAATTACCATCTGACACTCCAGTTTTCCAAAAGGATTTGATTATTGCAGGCTGATCCAAGTGTGGGATGGTGCAGTGAATTGATGGGTGGTGCTGTAATTATGATGAAGGGAGTTTGATTTGTCATTGCAGAGGTCCAGAGTTTTGGGAGGGAGGCCAGGCTATGGGCCTCACGTTTGTCCTGATCAGATACAATGAAGATAAGAAGGTGCGTTCTTATTGTACTGAAGAAACGCAACATGCAACAAACGCAACATGCAAAAATGTAAAAGATTTTACTGAGTTACAGTTCATATAAGGAAATCTGTCAATTCATTAGGCCCTAATCTATGGATTTCATATGACTAGGAATAGAGATATCCATCTTTTAGTCACAGATACTTAAAAAAACAGGTAGGGTGTGGATTAGAAAACCAGTCCGTATCTGGTGTGACCACTGTTTGCCTCATGCAAGCTCGACACATATCCTTCACATAGAGTTGATCAGGCTGTTTATTGTTTCCTGTGTAATGTTGTCCCACTCCTTTTCAATGGCTGTGCAAAGTTGCTAGATATTGGCGGGAACTAGAACACGCTGTTGTACACATCGATTAGATTTAGATAGAATAACAAAAATAATAATGACAAGACTTTGAGATACGAAGACTTTATGGTAAAATTAATGAAACTGTTCCAGGAAAATGTGCATATGTAAATCAAAACTGGCACCCAGATCGGTAGAAATAGTCAAATAAATTGGCACTCCAAATGGAAAAGGTTGCCGACCCCTGGAGTAGCCTATTATTGGCAACTTCGGGAACCTAATGGCAGAATCTACGAAGGCTAGCAGCAGCGGTAGGAGGTTCAGGAACAGGTTTTTTTCTTCTGGTTAGGCTATCTTGATCTCTGTCTCTCTTGAGTCATTTGTGTGTCTTATTAATTTAATCACAGTGTGTTTAAAGCATCAGACAAGCTCAGTAGCCTACATATACAGTAATTGCTTTTATTGAAACACATTGGGTGTGTCTATATATGGAAAAACAATGTTGACTAGTCGATTGGTCGAAAGAACAGAAGATGCTGTTTAATCTGCTTCTTGATGTGCCACACCTGTCAGGTGGATGGATTATCTTGGTAAAGGACAAATGCTCACTAATAGGAATGCAAACACATTTGGGCACAAAATTTGAGAGAAATAATAATTTTGTTCCAATAGAACATTTCTGGGATATTTTATTTCAGCTCATGAAACATGGGACCAACACTTTACATGTTGCATTTTATATTTTTGGCTCAGTGTACAGTACCAGTCAATCCTGAGCACTTGTTGGCTGCTTTTCCTTCACTCTGTGGTCCAACTCATCCCAAACCATCTCAATTGGGTTGAGGTCGGGTGATTGTGGAGCCCAGGTCATCTGATGGAGCACTCCATCAAATAAACATTAAACAGCCTGGAGGTGTGTTGGGTCATTGTCCTGTTTGAAAACAAATGCTGGTCCCACTAAGCGCAAACAAGATGGGATGGCGTATTGCTGCAGAATGCTGTGGTAGCCATGCTGGTTAAGTGTGCCTTGGATTCTAAATAAATCACAGACAGTGTCACCAGCAAAGCACAATCACACCTCCTCTTCCATGCTTCACAGTGGGAACTACACATGCAGAGATCATCCGTTCACCTACTCTGCGTCTCACAAAACATGACGGTTGGAACCAAAAACTCCAATTTGGACTCATCAGACCAAAGGACAGATTTCCACCGGTCTAACATCCATTGCTCATGTTTCTTGGCCCAAGCAAGTCTCTTCTTCTTATTGATGTCCTTTAGTAGTGGTTTCTTTGCAACAATTTGACCATGAAGCCTTGATTCAGGCAGTCTCCTCAACAGTTGATGTTGAGATGTGTCTGTTGCTTGAACTCTGTGAAGCATTTATTTGGGCTGCAATTTCTCAGTCTGTTAACTGTCATGTCTTTGGCATCATTAAAACTGAAGACTGTTCGTTTATAAAATAAAAAAATCAATTCTCTTTAATTATTATTATGTGATTATTCTAATCATGTAAATATAATTAACCAGATGTCAGGGCACCAAGGAAAATATTCAGATTACAAAGTTATCATTTTCCTAATATAACTTTCAGATGTTTTAATATCTGATCAATTAGTCTTCTAATTATTGAATTATTCTTTACAACATGTTAGTCTCATTCCAAACCTCATAAATTGTTGGTTATCTGCATGAACCCAGTCTTCACTAAGAATCAACCATACAACAATTGTCTCAATCGTTTATTTACTAACCAACTAAATAATCACAGAAATGCACACACAAACAAACAAAGTAGATATGGTTACATGGAAATTATAGGGAATGTGCCCTAGTGGGCTATACCGATATCGCAGCTTGATAGACAAAGGGACTGAGAAGGGTGCGAAAGATAAAAGACACTACAAAGTTGATAATTATAACCATTGAAATGCTAATCCTTTGCACATGAACGCTCACTCATTCGGGAATAATTGCAATCAATATATATATATTTACGCTCAGTGTGTCATTGTGAGCTCTGTTGGAAGATCATCCGCACCTCTCTCTACATCCCTGGAGTCTTTCGTTTGAATGGCTACTTCAGAGTAACATTCAGAAATGTTGTTATAGAATAGGTGTTGTCGACCTTCTCATTCAATGGTATAGAATTTCTAGCTGCAGACTAGTAATTAGTATCAAAGATTTGCTTTTATTCTGTCGGATCGATAGTCTCAGAGTTTAACCACGTGGTATGGTTAAAAGATTCAGCAATCTACTCAAACCGTAGCTCCCTCTGTGAAGAGGTACTGGTCTGGTCTCAAACCTTTGCCCTCTCGTGGTAATCGAGCTAAGCTGGTCTGAAGGGAAATCCTTCAGGTGGGGGTTATATTCGTATCAGCAGAAGAGGGCTGTCCCATGATGCCAGGTCAATGCCTGTGCTCATGGGGCAGGCCTATGACCTAGTTAAACTCCAAAGGGAATTGGAGTTTCATTCATTAAACAGTTTATAATCACATTACATCATTTCACAAATAGTTTAATCTTTACTCATTAATTTTATACAACAATTAGATGCAAGCCTCACAACTGAGACTCTTGTATAAACAGAGTTATGGTAATGTGGCTGTATTGTCTCTCATGGGTTTCACAAACATTAAACTAAATGGACCAGTCGTAGCTGGATTCTTCCCCGACAGTGTACACATTCTCCAAAACATGGACATTGTTCAGTTCTCAAGTTCTGTGATGTGGAAGAGGTTCCTTTGTTCTCCTGTGAAACGCTCTCTCTATATACTCTGGCCATGAGTAGAGAAACTCCTCTAGGAATTTATGACCTGCCTAACAGAGCCTGGGTGTAGGGGGAAGAGAGAGGTGGTGCGAGAGAGGGGGATGGTGCTCGCTGTACCCAAAGAGGACAACGTCATGACATAACTCTAATGAACTTAACCTCTGCAGCAGAGGTATCTCTGGGGTTCCTTTCCTGTGGCGGTCCTCGTGAGAGCGAGTTTCATCATAGCACTTGGTTTTTGCGACTGCACTTGAAGAAACGTTCAAAGTTCTTGAAATCTTCCGTATTACTGACCTTCATGTCTTAAAGTAATGATGGACTATCATTTCTCTTTGCTTATTTGAGCTGTTCTTGCCATAGTATGGACTTGGTCTTTTACCAAATAGTGCTATCATCTGCATACCACCCCTACCTTGTCACAACATAACTGATGTCACAACTTCTGCCGAAGTCGGTCCCTCTCCTTGTTCGGTCGGTGTTCGGCGGTCAACGTCACCGACCTTCTAGCCACCACTGATCCATTTTTCATTTTCCATTGGTTTTGTCTTGTCTTCCTTCACACCTGGTTCCAATCCCATCAATTACATATTGTGTATTTAACCCTCTGTTTCCTCTCATGTCCTTGTCGGAGAATGTTTGATTGTATGTATGTGCAAGTTATGTTTTGGTGTGCGATGGGTTTTGTACCCACTTTTATTATTTTGTAAATTTTGGTTTTCAGAGTTTTGGGAGCTTTGTGAGTTTTAAACGACTCCGTTTATACCAAATTAGTTCTCCTGCGCCTGACTTCCCTACCACCAACACGCACCTGTTACAACTGATTGGCTCAAACGCATTAAGAAGGAAAGAAATTCCACGCAAATAAATTCATAAAAAATCCTACAATGTGATTTTCTGGATTTTTTTTCTCATTTTGTCTGTCATAGTTGAAGTGTACCTATTGATGAAAATTACAGGCCTCTCTCATCTTTTTAAGTGGGAGAACTTGCACAATTACTAAATACAAAATACTTTTTTGCCCCACTGTATGTAATCATTTGTGGATTCCATCACCCATTTCGTATCATATTAGTATTAGAATTGATATGATATGTTACGAATGAGCAAAACGTACAATATGTTACACATTTGGCAATGTACTATATGTTATGAATTTGCAATATGTATGATATGTTACAAATTCTAGCTAGGAGGCTAGGTGGCTAACGTTAGCTAGCTGACTAACTTTATTTAGGCTAGGGGTTAGGGTTAGGGCTTAGGTTAAGTTTAAGATTAGGGTTAAGTTTAGGAGTTAGGTTAAAGGGTTAAGGTTAGGGTTAGGGGAAGGGTTAGCTAAAGGGGTTAAGGTTAGGGGAAGGGTTAGCAAACAGGGTTAAGGTTATGATTGGGGGACAGGTTAGCTAACATGCTAAGTAAACTCAGCAAAAAAAGAAACGGCCCTTTTTCAAGACCCTGTCTTTCAAAGATGATTCCTAAAAATAACTACACAGATCTTCATTGTAAAGGGTTTAAACAATGTTTCCCATGCTTGTTCGATGAAGCATAAAGAATTAATGAACATGCACCTGTGGCAATTAAGGTCACAATTATGAAAACTTAGGAGACTAAAGAGGCCTTTCTACGGACTCTGAAAAACACCAAAAGAAAGATGCCCAGGGTCCCTGCTCATCTGCGTAAACAAGCCTTAGGCATGCTGCAAGGACCCCAGGACTACCTGACATGATGACTCCTTGCTGTCCCCAGTCCACCTGGCCGTGCTGCTGCTCCAGTTTCAACTGTTCTGCCTTATTATTATTCGACCATGCTGGTCATTTATGAACATTTGAACATCTTGGCCATGTTCTGTTGGCCACCCCACATAGCCTGGTTCCTCTCTAGGTTTCTTCCTAGGTTTTGACCTTTCTAGGGAGTTTTTCCTAGCCATCGTGCTTCTACACCTGCATTGCTTGCTGTTTGGGGTTTTAGGCTGGGTTTCTGTACAGCACTTTGAGATATCAGCTGATGTACGAAGGGCTATATAAATAAATTTGATTTGATTTGATTTGATTTGCAAGGAGGCATGAGGACTGCAGATGTGGCCAGGGCAATAAATTGCAATGTCCGTACTGTGAGACGCCTAAGACAGCACTACAGTGAGACAGGATAGACAGTTGATGGTCCTCGCAGTGGCAGACCACGCATAACAACACCTGCACAGGATCGGTACATCCGAACATCACACCTGTGGGACAGGTACAGGATGGCAACAACAACTGCCGAGTTACACCAGGAATGCACAATCACTTCATCAGTGCTCAGACTGTCCGCAATAGAATGAGAGATGCTGGACTTGTAGGCCTGTTGTAAAGCAGGACCTCACCAGACATCACCGGCAACAACATCGCCTATGGGCACAAACCCACCATCGCTGGACCAGACAGGACTGGCAAAAACTGCTCTTCACTGTTGAGTCGCAGTTTTGTCTCACCAGGGGTGATGGTCGGATTCGCGTTTATTGTCAAAGGAATGAGCGTTATTCCGAGGCCTGTACTCTGGAGTGGGATCGATTTGGAGGTGGAGGGTCTGTCATGGTCTGGGACAGTGTGTCACAGCATCATCGGACTCAGCTTGTTGTCATTGCAGGCAATCTCAATGTTGTGCGTTACAAGGAAGACATCCTCCCTCATGTGGTACCCTTCCTGCTTATCCTGACATGACCCTCCAGCGTGACAATGCCACCAGCCATACTGCTCATTCTGTGCGTGATTTCCTGCAAGACAGGAATGTCAGTGTTCTGCCATGGCCAGCGAAGAGCCCGGATCTCAATCCCATTGAGAACGTCTGGTACCTGTTGGATCGGAGGGTGAGGGCTAGGGCCATTCCCCCCAGAAATGTCCGGGAATGTGCAGGTGCCTTGGTGGAAGATTGGTGTAACATCTCACAGCAAGAACTGGCAAATATGGTGCTGTCCATGAGGAGGAGATGCACTGCAGTACTTATTGCAGCTGGTGGCCACACCAGATACTGACTGTTACTTTTGATTTTGACCCCCCTTTGTTCAGGGACACATTATTCCATTTCTGTTAGTCACGTGTCTGTGGAACTTGTTCAGTTCATGTCTCAGTTGTTGAATCTTGTTATGTTCATACAAATATTTACACAAGTTAAGTTTGCTCAAAATAAATGCAGTTGACAGTGAGAGGATGTTTCTGTTTCTGCTGAGTTTAGTAGCAAAGTAGCTAAAAATCTAACCATTTGTCTTATGTAACCTTAACATTTGTGTGAACTTGTGTGTGTGTGTGTGTGTGTGTGTGTGTGTGTGTGTGTGTGTGTGTGTGTGTGTGTGTGTGTGTGTGTGTGTGTGTGTGTGTGTGTGTGTGTGTGTGTGTGTGTGTGTGTGTGTGTGTGTGTGTGTGTGTGTGTGTGTGTCAGTGTTTGTCTTCAACCAGCAACATGTGTTTTATGGTCCTTTTTTTAACACTGTTCCATGTTAATATTAGATATACCAGATGAGTCAACACCTGATGGGTATGGATGGAATATTAGAGTGGTATAATTGTTTAAGTAATCTAGTTTATCTTTACTATACCCAGATCCTGATCTCATGTAACATCTGTTTGTGCTGGAGGCCTTCGGGGCCCTGACCTAACCACACACACTGCAGGGAATATGGGGCCCTTACCCACCATGCGTGTGCGCATGCTAAATTCAGGTGTTTGCAATGACACAACAATGAGCACATCAAGCCTTGAAACCCTGTCGATTTTTTTCTGGGTTTCAAAGTCAGTAGAAGAGCATCTTAAATACAGCTGCAGGCAGAAAGGTCTCTGTTTGACAAACATAATGTCAATAGGCAACATTTTCTTTGTTCCAAACAGGGAGAGGTGCATGAATCATACATTAAACATGATTTGTATGAATGCCTCACTCAGAGGCAGCGTTTCTTTCTCTGGGCGATTTGCAGCAGGTGTCAAAATTGGGTGTCACTCAACTTAAACTGTATGCTGTATGATCAGGATTACAGTTGACGTGTAGACAAATATCAAGCCATGTATTTGTTCCTTTGGATGATTCTGAAGCATTCCCGTCAATGAATGCCAAAGTACTTTATTGTTTAATATACAGTCCCAAGTATAAAATAATATAATAAATAAAAAATCTGAGCATGTAATATAGCTATTTTTGTATTAGTATTTTAATTATTTGATTTAATCTTCAAGCATGTGAGAGAGGAGGGAAGAGTAAATAAAGGTAAATGAATAGCAGACTGGCTCTTCTCTGTTGGCAGAGGGAGGGTTGTTAGCAACCCCTTTGATAGATTGCTTTTAGTTATAAATGCTTCAACTTGTATTTTTGTTTTACTTTTCAAGAGCTATTTCTTGGATTGATTCTACTGATTTGCTTCAAAAACATATGGGAAGAAATGTGGCTGAAGTTGGTGTTTTTAAGATTTGTTGCATGACAACCAGAATAGAGCTATGTGTTATTAATTTATCTTTGTCTGTGTCTAGATCACATCTGTTCCCAAGGTTTTTGTGGCATGCACCTGCAAATACTGTAATATCATTCATATGATACAAGACTATTGCAACTTTGTAACTGATTGTAACCACCCTCACATAGCATATGAGAATGTTTGAAGCATGTACCTCTTGTCGGCAGCATCAATTCATCTCTCTAACAGGGAGGGTATTCACCTTGCTCCCTCAGACGCCCACCCCTCGCCCCCCGAAATGTTGGGAGATGACAATTAAACATAGATATTTTGCTCTCTCCCTTGTTTTTGGACTTAATGAGATAAAAACAGGTTTACAGAAATTGCAAGAGGACATCTTTGCATACAGAATGTCTGAGGGAGTTTGGCTGTGAGTCCACAGCCCTGGTCATTGGTGCCAAATTTGCATTGTAACATCAGTAATAGAATGGTGAGAATAAAGAATAAAAACATCCCACAGGTGCATGAGCTTCCAGGGACAACCCTCGTGAATTTAGTAAGTTTGTTTCTAAAACATATCAGAGAATGGAAAGGGGTTGAGAATGTAGCCTGTAGCATTCAATTATTCTTCATTTCTTCTTCATTTCTTTATTTTTACTTTTTGGATTGTGTGCATATTGTTGTGTATTGCTAGGTATTTTTACTGCATTGTTGGAGCTAGAAACACAAGCATTTCGCTGCAACTGCGATAACATCTGCAAATCTGTGTATTAGAGCAATAAACTTTGATTCGATTATTTTTAATCAACTCATTACACATAGTTACTTTCACTAAATAGTCAAATGAGCTGGCTCTCTAGATATCCCTCCTATTATCTTTCCATGTGTGTGGTTTACAATAGCTTTTACTGGATAGCTTTTTACTATCCATTGCTCTCTGTACACTCTTAGAAAAAAAGGTTCCGAAGGGTTTTTCGACTGTCCCTATAGGAGAACGCTTTTTGTTTCCATGTAGAACCTTCTTTCAAAAGATTTCTTCATGGAACCCGATAGTGTTTTACCTGGAACCAAAAAGGGTTCCTCACAGGGTTTTCCTATAGGGACAGCCATAGGAGAACACTTTTTTTCTAAGAGTGTAGACCAAACTCAGGTCTCTTTTGCTGTGATATTATTCACTTCACCTTTGTGAAATGTGGTCGAAACATATTATAATCAAATCAAATGAATCTGTTTGGCTGAATCAAACATGGATGTATGTGTTCCTAATCTAACGTGTTGTGTTTCAAGCAGACAATTTGGATTGTGTGAAATACGCAGTGTTGGGTGGTTATGCAGACTAAGCTATGGCTAACTGGCTTTCTGGTTCTGTCTATTGTCCAGATAGCCTACAGGAGGGATACAGGACACTATTATTACACCGTTGTATTTTCACTTCTTTGCTGATATCAGCTAAAACATTACTCTTATGTAAATAAGTCTAACCAATGGAGCATTGCAAACAGCCTGGTATTGTGATATGGATGGACAAGTTATTTCTGTTTTGTTATTGTTTTACTCAGACATCTGCAGTTGTTCAACCACAACAAAATAACAGAAATGCTGTTATAAGCTATGAGCAAGTGTGAAATAAGCAAATTATAAACATGCATAAGATGTTTTGAACAGAAACATTTAGTGTATATTATTGATAGCATATATGGTAGCAACTGATCTCTCATGACCGCCTAATGTGCATGGAGTAGTAACGTAATATCTTTTGATGCTTGTGTGTGACAAGCTAAGGAGACTTGTGAGTTATAACAGATGTCCACGCTCAGGGTAATGCAGGAAATAGAGTTTGCATTGCTTTGTAAGTGTCAACCACATAACTTGCCTGACAAGGTTCTGCTTTATACTCCATAGAATATATTTTTTGATGACAATGTCAGGGGAGTTCTTAATGTTAAAACGTCTTAATTAACTCTTTGAATTACCGTAAGAGTGAATGGTGAGTTTGTTACACCAGTACATTACTTTGCAGTGTTTGGAGTCAGCCAATGAGGCAGTTAGTGAATGGTGAACACATGTAAACACAGAGTGGGGTGGAGTCACTAGTTGGACCTCCTATTAATTGGCATTAACACTGTATGCACATGTTTTTTGTCATACAAAACTTCTGATCCTGTCATGGTTGATTTATTCTAATGTTTTATTACGTCAATAATATGTTGTATTTATTTGGTCATTTTTAGGGAATATTTCCTCCGCTTTTCACAGTTATCATATCTAACACAACACTTTTTGGGTTTCAATTGCTGCTTTTAAAATGTTCACCCCCAGGCGAAAAGTATGGAATAAGAGAACAAACGCTATTTCTATAAATAACATTAGTGTATATATATTAATTTAGGAAATGAAATAGTGAACTTTATTAATGTTGTTATGGTATAAATAATTGAATGGTTTAATTTGATTATATTTAATCAACCCATTCTTTAAACACTATTAACAAGGTTATTGTTAACATTGAAACAGTCTTTTAAAAATAATTTCAAATCTAAACCTTAATAAAAGGACAAATATAATATATATTGGTGCATACAGTCTGAAATTATATGAAGTCATTCAAACCAAGAACCTACAGAGTGGATTTGCCTCTTTCTACCTTTTGCCCTCTAATATGGTCTGTGAGACATCTAGTTACTTGTTCGATGCATTAGATTTTTCATGTGTAAGTGAATAACAAACTGTGTTTTTGTGTTTTCATATAGGCCTATGTTAATTATCTGGTTAGAAAGCTGTTATTCTTTCATTGCAGAACTGCACTAATACCAGCTTGCAGCTGTGGCACTCGGCAGGTGTGTTAGAATTATCTATAGGAAGCAACAATCCATGTGTTTTCAAAGCATACTTCTATCACCTGCCATAATTGGGTTTATCTAGAAGTCAGCCAACATTCAAACAACCTAATTTAGTAACATTATGGAAATGGCATATTTTCAGAATTCCTTTTTCAACCTGTTTGATAATTATTTTGTAACAGTTTCAAATACAGTTCCATGTAGCAGCCCAATGAACACGTTATGGGTGTTTAATTTGATGTATAATGTATATATAAACATGCTCAAAGGGAGGATAAACAATATTTCTCAGAAATATACTGTGAACAGTTGTTGGGAAATTATCAACATTTATGAATTTGAAAGTACAACCTATGTTTGTTGGTGTAGACATTCTAGATGGTTTTCAGTTCAAATATGTACATTTTCAGAATTTAGAATGTTAAAAGGTTTATTTTTCTTTAGATTGTTTATAGTCTATTGCTGTAATTTGTAGAACATTGAAACGTTCAACTCATAAAGTTCCTTCCAAAATTCCCATGTCTGTTAATTTGACACATTTTGAAAACATCATAATTCGTGTTTTGATGTCAGCAACCTACTCGTGCCTTAAGTATGCTGCCTAGTTTACCCCACACTTGCATTATCTTCCCGTTATTTCAAAACCTTATGTAGGCTGTTTCATACCACTTTGAGTAAACGTTGAGACAAACCATTGCAGTCACGGGTCAGATATGAGGGTGAGATAACTTTTCAAACTTCCCTATCAAATCAAAATAAAGTTTGAAACAAATGTTGCAATATTCTTTAGTTTGTGTCCCATTGGATATCATGTTAATTGTATGCATCTGGGAAATAATGTAGCGCCTCCGTTGCGCTCGACTCTCCTCAGAGCCTGCGGTGACGTCATTATTCCGCGAAAATACAGCATGGTTCTTTCAGCCTACAGTGCTGAGACGCTACTGTAGTCTTAGAATGATTGTCGAATGGTATGTGTTTGCTGATTAGCTATTTGCATTTGTTCGATGACATTGTAAACTTTAACCTTAGCATCATAAGAAATCTACCATAACTTGGGGATTGGGGATCTTAATGTTCAAAGTGTTGTGTTCCCAAGAGAGTTTAAACTCTACATTTTCCATTTGATAATATCTGCAGCAAAACGATTGTCTTTCTTGGTGGTAAGAACACAAATGGGCTTATTGAGCTGTCTTTATTTTTCACTTTGTTTAACATGCTGTCCAAGAAATGGACATAAAAAAAGTCATTTCTGATGGCAGTGACAGGTGCATGAGCAAGTCATGAGATGCAGAGGCAATCAGAACACAAACAACCTAAAATAAGTCCCCATTTTGAAAGCCGAAATATGATACATAGGTTGAAATATGAATTAATGGATATTATAACAAATGCATATTGACACCCGAGGAGGTGGTGTAGAAGCATGGCCATCAAGGCGCTTCACAAGCGTATCTGTCTGGCAAAGTAGAAACTTCAATTGGACATGATTGTGCGCATGTTGTCTCAATGTAGTCTACTAGTGCATCGTTTTATGCATTCTATGTGTGAGCCTTTAAGATCAGTCATTATGGCACAGATGGGTTTGCACGATGTAGAATGTTGATTGTTTATTCTGTTTCTCTGAGGGAAATACTTTATCCCAAAATAATTCATTGAAATGCGTCAGGGACACGATAAATATCTGGGGGAACTCCCCCTATACACTTCCACAAAACGAGCAACTTTCTGGATGTGTAGGCTAGTAGTCTATACTATTGTTCGTTGAAAAACATCCCTTATTGTCTTTGATGTAGTCGTTCTTGTTGTCCAAAACATTCCGAAAGAAGGGGGGGGGGGGGGGGGGTTAATCACTCAGTGCCTCATTCATGTAGTTGTAATATTTGTGGTTGTCATAACAACATAATAGGTTATCATGGAACCAATTAAGAAGCAGTTATAGCCTCAGCCTAGGCTATATTTCTCTAATTTTTGCGTATAATAAACAAGTTATAGAAATGTTGATCTTTATTCTAGTAGCTTAGTCTGCTTGTCGAACTTCTTACTTTTAAAAGTCTAACAGTTTTTTAGTTAAAACGGTAAGCCGTGTGTGATGTGGAAGTTTCATCCATTTGGAATGTGTTGCTTTGCCATGTCTTAATTGCTTGTTGTTGGATGCAATTTTACGATTTCTATCTATGCTAGGGGGGAAATAACATCAGCTAATCGTGTGAATTGATAAATAGTTGGTTATTGTAGGAGTTGGACCGCCCTGGTTCTCCGAATATAGCCTATGCAATAGAATTCTGCCCAGTAACAATCGGCAAGCCTCGGTCACGCGCAGAAGACCTATTGGCTATATGCAAATTGTGACATGGGGAGGAAACTATCTTGAGACAAAAAATGCTTTAAAGAGACATTTCCCACTTCTCTCACAAGTACAAGAACAAAGGTGTTGCCATTCAGACCGATAGAGACGCCCACACAAATGGAATTTAACAACTTTGAGCGCAGCGGAAGACTGCCCCCTCTGCATATGAAAGACAATCCATGCAGGATAGTCTAGTTGACTCATCTTTGGGGGTAGAATATTATTAGAGACTAAGCTTTTTTTGGCAAACTATCAGTTCTGCTTTAAGCTCCTCCAACATTACACTCTAGCATATTTAAGAGACCTTTATCAAGGCATAATAACTAGAATTAAGTATTGGACATGGGTCCTATGTGTATCGTTCTGCATATGAGTATAATGATCACAACCTCAACCACATGGATTATATTTATATATGAATACATGCAGTTGTCCAATTCAGAGCATAGGCTGTCATCGTGGTGTTATCTATAAGATAAGTTTGTCGCAACAGCTTTTTTATGCTGCATTGCATTTCCTAGAAAGCTATCTCATTCAACCACAAGCGAGCTGTTGCTATATAAAAGATAGTTATGGTAGAACTTTGTGTGTGTGTGTGTGTGTGTGTGTGTGTGTGTGTGTCGGGGAGAGCGAGAGGGAGCGCGGGGCGATTAGAAGTTAATCAAGTGCATTCGAAAAAACAACAGAGCAAGCAAATCAACAAGGATACGTTTTTTTGTTGATAAACTGAAATACAGAAATAAAATTAGCCTAATGTATGTTTATGAAGTTGTCAACTTGGGTACATTGCTATTCCTGCATTCATAGCCTAGCCCTAGGCTACATCCCCTCTGAAGGCAGAAAAGCTGTACCCCTGACGAGTTTGAACTCTAACACTTGCTAAATGGATAAATTGTTCCAGTTATATAGCCTATATTATCCGAGTACATTTTCTCAATTTGTTCCTGTGACGTATGGTTGGGGTTTTAATTGTGGTAATATTGTCATGATAAAATAAAATTAATATGAAGTTGTCATCTAAAAGTGGAGAGAAAAGAGGAACAAATGTTTGAGTAACTGCTCAACATAGTGTGGTCTGCGCTGCTGCTCGCGTCACTTTGGTCGGAAAAGGCAGGCTTAAAATGTAACGCCAGAAGAAAGTAGAAGCGAACTGAGGGGGAGAGGAAAAAGTTCGCAAGGAGAGGCAGGACTACTCTTGGGAGCCCTGCAGTCTCACTTTTATGCCTCCAAAATACGTTCCTTCCAGTTTCTTTGCATCTAGCAATATTGTTTCGTATTATCACAAGAATAATCCGGCTTTGTAAAAACTGAAACGACCATGGAGCTGCTTTGCCTCGAAATGGACACCATTTTAAGAGCTCGTCCTGATCCGAATATTCTGTGTGATGATAGGGTATTACAAAGCCTGTTGACCATTGAAGAACGATTTATTCCCCAATGTTCTTATTTCAAGTGCGTTCAGAAAGATATTCAGCCATTTATGCGGAGGATGGTTGCAACTTGGATGCTGGAGGTTTGTACCGAAATACTCTGTAGGCTCACGACTCATCAAAACACACTCAAATCTGACCTATCGTTCTGTCATTTTGTCCAGTTTGCATGGTGTGAGAAAGAGGAGGGTTGCACATCACATTGCCGAATATACAATCCTGATAGCCTATAATTCGTTTATTTTATTAATATGGTTTTATTTTTTGAACCAAGTCACTGACGATTACGTCTCAGATACATTGACAGGTGGTTACAGTGGTGTAGTCTTTCACCAGATAAAGCTTTTCTTTGCATAGGTCGGATCTAGGAAAGGTGCACGGGATTATTTGTTATATATTTAAAAATTGCCTAAATATGTCCATGCACACGTATGCAGTTCAATGCTAGCCCTATTCTAGCCTATATTCTAACGCCATGTTGTTTTTTCAGGAACTGTTGAAGTTTTTCTGACGATTTTACAGATCATAAACGCTATACCTGTTGTTGATACGTGGCATACATGAAAGAGCAGTGTCTAAACTACATAGTCATCATTGAAATTAATGCGAAATATTGATCATACATTTTCTATTTATTTTTTAAATATTGGATCGCGGAAGGGGTGCGGGCCTTTCTGTCCCTCTGGTCTCCTCATTGAAATCCGTCACCCAGGAATTAAGTTAGATTTTTTACAATTTGTTTGACATAATATGTTGGGAATTGTCTGAATAGAAACCTGACCGTCAGAGCTTTATTTTCATGGAAGAGTTATTTTACTGACATTCATTAAATATTTTATATTAATTTTTGAAAATATATTTCGACCTGGCGGTGACGCACTCGAGAACAGCCACATGCTACTTCGTTTTACATTTGACAATTATTTCGCATTTATCTTCAAATTACATGTTTATCAATTGTCGGGTCTGATGTGAAAGACATTGGTGTTCATTATGATGTGAAAATTATAGGTGTAGACAATTTATTTATATTTTTAAATATTTTAGGAAAATATGACGAAGGAAAAAAAGAGGTTCCGTACTGTGCTGCATGGGTGTTTTTTGGCTGGGGTAATTGTGACTTGAATTCATTTCTTACTGAAGGAATGTGATTCTATTGACAGCCTGTGCCTGAGAGCTTTTTCAAACATTGAAAATAATCTTATTTAGAATTTATTGATGATGTCGCAACAACTCTGGGTGGGGCTCAATTATTGGCCAGGTCCCAAAGGGTTTCGACGAATTTATGTGCATATCTGGCTGTTACATTATTTTCTTAATTTCGTTATCATTTTTATGTTTCACATGTATTGAACACATTATAGGTAATTGAAATAACTGGAATTTGATGATGCCAATTGCTGCACATTGTCACATGTCACCTCTCTCTCTAGGTTTGTGAAGAACAGAAGTGTGAGGAAGAGGTTTTTCCCTTGGCAATGAACTACTTAGACAGATTTTTAGCTGTGGTTCCAACCAGAAAGTGTGATCTGCAACTTCTTGGAGCAGTTTGCATGTTCCTTGCATCCAAATTGAAAGAAACTCGTCCATTAACTGCAGACAAACTCTGCATCTACACTGATAACTCCATCAGACCACAGGAGCTGCTGGTAAGCAACAGTTGGTTTCTGCCAACAAAATTATGAGTTACATTTCAGATTGTTATTGTTGTCTTTGTCAAATATGAAACTCATGGTTATTTGTCAATGTTTATGTTATGGGCCAAAAGCCACCTACATATATATGTTTTATATTTATTCATATTATATATGCTACTGTCCATTTTCTCTAAGGATAAACTATTATGGAATATAATTCACTGAAATCATCAGCCAACCTAGATGAAATGTTTGGCCCCATCACTCTAGGAATGACCCAGAGTGCTTTGTCCCCCAAGAGTTATACTGTACTACAGGTAACTGCCAAAATAAAGGAAACACCCACATTAAATGTGTTAATAGGGCGTTGAGCCACCACAAGCTGCCAGCACAGCTTCAATGCGCCTTGGCATAGATTCTACAAGTGTCTGGAACTCTATTGGAGGGATGAGACACAATTCTTCCACAAAAATTATATAATTTGGTGATTTGTTGATTGTGGTGGAAAATGCTGTCTCAGGTGATGCTCCAGAATCTCCCATAAGTGTCCAATTGTGTTGAGATCTGATGACTGAGACACACACCCTTTAAACCCCCTATGGTCTTTTGAGACCCCTCTTTCAAGGTCACTGAGAACTCTTCTAGCCATGGTAGTCAAAATTATGGCATGATGGGGTGTTAATTGCTTAATTAACTCAGGAACCATACCTGTGTGGAAGCACCTGCTTTCACTATACTTTGTATTTTTGATTTACTCAAGTGTTTCCTTTATTTTGGCAGTTACCTGTATATTGGACTGTACAGTAGGTTTTTGTACAGTGGTCTCCATCACCATCTAGTGGCAAATATTTGTAGTAGAACGAGGTCAGCCATTGAACTGAAGCCAAGGTTTAGATCCGTGGAGTGATTGATCTTTAGAGACTTCAGTCTACAGAGAGGAAGTCTCCCATATTGATGGTCCTGGCAAACAAAATGTTGTCTTTGACCTCCAGTTTGCTCCACTCAAGGTTTGACATAGATGTCCTCAAAGAATGGACACTTACAGGTTTTTGTAGATTCTGCTTCAAAAAGTACTTTTCCCAATGTGTTAGAAAACAATGCTTATTACTTGCATACAGTACATTACAATTTTGCATTGGATTAGTTCACTAATTGGATGTCTTGGTTGTAGGCGCTCACAACGAGGTTTCACTTGACCTGGTGTGGGTACATCCTGCTTGTCTTGGTTAGGGTTTCTGCTGCAGTCATTGGTACCCCAAAGTTAGAGCCTTTGGCAATCTCATAGGGTCATGGTGGACCCAAGTGGTGGTGAACATTTAAATAGTCAGTTTCTCACATCAAAAGTATTTCCTCTGCGACCCTACATAAACATTCTTTAGTAAACAATAGTCAATCCCACCCATGTTGTGAAAGAGGCCGCATATTATTCAGCTGAGAGCTTGGGGGCTGCCTGGGCCTGACCCAACTCCTCAGTTGATTGCTGATCCCATTGCTGTGGTACTAAATATGTATGGGTTGGAGAGGCCAGCCATTCCCTGTGATGACAGGTCCTGCATCAGTCGTCTTAGGGGCTGAGTCTGTCCCGCCTCCTATCTCTCATTGGTTGTTATTGTATTACTTGCTGACAGAAGCATGATCAACATCAGGTGAAGATTCATATTTTGCTGGGAACTGGGCTAGACTGGGCTGAGCTGTATCCACCCATACATGCTGTTTAGGCATGGGTCAGAGGAGTACCATGTTTCTGAGATGGTTTCATGAGGGTTGCCTGGTCGTGTTCACAATTAGCTTCTCTTTAAGGCAATCTTTTGGCTGACAGATACAGGAAACAGGAGATCAGCTGCTCGGCCCATGTGATCGTTTTTTTGTCCCCATCTTTGGTAACAATTTCTTGTAAAATAAACCACAATGTCACCCAGAAGGTGGGACCGGAGGCACCAGCAGAAGGAAGTGGGTGCCTGCATGGAGGGTGTGTTGCAAGGTTTTGCCACAGCTCGCTCTCTCTCTCTTTCTGTCTCTATCTCTCTCTATCTCTTGTCTGTCTCTCTCTCATTCTCTCTCTCGCACTCTCTCAGCTTGTGTCTGTCAGCTCGTGTCTGTTTTCTACCACAGTAGAAAGCAGACCTCTAATGATAGAGAGGGGAAACACTGCAGAGTGTGGACGAGTCAGGGCGATCTATCTATACGATTCCTCATTGATTCCTTGAATTCTAACCGCAGCATCACATTTGTCAACGGCCTATTTCTCAGCGGTATCTGTGGCATTCTTAAGGAGTGACTCACTGAACCTTAGCAGTTTTTTACTGTTTTTGTAAGTTGATAGGGAAACACAACACCCTGTGAAACTGAAGTGGGGATATCATAGGGATGTATCATAGTGTATGGTCCCCTTCAGAGGAGAGAGAGAGAGATGCAGTTCACCTGATATTGGGAATGAGATTTGGTCATCGGTTTAGAATTACAGAGATACATTTCACCTGATATTGGGAATGAGATTTGGTCATCGGTTCAGAATTACAGAGATACAGTTCACCTGATATTGGGAATGAGATCTGGTCATCGGTTCAGAATCACCCTGTCGTGGAGTTTTAAAGGCAGTTAATGGCTGCCATATTGGACCTGCGTTGTGTCATGACTAAGAACCATGTGACTCTCTGAAGGGGAAATCAATAGCATCCCAGGTCCTAGGCACAAGGACAGTCGCAAACCACAAAATTCCTCCCAAATTAGTCACCAGCTCCTTCCGTTACTCATCCTTTCTTCTCTAAGAAACAAGGACAACCGTATAACTCAAACATAACCTCCCACCCCCCAAGAAAAATAAAACCATGTGATTTAAGATAGGCCTAAATGTCATTGGCTATTGCTGATAGACATTGGGATTGTGCAGTTGAGGATACTGCTCACGATTGAACAAGTTCAAGTTGATTAGTTTTAGGGAAACTGTCATTTTGTTTATAGTTTTGCTAGGTGGGGATATATTTTTTTAGCCTCTCCTTTTATGCTGTTCACATCAAACATTAGGTATACACTTGTTTTGTCTGTGTGCGAGGTGAGCTGTAAAGTCGTTGTAAATTAGCTCTGTTTGTTTAACATTATCGATCGAATTTCAGAGAAGGTGTCCATTTGAATTTAGCTAGGTGCTCAAAGTAGCAAAACAGGTCCTAACTGTGGTAACTTAATAGCTTCCAACAGGTTATGACAAAGGTTAAATGATGCTATCCTGTGCTAACCTATTTGCTGTGCATTTTGTCTTGCATTTGTACTTGTATAATCGATACTGTGTATAAGACCATGGTACTTCTTGCTGCCTATGGAGCAGCAAGAGAAATTGCCCCTGTCTACCCGAGTACTCCGTTCTGCCACCTCTTGTCTCCTGGCTCTACCACCCCTGCCAAAGGGCAGCTTCTCTGTCCTGGTACCCCGATGATGGAACCAGCTTCCCCCTGAAGACAGGACAGCAGAGTCCCTGCCTATCTCCCAAAAACATCTGAAACCCTGCCCTCTATTTTAGATAATCGCACATGAACTAACACACGCACTTGACTCATTTTCCTCTTACTAGCTGACTTTGCTGACAGCCACTTTATTGAGGAAAAAAGTACTTGCTGTGATATGTGGTTGTCCCACCTAGCTATCTTAAGATGAATGCACTAACTGTAAGTTGCTGTGGATAAGAGCATGTGCTAAATTATTACATGTAAATGTATTATACAAATTGAAAAAAAAATCTAAATAGATTGTTGACCAAATGATCACCCATATAGGAACCTATTCATTGCCTCTGTTGGCTTGAGCATGTTAGTGAGAGCTAGTTTTAGAGTCCCTATCTCCCCCCTCCTCCCCCATCCAACCTGGCTCAGTCTCAGCTAGGCTGGTGCCATGTATATACAGTATGTTTAGCCTTGTTGCCGCTCTCATCCTAAAACAGTCTCTCTCGCTCTCTCCTCTCTCTCTTTTGCCTTCTCTTTTGCTCTCTCGCTCTCTCTCTCGCTCTTTCTCTCTCTTTCTCTCGCTTTCTGTTTCAGGAGTGGGAGCTGGTGGTGTTGGGGAAGTTGAAGTGGAACCTGGCGGCTGTCACACCAAACGACTTCATCGAACACATCGTGAGGAAGCTGCCGTTGCCCAAGGACAAGCTTGCGCTGATACGTAAACATGTGCAGACCTTCATCGCCCTCTGCGCCACGGGTATGTTGCATCCTTTATTGATACTAAAGTCTCACTGGTGGATATTTATGTCATCAAAAGATCAGCCAATGTGGGTTGCCATCTGATATCACTTTTGGCTCCCATGCCAGATTTTGTAAGTCAAAACGATAATGGATGTGCTGCCAAGTCAATTAGGTGCTGATGTCTTGCGTCAACATAGTTGCAAAATATCCTTGTCTCCCCTTCTTTCGACACATAATCAAAATATCCTTTCTGAGCAACAATGACTGGCGGAGACCCCATTCAGGTAGCTTTGTGGCCCCCCCGTCAATGTGGTGTCATTTCACTTAAGTGAGATGGATTACCTCAATGTGAAAATATGTGGGGCTTAGAAAAGCATGTGTCATGGAAGGACGTGTCTCTGTGAGAGTCTCATGTCCACGTCCATCATGTTTCCCCCAGCTGTGGCGGCTGGTACGGTCATGTTCTGGAGGCATATCAGTGGCTATCAGAGAATAGAGTGACACTTCAAAGGACAGCAGCCTGGTTTAAAGGACATTCCTGTGTTATTGTGTGCTCTGGGACCAAGGGAGGACCTGATGGGGGTGGGACTGGGCATTGTCCCCTCTGCTCTCCAGGGTGGATTGTTTCTTCAAGATCAAACATCAAGTTGTGAGAGGAGATTCTCTAAATATGATCTGAAAATCTGGAGGAGGGTGAGAGCAAAGAAAGAAAGAGATGAGGAGGAGTATATTGTTCCTGCAGTCCCGCATAGTGAGGCCTGTCATGTTTTCATATCTGTCCGTTTCCCTCTCTTACGCCTCCCTACTGCTTGAGGGCATGATGACTTTCCCATGTTCAGGGTGTGTTTGTGGGGCAGGTTCTCCCAGCACACAGCCCAGCAGTATGGGGGGTAATGGGATCCAGAGCTGCAGCAAGGCCCCCCTCTCCCTCCCTGGCTCCTCTGGACCTCTGGCCCCACAGGAATGCCCCCTACACTCCCTTATGGGTGAGATCCATGTGGTGGTAGAGGAGTGTGTGTATGGATGGATGGAAGGGAGTTACGGTGACAGGTCTCTAAACATTGCCACTTTTGATGTAGAATCCCTTTTCTGATTGTGCAATTGATATTGTATGTTGTGAAAGACGGAGCACATTGATGGTCTCCATGGGAACTGGCCCCATTGTTCTCCATTTGTCTCTCTGTGCCTCTCTCTTTTTCTTTCTCTCTTTTTCGCTCTCTCTTCATGCTCTCCTTTATGTTCTGTGCCATTGGAGAGATGAATGTAAGGGAACGACTGTGTCAGTGATCAGACCTATTCCCAAAGCAACATTGCACAACGCTCCCAGTGCACTTGGTCCAAAATTGCTTCAGTGAGGCAGTGGATATACATTTATGAGTCTTGTGAAGGGAGATGTCTTCCTGATGTCTTGTAGAAGGAAACCTTGTTGCAGATAACTAGGATTAGCAGTAGGCTATTTTGTCTTCATACTCCTCAGATTTCAGATTCATATGTAGGCAAAGAGCATGTTGAACAATTTGGTGCATCTGAAGATCTCTGGGAATTCAAAACCCATTTTGTGCAATGTTCCCAGCCATAAATCAACTCAACTATCTTGTGAGATTCCTCCCTGAGAATCTCCCTCCAGACATGCTTAGAAGGTGAAGCTGGAGGAGGAAGTTTCTAGGGCTTTGCTATTTGCAAGATAGTTGACAACAGATCTCCTGGGGTCTCAGTATTTCATGCATAGAAGTGATTCAACTCACCCCCACCTCCACCCCCTCTTCTTGGAAAATGTGCATAAACCAACCCTTCTGTATTTGAGTGAGAGAGAGGAGATGTGGAGAGAAAAAAAGGCTCACATTTTTAATGGTTCCTCTCTTTTGATGGAAAAGTTCTGTTCGAGGCACTCTGTGGGGATTTGGTCAGGTGGCTGTGGGCCGGGAGGCGCAGGCTGGTTTAGTATTAATTAATAATGAGGGAGGGTCCATTCAGCACTATGCAAATGGTCTAGGGCTCGGCTACAGGCTGGGAGAAAGGAGACAAAGAGCCGGCTCAACATTTCATATGCAGAGGCATGTAAGGGTCAGCACAGCGGGGGCACTCCATAGGAATCACCAACGTCTCCCCAGGGAAGCCTACAGGATAATGGTGGAGAAACAAGCCCATTAAGGGAGATTATGGCCTCCTTCTTCCACAGAGACACCAAGCACTTCTTGTCCACTTGTTTCCCCCTGGTCTCCTGTCCCGTTCTTTCAATAGAGGTAAAGGAGGGGTTGGGGATAGTCGTGCGCGTGTCAGCTGTTGGTTCACCCGCACCAGCCCGCAATTCCTAATAACCAATCCGCAACTGCCCGACTTGTGATAAAGTGACTTCTGATAATGTGATGAAGTGAAAATCTGAGGCCCACACCCGACCCAAACCCACAAAAATGAAAACATTTTCTATAGGCTACAGTCAAAGACGGTGGAACGATTTTTTGAGTGAGGGTGCAGGATTTTTTTGTTGCCTGATTTAGATATGTTTCTGCTTATAATTTCTGACATTTTGGTAGGCTATTTCTTAGTCCCCTTGTCTATAATTAGATACATGCAGCTTCTCTTCTGTCATTATACACTGAGTGTACAAAGATCCGGTGAATCCAGGTGAAAGCTATGATCCCTTATTGATGTCACTTGTTAAATCCACTTCAATCTGTGTAGATGAAGGGGAGGAGACAGGTTAAATCATTATTTTTAAGTCTTGAGACAATTGAGACATGGATTGTGTATGTGTGCCATTCAGAGGGTAAATGGGCAAGACAAAATATTTAAGTAGCTTTGAACGTGGTATGGTAATAGGTGCCAGGTGCACCGGTTTGTGTCAAGAACTGCAATGCTGCTGGGTTTTTCATGCTCAACAGTTTCTTGTGTGTATCAAGAATGGTCCACCACCCAAAGGACATCCAGCCAACTTGACACAACTGTGGGAAGCATTGGAGTCAATATGGGCCAGCATCCCTGTGGAACACTCTCAAAATCTTGTGGAGTCCATATCCCAACGAATTAGGAAGGTGTTCCTAATGTTTGGTATACTCAGTGTATGTTACCCTAAGAAGACTAAATAAACCATTGCTCACCAGAATGTCATACATCGATAGAATGAATGCTTCAATCTAGTTGACATCGGTAAACCTTTCTGTCATCTTCTTTCAGGGAGCAAAGATGTTTAGTGGCCAGGGAGAAAATGCAATTAGAAAACAAAACTGGAATGATCAATTTGACCGTTTAAAAAAAAAAAAAAAATGTACACCTTTATTTAACCAGGTAGGCAAGTTGAGAACAAGTTCTCATTTACAATTGCGACCTGGCCAAGACAAAGCAAAGCAGTTCGACACACACAACAACACAGAGTTACACATGGAGTAAAACAAACATACAGTCAATAATACAGTATAAATAAGTCTATATACGATGTGAACAAATGAGGTGAGATAAGGGAGGTAAAGGCAAAAAAAAAGGCCATGGTGGCAAAGTAAATACAATATAGCAAGTAAAACACTGGAATGGTAGATTTGCAGTGGAAGAATGTGCAAAGTAGAAATAAAAATAATGGGGTGCAAAGGAGCAAAATAAATAAATAAAATAAATACAGTAGGGAAAGAGGTAGTTGTTTGGGCTAAATTATAGATGGGCTATGTACAGGTGCAGTAATCCGTGAGCTGCTCTGACAGTTGGTGCTTAAAGCTAGTGAGGGAGATAAGTTTCAGAGATTTCCAGTTTTTAGAGATTTTTGTAGTTCGTTCCAGTCATTGGCAGCAGAGAACTGGTAGGTGTGGCGGCCAAAGAAAGAATTGGTTTTGGGGGTGACCAGAGATATACCCGCTGGAGCGCGTGCTACAGGTGGGTGATGCTATGGTGACCAGCGAGCTGAGATAAGGGGGGACTTTACCTAGCCTTTACCTTTTAAGGAAATATAAAGCTTTGAAAACAACCCAACATGTTTCTGGTAAGTTTTCAGTTCGGCTTGGATGCATATTTTATGTGGTTGAAATACTATCAGTTTTATGATGCTGATAAAGATAGTACCTCTGTGGTATTTAACTGAGCATTCAAATTCTCAAGAGGCTGAAAGAAAAATCATATTTCTCCACACCAGTTCCCAGGTCAAAATTTTGCCCACACTTTGTGTATTTTGAAGTTAATATTAAGGCTATGTGAGAGGTTATAGACCTACAGTCAGTGTCCAGATTTCATTCTCCATTTAACCCATCTGAATAGTAGGTTACAGTTCCCTTGACATGCAATAGGCCTATTTGAGGTCCCGGTTTTGTGACTGTCAAATTTGCAAAGCTCCTCACAATCATCACACATAACATAGCCGGCTCTGCTATCATCCTCTTTTACCACTTCACCAAATGGGAAAGCCCAAACATTTATTTTCAACCCTGTTTCACAGCTTTGTTTCACATTGTTATTTTTGCCTCTGTGGATTGATGGGAACTTTATCTGCCTGTTCCGTGCAGGCTTTTCGGCGCTAAATCTTAAGCTTATGCACTAATGCCAGACAGCCTAAAATAATGAAAGAAAACCTCAATGTAGCCTATAGATATAAATTCCACAAGAATGACATTTATGGCTTTTTTTAAGGTATTGTTTTCTCTGTATTCAACCCGCCCTTCACCCACTTGCCCTTCATCCACATGGATATAACCGTGGGGACTGCGGCTTATGAGTCAACCCGCGCATCACTAGTTGGGGAACGAAGCAGATAGGCCTGAACCTGTCTAATAATCAGCTCCATCTGACTACTTTACTAGAGGTGGGAATCAGAATCCACTGGGACTGCATGGCGTAGGTCTTTAATTCTATACCCGTGTTTGTTGAAAGAGAAAGCTTCTGATCTGATTAGTCAGAGCTTCCAACAAATTATTCCTCCTATTCCTCTTCCAACTAATGAACCTCCTCTCTCCGCCCGGTCCAACTCCATTGATGTCTGATTAATCTGCAGCATCCATCCATGAGGCTAGAGGAAGCTTCCTCACAGTGTGCACACAGGAATGTGATACACGGTGTGTCATAGAATGGTATGTCCTGAACTAGCCTCACCTCAATGTGGTTATCAACACCACATCAGAAAACCTGGGGGCGGCCAGACTTCCACTGAAAAATACTCCAGGCTGATCCGGGAGGGCCATGTAGAACAGGGCACAAGCAGAGCGCTATAGGCTTTGCCCTGAATGACGGGTGGCCACTGCATGTGGTAGACAACATAATGGGCTAGCATGACATGTCACAGTACTTACACTTAGATGCACGCACTAAACACAGGTCAAATACATATGCTTTTAAGAAACAGTTCATTCTCTTCTGACCACTGTCTCACTCTGACGGCAGGAGCGGGGTTTAGTGAGGTATACAGGGCTTCGGCAAACTATGATTGGCTGATACAAGTGGGGGGGCTTGTAGCTATCACTAATAAGAAAACAAGGGGTGTTGGGTAAGTACAACAAACTCCTTGTTCAGGGGTGCTGAAACTGCAGACTAAGGTAGGGTTTCCACCACTTCCCAATTCACCAGACGAAGTTCCACCCCATTCCTTTTCAATGGGAGCATGTGGAGCAATGCGCAGAGGATTGTGGGAAGGTGAGCGGAGCTATAGAAAAGGTTCAGCTCTGCTCTACTTTATGCAAATTGCATGCGGCCACCACTGCCATTAACCAATCATGTGAGGAAAATCATCCTTTCATGAAACGCTGTTACGTCTGTCATTAGTTCCGGGCAAGTACAACCAAAAAAGGTGTAGGAAAGCCAATCATCGCTGTCTGTTTTTCCAATTGTATATGATTTTACTTTGCTAGAATACAGAGACAAAATAAGGTCAATGGCATGGAGGATTGTAGTGAATTGTTGGTGTTAATGGTAGGTGAAGAGAGATTTGCCCAACGATGTGTGCTTGTGCTGCTAGCTAGCTATGAACATTAAGCAACCCAAACCTCAAAACTGTGATCAAAGCCACCATTTTGTAAATGTGTTGAGTAAATTGTATTGTGAAATGTCCCTACCAAAGGTTAGAAATCACCAGTAGCACACATAACATTGTAAATGATACACTAAGCATGAATGTCCCATGTAATATGCTACCAATTGGATTATGGTATCTTAACATTATGATTCTCATATAGTATAGCTTATGGCTCTTTAATCATACTGGTGTCATGACAATGATGATTATAGCTCACTTCCTGTAAAATCCATCTAAATGCACATGAATGGGTACTTTGGGAAAAGGAAATTGTGGCTTTGACTTGCAAACATTGTTGTGCAAATCTCTCTACCCACCATCAACACCAACATCTCTGCGATCCTCCTCCATCCCATTGACATTCTGATTTTGTCTCTGTATTTCAAAATCATTCTCAGCAAATAAACAAGGTAGAATTACAACACTCCACATTTTAGTTTACTTGTTTAGTTTAAGTAGCCTACAAACTGCCAGCTCTGTATTTTCATTTACAGTACCTAAAATGTACCTAAAATGGAAGGGTTGGATTTGCACTAAACAATTTCATGTCAGAATAATGTGGTAGAAAATCTGTCTTATGGTTAGCCTCATATACATTATCTACTGGTACCATTTTAAATTAGAGGGCTCACAACTGGACAAGAATGTAATGTTCATTTGAGAAAGCAACATAGAAACACAAATTAGAGACAGATCCCCTTCATACCTTTTTTATTGCAGAATTGTGATCTGTGATGAATGAACATTGACACTAGTTCATCTTGAATAATGTTTTAAACAAGTTTAAATACTTCACTTCCATGAATCAACATTGAGTGAATCAAAATATAATTTCAAAATGTACAAATAATCAAACTTTTGTAAATGTTAGACATCTTAGTAAGTAGGCTATTATAACAAAAGCATAATTTCAGATGAACCAAAATGTCCATACCAGAGTTGGCCAACCTTGCTCTACTCCCTGATCAACTGGGTGAGCAGGCTTCTATTTCAGCCCAGCAATAATATACATTATTATCAATTCATTAGGTTTGATTAGTTTAATCAGGTGTGTTAGTGCCAGGCTGTAACAGAAGTTTGCACACCCAGCATACAGTGTACCTGCAGAAGAAGGATTGGCCTGCTACAGTTGTAATATGTTTGTAGCCTATAATTTGTGTGTGACTTAAGTACACATTCAGCCCATGACATACAAGGATGTGCCAGCAGTCTCTTGGGACATTCACTGGGACCTCATCTGCAGACAGGCTTTCACAGCTCTCCTTATCTGAGGACAGACATCACACAGAAACAGGCATAATTGTATTACAATTCAATAGCCCTGACTATTATCTCTTTCTGTCCTCATAGTTTTTCTGTCTAGGGATTAAAACTAGAGATATTTGCATAATCTCATCGCACAACCTGCCCTATCTAACTAGTATACCTACTCCCTTTTCTGAAAGCTGGAGCAGAAAATCCTTTCACCCTCTTCCATTGCTGTTATCTACAAACACATTTGGAGCACAAGTTTTTAATTTACAATGATAAATAGGCTTACACCATGATAACAAGCTAATATGAAGTTAACTAGCTGTAGTATGTAAAGTTGGTTAGCTAGCTAACGATCAGTTCATTAGCCTACACACTGTGGCTTCCTGTAGCTAGCTAATACATTGTTTATTTTTATTTTCAAAATGTATTTAATTATTTACTTGAATAGATTCACGCCTACACCCACCCCCACGAGGCTGCCAATCTTTTGGAGTTGTAGTGATGTCAAGCGGAGGCACCACTTCTGGTCGAAACGTACCGTAAGGGCTGGCCTTTTTAACATCCACCATAAAGCCAAACAATGAATGTGTGGACATTGCAGTTGTCCTAACAGGAAGTGATTTTCTAAGGGCACAGATTAACCACTGAAAATAACATCTGAGGTTTGGAAGTAAAGTAAATGTTAGCGGCTGGTGGGTTTTGAGTTTGACATGAATGATGTTCTCATAACACAAGAAGCCTCCCTGAGCATAGCTGGAGTTTCTAGGTAAAGATGCGTCGGTCGGCTATTCCTCAGCTGTTTATTCAATTTTATCGGTCGAATACTGTCTGGAAACGAAACTCAACTACAGAAAGTCATGGATGAGGGATTGTAACTGGGCTCCAAACGAAAGCTGCCAATTCATGTTCTTCCAGTTCAGAGGGGTCTGCTTCCTCCCACGCCAGGACTGAGTGCTGTTGCTCAAGTCTCTGGGTCTCGGTGGTGCAACACTGAAGCAAGTTGTTACAGGATCCAACCGTTAAGGAGGATTCCTGTTTTTGTTTCTGGCAAATCAATGTGCCTTTGAGGCTGTGCCGTGGTGACCCAAACAAAATTTATTCAAAAGAAATTGGAGTAGATGTGTTCTTATGGAATAAGCTAAGTTATGAAACCTGCCAAGATAAGAATGTCAGATGATTCTTTCCTAGAAAATTAACTCTCACTTTCTATGCAACAGTAGTAAGACATACTGCAATAAAAGTCAGGAGGTTCACAGTTGTTTGTAGTGCCTCTCCTCTCTGACCGAGAGCGGTTTAGCCAGACTGTAAGCTACGTCTGTAAATGTTGTTTTTTGACTACCTGGTCCACTCCATTAGTGGTGAGAAACCGCATAATGCCAGTCTCAAAATGATGTTTGTCTATGACCTTAATCAATCAACATGGCCCAGGTCCTCAAAATGGAACCCAGTAAAAAACACACAAACTTTGCATCTGTATAGAACAGTCTATTGATTTATTGCACAAGAAAAAAACTCTAGTTTCCAACTTTTATAAATTTACAAGTTAAATGTGTATACAGTGCATCTCACCCACCCAGGAGTTGGCCCTGGTGAGCATGGCAGGCAGGCTGGGTGAGCAGAGTGGAGTGGAGGCCTGGGGATGGATGCTCTGGAGGGGATGGGGGGGCATTGAAGGGGGTGAGAGGCCTGCAGGCAGGGCCAGTCAGCCGCTACACACAGTGAGCTTTCCATTGCAGGCGTCCCCACTCAGCTACATACACATTTTATCCTCAGCATGAATATCAATTAGGCTAGCCTGAAATACAGCCATTCTTCCCCCCCATACACAGCACTCACCACTGGCCCACCAGCCCCAGAGTGGCAGCCTCCGTCGATGACCCTTGTTCTGCAACAGACCTGTCTTGTCCTCCGGGGCCAAAATTCAGCTTGCTGCCCACTGCTCCACTTAGGCTCCATGCTTAGTGTGTGTGTGTGTGTGTGTACATATGTCTTTGTCCCTTTTTTCACTATAAAAAGCTGTGCTGGTAAAGTGCTGATGTGGTGCTCAGGGCTCTGTGCCCTCTTTCCTGTTTTGTGGAGGTTGTCATTAATAAATCAGCCCGTGGCAGTCGACCAGCAGCTAACACAGGGGTGTATAATAAGTTCATTTATTTGTCAACACTGAGCCACAAGATGAGAAAGCTTCTGGCTCTGCATGTTAAAAAGGCAGCGAGGGGCTGCTCCAGCAGCTCTCAAAGGACCTACCTCTTTGATTTGGAGAGAGAAAAAGAGAAACTCCCCTTCAGAGCCATTGCACACACACACAGTTTGCTTTTGCTATTGAATATGGCAATATGTTAATGCATCGGCTGTTTCTCTATGGCTCTGTCCACTCCTCAAGCCCAAAGGTGGCCCAGCTACAGAGGAATAGCTGTGGATGGAGGTGTGAGGACGTGGGAGGGAGACCGACTCTTTTCTTCTTCCAAAAACTCACAAGGGTCTGGACACAGACTAGAGAGCGATGTGCAGCAGAGCGATGCCCCCCACCCACTACTCTCCCCCTTGTCCCTACTCGCCCCCTTGTCCCTACTCTCCCCAGAGCCACAGTCCCCCCTCTACTGCTCTTTGTACAGTTGTCGGATTGGATTGGTATCAGCAGAGATGGTCTGTTGCTGGGTTTCAATTGGGTGAAATGAGGTGATGACTTCAGACAATGGAGCCACACTCTCCTGCTTATCCTCTCTCAGCTACTGGCTGCACCCAATTAATATGCACACAAAAAATTGTTGCAAATACAAATCACTGGCTGCAACAAAGAGCTGGGCATCTGTGCCATTCAGAGGAGCTTGTTTCTAAAAAATATATATATATAAAAAAATACGGTAAAAGATTAGTGAGAGAGACAGAGTGAGTGGAGCAATAGGGAGAAGGTATTGAAACTGTGGAAAAGGGGGGCAGAGAGCAGACAGACAAATTAACTTCTTGCGTCGAGCCATCCCGGATCCGGGATCGTGACTACAGCCTCAAGCTCATTACCATAACGCAACGTTAACTATTCATGAAAATCGCAAATGAAATTAAATAAATATGCTAGCTCTCAAGCTTAGCCTTTTGTTAACAACACTCATCTCAGATTTTCAAAATATGCTTCTCAACCATAGCAAAACAAGCATTTGTGTAACAGTATTGATAGCTAGCGTAACATTTAGCGTTAGCATTCAGCAGGCAACATTTTCACAAAAACCAGAAAAGCATTCAAATAAAATAATTTACCTTTGAAGAACTTCGGATGTTTTCAATGAGGAGACTCTCAGTTAGATAGCAAATGTTCAGTTTTTCCTGAAAGATGATTTGTTTAGGAGAAATCGCTCCGTTTGGTGCGTCACGTTTGGCTACCAAAAGAAAACAAATTCAGTCATCAAAACGGCGAACTTTTTTCCAAATTAACTCCATAATATCGACTGAAACATGGCAAACGTTGTTTAGAATCAATCCTCAAGGTATTTTTCACATTTCTCTTCGATGATATATCGTTTGTGGACGTGTGCTTTCTCCTCTGAATCCCATGGGAAAATGCCTGCAGCTGAAGATTACGCACCAATTTAGACAAAGGACACTGGGCGGACACCAGGTAAATGTAGTCTCTTATGGCCAATCTTCCAATGATATGCCTACAAATACGTCACAATGCTGCAGACACCTTGGTAAAACGGCAGAAAGCTTAGGCTCGTTCATGGCACATTCACAGCCATATAAGGAAACAATGGAAAACAGAGCCTCAAAAATTCTGCTCATTTCCTGTTTGAAGTTTCATCTTGGTTTCGCCTGTAGCATGAGTTCTGTGGCACTCACAGATAATATCTTTGCAGTTTTGGAAACGTCAGTGTCTTCTTTCCAAAGCTGTCAATTATATGCATAGTCGAGCATCTTTTCGTGACAAAATATTGCGCTTAAAACGGGCACGTTTTTTTAATCCATAAATTAAAAGAGCGCCCCCTATATCCAAGAAGTTAAAGGAGTAGAACAGTTGTTTAAGCAATTCAGGGACTTCTGAGAAGTGTAACTTGGTAAAAGAAACAACGGTTGATTTCACCTAATATTTACATTCTGCCATAAAGAGCACACATTCATCATCATTAAAAAAAACAAGTTTTCCCATCTCAGAAAATTACTATAGTAAGTGGCTGTTAAAGTAACAGGGTTGGCTGCACAGGGTTGACGATTTAATCTTAAATCAGCCATTAATCCCCTTGTTACATGGGGAATGAAAGCTTCTTGTGCAACAGGGAGTGAAAATTTAACCCAAGCTTCACAGGAAAATGTTAATTGTTAAAACATTTCTAGCCTATATATGGGTAACGGGGTTGACGTGTTGTGCTTACCACAAAACACCAGAAAATGGCCAGCTCAACTGCTTTTACGCTGTGATTTCACTATTAGATGTTACATTTTTCTTTTGAATGAAAAAAATTCAGTTCACATAACTGGGTTGACCTTAAAATGAGGGACAGACATATATTAATCACTAATCACATGAAATAAATAATAATCTTCAGAAATAACTTTGTCAAAGCAACAAAATAACTAGGGCTTTACAATGATGGTGAAAACTTGGAGACATTCTGGATTAAAGTGGGTTGAAATCTTCCTAGAAGGCACAGAGAGTGCACAGAGAGCCATGTCAAAATGAACAATTGTTGGACTTTAGAAAGTCTTTATTCATATAAAACATCTGATTTATTGAATTCTCCATGTGGTCTATATTTAAATGGAAATAGCATCTAACAACTTGGAAACAGGCATTCATATCAGTCAACAATATCAAACTCCCAGTTTATACAAAACCAACTTTATAAGAGGTTTTAAAATCGGTTGACTCAACATTCCATGACGTTCATTAAGGCATTGTTGTCAGAATAGATAGATGCTGTTCAATGCATGATTCATATAATTCACCAATACATTTGTTTCAGTTTCAATTACACAATATTTTTTACAAAAACGGACGAATGTAACGAAGGCTAGGAATGTCAATACATTCAAATCAAATCAAATTTTATTTGTCACATACACATGGTTAGCAGATGTTAATGCGAGTGTAGCGAAATGCTTGTGCTTCTAGTTCCAACAATGCAGTAATAACCAACGAGTAATCTAGCTAACAATTCCAAAACTACTACCTTATACACATAAGTGTAAAGGGATAAAGAATATGTACATAAAGATATATGAATGAGTGATGGTACAGAGCGGCATAGGCAAGATGCAGTAGATGGTATCGAGTACAGTATATACATATGAGATGAGTATGTAAACAAAGTGGCATAGTTTAAAGTGGCTGGTGATACATGTATTACATAAAGATGCAGTAGATTATATAGAGTACAGTATATACGTATACATATGAGATAAATAATGTAATGTCAAACTAGCAAGGTCAATGATCACAAGTCAATCATAATGTTGCTAGTAGGCTAGCGCATTTATTTAGGGGGCAAGCTTAAAGTACAAAGCCTAATGTTAGCTAGATAGCTGCTAGGAGGATATCATGTCATTGGAGGAGTAGGTGAGTAACTTACTTTTTTTGGTGGCTACACAGCTAGAGACGCAAGTGTCATTTGGTTAGCTAGCAAGAAAGGTTCAGCAGCTATGCTGAACTTGAACGACTGTTATCCAGGTAGCATATCTCTTGCATTTGCAAATTCGCTCAGGCTATCTACTCTGATTTCAGAGCACTCTCGTCTGTTTGTGCCGGAGCACAAAATTACTTCATGAACATGCAACACCTGCTGAATAGGACCAGTCTCAGTAAACCAAGACAAAAAAGTAATAGTTAGTCACGAACACTTCAGATAACTATTCCCTATCATTTATCAGTGCAATTTTGATGGCCAACTAGCTGAAAAAGTTTGAGAGGGTTTATCTAATGTTCCGTTAGATGTTAGATCATCTTGCTCTGGCTAGCATTAGTTGTTGATCTTGTTGTTGATGTGCATAACTGAGGGAGAGAGTGCTTACCTTTTCATGGTTGTTTGTACACTCTTGTAAAAAAAAAAGGTAGAAAGGTAGAAAGAACCCTTTTCCGTTCCATGTAAAAACCCTTTCCACAGAGGGTTCTACATGGAACCCAAAAGGGTTCTACTTGGAACCAAAAAGGGTTCTCCTACGGGGACAGCCAAAGAACCCTTTTGGATCCCTTTTTTCTAAGAGTGTATCTTTGATTGGCTATGGCGCAGCGATCTGCGTAGACTCCGGTCCAGGACGAGACAGATGTTTTTATTCGGTTTTATTTACTGCAGTGTCTATTAATTGTCCAAACGCATGGTTACTTTCCCACTCTATATTGCTATAGTATTTTCACAAATGCCTTAACTATACGTAATTGCAAAACATTCTAAGAATTGATGAAAATGTGAAAATGACCATATCTAAGTGGTCACTTGTCAGAAAATATTTTCAAAAAGGGTTATAGTCTTCCAGGGGGTGTATATGAACAGATTTGAATAATCTTTCATGTTGCTAAAATGCTGTCAGTTCCACCTTAAATCTTTGTTTAATATAACAGGCTTTTAAAATGCAATATTGGTGCACCATTTTTACTTAAAATATCAAAGGAATGCAAAAGGCACTCTTTTCGTGTAACAACCCAGAAGGAGTCTTAACCTAGGAGTTTTTAAAATCTTTTCCTCTCCCTCTCTGCCAGTGGCCTTCCTGGTGGCCAGTGGCCTGTTCACAAGCTATCTTATTTGCATTATGAATGACAGTGAAGGGAGCTAACATGGTTATTGGTCTTTGAGACGCACGCCTGCGACCACACGTGGAAAAGGACCTACAGCAGTGATCATTGGCAGAGGGACTGTGGCTCTTTATTCCACCCTTTCCAAGCGCTATGGGGCTTTTTTCAGACAGCACACGGTTTACTCAGGAGCTGGAAGAAAAGGGGCCGGACCGGGAGGTTGACTGGGACAGGGGGGTAGAGGGGCAGCGGGGTGGAAGGGTTTGCCTTTCAGCTCCTTTACAAGCCAAGTGAACCCTCATTACCCAGGGTCCTGGTCATTAGTGGGAGCCAGTGCTAAAGGCGATTATTTATGACCACCAGATTAGCCTATCAGATTGTCTCTAGGGGGAACATGTCTGTCTGTACCCCTATTGTGCCAATTGTGAACTTAAGAAAACTATTCACATCTCACTCACTAAATGTAGTGGCCTTTGCTGGCTCACCTGGAGTGTTTGTGGTGTATATCTCTGGATAAGTTGGTAAGTGTAATATATATATATATACGCTCAATTTATTGCTGGGTACCTTTTTAAAATCAGTTTTACTGCCCTCATAACTGTTTTTGATCAGACAGACAAGTGTGTCCTCCATTACAGCCATGTAGTCTTAGAAAGTCATATTACTTCAGCATGTTTTTTGTCCTCCCACAGACTTCAATTTCACGATGTACCCCCCATCGATGATCGCCACGGGCAGTGTTGGAGCGGCTATCTGTGGGCTTCAGCTGGACTCGGGTGACCAGTCTCAGTGGGGGGACAGTCTTACAGACCTGCTGGCCAAAATCACAAACACAGAAGTGGTGAGTGACCTGTCTTTCTGGTCAATTCTGACTTGAGAGAGAACTCCTTCAAATGTTTTTTTCTGGTTATTTTCTCAGCCTAATCAGTATGAGTAAGAGCAGAGGTTGACGTCTACACAGAATTTCTCAGAAGCATTATTAATTTAGGTATATCTGAGTACCTACACTTGCAGTAAAGTTCATTTAAAATATTTGAGTCAAGGCCTGTATGTGAGTCAGTCAGCCTATCTGGAAAAACCAGCCCATACAGAAATACCTCAACCACTGATTACGATTGATAGACAGCATTTGACTGGGTCTGTCAATCTAAATGTAGCTCAATGTCTCTTTTCCAACCCTTCCATAGTTCCCTACTGCCCTGTGGCAGTATATTCCACCTAACATTTGCGTGGAGCTGCTATGCAAAGGTAGTGAAATATCATCCTGTGATTTCCCCCTTCAATCCAGGTTAGTTTCCCACAGCCCAGTCAGCATCCCAGGGCCTTGCAGGTCCCCGACATAAAATATCTGTTAATCCAGGCAGAATGTGGTGCTCAAATGCAAACTGAGGAAGCAGAGCCAGGCCAGGCAGCCCCTCTGTGTGGTTCTGGGGGTAGAGCAGTGCCGTGGAGGGGTGCTCAGCTCAGTCCAAACACAGGCAGGCAGGCTGGGCAACAGCTGGCTCCCACACCTGGCTTTCATCAGGAGGGGAGCAGGGGTGGGGTAGGTGAAGGAGCGCGGGTGTACAGGGGGGTGGTAATAGTGCTGTCATTTAAAATTCCCTGGTGGCAGGCACTAACCTCCATTCTGTTGGTAGCTTCTGTGCATTCCTCCTCGTTTGAGGCAGGACTGTGTGACCTGAGGGCTTCCTGGCCTGACCAGAGTCCTTTGACCTGTAAGGCCAGTTGACCCTGCTGTGGCTGGCGGGGAGAGGAGACTGCTGGGGGCATGAGGGTGGGGGGCTGAGGCTGCCTGAACTGCATTGGCCTCTGTTCTGGCTCTCTCCTGCTAAACTTACTGCCAGACAGAGCAAGAGACAGACTCCGAGCTTCACAAAGCCTGTCCCGCTGTGGGTGAGGATAGGAGAGGAGGAGGAGAGGTGGGAGAAAGCTGTTGAAGTGTGAAAAGGGACACCAGGGGAGCATAGCCAGTATCCCGCCTCACTTGTGATGGTTACCCCCTCTCGCTCTCATGCCCCATAATGCATCTCTGCTGGAGGCTCCCTCCCCTGTGTGTGGTGTGTGACGTCGTGCTCCATAGCCGATAAACAACAAATGGCTGGCCTGAGCAGCACAGGCCCTCTGCTACAGTAAACTTGCCTGCCAGAGCAGAATTTTTGTGAAGAGGATGCTTGATGATTACTTCCCACCGGGCGAAAACTGGTTGAATCGGTGTTGTTTCCATGTCATTTCAACAACAGAAAAATCTGTGTTGACATTGAATCAACATGGAAAACTGATTGGATTTGCTAAAAGTCGTCAACAACAAGGGAATTTTGTCGTTTTTTCCCACAAAACTTTTAATCTAAATCCAAATACATTTTTTGTTGATTTCACATTGTATTCACGTTAGTTGATAACTCAACCAAATGTAAATCAAAACTAGATGTTGAAATGACGTCTGTGCCCAGTGGGTTAGCACTGCTCTGTCTATTTTCTTGCTATAAAAGCAAAAGAGGAATTGGTGTGTCATTTCACACTTACCCTTCCTGGAAAAGGCCGTCATTGTAAATAAGAAGTTGTTCTTAACTGAGTTGTCTAGTTAAATATAGGTTTAATAAAATTGTAATAATGAATTACAAAAATTCCAAGCTCAGCCACTTAATGTCAATCCCATACATAATGGCTACAACCACCTCAATTATATCAGTTTGAACGCAGTCGTCAATTTGGTATGAAACAGAGTGTGAGAGTATACACACATTTGGTTTGTTGCTCCGGCTGGGGAGTTGGCACGGAGCTGGGATGGAGATGGCCAGGCAAAATATGAAGTAAAGTAAACTCTTGCCAGCCCGGCTGCTGATGCCAACACCAACCCCTGGCATCCCGCTGGCATATTTGGTATCCAGAGTGTGTGGTTTTCAGAGAGGACATGTGATAGGGCCAAGTCACCGTCTCACGCCGCCCCGGGGAATGTGTATATAGCCTTAGATACACCTGGTGTGGCACAGAGAGTGGTCAGTCAGGTACAGCAGCCCGGTCAGTGAGCCTTCAGGCCAAGCCATGATGGGAGAGGCTGGCGCTGAGGAAGAATTAAAACTTTGTTACTAGGAGGTTTCGATTGGTTGTGATTCCTGTAAGACCAAAGGGATTCTCTGTTGCTGGGCTACTGTTGGTTGTTTGCTGCTTCTGTTTTGATTCTCAACATCCAAGAAGCCAAAAGCATTGCCAGCGAAAGGTAGGACGATAGAAAGTGGATTGACATAAAAAGTAATGTAGCTCCTCAAATGTGAAACCTTCCATTGAAGCTAAATGCGCAGAAGGTCCTTAGCTGTTATAACACAGAGCAGGCTGAAACAGGAAGAGAGGAAGGGACTAGAAGACTGTTTCCACGTTTTTGTCTGCTTTGCTTGGCAAGCTTACACTCTCACTCTCTCCCGTTCATCTTTACTCTCGGAGTAGCTCACAGGACACCAGATACACACACGCCCCTGTCCTCCACACCCCCTTCATTCCTCCCCTGACCCTCTCTCCCTTTTCTTCCCTTCCTGCATCCCTCCACTCATCATCCACCCCTCCTTACTCACATTGAGATCTTCTTTTAGCCAAAGTTGTTTCTAATTTCATCTGGAAGTTTAGTCTATTGAGCAATGATGTGTGTAATAATCTGGGTGTAACACAGAAATATAGCCAAAGGGAATGGTATAGCTCCTTGTGATGCTCAAACATGACATTGCTCAAAGCAGAGAGACAGAGACACATCACATTTGAGCTCACATTGAGCTTGTGTACATGGGGTCATGGGTTGCTCTGACCACCTCCAGGGTATGGCATGATCCCCCTCCTAAACACAGACGCACATGAACACGCGCACACTTGCAGACACACACACTCACACACACACGCGCACACACACTGACAGACCATGCTGTCTGCACAGAGTAGCACTGCCGTGTGGTACAGTAGTTAAAACATTCCATGGTTTTGTCTGTCTGCTCAACTTCCTTCTTGAGGCTCTATGATGTCACAATGGATGCAGTGTTTGTCTTGTGGTTACTCCTCATACTGTTGATTGAATTGTCAAAATAATTGTAATAATTTTTTTTTTTTCCTTGGGTAGAGTTTCTAAGATGTAAGAGTGGGGGAATGGGGACTCAGGATTGGATACAACATTCCCAAACTTCATTCCCAGTGTATTCCAAGTGCTGCCTTCCGTAGTATCTAAGTACCAAAAACCCTATCTGAAAACCATATTGGTGTTTTCAATAGTCATATTGAAGCCATTAAAGGTTCTCAAATGAAGCCTGTGGGCCTTGGCATGGGATCCAAACTGAAGTTATAAAGAGCAGAGTACAGGGGAATGTCTTTTAAGATGTTACGGCCTGCATTCTTGCGGTAAGACACTGGCATTTCCTTTACATGTTTTGTGCTTTAGTTAATCTCAGAGGAGTAGATTTTTGGAGCACATGGCACATGTTGGTGGGAAGTTGGGGACCTCTGAAGCAGAAAATTGGGACGCTGGCCGACGGTCGTGTTTCCTCCACGTCAGCGCAGCCAGTTATCGACCATGGGAGACGCCCTCCCTGAGGCTCCTCCACATGTTAGTGCTCTTCCAGCCCTATTCCTAGGCCCCCTAACCCTCACACAGCCTTCTCACATCTGTCCACATCCAGGGCCACTATAGGTAGAATACAGAATAAATATTGAGTTATTTAATATGAAGTGAGTCCATTTATCAGATACATTTGGCTCGTCCTCGATTGAGCCCAAATACAGAATTTGAATGATTGAATTAGTAATTCATTCATTCATTTACAGAGTGATTCGCTAGGATCATATATCTAGCCTAAGTAGTGCATTTTTTATTTAGTATTCATTTCAAGGCTTTTCCTGGAGATTTTTATATTGTGACCTTTGACACAGTGACCTTTCATAACTCTGCTCAGTTCAACTCCTAAGGAGCAATTCCCATGTGATAGGCCTCTGTTCTCATTTCACCAATGCAGCAGGCAACACTTGCCCAGAAGCCATTACACAGGTTCAAACCATGGCCCATCAGGTTTAAATTAGCTGTAAATGTCTAAGGAATGTTCCCCTCCTCACAAGACTAAAGCTTCTGGCTTGGGGGCTCTCTTTCTTATTTCCCACAGCCGCCCGGCTGTTCCAACAGAGCTAAGGGTGCATTACTGTTGTATACCACCAGAAGGCTGCACTGTCATACACTGCAAGCCATAAGCATAGTTATTACAGGACACTAATATTTTAATAGTCAGATCAGAACTCTTCCTCTCTAATACTTCCAACCTGAGAGCTGAATCTTGGGGCCACAGCAGCCTGAACTACAGGATATTTCCTCTGTCCCACACCCTTTGAGGCAGATTCCTAAATCCCAATCCTGTAAAAACAAATCAGTCAGTCCTCCTCTCTTCCTTTCCTTTCGTCTCCTCATGTCCCCTACATCATCTCCCCATCGTGGCGGATACAAGGTCTGAGACGGAGAGGCTTAGGGGTGTTGAGAGGTTGCTTTCTCCTGAAGATTCTCAGGTACTTCCAGCTCTCTTTGATGCTGAAACCCGATCGGCCCGCTCTCAGGTGGATTCCCTACAGGCAGAGACTGGCTCGTTAAAAAAGCACCACCTTTGTGTTCCCACAGGACGTGGATGTAATTAACATAGCTTAGCTTCAGTACTAGGGCCTATACCTGTGTTTTCACTGTTGTCAAGGCTACTGGTGAGGTGTGTGTGTGTGTGGGGGGGTGAATGGGGGGATGGGGGAGGTGTTCAGTGCTGGGCCCTAGTGGGCTGAGGTAATGCTTGGCCTGGTCCTAATCACCGCTCAGCCGTAGCTCTCTGTATGTGGGGGTGGCAGTCAGGGTAGCGGTCATCTAAATTCTGCATGGGCGCTGTTCCCATAGTAAAGCACAGTACAGTCAGGAAACTGCAGGTCTGTGTCAGAGCCACTGATTTATATATACACTAGATGACTGACAGGGGCGCTGTGTTGAAGCCACGTGACTCCATCTTGGCACTCCCCCATCGTTGTAAAATAATATTTTGGAAGCTATAGAAATGTATTTGTTAAATGTCTACATTTGTTTTTGCCACATTTATTATATTACAGACACCTTAATGCATACTTTTAAATTAAATTATGTGAGCTATATATAAAAATTGAAAAATAACTTTTTCCTTAAAGTATAATTTTTTGAAAGTTCTAATGTTACTGTCCCCAATATAAAAAAATGAATACTTAAATAGATATATATTTTTTTCTTTTAAACATTTAATGAAAATACTGTAAAATTCCATTCATTCCTTATAGAGGACTGCTTTTTCTGAGTAGTGCCAATATGGCCGACCGGTGGCTTCAAAGCCTCTCATTGGCTATTACATAGCATCATAAATCCAGGGTTTATATACATCAGGGGTAGGCAACTATAGATTCAGAGCTGATGGTTGGGGGGACAAGTAAGTTATCCGTAGTTGGCTAGCTACCAAGCAAGGGATAAGAATGTTGCCAGCCAGTATGGCAATGGAACATTTAGAAAGAACGACTGGGTCGCATCCATATATAGAGAACAAAAAGACTGAATGACTGGGTCGCGTCTTTGGCAACTGAAACGATAGAACGATCAGCCGGCTTGGGTAGAAACCCTAGATTTGTGTTGGGACTACATCTTGTGGAAAGATACAAAAGTATGAATAAATTCATCAAAATATTTTTTTGAATGAAAATATTTCAATCATTATTTGAGTATGTTGGTAACCTGTTGTACAAAAATGATAATGAACTCGAAGCCGGTGTTTGGAGGATATATCGGCATGGTTTCCCAACACACGTGCCAATATATCTTCCAAACACTGGCTTCTCAGGCATTATCATTTAATTGTACACTGCAAATTGACCACAACTAAGCCTGAAAAGAGATTGTATTTTTTAAATAATAATTTTATACCTTGATTACACTGAGACATGTTCACATATCTCAGATTTCCTCAATTACATTTTTTTTTGCTTAATTCCTGGTGATTTTACAGTATTTTCTAACCAAAAAATAAATGCATATATGGGGGACCAAAAAAAACCCATATACATCATTGGTCAGGGCTGGGGTTATGGATTATGGAAAGGATATGTAACCTTATCAAATATCAGGCAGGTAAGTGGCTGTGACACAATATATCAATCCAGTAATCTAGGAAATATTCCATTGTTTGCTTTGGCTGTAACTTGGAAGGTATTAAATGTATACTGACATCTCAGTCATTTCCCCCCCCCTCCTTTGTTGATAACTTCTTATACTTACTACTATGATATGTGGTTGTCTTACCTCGCTATCTTAAGATGAATGCTCTAACTGTAAATTGCTCTGGATAAAAGCGTCTGCTAAATTACTCAAATGTAAATGTAAAAAAAATGTAATATTTATGTATGTGTATATGTAAATGCACACGTGTCATTTTCTCTGAGTCTGACTTTATTTACATGTTTATTTCCATCTCCTTGTGTACTGTGCACTCTTCCTATATTTATGGACATGTCTGTTTGGTTGTGTGTTGCAGGACTGTCTGAAGGAGTGTCAGGAGCAGATTGAGAGGGTCTTGGTGAGCAGCCTGCGCGAGGGGCGACAGCAGCAACAACAGCAGCATCAGCAGCAGGTCCAGCATGGCCCCAGCAGTAAGACCATGGACGAGCTGGATCAGTCAAGCACCCCAACAGATGTTCGCGACATCAACTTGTGAGCCTGCAAGAAGCAGTAGCGCATCTGAAATAAGCAACAAATCAACATTTAAAAAAACAACAAAAAACAAACTACCCCTTGAAAAAAGGGCTTTTGTAGAGAGTTTTTGTAGAGATTTTTTATTTTATAACACAAAAACATGCGCCCATGTATTTTACGAAATCAAAGCTATTTTTAGATATAAAATAGATATCCTTTAAAAGCTCTGACTTGATACACGAAAGCTCAATGGTGCCTCAGATATACAGAAGGGAAGCCAATCATATTTTGAGTTCTGTTTTTGATTGTTTAATCATAATAAAGTTATATTGAATAAGAAACCAATAGCTAAATAAGGCTTTTTAAAAAGTAGTGGTGAGTCCATTCAAGGCTTGCATATATGGGATCACATTTGGGGCAAGGTTTTTCTGTTTTGTTTAGTATTTTTTGTTTTGGTACATGTTGGTCTGCCTGAGACAGGAGCCCCATATGAGCTACACTGACCGTGAATGGCAGGGCTCAATATGGCATGGTTTGGCTGTGTGTTGGTGATAAGGGGAGCACTTTGCATGAATTGCAGAGTATTGTGCTAAGAAAGAGACAAGAAGGGTCCCAAATCCAGGGAACAGCCAAGTATATAATAGTGAATTACATTATTATTATTATTAAGAAACATGTTCGTGAATGAAGAGTAATAGACGTCAATAAGCTCTTTTTGTCAGGCTGCTTGTTCGTATGGGTGTGGGCATGCATCTCTGTGTGTGAGTGGGTTGGTGTGATTGCCGTGTGCGCGTGTGTGTGTGTTGGAGCGTTATGGCTTGGCACTTGAGTGGGAAGACTAGACTGGTGATAAACTATGGAACAGGCAGGAGACAGGGATTATTTGCAGGGCATCTATGTTATATCACTGCCTTCAGTTAATATGCGTTTGTCGGCCAACAAAAATCTGGGGATCTGAGTCCACTTAGTGGGTGGAGGAACAGTGAAAGGGATGAAGAGAGGGGTGGCTGTGCTCCTTCGTTTTGTCTAGAAGAGTCAGCCGTGGACCCTCTGTTTAGAAGTTTCATTTTGAGGTGTTTGCTTTTCACTGCCAACATACCAATCACATATTGCCAGATAGCGTTTGTATTTTCATGTTATTGTTTTGTTCTTTTGGAGTTATGGAAGGAGCTTCAGGCTGCTTAGTGTCAGTAAGAAGGAGTGTATGCCTCTCTAAGTGGTGCCCTAGTATCTCAGATGAGAGGAGGGATCCCTGTGGTGGATGGAAGGGGTTGGGGGTGAACAGGTGTAGAAAGGGTTTGTTGCGCTGCAGAAGCAAGCTGCTGTGTAGAGGGAGGAAATGTAGGTGAGTTGCTGAAAGATACAGCAGAGGAGCCTAATGACCTCAAATTATATCTATCAGATTTCTGCGTTTTGGGCAGATCGAGGCCACAGATGACGAATTAGGATCAATACCAGACTTTACGCTGCCAGCTCATTATTTGAGAATTAACTTTATTGGTTCATTAGAGGACAGAGAAATGTATTGGAGCAGGGGAAGATGTGTGATCATTGCATCTGTAGTCCCTCATAGTGGTTTCAACACGCCTATGATTTCAACAGCAAAGCACTTAGAAAACATGCTCCCCAAGGGACAAATTTAAATGGTTATGGTGTGGGAGTCTATGGATGTTTTCTGTTTTCTTGTGATCTTTTTCTTTGATTTTATTTGTAGGGCTGGTTTCCCCACATTGAGGCCTAACACCTTACGATATGAGGACATTCCGATCTAAAAACATTCCGAAAAGTGCAAGATGAAAGGGCCATCTGACCATTTCATGTGTTTTAGCAAATAATTAATGCCAATTTCAAAAATTCTAGAGACCTTTATGATTTCAGTTTTATGATTTTGTTTTAGAAGTTATCACATTATGAAATATTTGTTATACTTGAATTTTCTATTTGATCTGCTTCACAGCGACAAAAAAAGTCACATGGGTGAGGAACTATAAAGAAAATGTTACCATAACATCAGATTTTTGCACATGTTCTGAGGGCAATTGAGGTTTTCTTTCAAACAAATGGAACTGGTCTATATTCAAGGCTACCTTATTGATAGTTTTGCTCGTAGAACCTGGCCTATTGACTATGGGGATACCCCTGTGTAGCTGTCTCTGTGTGAACCCCTCTCCTTCCGAGTGATTGCTGCTTCAGTCACTTCATTGGCATGGGGTTCAATCAGTTACCCAAACGTCAGAATTCAACAAATTCACTTCCAAGACTGACAACAGGGTACATCGCCAACACAAGGTAGCTTTCCTTTGACTCACACAAAATTCTCAATGCTACATTTAAAGGGGGCTTTGGTGTGTGTGTGTGCTTGAGTGTTTGTTTGTGTGTACGTGAGTATGTGTGTGGTAGGTAGGTATGAGGGGAAGTTGAGGATTCAGTGTTTTAGCAGGCTAACGTTTTCAAGAAACAAATCTTATAAACCAGGCCATCTTCAACCTCTCAACAAAACTAGCCCCTGTTCATCAATGCCAAGAATGTCAGCCTTTTTTTGTTTTTTGCAAGCTCTATTCTGAGCAAAGATTATGATTTGTTTCGTCTCGTTTTTGGACTGTTAGGTTTGAATTTGTAAATACACCTCCTTAAAGTTGTTTGTTTTATTTTATGGGGTGTCCAGACCTAATGGAGTTTGGAGTGTTTGTAAGGGGTTAGATACTGTATTCCAAAGTGAAGAGAGATGGAGGTGGTGTGAAGACATCATAAAGTGTCAATATTTGTATTGAGTTATTATTATTGTCTTTTTGCGCTGCTAAAAGCTATGATTTTGTTTCATTCTTATATATAAAAAAAAATAACATGACTTAGTTGTGATGTCACTTGAGTGTGCTGCTATTTTATAAACATTTGTATTATAATATAATTATTTTACTGCTTAAGAGATACATTCAGAATACTGAAGTAGATGGTAATAGAAGAACATGAAATAAGTATTCGACTGGAAATGTTCTTTGTACAGGTTGCTTAGATAGCATGTTTTCTTTTCATTTGATCTATTTTGCTCTCCTTTCTCGGTCACATTCTGCAAATGCGGTATCTCTATACCTCAGGTTTACTGGACAAAAAAAATCTCTATACCTCACAACTCTACAGTTTTTAGGGAGCCTGGGAAGGGTAACAGTACAGTAGGAAGCACAGTAGTTTTGTCGGTTGTGAAATGTACTGACTGTGTTGGGTGGCATACATGCAAGGCTCCCACCTGGACTTAAACCCTAGTGGATGGGACACAACAACCAGTCACCACTTCCTCTGTCAGTTTAAAGTGATACCATGTTCATTGTGGTGCTAAATGTGAGATTCATGTGACATTCATTGCAAAGACAAATGTGAAAATGTCCGAGTATATGGCTTGTACCAATTACATTGAACGTCAATACATTTTGGTTCCTAAGTTTGATTTGATGAGCTTAGTTGATCTGGTATGTGCCAGGTTCTATTGTCTGGAAAACTTATACAAAATGGCTAAACCAATCAATCAAACACCTCACCACATACTGTATCTGACATGGGGAAGTGTGTTTCAACAGCGTGGATTTGTCTTTAGTTGTCCCCATCCACTATAAATTACATCATGTACCTCAGAAATGTCTGTTGCACAACCGCTGTTCAATAAACTTCTGCTTTAAAGAGTGTGACACCATATCAGTCCAATGTTATTCTCACTTCTGTTTTCTTTTTCTATGTCATTATGGTTGGTGGAGCAGATTGTGAGATGTGATTGTGAACATACAGTGAGGTGAACATTTAGAGGTTGCTGTAGTCATGAAACCAAGAGGACTGGGGAGATGTTAGTGGAATGGAGCTGAGATTGTGTGGCAGGCCGCAGTCTTGGTTTAAAAATAAAAGCTAAGATGACGGACATCATGTTTACCCCCTGCTTGAACCAAAATCTCCCATTAAGAACGTAGACAGCTTAAATCAATTGGACGGTAGACAAACAAATGAGGTGAATGTGGTTATTTTTGTTTCTTCCCCTGTATGACATCCTTTTAAACACACTCCAATCAGTCCAGTTTCAGGCAAGTGGGGGGATTGTGGTGTCTGAGTTTGTCCTCTTACTCTGGGACCCTAAGGCACTCTTATACAGCTTGTGAGGCTGTTTTTGGGGGGGACTGGATCATGTAGGCCTAGTAAGTGAATAAGTTGGTTTCAAAGTTCTGTATTGACAACTTCTGTTTATGATTAATCAGCTCTATATTGGTCTGTTTGAAAGGATCAGTTAAAGTGTTGTTAAGGATCAAGGCATGCTGTATGATCAATAAACTCACCATGAATGAAATCCATTGTCCCTGCTCTTTTTATGATTTTGACAAATAGTTTTATCTTACTAATAAAATCTTCTCTCACTCACTCTTTAGGGACCTTTTTATTGCAAACTGTTAAAGGCCCAGTACAGTCAAATGTGATTATATATATTTCCACACTATGAAGTTGGAATAATACTGCGAAATTGTGAAAAGTTATGATAATGCCATTTTTGTGTAAGAGCTGTTTGAAAAGACCGCCTGAAATTTCAGCATGTTTTGGTGGGATGGAGCGTTGGCCTGCCTGGCAGGCGACATCACCAGGCAATATAAGTTAATAGACCAATAAAAAAGAGTTTCGAACCTCTGCCAATAATAGATGGTTTTCAGGTTAAATATCCCTCCTATTAGGCTCGTCCAATTAGGTCACGTAGACCACTCCCAGACAGTCCTAACTAAATTCTTGATTGAGAAATTGCTTTTCTGTTTCTTTTTGACTCTATATTGACAAAAACAACAGTAATGTACTTAATTGTTACCCAGAAATGATTTTATATTTAAATACCAAGGTCTGCATTGGGCCTTTTAAAGCAAAACATTTTTTTAAGCAGATATAAACATGGTTCATTTGGTTGGCGCGTTTTGTTCAGTAATCCACAGGCTCGTGCGGTTACGACGGGCAGACAAAAATTCCAAATGTCACGCCCTGGCCTTAGTATTTTGTGTTTTCTTTATTATTTTGGTCAGGCCCGGGTGTGACATGGGTATTTATGTGGTGTGTTTTGTCTAGGGGTTTTTGTAGGTTATGGGATTGTGGTTAGTGAAGTAGTCTAGGTAAGTCTATGGTTGCCTAGAGTGGTTCTCAATCAGAGGCAGGTGTTTATCGTTGTCTCTGATTGGGAACCATATTTAGGCAGCCATATTCTTTGAGTATTTCGTGGGTGATTGTTCCTGTCTCTGTGTTTGTTGCACCAGATAGGGCTGTTTCGGTTTTTCACGGTGCTTGGTTTTTGTATATTGTTCATTTTTCATCTTTTATTAAAGATTTATAAAGATAACCACGCTGCATTTTGGTCCTCCTCTCTTTCACCAGAAGAAAACCGTAACACCAAATAGTATCCGTAAGGTTCGTAGAACCATGTCAAATGTTTTTTTATAATCAATCCTCAGGTTGTTTTTACAATAAATAATCGATAATATTTCAACCGGACGGTAGCCTTTTCGATAGAAGAGGGAAAGAAAAGGTCTCGCTCCCGGCGCGCGCGCATGCACAAATCTGAGGACATCTGGCTATCCACTGACACGATGTGATCATTCTCGCTAATTTTTCAGAATAAAAACCTGAAACTATGTCTAAAGACTGTTCACACCTTGTGGAAGCCATAGGGAAAGGAATCTGGTTGATATCCCTTTAAATGGAGGATAAGCTTGCAATGGAAAAGAGTAGTTTCAGAAAAACAACACTTTCTGGATGGATTTTCCTCAGGTTTTCGCCTGCAGTTATCAGTTCTGTTATACTCACAGACAATATTTTGACATTTTTGGAAACGTTAGAGTGTTTTCTATCCTAATCTGCCAATTATATGCATATTCTAGCTTCTGGGCCTGAGGAATAGGCAGTTTACTTTGGGCACAATTTTCATGCAAACATTAAAATACTGCCCCCTAGCCTATGTGCAATCATGAGTCTAAATACAAAATCTGGAGTGAATCTGATGTATGGTTCATAAGTAGAAGATGATTTTGAACATTAGTGTTACATATGCAAAGAATAAGTTATTAATAGTTCCCTTGTTTAAAAAAATTATAAAAAAATTAAAATCTGTGTAGTTCATCTTAGGTACGTCCATGATAGCAATGACAAGATGAAAGGCCACTGTGAAGTGGATTTAGAAAGGATTTAAATGGACACATAAAATGAGATTTCCTGATTTATCAATAACTCAGCCATCTCTTAATCAATCCCGGTTTGCGTAGCTTGGATTTATGGTTGATGAGAAGCAGTTTTCCAAAATTGAGGAAAATGTATCCTGACAGACCTTTTGGGTCATTGAGACAAATTTGTTCAGCATGAGGAAAGACACCTACACACAAAGTTTCAAGTCTCGAGGTAAACGGGGCGGCAGATATGACTGTTTCTAGTGAGACCACTTATAGCAGCGACACTTATAGGCCAATCGGTGCCTTTGATCTTGACCAAGTTTCTCATGGCTTCTAGTTTCTGTGTGCCAAATTAGAAGAAGAAAAAAGTTACCAATCTATGCTTGAGTGATTTGACTATGGGAAAATATGTTTTTTAAAGAATAACAATAGGTTTCACAGCTTCGCTGAAACGCTAATAATGTGTAGGCAATTTGTTTTACTGCATTTTACATTAAATACACCATATAAAATGCTATTTTACCATTTTAATGTCATTCCTGTACTAGAAGGGACATGGCCAATCATATTGCAGAGCGTCTTTACGTCATTACCGTATACACAGACGTGCTCGTGCTGTGTTTTGCGGGTGACAGGAAGAAAGTTCATATTGAAGAATTGCGATTTAAGGTTCATCAACTACCTCAAATTTAAAAGGATAACAATGCTTACCTTTGGCATAACGATAGTTCGACAGTAAGTGGGCATTATTCAGAAGATACTAGCGGTCGATTCATTACTATTCAGTGTATGTGTGTTTCCATTTGCAATGCAACTGTAGACTGTAGCCCGATACTGTTGCTACATACAGTGAATGGTTATTGACAAGGTGCACGTCAAAAACGGATAAATGCTTATTATAGTACAATTTAGAATTTGAATGGCTTGCATGCTATCGGTGCATGGCCACCGCACAGACGCATTACGCTGAGCTGGTGTCGCATTACTCCAGTCTCCAGCGGCTGGAGTGAGCGTCAAGAAAAAGGTCAGACTGAGTGCGAATGTTTAGCCTTGCTTCTCATGAAATGTCAAGGAGTTACAGCAGTCCTGTTCAAGTCGATCACTGCTTCAATAGTAATACAGTTTGATTAAAGAGAAATACCCTACTACTAACTAAACCATCCATTTAGATCTATTTCTCATTAGATGGGGCTGTCTATTCTGTTATTATTGTCTTATTACATGCTTATAGATAGTTCTATATTGAATTGTATTCTATGTTATTATTGTCTTATTACATGCGTATAGATAGAATACAATTCAATACCGAACTATCTATAAGCATGTAATAAGACAATAATAACATAGTTCGGTATTGAATTGTATTCTATGTTATTATTGTCTTATTACATGCTTATAGATAGAATACAATTCAATACCGAACTATCTATAAGCATGTAATAAGACAATAATAACATAGTTCGGTATTGAATTGTATTCTATGTTATTATTGTCTTATTACATGCTTATAGATAGTTCGGTATTGAATTGTATTCTATGTTATTATTATCTTATTACATGCTTATAGATAGTTCGGTATTGAATTGTATTCTATGTTATTATTGTCTTATTACATGCTTATAGAAAGTTCGGTATTGAATTGTATTCTATGTTATTATTGTCTTATTACATGCTTATAGATAGTTTTTTCCCCCAGTGGTGAAACAGAATGGAATAAAAAAGGCCTCCTACAAGGTATGATTTACTGTAAAAGCACATCTGTGTCTTTGTTTTGATACTGTTTTGGATACATTAAAGCAGTGGTTTCCAACCTTTTTCGGTTACTGTACCACCAACTCAATTTTGCTCTCCCCGGAGTACCCCTGAAATACCCCCCCCCCTCGTGCATTTTACCAGTAAGCCTATGGTCTCATGAGCCTTCTCAAGTAACACCTGTGGTCCTAATACCCCTGGTTGGGAACCACTGCATTAGAAAGACTCTTGGATGAAATGTGTCAAAATGCACAAAGTTATAGCTTTGGAACAGATCATCCCAATAGATTTCCTAGATTTCATGTTTCAATGGAATATCACTGGCCTAAAGTATCACGCCAATCCTGGGAATTTCCAAATCCCCCAGGCCAGGCGATAGACTCGTCTCTATCAGACATAGGGATGCAGCAGGCAGAGGCTGCAGGAAAATATCTCAAAGACGTCAAGTTCACCAACGTGTTTGTCAGTGACATGGCCCGTGCCCGTCAGGTGAGTGGTGATGATGATCACAGACCCCTTAGCATCTTTTAGAATATAATTGGACCCCATTATTATGTGTTGGGATGGCCCGCGGATTAGATTTGATTGTGTAGGTAGAAGTTTATGAAAAAAATCTCTCCTGTATGTGAATGATTGTTTTGTCTGTTTTGTTACAGACTTGCGAAGCTATTGTAAAACACAACAGTAGTTGCTCTGGCCTAGAAATTGTCACCGATCCATCACTTAAAGAGAGGGTGAGTACCCTTTCCCTGGGCTAAAGGCTGTCAATATCTTATTTCCATAGATGCGGTTTTCATTCTCAGTGTGTGTGTGTGTTTGTTTGCGCGTGAGGGTGTGTGTGTTATACATGACCTTGTTCTATGACCTTGTGTGTTTTTGTACTCAAGGCCATACAGTAAAGAGCCTGTTATTTCTCAGAGTTTTGGGAGTGCCGAGGGGGGCTTGGTGGTGGACATGAAGAACATGGCTACAGCGGCTGGTCAATCGTGGCTGGACTTCACTCCTCCAGGGGGAGAGACTATAGAACAGGTGAGTCACTCTGGGGGACCCTGAGGGCATTGCTCTCTCTTTCTCTCTCTCTGAAATACTACTGATGGGAGACCAGATGCAATACATTTTAGCAACACTAGATGGCACCTTTGGCATGCTTTACACAGGGTAATCCATCTTTGACTCTGAAGATGTCCAATACATGTTTTGCATAACAGGTCCCTTCATCAAATGAATTTGATTGAGGTTTGTCTGCTTGATGCTTTTGAAGTGGGGATCAAAGTACATAGGCCTTTGGTACCACACAATGACCGTTTGAAAAGTCGCTACTTCAGTTGGAGAAACTAATTTAAAGTGTGGGGGAATGTTCCATTGAGACCAAGAACGTACATTGACTTGCCAATTAGGACTCAGCTTGCAGGTCACACGTTCAGTGTCAGTGTGATCCAACAGCTAGTTTATGTGACAGAATGGCCCCCGGGCCCAGTAACACTCTAGCCACACAGGACAAGCTGTTGGCCCCTCCATCAGGATGGTGTCAACCAGTCTGTTGTGTGGGTGGGGGAAGGGAAGGGGAAGGATGAGTCTGTGTTGTGAATAAGAGTGCTTTGTTCTGTATTAGATGAAGATGCGGATCAAAGAGTTTCTGGAGCACCTGTTCCAGCGCATGGTGGCTGACCACTGCAGACCAGGACAGAGGGAGACAGGGATGCCAGAGGGGGCTCTTGCAGGCAAGCCAGATGATGGGACCAGAGATGTTCCTGCCCATGCCCTGGTGGTCAGCCATGGGGCCCTAATACGTGTGGCCATGCGCTACCTTGTGGATGAGCTAAAGTGTCCTTTACCCCAGGGGTTGGACATGTCCCATGTGATCGCTCTCTGTCCCAACACGGGCATTTGTCGGTTTATCTTCACTGTGACAAAAGGGGATGCGGGCGTCACTCTCTCAGCCATCCGCTGTGTCTTCATCAACAGGTGCGAGCACATCTAAGAGGATGGGTAGAGTGGAGGGGGTTGAAGAAAATAATCTCCTGGTTCACACTATAGGGCCGACTAGAACCGTATTGTGCTGTTTAGGATATTTTCTTTTCACATTGTCCTTTCTAGCATGGTTCCAGCAACTATGGTAGATAGGCAAAGTGGTACTGGGCTGGCTTGACTCGCCTTGGCCTCTTGAGTGTGAATCGGGCTGACTAAGATATACACAGACTCCATATAGGAATCTGGTTGAGTTATTTAAAATTATTTTAAGGCATACACTACCGGTCTAAAGTTTCATAACACCTACAAATTCAAGAGTTTTTCTTTCTTTTTGTTGTCTTTTTTTAAACTATTTTCTACATTGTAGAATAATAGTGAAGACATCAAAACTGTAAAATAACACATATGGAATCATGTAGTAACCAAAAAAGTGTTAAACATTTTCTATTTGAGATTCTTCAAATAGCCACCCTTTGCCTTGATGACAGCTTTGCACACGTTTGGCATTCTCCCAACCAGCTTCATGAGGTAGTCACCCGGAGTGCATTTCAATTAACAGGTGTGCCTTCTTAAAAGTTCATTAGTGGAATTTCTTTCCTTCTTAATGCGTTTGAGCCTATCAGTTGTGTTGTGACAAGGTAGGGGTGGTATACAGAAGATAGCCCTATTTAGTAAAAGACCAAGTCCATATTATGGCAAGAACAGCTCAAATAAGCAAAGAGAAATGACAGTCCATCATTACTTTAAGACATGAAGGTCAGTCAATACGGAAAATTTCACGAACTTTGAACGTTTCTTCAAGTGCAGTCGCAAAAACCATGAAGCGCTATGATGAAACTGGCTCTCATGAGGACCATCACTGGAATGGAAGACCCAGAGTTACCTCTGCTGCAGAGGATAGGTTCATTAGAGTTACCAGCCTCAGAAAATGTAGCCCAAATAAAGGCTTCAAAGAGTTCAAGTAACAGACACATCTCAACATCAACTGTTCAGAGGAGACTGTGTGACTCAGGCCTTCATGATCAAATTGCCGCAAAGAAACCACAACTAAAGGACACCAATAATAAGAAGAGACTTGCTTGGGCCAAGAAACACGAGCAATGGACATTATACCCGTGGAAATTTGTCCAAATTGGAGATTTTGGACTGGTAGTGTATATGTATTTGTCTGCTAGTATTTTAATGTACATTATGCAACACAATGAAGATTGTTTATTTTCTCAATCATATTTTGAAGCTCTCCTATTCCATCTCATCACTGTGCCGTGCATAACCAGCTGACTTGTTAAAAACCTACAGCACTGTCTTTGAAATTCAAATTTCATATTCATTGAGACCATCTAAATGTTCTCTATGTTACCGGTAGTTTGATTTGGTGAGTGAAATGTGGACGTTTAACTTATTCTACAAATGTTCAAATAAACAAAAATGCTGATAAATAAAGAACAGACTTTTAAAAACAGACTTGTTTATCCAGGCACAATGCCTTTTCGTATTACTTAAACTTTTGGCTGGTTTAATGTATTTCTTTATACATCTTATAACATCACATCTCCTTCTTGCAACTACTCATATCTGTTGTTGTCATGAAAAACAGAACTTCATGCTCATGAAAGGCTATTTGTGATTGACCAGTTTTACCTCTTGGAATCCAACCACAATGTTAATGAATGAATGCTGGGTAACACTTTATATTAAGTTGTCTAAACCTATGTAGTAATACTGTAATTATACCAGTAATACATAGTAGTCAGGAGAGTAGGATAATTGCATTTTAATTGCCTTTACAAAAGAGGGAGATGGACCATTCTTCCTTCCACTGGCGTAATAACTAAAACCACTCAACCCCATTACTATGCTATTAGAAAACAACAATGTTGTGAAGGTAGTAATTACAGCATTACTACTAATGTAAAGTGTTACCTAGAGCTGCATTGAAAGCAGTATGAACAAGGTGTGATTATGAACCTAGTGTGAAACAATTCTTTCAAATGCTATGTACATTAGTAATATGTCAGAATTAGTCATATTTAGATCTGTTTCCGTTTACCCTAAACAAAAATATAAATGTAAAGTTTTGGTACCATGTTTCATGAACTGAAATAAAAGATCCCAGAAATGTTCCATATGCACAAAAAGCATATTTATGTCAAATTTGTTTACATCCCTGTTAGTGAGCATTTCTCCTTTGCCATGATAATCCATCCACCTAACAGGTGTGGCATATCAAGAAGCTAATTAAATGCCACGATCATTACACAGGTGCACCTTGTGGTGGGGACAATAAAAGGCCACTCTAAAATGTGCAGTTTTGTCACAGATGTCTCAAGCTTTGAGGGAGCGTGCAATTGGCATGCTGACTGCAGGAATATCCACCAGAGCTGTTGCCAGATAATTTAATGTTAATTTCTCTACCATAAGCTGCCTCCAACGTTATTTTAGAGAATTTGGCAGTCCATCCAATAGGTTTCACAACCGCAGACCACGTGTAACCATGCCAGCCCAGGTCCTCCACATCTGGTTTCGTCATCTGCGGGGAACTTCTGAGATCAGCCACCCGGACTGCTGATGAAACTGTGGGTTTGCACAACTAAAGAATTTCAGAAACCATCTCAGGGAAGCTCATCTGCTCACCAGGGTCTTGACCTGGCTGAAGTTAGGTGTCGTAACCGACTTCAGTGTACAAATTCTCACCTTCGATGGCCACTGGCATGCTGGAGAAGTGTGCTCTTCATGGATGAATCCCGGTTCAACTGTACCAGGCAGATAGCGTGTATGGCGTCGTGTGGGCTAGTGGTTTGCTGATGTCAATGTTGTGAACAGAGTGCCCCATGGTGGCGGTGGGGTTATGGTATGGGCAGGAATAAGCTACTGAAAGCAAACACAATTGCATTTTATCGATGGCAATTTGAATGCACAGAGATACAGTGACGAGATCGAGGCCCATTGTCGTGCCATTCATCCGCTGCCAGCACCTCATGTTTCAACACAAGCATTTCGCTACACCCGCAATATCATCTGCTAAACATGTGTATGTGACAAATAAAATGTGATTTAATTATGCAGCAACTTCACACAACCATTGAAGAGGATGAGACAACATTCTACAGGCCACAATCAACAGCCTGATCAACTCTATGTGAAGGAGTTGTCACGCTACATGAGGCAAATGGTGGTCACACTAGATACTGACTGGTTTTCTGATCCACACCACCACCTTTTTTAAAGGTATCTGTGACCAGATGCACATTTGTATTCACAATCATGTGAAATCCATAGATTAGGGCCTAATTTATTTATTTCAATTGACCGATTTACTTTTTGAACCGTAACTCAGTAAAATCTTTGAAAATGTTGCATGTTGTTTATATTTTTGTTCAGTGTATATATTTTATAAGACAATAAGCATCCATACAAAATATTACACATTATAAATAACAATATGTGAATATATTTGAATAAATACATATTATATTGTGATGGCTCATTGCTTTTTCCTAATGGTGTCCAGCACCAGCTAACATTTGGAATGGTTTCAAATGACAGTGAAACACAACCTTGATATACACTACATGACCAAAGGTATGTGGACACCTGCTCGTCAAACATCTCATTCCAAAATCATGGGCATTAATATAGAGTTGGTCCCCCCTTTGCTGCTATAACAGCCTCCACTCTTTTGGGAAGGCTTTCCACTAGATGTTGGATCATTGCTGTGGGAACTTGTTTCCATTCAGCCACAAGGGCATTAGTGAGGTCGGGCACTGATGTGGGGCAATTAGGCCTGGCTCGCAGTCGGCGTTCCAATTCAGCCCAAAGGTGTTTGATAGGGTTGAGGTCGGGGCACTGTGCAGGCCAGTCAAGTTTTTCCATACTGATCTCGACAAACCATTTCTGTATGGACCTCGCCTTGTATACAGGGGCATTGTCATGCAGAAAACAGGAAAGGGCCTTCCCCACACTGTTAACACAAAGTTGGAAGCACAGAATTGTCTAGAATGTCATTGTATGGGCTCCCGAATGACGCAGCGGTCTACGGCACTGCATCTCAATGCTAGAGGCGACACTACAGACCCTGTTTCGATTCTAGGCTGTAACACAACCGGCTGTGATTAGGAGCCCCATAGGACGGCGCACATTTTGCCCAAGTTCTTAACGAACTTGCCTAGTTAAATAAAGGATAAATAAATAAAAATACAAAATGCTGTAGTGTTAAGATTTCCCTTTACTGGAACTAAGGGACCTAGCCCGAACCGTGAAAAACCATCCCAGACCATTATTCCTCCTACACCAAACATTACAGTTGGCACTATGCATTGGGGCAAGTAGCATTCTCCTGGCATCTGCCAAAGCCAGATTAGTTTGTCGGACTGCCAGATGGTGAAGTGTGATTCATCACTCCAGAGATGCGTTTCCACTGCTCCAGAGTCCAATGACGGCGAGCTTTACACCACTCCAACTGACACTTGGCATGGTGAACTTAGGCTTGTATGCAGCTGCTCAGCCATAGAAACCCATTTCATGAATCTCCCGATGAACAGTTATTGTGCTGACGTTGCTTCCAGAGGCAGTTTGTAACTCGGTAGTGAGTGTTGTAACCGAGGACATGCAATTTTTATTCACTACACATTTCAGCGGTCCTGTTCTGTGAGCTTGTGGGGCCTACCACTTCGCGGCTCAGCATTGTTGCTCCTAGATGTTTCCACTTCACAATAGCAGCACATACAGTTGCCCGGGGAAGCTCCAGCAGGGCAGAAATGTGATGAACTGACTTGTTAGGAAGGTGTCATCCTATGACAGTGCCACGTTGAAAGTCACTGAGCTCTTCAGTAAGGCCATTCTACTGCAAATGTTTGTCTATGGAGATTGCATGGCTGTGTGCTAGATTTTATACACATGCCAGCAACGGGTGTGGCTGAAATAGCCGAACCCACTAATTTGAAGGGGTGTCCACTTACTTTTTTATATATAGTGTATTTACCATATTTAAACATTGTGAACATCCACCACAACCTATAGATTGACAAAATATAGTAATACCATAACACATCCATTGAAAAATGGTCTTCAATTAATAGAAGTTACAATGCATTAATGCAATGTTGTATCAATTAATATTTACTTTTCAATTACAATAATTCATACAGAAATGTTGGTCCATTTTGACATACATAGCAAAATCTCATGCAAACAAATTATTGCAACATCAGGCTCAATGCCAAACCAGTTTAAAAATGGTACTTTTTAAAAGGAGTTAAAAGGACAACATGACATTGGTTCAACCCAGGCGTTACCCAAAAAGGACAAATTATGTTTAATGTTGCCAAACAGGCCCCTCATCAACTGCTACTCAAACGTCTCTCTGTATGAATTGATATACGATTCTAAGTAATGTAGAAAAGGAAATGGGTGACCTGCCTCAACTTTCTATACGCTGTTATAAAAACAAGAAGTGCCCATTTCATAATGAGCCTGCATATTTTCAGGATGATTTGATTGGCTTTCTCTGTGTCAAGGATGAAAGTCCAAACTGTTTGAAAGTGTTTTGCAATGTAAATATTTAAAAAGTGCAGGGGCAGACTGGCCATCAGGCATTTCGTGAAAAATTCCAGATGGGCCCGGGTTGATTGTTTACCTCGTGGGCCTGCCTAACTTTTTTTTTGTGCAAAATTAACATCATCAGGCTAAGAATGGGGGCCACAAGGGGGAGAGAAAAAAATTGGTCGCTGTCTGGGCCTTGAGGAAAGAAATGGGCCGGTGTGTTACAAATGCCAGGGCCGATTTCTGGTCCCAGTGAAAAAGTGCATCACACCCTTGCATAACCAAAGGGTCGGCTTCTCACTGCACTATACACATGGTCTCATCCACCCATTCTCATCTACTAATTAATGACCTTAAGAAGCACTACCTCAGCATATAAGCATGTAAGACTGTTTCTCATGATGCTCACTGATCAGCTTTCTAATTCACCTCCTTGTTTCAATCTAACGTGCTCCTTCTCAAGTTGTATTGTGACCCCTCCATCCAGACTACGATTGCAAAACCACAAACTCATGAGGATTGAGGCACTGGTGCATGGCATTACTGTATATCCCCTAATGTTATCTAGCAAAAAGTTTCAACATTTTCCAGACAAGCTTCAAATTCAAAGCTCATTTCTCTGGTCTTACGAGTCAAGCCATTGGCCAATGCTTCACTCTTTCTCTGCATTTTCCATTTTTAAAATATATTTAAGCTATTTTCTGACTTTATTGAACAGTTAGAGCAGGACTAGGCAACCTTGGTTCGGGAGTGACGCAAGGACTTGTTTTTGATATAACCAACTTGGAAGACCAGGTGTGTTGAATTTAGTCAATCAGCTCATTTGGTCTGGTGTGATGCCTAGTTGGGGCAAAATCCTGCAAGCACTCCAGAAACAAGGTTGCCTACCCCTAAGATAAAGAGAGAGGATGATAGTAGGGAAGATAGTAGGGAAAGAGAGAGGGCAGTAGGTTGGATTCAAACCTATGACAACACCGTAGACGTGTGCCGGAGGCATCTGCTTAGACCGCTAGACCACCCTGGGCCACTTTGTCTGCCTTTTGCACAGCCATTTTGGTAGGACTGCCTGGGCTATTGGAATGTAACACCCGCAAAGGGTCGTCACAAGAAGTGATGGTCTCCTTGGAAATGGCGCCAGCTCGTTCTTGGTCCTGTTGCATAGCCAGGTCCTGATCCTCCATGGAGTCTGCATCTGGGTTCTCCTGTTGGCTCCTCTTCCGTCTGTAAACCATGTGTCTCTTTAACAAGTCATACCCTTTCACAGGGATCTCAGCCCCTTCCAGTAGGAGCAACAGTCCATTGCTGGATGAATAGAACACGTCAACATGGTTCTCCATCCGCCTGTGCTGGAAAAGGCACTCCTTCCTGCTGAACATCATCTGGTAGGGAGTGACAACAGAAACACAACTTGAATTTCACATGAATAGGTTAAGTGATTCTACGGAAATTAATTACACAATGAATGTGAAGTGATTTGGGAGAGCAGATTTGACTGTTCCCAGAGTGGCCATCCATGGATGACTTGCCATGCAATACCTACAGAACTGAACCACTTTTCCTCGTCGTCGACACATAAGAAACGTTTACTTTTCAAGTCCAATATTGACACAAAGTCACTTGTTTCTGTTCTTATTGGGAGGACAACTATGGAAAAATAAAAAAACATGTCACAATTTCATACTGTACATAGAGACAGACAATGGATTCCTTTTGGTAAATGATTAAACAATCCTAAATAAGGCACTTTGTTGAATTAGTTAATTTTGACATTATCTGTACAGTTGCTTTAGTTTGAGTGTGAAAACTTGAATGAAATATGTGTGTGAAATTAACTATAAAATAAAGCATACCCAGCTAGCACATAACGTTCTGAGAACCATATGTTTCTTAGAGCTTGGTGAGAGAGTGGCTGTCCTATGGTTATTTTGCATACAACATTCCCACAACTTTCTGAGAATGGTGCAGGATAGTAAAGGCCGGGATGATACCAGTATCATAATATTTATTATTCCATGGCAAAAATGAAAACGCAGAGCAACACTCTTTGGTCCTTTAAAAACCTGCTGTATGTAAAATACTGTGTGCGAATGGCTTGAAAATATAAAAATAAATGTGCCTCTGGATGACAACATAATGTTTTTTTCCAACATTAGGGCAGTTTTCCTAAATAAGTTAAAGCCGCTTCCTGTTTTGTTTCCTTGACGCGATAGTAATGAGTGTCACAATACTGGTATCAACCCCTACAGGATAGTTGCTTCCCCTTGGAACATTCTCAACACACACACACTTGGAATATTCTAACAGTTCAGAAACAACATTCTTCTGTGGGAATTTCAGAACTTAAGGATAAAGTTTCCTACAGGTTTCCTAATGGTTCTATTTAAAATCATGTCCTCAAATTGTTCCGAGAAGGTCAAGAAAACTTTCCATAAAAACCGCAAGCAAACTTTAGTAACGTTCAGAGAGACCGTTCTAAGATTGTTATTGAAAAACATACATTCCGTGCTCAGCATCAACACAACTCTCTATCCTCTATCTTAAGTGTGTTGGCCACGCCCACTAAATTGGCAACACCTGATCTTAATGAGTGCTTGTTTCCTTTGAAATAGGGTCTGTTTGAATAGACTAAAAATAACAGCTTTATATTGGTAAGAAAACACGACATGTTAGCTCCATCCTGGTGGCGTAGTGGACTAATTCCATGGATATTGAACAGAAGATTATAGGTTAGAATCTCACAGCTGCCTTGTCACATTTTTTTTTATGTGTTTGCATGATTAATGCCTAAGGAAAGGAATTTCCATTGTCCTATCTTGTGCTTTTTTTAAAAACCCAAAATAAGCTAGCAGTGTTATTAAAGTCTTATTGAAACATTTAGTACATTTTTAAAAGTTATTAAGAAAACTCCTAATAACCTATAATTTCCGTTCTCAGAGCGTTAATAAAACCTCCCAGGAAAAGATTTAAGGAACCAGAGTAAAACGTTCTCAGAACCTTCCTGCAACTTAAAAATAAACGTTCCCAGAACAGTCAATTTTTACTTCTGCTCTCAGAATGTTTTTAAAAATGTGTTTTACCGGTCAGAAAACATATGGCTTTGTTCCTGTGAAACAAACAGAGCTGCCCGAAAACATGTGGCGAGACAGCATTTGCCTTTTCAATCTGGTGGGGCACCACTTTCAAAGCAGCAGCACCGAACAAGTTTACCATATTCATTAGTTCACGCCATAGAAAAACGTAGAAAATGTTTTGCAATGGAAAAGAAAGCAGGCGTTTCTTATTGGACAAGTTGACATAGTACCTCCCCCAATTAAAGCCTGTTTTCCTTGGTTTGTCAAGTGTCCCTGAGATTTCACGTGGTAACCCCCACACTCGCGGCAACAGGTGGGTTCAGTCACAGTGGTCTCCTAGCTACAGCGTCTCATCAACCATGTCTCCCGACAACTACATTTGATTTCACCAGCACTTGATTTCTTTCTTCGCTCCTCTCCTGGGCTTTCACTAGATAATACTGTCAAAGTCAAAGTTGTCTATATTGTAAAAATGTATGAAAACAAAAATGTGCTTCTTGGTCTTCATTTAAGGTTAGGCACAAGGTTAGCAGTGTGGTTAGGTTTAAAATCTGATTTTAAGATGAGACATTTTTGAAATAGGCGGGGTTTATAACCTTCTGGCTGTGTTAACTGATGACTGTCCCTCTCCTGCCTGCCTCATGAACGAACACAAATGTTCATGGAAATCAAGGTATGTGTTAATAAAAGCAGTTTAGTCATCCTCCAAAACTAGCTAGAATGATCCAATCTATAACTAGCTAACAAAAACTAGTAGCTTTAGTAGCCTAGCTAGATATCTGCCCTTAAGGAAGGAAGTTAACCCCCAACAACAACTGCTCCCCGGGCGGTGGAGAAGGTGGAAAGTTTTAAGTTCCTCGGCGTACACATCACAGACAAACTGAAATGGTCCACTCACACAGCCAGTGTGGTGAAGAAGGCGCAACAGCGCCTCTTCAACCTCAGGAGGCTTAAGAAATTTGTCTTGTCCCCCAAAACCCTGACAAACTTTTACAGATGCACAATCAAGAACATCCTGTCGGGCTGTATCACAGCCTGGTACAGCAACTGCACCGCCTTCAACCGCAAGGCTCTCCCGAGGGTGGTGCGGTCTGCACACCGCATCACCGGGGGCAAACTACCTGCCCTCCATGACACCTACACCACCCGATGTCACAGGAAGGCCAAAAAGATAATCAAGGACATCAACCACCCGGGCCACTGCCTGTTCACACCACTACCATCCAGAAGGTGAGGTCAGTACAGGTGGATCAAAGCTGGGACCGAGAGACTGAAAAACAGCTTCTATCTCAAGGCCATCAGACTGCTAAACAGCAATCACTAACTCAGAGAGGCTGCTGCCTACACTGAGACCCAATCACTGGCCACTTTAATAAATTGATCACTAGTCACTTTATACAATGCACTCTAAATAATGCCACTTTAATCATGTTTACATATCTTACATTACCATATCACATGTATATACTATGACGTTCTGCCATCACTCATCCAAATACTTACATGTACATATTCTCATTCACCCCTTTAGATGCATGTATTAGGTAGTTGTTGGGGAATTGTTAGATAACTTGTGAGATATTACTGCACTGTTGGAACTAGAAGCACAAGCATTTCGCTACACTCGCATTAACATTTGTAGGTGAGAAATAACATTTGATTTGACATGGACGTCGATTAAGGCAGGCTTCCCGCCCCTCTCTGATTCAGGGGGGGGTTAGGTTAAATGCAGAAGACACATTTCGGTGGAATGCATTCAGCTAGCTAAATGTGTATGGCACAGTCCCATAGTCAAAGCACAGATGAATTGGGAAGATACATCATCTATAATAATAATATTTTGACATAAAACTATTGGTCCTATTCGTAGGTTACCTGACTTGGGCCCAGTTTCCCAAAAGCATTTAAAGGCTACGTTCATCATTAGAACCGTCGTAGGAGCATCCTTAGATCTCTGAGCTGTTTCCTAAAACCAACGTTACAAAAGTTGCTCTTGAAAAACACTCGTTTTTTAATGACCGCCCTCAGACTACTCGAACAGCTAAGTACATTGTGAATGCCTTTTTGCTTTTCTGCGTCTCTTTATACACAAGATCTCAGTTAAACACAAAATCAAGATGTTTGTCTTTATGTGATTGCCGATTAACTTTAGAATGAATGTGACAGTGACTACTTTAGCGAACATGCTCTCTGCGTGGTGTTTTGGGAAACGCATGCAAGTAGGAAATATGCATTGTTGAAACCTAGGCTTACTAATGTTTTATCACTATCGGGAAACCGGGCCCAGTTCATGAGATCAGGAAAAACTCCAGGCACCTGAAAAGACACGCAATACTTTTGTCACACCACTTTAGAACCTGTGGTGCCACATCTGAACCAAAAATGTACATTCCCACAACTTCCAAGGAACCAAATGTGCTAGCTGGGTAGTTTTAAAATAGTTCATTAAAGAAAAATACACTTACCGAGAGAGTTTGTGAAGATGGCTTTCTTTACATGTCCATTCAAATTCACCTTCCATAAATAATGTCCTGTATCGACAGACTCGGAGCGCGCGAGGATTCCTTTGATTGTCCTGTGCGGCGGCGACAGGTCTAGGTGTACAGGGAAACAATTGACCGGAATGGATTGTTGTAGAGCGGCCAGCCAGATCACGACGAGAGCCGGTTGCATGTTGGGGAAATGTTTCGGTTCACACGGTAATCCTGAGGTGCTCAAGGTGCAGTGTTAAACACAATTGACGGGAACAGAGGCCACAGATTCAATTTGAAGACTGACAGCTCTGTCGAGACTTTTTGGGCTGACCGGATGTGAAATTGAGTTTCATAACACGGCTAACAATACATTATGCTCGCTCTAACCTATACAAAAAACAGGTGTCAAGCTCAACAGAATATTGTATGTTCGGGAAATTATGTATGTATTATATAATCGTGTAGCCTACATTTCCAGGGAATTTCACCACCGCCGCTCAATTTAAAGGTTAAAGGTAACTGGCCCATATGCCATTCCTGCTCTCTGATAACCGCCTTCACGGTGGTTTGGGTGAACCATATTCTTCCCAAAACGTGGCCATATTTATTTTAGCCAGAAGGGGGAGCCCTAGCTTCACATATATCAAAGGAATTTGAGTGTGTTGAGAATTGCAGTATAGTCCTTGAAATAGTTACATTTATTTATCAACTGCCACAAAGAAACATGTAAACCGCTGGCATATTTTGTCTTGAGTACTGTATTACCTACCTACTTCTCAATATAAAATACTCAGGTTGGCCTTGACCAAATCAACACATAGGAGGTTGGGTAGCCTAGTGGTTAAGAGCGTTGGACTAGTAACCGAAAGGTTGCAAGTTCAAATCGCCGAGCTGACAAGGTACAAATCTGTTGTTCCGCCCCTGAACAGGCAGTTAACCCACTGTTCTTAGGCTGTCATTGAAAATAAGTATTTGTTCTTAACTGACTTGCCTAGTAAAATAAAAAAGTTCATTCATTCTAAATCCAGTTCACAATTGACATACACCACAGGCATATAACAACAACCCATATAAAACATGTTTTATTATTCATTCAGGAATACAGTTGACTGCTGTGCACAGCACATACGTACAAAAATAAAAGGAAAACCATTTTTAGTATATTAGCATTCTTACTAGTCATCATATTTTTTAAGAAACAAATGATTGGAGAAGTCTGTTATTTCAAACTAATTTACAATCATTTCAATAAATCGGAACTAAGGCAGAAGGTGAGGTATATGTTAAAAAAGAGGAGGGGGATTCAGAAGGAAGCACACTCCCCTCAGTGCAGGAATAGAAAACTGAGAGAACTCAAACTTAGGCTGCCGACACACAGGGACACACACTGAATCGCTACCACCACTCCCTTATCCACTACCACCCATAGCACCTTTTCACAAGTTGGAGAGCCTGCAACGCACCGTATTGTAAGTTACTGTAGGCTTGAACACCATTTGAGTATCTAACACTCTTTAAGCAGCTTTAATACATTTGGTACAAAGACCTATGGTTAGGACTAACAGGTGGACACTGAACTAGGTGCCAGTCATGACATGAGAAGCCATTGTGACAGAGGCACAATTCTCACACTTCCAAATATCTATTTCAGTTCACGTATTTGCATGTTGTCATGATAGTGTCCTGTTGCCCATATGAAAAAAAAAGAATGATAAGGATGTTGTTATCAAAACAAATATTATTCACCTTCATGAACATTCACATTTCATGTCTTATTATGATGACATTGTGGGGAGAAGAAAGGATGGAAGATAAGATGTTACACCATCCAAATTCAATAAACCATGAATCCTGCTATGTTATCATCCCAGACGAACACATGCAAGACAGTGGAAAAGCTTGTTTCCATTCATTCCTCAATTACTGATCATCATCCTGAATAGGTAGGTGGTGGTGAAGACATTTTTCAGTTCCATTGTGACAATGAAAGTGGGCTTGATCTGGTGCTAGCTGTAGAGATGATTCTACTTGGCAGACTGAGCAACACTTTTAACTTGCATAACTATTACAGTAGCTATATCTCCTGGGAGCACCATTGTTCAAGCAACAGCACTACTAGTTATCCATATAAAATCGTGTTTTGTCTCATAACGGTTCAAATCCAAAACAGCCTTTGTGTTACATATTTTCATTGTCTGCCATCCTCCTTGATGGAAACAGCGCCTAGCTAGCACATCAATACAATTTCAGCTTGGTGAATTGATCTGATTGGAACTTTGCTTTCTCTTTGGCTGTGGCAAATATGGAGTATGATGACTGTTGACAATGAAATTAAACACTAGCCACTTTAATGATATCTCCTTATCTTGCATTACTCATCTCATATGTGTAAACTGTACTCTATACTATGCCACTGTATCTTAGTCCAATGCCTCACTGACATATATGTATATATATTCTTAATCCACTCCTTATTTAGATTTACGTGTATGTTGTGAAACTGTTAAATATTACTTGTTAGATATTACTGCACTGTCGGAACTAGAAGCACAAGCATTTCGCTACACCCACAATAACATCTGCTAAACACGTGTATGTGACTAATACAATTTGATTTGATTTGACACCGATGCTTCCTGTGTTCCATCACAACCAGACACTGCATCAAGCCTCAGCCTGTCTCTTCTTACTACTGTAAGTACTTGTGTGTGAGTAAGTACCATCTCAAATCCATTTTACAGTGGGCTACCAACGCTGTGTTGGAAGTAGAATTTAACAGGCGTAAAGTTAAAGTTTGGTAAAAGAGGTCAAAGGTGACCTTTCCTGTGTATTTTACTCAGACACACCAAACATACTTATAGCATTGTAATAGCCAAAGGTAAATCTTTAAATCAGATTATGCCACTCCATTCCCAATAAATCCATGCTCATTGGCGACCAGTCAAAGAGATACAGAATCAAACCACTTACAACTAAAAATCACCTTATGTCATTCATGCAAGGTTTTCATTGAGCTACACACCATTCATAAATAAATCAAGGAATAACGGAGCGAACGTAGGGCAAAGAGGCGTCAAAGGGGCAAAGTGATACTGGTGAACCTGAATACCATGTGCTTAGACACAGTGAAAGAGGTCTATGACTCTGACCTTGTACTAAAATGGCTTTGGGTGGGAGAGGAAGGATACTTCTGGAATCTCAAGACTGTTGTTGAACAAAGGGTTTTACAGTGTCAACTGGCCAAGGGGTGTCTGCTCAGGTACAGTATTCGAGGAGGAGAGCAAGCAAGCATTGACTTCAAACATCACTACTGTAAGCCTTTGGTGAATTGCTTTGAGGCATTGCTTCTGTTTTTCTTCCACACAAGATCTGACAACTTAATAACCAGTTTAAACAATAAAAGAGAGAAACAGGTACATATGAGTACAATCCTTATTATTATCTAAATATCAGATATTAGACATAATAGCCAGATTGTGATACCTGAAATGTTGTTAGCACATCTTAATTGCGTGAAATAATGATCCCTTCTCAAAAAATGTAATAGGAATATTTACATATTTCCCTAATTAATGTAGCAGACCCTCATTTACAGAGTGAATGTGAAAACAAGCACTATTTATGCAGCTCAACATTTACTGCAGAAATGGAGATACTGTAAAAGTGCTAACTTTTTTTTCAAACCGGCAGATAAGTTAAGGTTTCAACCCTCATCAGTTTAAAAAACAAATCAAACTGTTTGATCGATCAATACAGCAGTCTCCCAGTTAGTCCAGACCAGACACACACACATTTCAATCTGGTCTAAACATCCAGCCATTTCACACTCAGCCTCATAAAAACCTCTAGCCTCATAAAAAACAGGATTGTCAAAGTTCTCCTAGCATGGTGGGTCTCCAGTTCTAGCTTCCCACATCAATGGCTGTGAGCTCCTGAGGGGCCCGGCCTGTCCAACACAGTCTCAATTACTTAACTGATCTAAATTTGGAAAGAAAATAAACTGAAGATACTTTTGGCCCTCTAGGAATTGGGCTAAAGCCCCCCGGAGTCACTGAGGGAGTGATGACTTGCGTGTCATCCCTATTTCTGACTGAGGGGAGCGTTTCTCACATGCATGGGAAGGAGCCACAAGTAGGAATCAAAGGCAACCACCCCCTCATCACAAAGCAAGGAAACAAATATTTGGTGAGTGCTCTAGTTGCCCTTACTAGACAATGATATAATGTTGACACAGATGATGGAACATTTTTAGTTCTTGATGGATAATGACAAAAGTTCAAAGTAAACAGGCATTCTTCTCAGTAGAAATATCATGCACACATTATTTCATTTGGGAAATGGTGCTTTGAGGTAATAAAAAAGTATCCATTTCACTTCTAGATGCTGAGATGAGCTGTCATCTACTGACAGGGCAAGGTCTCCACCATTTATGTATGGCAAGCACCAATTCAAAGTGAAGGGGACAGATGAAGCTTCTCCACCCCTTATATAATACTGATAAAATAATAAGCAGCAATTAATGGCATATCCGTAAGTTCTAATACAAAGTAAGCTACCGAAATATACATATAAAGACTGAATAAATACTATCATATAGTGGTATTTCTTTCTTTTTCAGTCCATTTGTATTGGTGTATACAGTATAATGTTACCTGGACAACAATCCACATGTGCAAATAAGTGAGTTATTGCCAGTTTTGCTCATATTCGGGGGAGGAAGTGTGTCACAGTCATGGCAGTGGTGGCCTTTTTGCCTCTCTTCAGACGGCCATGCTTGCTGAGAGCAATGTAGGAGCCTCTGTAAACAGAAGACTCATAGGCGTTGTAGTTGTTTGGAAGCATGCTCTCTCTGAACTTGCACTCATCATGGAAGACTGTCTGAAAATAACAAAGGAGAAAAGGTCAAAGAAAAAGTATGGCCAAGTTAAGTTTCAGTTACCAGTTTTATACAGTTGTACAAGTTGCACTGAAAAATACATGCCATGCATACATTTCATCCTCACCCAGAATTAGTTCACATGTATAGTAGGGGAGCCATGCACTAACATATTGTAGCAAATTTGGGGTTGATGGAAGAACCTGTAAACCTTTGTCTCTGAAGACTAGCACATATCTTGCTCCATCCAAAATTCATAATAAACTAAATTGTTTATCATGTATGTTCTTGAGGGGATATCTAACCAAAATTGCAGCATGTTCTCTTTTTTATTGAAAACTACAATAAAAAATTGAAATTGACTGATATAATCCTGAAATATCAGACTCACTCAATATCAACAACAAAAAATGCACTGTGCATGTTGCTGTTTTGGAGGGGTTTACACATGCTATTGGGAGCATGCTAACAGGGACCTTACCTACCACTCCCATAGTTTGTGCTGATCAAGACAATACTAAGCTGCAGCTAACTGAACAAAAACAAATGTTGGTTTACTAACTCCTATAGACTACAGGTCTATAGACTTATTTATGTGTAGTAATAAGTAAACGTGAACTAGCCTTTTAAAACATCAATGAATGTGTATCACACACAGGTAGCACTGCTGTACAACTTATTTCTCACCCATATGGGGTAATTAATTAGCCTATTAACCAATGAATTATTAGTGCAATAATTAAAGAAATGATCTAGTACTTTTGTATACTTTTTAGCCAGTAGTTCTGAATGTATCACTCACGAACCAAAAGTGGTCCATGAAAATTGCGTACTACGTCACACATGTGCACCATGTAATTGCGCTTTCTCTCTCTACTGTGTCCTCTGGGCCGTGCAACCTCATTGGATAACGCTGGGCAGTCCTCTTGCTAGCTGTCAATCAAATGCTTGAGGGGCTGAAGCTCATTGGTTAAAACTCGAATTGCTAGGGGGCTGGCCTACATTGCATGAAATGTAGGGAAAATGGCACAACACAGCTTCAAGAAAACAGCTCCTTTCAAACTAGGGATTTCGTGGCTAATTGAGGTAAGGCAGTAATTCTGATCATAGATTATGCATGCATGAACTACACATTGACACATCCAGCCCAAAGCGAGAGGTTTAAAAAATACTTTATTAGTTACCAAAATACCAGAGTATGTCTTAAATGTAAACGTGTTGTTAATTGCATGCACTATGTAACTGTATCCTTTTGGTGATGCTCATTGATGCGCAATTGGAAAGCTGCATAGACCTTCTTTTGCTCACCTTGCAAGTTGTTCATTGTGAATCGTATTTGTCTATCCTAATAAACATTTCACAAATAATATTTTTCAGAGTATTATTTTTCTGACAATTTCTGCAATAATAAGTTGTGAAAAGATGCATGTGCTGGGACTATCGACAAGACGGGGAGCTGATGAAGTCCGTCAGATACCCTAATACAGTGGTCTCCAACCTTCAAGAGCTAATTAAAGAAATTATAGCTTTCAAATAGGCACATTCTTTCCTTCTCTCTGCAACTCTTTCTGGGTCCTTGGGGTACAAGAGAAAGTAGTGCATTGTTTTCTGTCAATATACCTGGAAGAATAATAGTTAATCAACAACTCTAAGGGGGCCCTATAAAATCTGTATTTTTCTTTCTCCAATTCTGTTTTATATTTTCCCAAATGATATTTTCTCAGTTTTCTTTTTCCTGGTTTTCAATGTTTTTTGTTTTTAACTCTCAAATGTACAATTGTTCATACAGAACCAACAACGTTCTGAGTCCATGTTAATGCTAAAATCACATCAGAAGACAATTTTGGGGGGGTCTAGAAGAAAACGAACACATTTGGATTCGAGTGTAATTCCCCTTTAATTGCGCATCTGGCCCCTTTAATTACGCATCTAGCAAGCGAGGAATGTGTCATCTAACGAGCCGGTCTAGCATGGTTATGTACTGCTGCTGCTCATTTAATTGCAAAGTTTGCAAATAACACATAATAGATACAAATACTTACTCATGATATACTTCTACCAGATAATTCTACTTTGCAGTTAACATTTAATTGAGAAGGTTTTGGGGAAAGTATTTCTGTCAAAATCACGTCAACTGGCTACACACGGAGTGATAGACAAACGCGCGCACCACAGACAGGCGGGGGCAATATTGCTGGAAATTAATTGGCAGATATTGTGTTAGGTTTGGCCAATAGTGGCTAACCTGGGGTGGGATAATGTCAATGTTGCGTTGATTAGATAGTAGGCTAGCTGGGAGCTTGCTGTGTCTGATACTTGTGAGAACACGTGGAAATTGCATGTATACTGAACAAAAATATAAACGCAACATGGAAAGTCTTTGTTCCATGTTTCATGAGCTGAAATAAAAGATCTCAGACATTTTTCATACACATAAAAATCGTATTCCTCTCAAATGTTGCGCACTAATTTGTTTACATCCCTGTTAGTGAGCATTTCTTCTTTGCCTAGATAATCCATCCACCTGACAGGTGTGGCATGTCAAGAAGCTGATTAAATAGCAAGCTCATTACACAGGTGTACCTTGTGCTGGGAACAATAAAAGACCACTCAGTTTTGTCACATAACACAATGCCACAGATGTCTCAAGTTTTGAGAGAGCGTGCAATTGGCATGCTGACTGCAGGAATGTCCACCAGAGCTGTTGCCAGAGAACTGAGTGTTAATTTCTCTACCATTAGCCGCCTCCAACATCATTTTAGAAAATTTGGTAGTATATCCAACAGGTCTCCAACCGCAGACCACATGCAACCATGCCAGCCCTGGACCTCCACACCTGGTTTATTCATCTGTAGGATCGTCTGAGACCAGCCATCTGACAGCTGATGAAACTGTGGGTTTGCACAACCAAAGAATTTCTGCACAAACTGTCAGAAACCATCTCTGGGAAGCTAATCTGGGTGCTTATTGTCCTGACTGCAGTTCGGCGTCATAACCGGTTAGGTTATGGTATGGGCAGGGAGAAGCTACTGGACAACGAACACAATTGCATTTTATCAATGGCAATTTGAATGCACAGAGATACCACGACAATACTCTGAGGACATTGTCGTGCCATTCATCCGCCGCCATCACCTCATGTTTCAGCATGATAATGTAGCAAGTATCTCTACACAATTCCTGGAAGCTGAAAAAGTCCCAGTTCTCCCATGGCCTGCATACTCACAAGACATGTCACCCATTGAGCACTTTGGGATGCTCTGGATCGACATGTACGACATCGTGTTCCAGTTCCAGGAAAATATCCAGCAACTTCGCACAGCCATTGAAGAGGAGCTGGACAACATTCCGCAGGCCATAATCCACAGCCTGATCAACTCTATGCGAAGGCAATGTGTTGCGCTGCATGAGGCAAATGGTGGTCACACCATATATTGAATAGTTTTCTGATTCACACCCCTACCTTTCTGTCACCTACAGAGGCATATCTGTATTCCCAGTCATGTGAAATCCATAGATTATGGCCTAATGAATTTATTTCAATTGACTGATTTCCTTAAATGAACTGTAAATCTTTGAAATTCTAGCATATATTTTTGTTGAGTGTAGTTTCAGAATTGTTTGGTGAGCTACTCACAGGTGGGCAGTGAGCTACTGGTAGCTCTTGATCGACCTGTTGGAGACTAACTCAAGCCTAACTCAAAACTATTTGTTCAACATCCATAGTCAGAGGATGCACTTCACTCAAGCCCCATTTATACCTGGTTCTAATTTGCATGTTTTGTCCTGATCTTGTCCACATTCTGATTTTGCCCACATTTGTAGACAGGTGTAGACAATCAAAAGACACATTGTGATCTGATTGTGGTCAGATCATCCTGCCCACATCCGGAGGTAGTCAGTCACACATTGTGTCTGGATATCTTACAAGTGTAGACAGATCTGGACAGAGAAACCATTTAAAATCCTAATTATTTTGCCCTCTAAAATCATTGACAGGAGGCACCATTAACTGATTACATCAATATGTGTCTTATAATAAAGAAATATTATTTTGAAATAATAGCTGTGAAATCATTTGCATAAGTGAAGGGACCAGCAAATCTGGTCACAATGCAGACACAGTGGACAGATAAGACACATTTTAATATAATGTGTACACACATTTCTGGAAATGTGGGCACAATCAGAATGTATATAAGATCAGAACAAAGGTCCCATATTAGCACCAGGTATAAACGGGGCTTCAGTGATAGGCATAACCTACAAATGTAACCTAATATGTAAATAATATTCATATTTAATGGACGAATTTCATATGGTCCCAAGTCACGATGGCAGGTTATGGAGTGTCGGGGGGGGCTTTCCCTCGCACGCAGGGCCATATTACAGAGCGTGACAAAATGATGCGTCTGTTAACCTCATCATTATTGCCCAAGGCAAGTCGACCATGAACAGGCCCCTAGATCATTTGCTGCCTACAATTAAATACGAACGCATAATAAGGGTAAACATATATATAATGAACCATCAAAAATACCATTACCAATAGCATTCCACTAGCATATGTCTTATCACATAATTCACAGCACATGTTAAGGTAGGCACACCCAATATCTTTAAATTACATGCAAATAAAACCCGATCAGTCAAAATAGCAAATGCCACGCGGAACCATTCAAACAGATATTGCAGGACAATAAATGTAATACTGAGCATACCTACCGTTCCGTATAACCTTCCTCGGCCATTCATTGCGACAAACAGCTCACTTCTCACACCATACAAGCTAACCACTCCTCGCTCTACCGTTGAGATCTCTAATAGACCTAATTGAACAAAATACCAAATATTAGATATTGGAAAAACACATCCGATCAGATTGGCACAAAATATGTTTCGAAATGGTTGTAGGCTAGGCTATAGCTAGGATGTGCTCTACGTCTGTGGGTGTAACCTTGCAGGTTGCTACGCATGATGCTGAGTCTTTGTTCTATATACATTCCCACATAAAATGTTCGATATTTGCTCAGTTTAGGCTATCGTGTAATAATTGCCCTTTTGAACGTGTGCGGGGTCGGTGACTGTTCGTTTCTGGGCCGCTGTAGGAGCCAGTGTAAAAATAAGTTGTTGTCTAAATACGTCCATACATTCATGTCATGTTTGAGCTTAGGGAGATATTTAGCACTGGTGGATAGTGTTTTTAATAGATGTGTCTTTGCTCTAGAAGTCATCCAATGTTCCCTTCGCGTCTTATGACACATCATGCAAAATATGGGCTATAGGCTCTGTTAGATGCATAATTGCATTACATCTGTGGAAGCAACTCACTGTACTGGTTTTCATTATGTACACCATTTATCCTGCCGTCTGGGAGGACCTGGAGGTGAAACCCGATGCCCACGTTGCAGTAGAGCCTCCGCACTCTTTTGATACCTAGCAAATAGTCACTCTCCCAGTTCAGGTCCGATCTCTCCCCCGAGATGCCCAGAATGGAGCGGGAGAAGAGGGTCTCCCATCTTTTCTCCAATAAAGTTGCATTTGTCCTGCTTGGAATAGGATATGATGACACAATCCCGACTAGGTACCCCAAGAGAACAATCGCAGTCAACGTCCAGTGCGTGCTGGCCTCGTAGGACATACTGATGAGGAGCCTTTGCGCAATGGCCTTCCGGTTTACCTTCGGGGCACGTGGTCAAAATTAATGGCCCTAAAAATACCACTCTTCTTGTTTTTCTTCCTTCGGCATGCTGGCAGTGGATTATTTTTGGAACGCAAGTCTGAACTCTGGGTATGAAACGAGAGCCCCGGTGCAGAGGGGTAGAAATAGGAGAGTGCGCGGCAGAGCTTGAGGTGGTGGCGGTGATGATTACCATGTTTTGCAGCTCCGCGCCTCACTCTGTAGGCAACGCAGGCCGTGGAGAAAACCACTCACCAAAACTCTGTTTCACCTTGCCAGGCTATCGCATATCTAGATGACGTCATGCTGACTTCACCGCTGCCCCGTCGAACAATACAAGGGCCGAGGATGGAGAGAGTGAAGTTGCGAGCAAGCAAGAAAAGAGTCGCTGAACTGCAGCGCCTTGTCTGTGGAGAGTTCAACGGAACACTGTCACAGCGCCCGTGAAACCAAGGAAGGGAGAGACCTCATTGGGTGGCGTTAAGCAACTGCGGGACATGGTGGACACTTTGGCAGCTCCCAAATTGGGTCGGTGGTCATATGTCTGACAGGCTGCTTCCTTATTTAGAAGGAAGGTGTAAAAACAGTCCACTTGTCACCGGAGAGCAATGGCACCCTTGCAGGCCACATCCTATGCTGCTTGTTTATTAAGGCTAGGCCTAGTGCGCAATTCGGTTACCCCGAAACGTCTCTCATAGCCTATTCCTTCCCCTTGCCTGAAACATAAAAGAATATCATATTTTATTTGTAATGCCACCACGGAGCATGCCTATACGTCAATTGATTATATACAGTTGCGCGCTTCCACCGGACCCCTTAACACATGTCATCCATTTGGTTGGAAATTCCGATGGAAGGCGCTATTTCCAAAGGTTTTAATAACTGTGCTTCATACGCAACCACCATTAACCATAGTTCAAATCATTTTCACAAACTGTACAAAGTTGTTCTTAGTGACATACAACATCTCAGACAAGCACTTTACAATGCAGTACGTTTATTTGTATACAAATATATTTGGTGACTGCACATTGATACCCAATCTGGATTTATAATAACAATGATTCGATTTCTATGAAGGCTGAAAATACCAAGGACAACACATTCGGAGCATCAGTGAAAACTGAGGACATAATAGCAGATTCATAATCATACAGTCATCGGCAAATAGACCCAATGTGAAGATCCTTGGCACTTGCTATCATGAAGCACAACTAACCGAAACACTGGGCATTTGGACAAATAAAGGACCAAAACATTTGCTAACTTGTTGAAATTCAATGGTTACTTATGTCTATGAAATATCAACAAAAAACTAAATATGGGGGGAACTCAAAACAGAGGAACAATCGTTTTAATTGACCCAGATGCAACCGTATTGACTACTTCCTATTTACAAATAAATAATGATACACGATGCGTTTACCATATTCTGCACAGGCATTAGTCATCATCAGGAAATGCACATTCAGCAAAGTTGCTCTTTTAAAACCAGAACTAATACAGGATATGGTCAGGAGGAATGAATATATATATATATATATATTTAACTTTAAAGCAAACAAAACCATATTTTTAAATATCATGAGTGTACTATTCTGCATGATCAACCAGGAAATCATGAACTGTGTGACAGCAGTCGAGATCAATAAACTATCTAAAAGTAAGCAGCCAATGATGAAAGAGTGGGATGGAAGAATATCCCAATAAATTATAGAGCAGAAGATGTCTTTATACCACATCTATACTAAATAATAATTTATCATTTTTTCACAGAAATAGCTTTTGCACCTTACACCTTTGACAGATGCAATGAAAAGAAGGCAAAATACTTTAATATGTGCTTATGATTTTTAAAAGAACAATAACAACCGACATATGTACAAAAAATACTGACATTTTTAATAGAGGCACTTGCAAAATTGACTTATTTTTCCAAGCGGTCTGGCAGTATGTCCTTATGTTCTACAGTAACTCAGATGAGTATTTTCTGAGTGTGGGGGGAATTTCCAAAAAGTAAATCTGTGATTTAAAAAAAAAGTTAACCAGTGTCTGTATTCTTTTGCCCATCTTCATCTTTTCTTTTTATTGGCCAGTCTGATATATGGCTTTTTCTTTGCAACTCTGCCTAGAAGGCCAGTATCCCGGAGTCGCCTCGCCACTGTTGACGTTGAGACTGGTGTTTTGCAGGTACTATTTAATGAAGCTGCCAGTTGTGGACTTGTGAGGCATCTGTTTTTCAAACTAGACACTTTAATGTACTTGTCCTCTTGCTCAGTTGTGCACCGGGGCCTCCCACTCTTTCTATTCTGATCAGAGCCAGCTTGCGCTGTTCTGTGAAGGGAGTAGTACACAGCATTGTACAAGATCTTCAGTTTCTTGGCAATTTCTCGCATGGAATAGCCTTCACTTCTCAGAACAAGAATAGACTGACTGACGAGTTTCAGAAGAAAGCTATTTGTTTCTAGCCATTTTGAACCTGTAATCGAAACCACAAATGCTGATGCTCCAGATACTCAACTAGTCTAAAGAAGGCCAGCACAACAGTTTTCAGCTGTGCTAACATAATTGCAAAAGGGTTTTCTAATGATCAATTAGCCTTTTAAAATGATCAACTTTTATTAGCTAACACAATGTGCCATTGGAACACAGGAGTGATGGTTGCTGATAATGGACCTCTGTACGCCTATGTAGATATTCCATTAAAAGTCAGCCGTTTCCAACAACAATTGTCATTTACAACATGAACAATGTCTACACTGTATTTCTGATCAATTTGATGTTATTTTAATGGACCAATTTTTTTGCTTTTCTTTCAAAAACAAGGACATTTCTCAGTGACCCCAAACTTTTGAACGGTAGTGTATGTTTTCAGAAACTTTGCTATGAGACTCGAAATTGAGCTCAGGTGCATCCTGTTTCCATTGATCATCCTTGAGATGTTTCTACAACTTGATTGGAATCCACCTGTGCTATATTCAATTGATTGGACATGATTTGGAAAGGCACACACCTGTCTATATAAGGTCCCACAGTTGGCAGTGCATGCCAGAGCAAAAACCAAGTAATGAGGTCGAAGGAATTGTCCGTAGAGCTCCGAGACAGATTTGTGTTGAGGCACAGATCTCGGGAAGGGTACCAAAAAATGTCTGCACCATTGAAGGTCCCCAAGAGCACAGTGGCCTCCATCATTATAAAATGAAAAAGTTTGGAACCACCAAGACTCTTCCTAGAGCTGGCCGCCTGGCCAAACTGAGCCATCGAGGGAGAAGGGCCTTGGTCAGGGAGGTGACCAAGAACCCGATGTTCACTCTGAGAGAGCTTCAGAGTTCCTCTGTGGAGATGGGAGAACCTCCAGAAGGACAACCATCTCTGCAGCACTCCACCAATCAGGCCTTTATGGTAGAGTGGCCAGACGGAAGCAATTCCTTAGTAAAAGGCACATAACAGCCCGCTTGGAGTTTGCCAATAGGCACCTAAAGACTCTCAGACCATGAGAAACGAGATTCTCTGGTCTGATGAAACCAAGATTGAACTCTTTGGCCTGAAGGCCAAGCATCACGTCTGAGGGAAACCTGGCACCATCCCTACAGTGAAGTATGGTAGTGGCAGCATCTTGCTTTGGATATGTTTATCAGCGGCAGGGATTGGGAGACTAGTGAGGATCGAGGGAAAGATGAACGGAGCAAAATACCGAGCGCTCAGGACCTCAGACTGGGACAACGACCCTAAGCACACAGCCAAGACAACGCAGGAGTGGCTTCCAGACAAGCCTCTGAATGTTCTTGAGTGGCCCAGCCAGAGCCCGGACTTAAACCCGATTGAACATCTAGCTGTGCAGAAACGCTCTCCATCCAACCATCCAACCTGACAGAGCTTGGGAGGATCTGCAGAGAGAAATGTGAGAAACTGCCCAAATACAGATGTGTCAAGCTTGTAGCGTCATACCCAAGAAGACTCAAGGCTGTAATCACTGCCAAATATGCTTCAACAAAGTACTGAGTTAAGGGGCTGAATACTTATGTTAATGTGATATTTACATTAAAAAATATATTTTTAATACATTTTCAAAAACTGTTTTTGCTTTGTCTTTATGGGGTATTGAGTGTAGATTGATGAGAGGAAAAAAACAATTCAATCAATTTTAGAATAAGGAAGTAACGTAACAAAATATGGAAAAAGTCAAGGGTCTGAATACTTTCCGAATGCACTGTATATCCAATAGTACCAACTGTATTTAGCAACCTCATAATTTAATAGTCCATTTATGCAATGATGTTTGGTTATTATATTTTGATTATGAAAATGTATGCACTCACTCACTACTTACTTTAAGTCACTCTGGGTAAGAGTGTCTGCTAAAATGTAAACTATTATTTAAATATACAGTAACAGATGAGATATAGAAAGACTGCAGTATTCTCTTAGGTGAGGAGAGAATGCACTTATCCAAAGTCATACCATGTTGCACTGCTCTCTTCACGGCACTCACACTTGCACTTTGAAATTCTCTCTCTCTCTCTCTCTCTCTCTCTCTCTCTCTCTCGCACGCACGCACGCACAAACACACTTATGGTACACAGAGCAAAGTATAAAAAAATTAACAGAACACAGAGAACTGTCATCATACCAAAACTATTTTCAGGAACCCAGTTCACAGTATCACTGCAGTGTTGCTAGTATGACTTTTTGGTATTTTGCTCATGGGAATATTAATGGAGTTCTGAAAATAAATGTACCTGGATTTTTAAAGTGTTGGATAATTCACCTCATTTACTTTCCTAGATTGTCATGAGGTTGAACATGGGATGATAATGGCAGTAGAGATTATGTAATGAATGGCACTATATGGCACTGTCTGATATTTCTTGAAAAGAGGGAGAAAAAAATTCCAATGAAAGCTTTGAACCACTTCATCCTAACAACAATGCAGTTACACAGATGACCTCATAGATGACCTCTACCAAACAGGTCGCATAATAAATTCCCATAGGGATACACATATGTACTGTATTCATATACAAAGGATATATGATAAACCTGTTAATTCCCCAAAAACATCCAACACTAGGGGCCAGTGACACTTAACATTCCCAATATTTCAACCTGGCTGATAACAACAAACAGACAGAAATTCTTTCCCAAGCAGGTAATGGGCTCTCCAGATTAACTTGTTCCTATCTCCCGCGGCCAGTCTGCATGAGAACTGACCAATAATCTCCTGTTGACTTCGACTAAAATCAGACTATTTTAAAGATATAGCATTGACAAACTCCACCACTTCACACATAGATGAGAGTAAAATGGTAATACATCATTTCAGTTGTCTAAGGTCTGATGGAGTCTGATCAAGCTGTGTAGCTAGTTGTACCTGAGGAGAAGGTGAAGGGACCTATCTGAGCGGTCTTCTATGTGACTGAGGGGAACAAGGTGAGAAACACTCTTAAGTACACAGACAGTGTCAACAGACCAGCTAATGCCAGCCAGTTTCTCTCTCGTAGCCATAGTAACTGCCTGCAGTAATCTCTGGAGGTAACAATTGTCACGGGTTTACATTTTCTTTTAATTCTGCAGCACACATACATACAAACGTACAGACAGGCTGCCTCATTGCAATGTGTTGGTAAAGCCATAGCAACGGCCAGCGATGACACTGGAGTGTTGCATGCTGGAAGCAGTCGTGCATTCCTTCTCTCCTGGTTACTGAATCTTTCAGCTATTGAGGTCCTTTTGGTCAAAGATGATCTGGTTGGCCAGATAAATGGCGATGATGCCGAAGATGGCGGAGGAGGCCATATAGGCAGTGACGGACTTTGTGAACTGAACAATCATGCCCATGAAAAGAGTGGGAAAGACCTGAGAGAGGAGGAAGGTGCTGTCCAGGATGGCAAAGTCCAACCCTACACCGCGCTTCTCGTAGCCCTCCGGTTCATCCTGCTCGGGGGCCGTGGCACTGAGGGACGATCCATTCTGGCCGTGGGGAGGGAGGTAGTAGTCTGAGTCTTCCTGGCTGAAGATGGCATGCCCGTTGGTGTCCCCCAGTTTGTGGGTCAGCCCCCCCTCCTCGTCCATGGCTGTCAAATGAGTGATCGAGTCACGCTTGACCGCAATCCCGTTCTTAAGCATGTTTTTGGTTTTCTTATTTGGCATGTAAACCTGAAATGCAAGGAGATACAAGTACATTCAATATACAGTCTAGGCCTAGGCAGTGTGTGCAAGGGAGTTTGTGTGTGTAGGGCTAGATATGAATGTGTCAGGAGAGAGCTAGAAAAATTATGCGCAAGATGTGAGCGTTTGTTTGTATTGGAATATGAGTAAGATACATGGCTGTTGACTCAGCCGATACATGGCTGTTGACTCAGCCGATACATGGCTGTTGACTCAGCCGATACATGGCTGTTGACTCAGCCGATACATGGCTGTTGACTCCTATAGCGTCGAAAGGAGTCAACAGAAATGTATCAGGGTTAGAATATGATCCCATATGGGTCTTTCTATAAACAATGGGGCCAATGTGTGACATTGGGATCCAAAAATGTCAAAATGGTTTGAAACAAAAATTTAAAAAAAAATTCATGCAGTTCCACAGTGAATATATGCAAATTGGCCCATAACTCCACAGTGATGACTCTCCCACTCTGTCTGCCGAATTCTCTCTCTTTGCTCTTGTTTTCATTTATATGATGTCGGTGGGCGGAGTCGGGAGGGTCGTCAGCGAAATGGGACACACCTGGGCTCGGGTGTGTTCCGGGATAAATACACCTCTTCCCCATTCATTGAGGAGACTCTCTCCATGTAGACATACTGTTAGATTTTGTTTGTGGCCGTTTTGTTTGTTTGTGGCCGTTTTGTTTGTTTGTGGCCGTTTTGTTTGTTTGTGGCCGTTTTGTTTGTTTGTGGCCGTTTTGTTTGTTTGTGGCCGTTTTGTTTGTTTGTGGCCGTTTTGTTTGTTTGTGGCCGTTTTGTTTGTTTGTGGCCGTTTTGTTTGTTTGTGGCCGTTTTGTTTGTTTGTGGCCGTTTTGTTTGTTTGTGGCCGTTTTGTTTGTTTGTGGCCGTTTTGTTTGTTTGTGGCCGTTTTGTTTGTTTGTGGCCGTTTTGTTTGTTTGTTTGTGGCCGTTTTGTTTGTTTGTGGCCGTTTTGTTTGTTTGTTTGTGGCCGTTTTGTTTGTTTGTTTGTGGCCGTTTTTGTTTGTTTGTTTGTGGCCGTTTTTGTTTGTTTGTTTGTGGCCGTTTTTGTTTGTTTGTGGCCGTTTTGTTTGTTCGTTTGTGGCCGTTTGTTTGTGACGGTTTTGTTTGTTTGCTTGTTTGTGGCCATTTTATTTGTTTGCTTTGGCACCTTTCAACACCCCTCATTATCACATTTATGCATGCAACCACTCACTTACACTACTGACTACACACACACGCACCATTGTTAATTGTATTTAGTTTACTTCAGTTAATAAATATATTTTGTTACTCCCCATCTCCACATTGTCTCCCTTTTTGTCATGAACTTCGAGCCGGTTCGTGACAAGTGGGGGCTTGTCCGGGATCATAAGGTTGGTTCCTAGACATTTTGGTGAATAGCACTTTGTTGCATTATGAAGGTCTAATACTAGTATCGTTTGGCTTACTAGTATGTGTATTGTGTTTGGGAGAAAAAATTGAGTTAATGTTAAACTCTGTAGGTGCTTTTTGCATTTTTGTTACAGCTTTTTTGAGTTGTAATGTTTGGTGCCCAGAGTTGGTTGCCTTTGTTTGTTTGGTAAACTTGCCACTGCGGTGGATAGTTGGTTGTGCGCTGCATTGGAGAGAGTACATTGGTTAGTTTCCAGGCCCCTGCCCAGGCTGGAGACACTTGCTCTACTCGCTGTTGGGACATCGGTCTGAGGTGAGTACAGTCGGCTGTGTACCTCAGTGGGAGATTTGGGTACGGTAGTGAAACTTGCTACCCGGAGCTATAGCCTTTCTTTTCCCCCTGTTAGGCTTAGCGATGTGTTTCACTTTGGAATATGTTGGGCATGGTTCCTTTGTTTTGTTATTTTTATGGTGTCTGTGGACTGAGCAATTGTCTCGGGGGCACTTAAAATGTTTAAAAAAAATTTAACCAGGTAAATGAGAACTTGTTCTCAACTGGCCTACAACTGCGACCTGGGCAAGATAAAGCAAAGCAGTGCGACACAAACAACAGTTACACATGGAATAAACAAATGTACAGTCAATAACACAATAGAAGTATATATACAGTGTGTGCAAATGGCGTGAGGAGGTATGGCAATAAATAGGCCATAGTAGTGAAGTAATTACAATTTAGCAAATTAACATTGGAGTGATAGATGTGCAGATGATAATGTGCAAGTAGAGATACTGGTGTGCAAAAAATCATTTAAAAACAATATGGGGATAAGGTAGGTAGTTGGATGGGCTATTTACAGATGGGCTGTGTACAGCTGCAGCGATCGGTAAGCTGCTCAGATAGCTGACACTTAAAGCACATCGGTGACTTAGGGGAGTCTGCCAGTGTGCCCCCTTCCCAGCGGGCTACAGTGCGTATTTACCTCCCGCAAATCCGCGCGAAGACTAGGGTTGAGTTATTTTAGGTTTTGGGGAAGCTCTACATATCATCTCTCTTGTGATGCCCAGTGTGATTGTCATTTCTCTGGTTGTGGTCTGGTGTGCTCAGCAGAGGGGAAGAGCGAGATTATTTTTTTTTGTATTTACTTGTGACTATGGCGTCTTACGTAGATGAGTTCATTCGCTTTCCATCAGAGGAACGGTTAGAATTATGTACTAAAGAACAGCTGTTGAAGATGGCTGAACACTACAAGGTTGAAATTAGTGATAAACGTTAAAAAAAACAGAAATTGTTAGGTTGATCTTGAAGGCCAATCTGATGGAGAGTGATATAGACGTTACCACGGGGGCAGCTTCTGTTGAGGACTCGCCATCTCCCCGTTTCGTTACAATAGCTGCTCCATCTGTTAGCCCTAGTAGTCTTCTTTTTGAACAGCAGAAAGAACTCTTTCTGGTACAGCTAGAGTATGAAAAGGAATTGGAATTTAAACAGGATTTGGAGCATGCTAAAATCAAGCTGCAACAAGAGCGGCTAGAGTTGGTTAGGGAAGGAAAGCTCTCAGGGGAGAGTGTGCTCTGGGAAGGTGACCCAGATTTACCTAGGGGTCGTGCCCCGGACACATTTGATATTGTTGGAAACTTAGTTGCCAAAATGTAATGAGAAGGACCCTGAGACATTCTTTTCGTTGTTTGAGCGTGTTGCTGACGTTAAGAGTTAGCCTGATTCTGACCGCACTTTAATGTTGCAGTGTGTGTTGAATGGTAAAGAGCAGGAAGCATATTCAGCTCTTAGTGTTAAAATGGCTGTTATAGATTTACGAATTGGTTCCTGAGGCTTCCCGCCAACGATTTAGAACTTTAAAAAGGGATGATAGACAGACTCATGTTGAGTTTGTGTGAGTTATCTTCAGTTTAATCGCTGGTGTTCCGTCCCTGCAGTTATGACTTTCCAAGGGCTGTGTGATTTGATTAATTTAAGGACACAATCCATGATCGTATAGCCACGTACATTAACGAATGAAAAGTAAAGACTGTCGATGAAGCTGCGGTTTTGGTGGATGAGTGTTTTGACTCAAGTGTCTTTGCAGAGCCCAGTATTCGGAGTGACTGGGGGCGTTCAGCGAGATGTGGGCTTCGGTCACCGAGATACTCTGGTGCAAGGGCAGAGTTTCATTCAACTGGGGTTGAACCTGACTCCTGTGGTAAAGCTGACTTTGGTCAAGTGTCACTGTCAGGGCTCAGGTCATTGGAAAAACGTATGTCCGGTTCTCAGGGCTCAGGGTAAATTCAGCACTTGCGCTTATGTTAAATCTAAGCCGAAGGCGTTAGCAGTGCCTGTCCCACATCAGTTCACTCCTGACACACTGTCTCATGCCCAGGGGCATGTCAAAGTCCATATTGACCCAGACTATTTACCTTTCATTACGGAGGGTTTTGTGCCTATGTTAGGAAGTAACGACCTAGTGCCAGTGAAGATCCTGAGAGACACAGGTGCCTCTGAGTCATTTGTGTTGGAGTCTGTTACCCTTCTCTGCTGAGACTTATTTGGGGAATAGTGTTTTAATTAGGGGAATAGGTTTGAACACTGTCAGTTCCATTGCATAAACTGATGTTGGATTGTGGACTGGTGAAAGGTGAGGTTGTTGTGGGGGTGCATCCTTCGTTGCCTATTGAGGGTATCGACATTATCCTTGGGAGTAACTTGGCTAGTGAGCGTGTATGACCTGTTGTGTTTCCATCTCTAGTGATTTCCGCTAAGCTGTCATTTGTAGGGATTCCTGATGAGTGCGCAGAGTTTCTCAGAAGTGTTCTCTGCTTGTGACGTGTTCTATGAGCCGTGGCAACCTGGTCACTGTGCCGGCTAACAAGAATGGCACAAAGAAATCTGTCACTACTTTCCTTGTTATCCCATCATCTGTACCCCACTCCGATGTAATCAAGGAGCAACGGGTTGACCCCACATTAGAAGAGTTGCGTGACCAAATTGTGCCTGTGGAACAGTTGGGAGGTGTCGCCCATGGGTATTTTCTCCAAGATGTCCTGATGAGAAAGTGGGTGTCATGGTGGTAGTTTTGTGGGAGGCTATTAGTCAGGTTGTTGTACCAGTTAAGCTTCGTGAGTTGGTGTTGACAACTTCCCACAACGACGTTGCTGGACATATGGGTGTGAGGAAAACCTACAATCGCATATTAAGACATTTCTTTGGCCTAGGTTAAAGAGGGAATGTTTCTGAGTTCATCAAAACTTGTTACACCTGTCAATTAAGGGGTGGCAGGGTAGCCTAGTGGTTAGAGCGTTGGACTAGTAACCGGAAGGTTACCAGTTCAAACACCCGAGCTGACAAGGTACAAATCTGTCGTTCTGCCCCTGAACAGGCAATTAACCTCGGCCATCATTGAAAATAAGAATTTGTTCTTAACTGACTTGCCTAGTTAAATAAAGACAAAAAATATATAAAAAATAACTGGTAAACCTAATCAAGCTATTAAGCAGGTACCACTGTTTTCGATTCCTTTACTCAGCCAACCTTTTGAATATCTGATTATTGACTGTTGGTCCTCTGCCTCGTTCTAAAAAGGGTAGTAGTTACTTGTTCACTGTGATGTCAGACCACTAGGTTTCCTGCTGCCCATCCCCTCCGGTCTATCACGACTAAGTCCATGCTAAAAGCTTTGACTCAGTTCCTCACTGTTTGGAATCACTGTCTCCCGAGCCCCTCAGTCCCTGTTATTTTATGTGTGATTTCCAGCAATGCCTGTACGCCGCTGGTGAGATGGCTAAAGAGAAGCTATCATCTTCACAGGAGAGGATGAAGGGCATATTTGTTCAGCGAACTGAGCCTCGCCACTTTAGTCCAGGTGACCAGGTTCTTGCTCTGCTGCCAATTGTTGGTTCTCCTTTTCAAGCTAAGTTTCAAGGTTCATATACCGTTGTGAGCCAGTGCACTGAGCAAAACTATCTAGTTGCCACTCCAGAACGGAGAAAAGCACACCAACTGTGCCATGTAAATCTGTTAACCCTATTATGCATGTTCCTCTGAGGCTGAACAGGGGGTGTCTACAGAGGACGATAGAACCTGTTATATTGTCTGAAACCGTTATTTCGCTGGGTTCTTGTCATGCTAGGTCTGTGCATGGGGAGGAAGAAGTTCCTGGTCCCGATGATTGCATACTGCAGGGTAGATTTTTTTTTATATCAGACACTGGATGTTTTAGACAGCCTTCTCGCTCATCTACCTGTTGATGGGTGGGAAGAGATGGTCGGTCTGATTCTGAGATTTCCAGGATTGTTTTCTTATACACCTACACGTACAAACTTAATAGAACACGATATTGACGTTGGATGCTGACCCCATTCGTCAGAGGTTCTATAGAGTTTCTTCAGAGAAACGGCGTTGTCTGGATGCTGAGGTCAGGTACATGCTGGAGAGATATAGCAGAGCCTTTCTCCAGTTGGGCTTCTCCCTGTATCTTGGTCAGTAAACTGGATGGGACAAACAGATTTTGTATGGACTACCGTAAGGTAAACAGTGTCACTAAGCCAGATTCATTTCCTCTTCCTCGGATGGAGGACTGCGTTGATCCGGTTGGCGCAGCTAAGTTTGAGCATATTTGACCTGTTAAAGGGCTATTGGCAGGTGCCACTGACAGGTAGGGCATGTGAAATCTCTACCTTTATTACACCCTCTTGTCTGTACTCGCATTCAGTTATGAGTGTCAGCCTGCGTAAAATACCTGCCACTTTTCAGCGACTTATGAACAGGGTTGTCTCCGGTCTGGCCAGGTGCGCTGTTTATCTTGACAATGTAGTGATATATACAGATACTTGGGAGGAACATCTGTCCCATATTCAAGATTTTTGGGCCGACAGAGTCCCACAAAGTAATGAATAGCTTTAGCGTTCATCTCACCATCACTGTTTGAGAAAGTGACCAAAAAAGGTTCCTTTTTTTAATGGAAGAATCTGTATGGAAAGCCAAGATTAGATGTCATCCTCATAATAACCGCATGTGGTTTTACAGCAACACCCTTCAATTGAAATGGAGGGAAATAAATGAGTGGCCACATCTCTCACAAAAAAATGTTAAGGGAGCAGGAGAACATAAATTGGCTACAATAACTTTTCTCGTACCAAATTGAGGACATGTCTGATTTTCAAGGTAGGCTGATTCCAGTACTTGAATTTCTGAGCTCCCAGTTCAAGTAAGCTACTTCAAGTATCAAATTGACAGTATCAATTTAGGTGTTAACTATCAAGGTAAGGTGACTCTCTATCAGTTAGAAGCATTCGATTTTGCAATGCATACATTATTTTGAATTTGTGTGCCCATGAATACTGTTTTCACCAGTAACATAAGGAGACCCTAAATGTACCTGTACTTACACTGCATGTTCCGACAGCTCGATCCAGGATTCTTACAGGGTTCAAGTTCAATGTCTAATTTAACTGACTAATGCTTAACATATATAAGAACAACTTACATTGCCATAAATGAAAGAATAGAAAAGTTATGTTTTATGTCACATGATTTTGGGCAAATCTGTCAAGACACCAACAATGATAAAGGGTAAAACATCAACTTGTTAATTTGATTGAATATAGCTATGACCCCCCTTATATCAATGTAATAACAGGAAAAAGGCATTATCAATGACTTATCAACAGCTGTAACAAGCTGTTAATTGTAAGAAATCCTCACTGGTACCCTAATTTATAGAAAGACCAATATACACTATTCACAGTGCAGAGTCCTGTATGTAAGTGTGCCTTTTGGTCCTTACCTCCATTTCCTTGTGGTAGTGACATGTGAGGGTGTAGGGCAGCGTCTGCAGCGTGGCATAGGCAAAGCCTGTCAGAGCTGACATCAGGCTGACCAGGACCACGCTCTTGGACATACATATGACCAGGGCAGAGATGGTGAAGCTCACCATGCTGCTCAGGTAGACCCGGCGCGAGCCAAAATGGCAAACCAGTCGGCTCATGAGCAGGGAGAAGACGGTTGAAGTAGCACACTGAAAGAACAGGCCCAGGCTGCCCATACGGATGCCTGCAAGACAGGATTGAAATTGTGGCAACAAATTAAGATAAAATATTATGTTATATTAATTCTATGCCCTAACACTCTAAGTGGACAGTTTTATCTCAATCTCTTTATTCAAAGACTCAATCATGGACACTTACTGACAGTTGTGGCTGCTTTGTGTGATGTATTGTTGTCTCTACCTTCTTGCCCTTGCTCTGTGCTGTTGTCTGTGCCCAATAATGTTTGTACCATGTTTTGTGCTGCTACCATGTTGTGTTGCTACCATGTTGTTGTCATGTTATGTTGCTACCATGCTGTGTTGTCATGTGTTGCTGCATTGCTATGTTGTTATCTTAGATATCTCTTTATGTAGTGTTGTGTTGCCTCTCTTGTTGTGATGTGTGTTTTGTCCTATATTTATATTTTATTTATTTTATTTTTAATCCCAGGCAGGCCGTCATTGTAAATAAGAAGTTGTTCTTAACTGACTTGCCTAGTTAGATAAAGGTTAAATAAAAAAATATATACATATATATAAAAAATGGTTATTGCTTACAGTAATTCTTCATTATTCTAATTTTAGTTAGTAAGCTAGCCATTAGATTGCTAATCGCCTCAGGTGTACATATCAGGTAAGACCCAGATGCAGACCACATCGAATAAACAATAGTTTAATATTCCAACAGGGGCAGGCAATAGACAGGTCAGGGCAGGCAGGGGTCTGTAAACCAGAGGTGGGGCAACGGTACCGGGCGGCAGGCAGGCTCAGGGTCAGGGGCAGGCAGAGTGGTCAGGCAGGTGGGCTCAGAGTCAGGACAGGCAATGGTCAAAACCAGGAGAAAAGAGAGACTGGAAAAAGCAGGAGCTGAGACACAAAACACTGTTTGACTTGAACAAACAAGACTAACTGGCAACAGACAAACAGAGAACACAGGTATACATACACAGGGGATGATGGGTGACACCTGGAGGGGGGTGGAGACAATCACAAAGACAGGTGAAACAGATCAGGGTGTGACAATACACAAACAGCAACAACCCAAGGTCAAACACAATACTAATACACCACAACCTGCAGTGGTTGCAAATGTAAAATACAACCAGTAGCCTCATCCGGACACTAAGTATTCAAAACTACAACTGTAGGATCCGGGTTATGATCTGTGTGTTTTTTCCATTTCACGTCATACTTTCAACCCATCTAAATATACAACACACTTTACCACAGATTAACCTATAGCTGCATTAATGGTTCTTTATGTGTTTTGTAATTCTGTTTGCATACGCCAACAGAGGATATCTGCTCAGTGAGGAATTTAAAGATCAGCAAACAGTTTGACTGGACTGTATCGGAAACCATCACAGACGAAATTGACATGTTTGCTGAGGTGGTAGCTCTTGCTCAAGTTCCACCAGATCTGGGTTAAAAAACTATTTGATATCTTTTCAAATACTTAATATGTGCTTGATTGAACTTGCCTGGCTTAATGGACTAATAGAATAGTCCCAAAACTGAAAACCCTGCCTGTCTGGCACTCCAGGTAGGATATTGCAAATGCTCCAAAGAATTCAGCTATCTTCATCTTCTGCACATCTATCACTCCAGTGCTAATGTTGAATTGTAATTATTTCGCCACTATGGCCTATTTATTGTCTTACCTCCCTTATCTTACCTCATTTGCACACACTGTATATATACTTTTTTTCTATTGTGTTATTGACTGTATGTTTGTTTATTCCATGTGTTACTCTGTGTCATTGTTTGTGTCGCCCTGCTTTGCTTTATCTTGGCCAGGTCGCTGTTGTAAATGAGAACTTGTTCTCAACTAGCCTATCTGGTTAAATAAAGGTGAAATAGGGTTTGTTTATTTTTATTTATTTATTTAAGTATTTGAACCCAGGTCTGGGTCCCACCAGGGCCTGCTCAGGGTCTCACCCATTGAAGAGAAATTCAGTGTGCAGACTCCTGAGTTCAAATATGTCTGAAAACCAGTTTGTTCTACCCTCTACAGTCTACATGGCATTACAAGGAGGATCTATATTCCAAATAAATAAATGAAGGGGCCTACAACTACCATGGAAAGACGACTACCCGGACCGACTTTATTTGTAGTATTTAAAGCGGACTGATATTACAGTAGGCTGTAAGTGCATAGGTCACAAGTTCAGCAACATGGCAGCTAATATCACATGGGAAAAGGATGTGGATGGACTAGCTGTTTTAAAGCAAAGGACTAAGCCCACATTACAAACACTGCATGAGATTAGCTTTAACCAGCATTGGAAGTTCAGGGTATACAATCAGACCTTCACGGAGGAAAAGACACATTGCGGTAAAAAAAAAAGGTTAACACAAGATAATCTCAATTATGGGGTGTAATCTCAATCGCACTCCACACTGCCCTTTCCCACCTGGACAAAAGGAACACCTATGTGAGAATGCTGTTCATTGACTACAGCTCAGAGTTCAACACCATAGTGGCCACGAAGCTCATCACTAAGCTAAGGACCCTGGGACTAAATACTTCCCTCTACAACTGGATCCTGGACTTGCTGACGGCCACCCCAAGGTGGTAAGGGTAGGCAACAACACGTCTGCCATGCTGATCTCTCTCAGGGGAGTGTACTTAGTCCCCTCCTGTACTCCCTGTTCACCCTCGACTGCGTGGCCAAACACCGGTACCCCCTGTATATAGCCTCGTTATTGTTATTGTGTTACTTTTTATAATTTTTTACTTTAAATATTTTCTTAACTCTTCTTCTTGGTTAAGGGCTTGTAAGTAAGCATTTCACGGTAAGGTTTACACTTGTTGTATTCGGTGCATGTGACAAATAAAGTTTGATTTGATTTGATTTAATAATACATGCTTTGTTATCACTTCAATAAATATGATGTCAGGCTTCAGACTTTTGTGCTTGGCCTGTCCTGTACTTGAATTAACATGCTCTTTGTGCACTGATTATGACATTAATGCACTGTGAGTGTGACATTCCTCATGGTCCTGCAGGCATGGGAGAGAGAGAGGGAGCTAGAAGCAGGAAGCATTGCAGAGCTCCACTACACACAGAGAAGAGACCTGGAGGGCGCTCACTCTCGGTTTCTCTCTCACTTTGTCTCTTTTGCTCTGGGTCTGTCTCTCTTTGTCTCTCACCTCTCTCTGCTGGGAGTCTGGGATACTATGCCTGTCTCACACAGGTCACCCCGAACCAGGGCTGCTGTGTGATCCTCCAGTCAGATTTAATGCAGTTTGAAGGTCAAAGACACTGACAGTGCTCTTCTCCTTTTACAGTGACCTTCCCCTTCTCATCCAATAAAGCTATGCAATCTTCTACACGCTTAGAGAAAATGGTGCTATCAAGAACCTAAAAGAGTTTTTCGGCTATTAGGCAACTAGATTTAGCCGCGGGACGATTTTTGTTGGCGTGAATGGTCGGGGGGACGGAAAATAAATATTATAATTTGTACACAGACCACATCTAAAAAAAGGTTGTATTTGAAAATAACAATAATTTAACATGTTGATTACATTGAGACACGATCACATCTCTTTTTTTAATTTGTGGGTTTACTTAGGAACAGAATTCATTCGATTTTAGTAATCTTTCTAGTCATAAAAAATTGGCCCACCGGCTGCCTGTTGCAGATCCCTGCCATAGGAGAACCCTTTGAAGAACCATTTTTGGTTCCAGGTAGAACCCTTTTGGGTTCAATGTAGAACCCTTTCCACAGAGGGTTCTACATGGAACTCAAAAGGGTTCTACCTGGAACCAAAAAGGGTTCTATCTGCAACCAATCTTTTTTCGAAGAGTGTAGGGGATTAGGAACCACACTATTAAAGGGTAAAAGCCAATTTATGCTTGAACTGAAAATGTGGTATGGAGGCCTCCTCTGGAGGAATGCAGAGGCCAAATTGAGCTCCATATTGCATCGCCGCGCACCTCCCACATTTTTTAACAATGCGGAGGTCTCCATATAGCTACTTATAGCTCTGCATTGACATGATTGGTTGATGGTAGGTGATTCAGAGGTTCTGTATAAACACAAACTCACTTCCTTGACAACAGCTCTGCGCTGCTCTGCGCTGCTCTGCGAAGCGCAAGAAGTATGAATGCCCTGACTTCTGCAGAGGCCGTGCCACCGTAAATAAGGGTGGTGCACAATTGACCCAGCGTCGCCCGGGTTTGGCCGGGGTAGGCCGTCATTGTAGGTAAGAATGCATTGAGCGACTCCTCTCACAGGTATGCTTTCACTTTTCAGAATTAGAAGTGTGTGGCAACGGAATGAATATTGTAAATAAAGGATTTGAAGAAAAATATATATCTGCCTCGTGGGACTAGAACTCACAACTATGAGCAAACTGTCTTAGTGGAATGTGCCACCAATCAGTCATAGCGATTGAAAAAAAATACGAGCTGAAATGACCACCACTGTCAACTATTTCTTGTTACGATGGATGTAGCTACGACTATAAACGTGTCATCTTCATAGCATATACATGTTTTTTTCTTCTTTGTAACAGCACATACAGTATCTGGATTGAAATGTACTTAAGTACAGTGGTGGAAAAAGTAGTACATTTTTATACTTGAGGAAAAGGAAAAAGGAAAAGGAAATGCTATACATCAAATCCCTTATATTAAGCAAACCGGACAGCACAATGTTATTTTTTACATTTTTATGGACAGCCAGGGTCACACTCCAAGACTCCAATTTACAAACACTGAGTCCGCCAGATAAGAGGCAGTAGGGATGACAACGTGTTATATTGCTAGGTGCGTGAATTGGACCATATTGTTGTCCTGCCTGAGCATTCGAAATGCAACAAGTACTTTTTGGTGTTAGGGAAAATGTATGGGAGTAAAAAGTACATATTTTATTTAGGAATGTAGTGGATTAAAATTGTGAAACAAAAAAAAGTTGTGAAACATATAAATAGTAAAGTACAGGTACCCCAAAAAAAGACTTAAGTAGTACTCCAAACAATTTTTACTTAGTTACTTTACACCACTGCTCTATTGGCCACTTGAGAACTTTGGGTTCTCTGATTGTGAATCCATCAAATATCAAGGATCTATAGTCCCAATGAAGCAGAGCTTGCCGAGCCCAAGTGTTTATGTGATAATATCAAATAGTGTCTACATGAGAGATTGAGAGGCACTCTGAAGCTTGCCCTGCCAAAGTTAGTGAAAGAGTCACACAGTATATCTACAAAAAAAGAGTCAACTCACCATCCTCGTAACGTTGCCTGGAAGCAGTCCCCGGGGCGGCGCTGGGCATGCCTTCGTACAGCCCCTCCCCCATAAAGTCTGTGTAAAAGAGCATGAAGGACATGACGGCCATCCAGCTGCAGAGCTGGGCCATGCACAGCTGCCTCATCACCCGGGGCACGTGGCAGTAGCTGCGGTAGATGGCCGGAGTCATGGACCAGCACGTCCTCAGCAGACACAGTAGCGGAACCGACTTGGGCAGGTAGCAGCAGGAGCGCGGCACACCACAGCGACCTGCCTCCAAGAGAGGACCAGGCTCCAGGGCCGCGGTGCACGGCGGCTCCTCCGACACCCTCATGGTGATCAGCACGCTGGTCACGAAGATGAGGATGAGCATGAAGAAGAGGCACTCTGCCTGGCCACCCAGGTAGACTGACAGCAGGCCCCGGCTCCAGTCCAGCGCAGGCAGCAGGTAGCCCACACAGCCTCCCAGGCTGACCATAAAGGAGAACATGGCAAAGGCCTGGTTGCAGTCCTCCTCATTGCGGTACAGGTCAGACAGGAGCGCCTCCAGCGGCGTGAAGCACACCTGGCCACAGAAGTCGAGCAGGCCCACACCGAGGATGAGGAAGGCCACCTGCAGGGCGCATCCGCCCCAGGAGAAGTAGGCAGCCAGCAGGTCGGCATGGGGGATGATGAGGAGGGCTAAGAGGACTCCCAGGGACAGCAGCCAGATGAAGGGCCGGCGGCGGCCGTAGCTGCTGTTGCAATGGTCACTGGCTGAGCCAATCAGAGGGATGAAGATGAGACCTAACACTGGGCCGATACCTGGGAACAGAAAGAAGGGAAGTAGTGAGGTTGATTCATTGGTTGTCAGTATCAAAGTCAAAGCCAACATAATAGTTATTGGATTTGAGTTTTACCACAATATTTACCTGTGAACTGGGAAATGTGCAATCCAACAAATGTCCTGGCTGCATCTGATGTTTTCTGGTATCTTCCAGCTTACTATTTCACTACCTTCCCCGTGCTGACAGGGCTTGGAGGCAGGCTCTGTGGCCCCACTGGCCACTTTACTGCTACATCCATCTCTTTGAGTGCTTGTGAAGGATGCCTACAGATGGTTCTGTGCCCCGAGCTAACTCACCGTCAACCTCCCTCTCCTCCCCACTGCTCCACACTGCTCCCCACTGCTAGCTTGGGCTAATTGGAACACCTCATGACAAAGGCTGCTTGTGGAGCAACATGACTCACATTCGACTCACATTCCCCACAATGGCCAGATGTATGCCTCTGGTTTCACAGTGGGAACACGCACGGAATGCTTCTTTTGAGAACATGGTTTCAAATTCCATCAAAATAAAAAATAAAACATATTAACTAGATCCACATGAGGGACGCCACAAGTGTCATTCTGATTAAATATGTGTGGAGACCGGAGAGTATAATGAATATTCCATTATTCCATTCCCAGACAATGACCTTTTATGTTTGGGATTTTTCTACCTGGATGGATATCTGACAACAACACTTTGTTGGAAACTGTTACACAATGAAATGAAAGAAACCAGATATTATTTTATTGGCATTAAGTTGTGTAATGGTTCCCAGGAAAACATTTCCTGAGGTAAAATAAAAATTGGTTGGTTGGGGGTTTAGTTCATGTTGACAGGCTCTCAGTGGAGCAGCCCCACAGACAGACTGACGGACGGACAGACAGGCGGACGGAAGGCCAGGGACAGAGACATACAGAATGGGTCACTGCAATCAGACCCTCACTCACATTTCTGCCTGGCTGCCGCAGCTGTGGAAGCCCATCATAACAATCCAGTGTGTAGAGCCTGATGGTACAGTCTGAACTCACACACACACAGTCCTACTCTGCTAAATATGAGCTCTCTTTCCCTCACCACACACCACAAGCATTTCTCTACACCCGCAATAATATCTGCTAAATAAGTGTATGTGACCAATCAATATGATTTGACATACAATCCCAGTATGTATGCACAGCACAATGTACTTTCTCATATAGAATACACACACAGCAATGTGCTTTTAAACTTGATACAGTACACACGCACCACACGCACACACACACACCCACCCACCCACCAACCACCACCTCCACGTGATCACAAACTTATAAGCTGTATAAACACACCACCATGTGATCTCTAATTTATAAGCAGTATACACACACCACCATGTGATCTCTAACTTATAAGCAGTATACACACACCACCATGTGATCTCTAACTTATAAGCAGTATAAACACACCACCATGTGATCTCTAATTTATAAGCAGTATACACACACCACCATGTGATCTCTAACTTATAAGCCGTATACACACACCACCATGTGATCTCTAACTTATAAGCAGTATAAACACACCACCATGTGATCTCTAACTTATAAGCAGTATAAACACACCACCATGTGATCTCTAACTTATAAGCAGTATAAACACACCACCATATGCTTTGCACTCATATACAGGACACACACTATAATGTGATTTTCTAACATAAGACATGTCCCTGAGCCACTCTACAGAAAGCAGAGTAGAAGAGTAGATTATAGAATTAAAGAGAGGCAACTGGGAAGTATAAATCCAGAGAAGTAGCCATTAGATAAAGTAGATGGACTGCATCTGAGAATCTGACATTACTGCTAGGAAAACCAGACATAAGCCTCCAGGACACAAGTTCCATCTCCATTCACTTAACACTTGACCGTTCCGTTAGAAGAAGCTAAAGCAGAAAGTGAATGAGGTTTTGTGCCATTCCCCGATCAGGTTTACGGGTTGTGTGGGAACGATACAAATACATTTTTTTCTCCTGTTTGCGTGCAGCTGTTTAGAGAGAGGGAGAGTGGAGTGTACGTTAAGACACCTCATATTATCCGTCCACTGGAGCTGTAATTGCCATATGCACATTTTGGAGGGACAATCTCAATCTGTTTGGTCACAAGATAATCTGAGAGAGAGAAGAAATGCTTTTACAGCAAACCATCTAGAAGCCATTTGCGGGCAACCTGATGATGTAACTATTTACATCGCCTACACAAAAAATCCACTGCAGAACGGTGGCTATATATATACACAGAGCCAGTGGTGCAGGACGGTGGCTATATATACACAGAGCCAGTGGTGCAGGACGGTGGCTATATATACACACAGAGCCAGTGGTGCAGGACGGTGGCTATATATACACAGAGCCAGTGGTGCAGGACGGTGGCTATATATACACACAGAGCCAGTGGTGCAGGACGGTGGCTATATATACACAGAGCCAGTGGTGCAGGACGGTGGCTATATATACACACAGAGCCAGTGGTGCAGGACGGTGGCTATATACACACAGAGCCAGTGGTGCAGGACGGTGGCTATATATACACAGAGCCAGTGGTGCAGGACGGTGGCTATATATACACACAGAGCCAGTGGTGCAGGACGGTGGCTATATATACACAGAGCCAGTGGTGCAGGACGGTGGCTATATATACACACAGAGCCAGTGGTGCAGGACGGTGGCTATATATACACAGAGCCAGTGGTGCAGGACGGTGGCTATATATACACACAGCCAGTGGTGCAGGACGGTGGCTATATATACACACAGCCAGTGGTGCAGGACGGTGGCTATATATACACAGAGCCAGTGGTGCAGAACGGTGGCTATATATACACACAGAGCCAGTGGTGCAGGACGGTGGCTATATATACACACAGAGCCAGTGGTGCAGCACGGTGGCTATATATACACAGAGCCAGTGGTGCAGCACGGTGGCTATATATACACAGAGCCAGTGGTGCAGCACGGTGGCTATATATACACAGAGCCAGTGGTGCAGCACGGTGGCTATATATTCACAGAGCCAGTGGTGCAGCACGGTGGCTATATATACACAGAGCCAGTGGTGCAGCACGGTGGCTATATATACACAGAGCCAGTGGTGCAGCACGGTGGCTATATATTCACAGAGCCAGTGGTGCAGCACGGTGGCTATATATACACACAAAGAGCCAGTGGTGCAGCACGGTGGCTATATATACACACAAAGAGCCAGTGGTGCAGCACGGTGGCTATATTTACACACAAAGAGCCAGTGGTGCAGCACGGTGGCTATATATACACACAAAGAGCCAGTGGTGCAGCACTGTGGCTATATATATACAGTTGAAGTCGGAGGTTTACAGATACTTAGGTTGGAGTCATTAACACTCTTTTTTCAATCACTCCACAAATTTCTTGTTTACGAACAATAGTTTTGGCAAGTCGGATAGGACATCTACTTTGTGCATGACACAAGTAATTTTTCCAACAATTGTTTACAGACAGATTATTTCAATTATAATTCACTGTATCAAAATTCCAGTGGGTCAGAAGTTTAAATACACTAAGCTGACTGTGCCTTTAAACAGCTTGGAAAATTCAAGAAAATTATGTTATAGCTTTAGAAGCTTCTGACAGGCTAATTGACATAATGTATTAGTAACACACTACGCCATCATGGATTAAAATCCTGCAGCGCACGCAAGGTCCCCCTGCTCAAGCCAGCGCATGTCCAGGCCCGTCTGAAGTTTGCCAATGACCATCTGGATGATCCAGAGGAGGAATGGGAGAAGGTCATGTGGTCTGATGAGACAAAAATAGAGCTTTTTGGTCTAAACTCCACTCGCCATGTTTGGAGGAAGAAGAAGGATGAGTACAACCCCAAGAACACCATCCCAAACGTGAAGCATGGAGGTGGAAACATCATTCTTTGGGGATGCTTTTCTGCAAAGGGGACAGGATGTATCGCGAGATCTTGGCCAACAAACTCCTTCCCTTAGTAAGAGCATTGAAGATGGGTCGTGGATGGGTCTTCCAGCATGACAACGACCCGAAACACACAGTCAGGGCAACTAAGGAGTGGCTCCGTAAGAAGCATCTCAAGGTCCTGGAGTGGCCTAGGCAGTCTCCAGACCTGAACCCAATAGAAAATCTTTGTAGGGAGCTGAAAGTCCGTATTGCCCAGCAACAGCCCTGAAACCTGAAGGATCTGGAGAAGGTCTGTATGGAGGAGTGGGCCAAAATCCCTGCTGCAGTGTGTGCAAAACTGGTGAAGAACTACAGGAAACTTATGATCTTTGTAATTGCAAACAAAGGTTTCTGTACCAAGTATTAAGTTCTTCTCTTCTGATGTATCAAATACTTATGTCATGCAATGAAATGCTAATTAATTACTTAAAAATCATACAATGTGATTTTCTGGATTTTTGTTTTAGATTCCGTCTCTTACAGTTGAAGTATACCTATGATACAAATTACAGACCTCTACATTCTTTGTAAGTAGGAAAACCTGCTAAATCAGCAGTGTATCAAATACTTGTTCTCCCCACTGTAGATACTGTTCTACCTGTTTCCCCCAGCATCTTCACAAGGTTATTTGCTGTTGTTCTGGGATTGATTTGCACTTTTCGTACCAAAGTATGCTAATCTCTAGGAGACAGAACGTGTCTCCTTCCTGAGTGGTATGACAGCTGCGTGGTCCCATGGTGTTTATACTTGCGTACTATTGTTTGTACAGATGAACGTGGTACCTTCAGGCATTTGGAAATTGCTTCCAAGGATGAACCAGACTTGTGGAGGTCAACACATTTGTTTTTGAGGTCCTGGCTGAGATTGAAGGTAGGCCTTGAAATACATCCACAGGTACATCTCCAATTGACTCAAATGATGTAAATTAGCCTAACAGAAGCTTCTAAACAATGACATCATTTTCTGGAACTTTCCAAGCTGTTTAAAGGCACAGTCAACTTAGTGTATGTAAACTTCTGACCCACTGGAATTGTGATACAGTGAATTAAAGGTGAAATAATCTGTCTGTAAACAATTGTTGGAAAAATTACTTGTGTCATGCACAAAGTAGATATCCTATCCGACTTGCCAAAACTATAGTTTGTTCACAAGAAATTTGTGGAGTGGTTGAAAAACGAGTGTTAATGACTCCAACCTAAGTATATGCAAACTTCCGACTTCAATTGTACATAGAGCCAGTGCTGTGGTGTCTATTTTAAACCTAAACACCTAATTCAGCATTAATGTTAGGTCAAATGTAAGAGCATGCCACAGTTTGCAGGCAATGAGGTCTAACAACAACAACAACCCCTCTTTGTATCTATTGGTAAGAGTAGGCTGCTGTTGTTAGTGTAGAACAAATCCGCAGCCACAGTCCAGAACCGCATTCGAAACTCAACTATGGGGATCAAAAATGAGCCTGTTCCATCAGGAGGACAAGACAGTGAGTATGTTTTTGGAAATGTGGTCCTGTGCCAGCAGGCCAGCAGCCAGCAAGCTGTTGTAGATACATTTTCTAACGGGCTGTTGGGGCACTGCCCTGTCCACTGCCATTAGGACAGGACCCCTCCAGAGCACCCTTGCCTCTGTACCTCCACACTAAGCCCTCTGACACCCCTCACCAGTAAAAGCCCTAGCTGCACAGCAATGAAAACATTATAGAACACAATGCAGCAACGCTCCGAGAAATTAGCCAAACTAGCAGAGACATTACAAACACATCCATAACAAAAACAGAGACTGCATGAGAAGTGAAAGGGCAAATGGAAACGTGTTCATAGTCACATCTGAAATGACCTGCTTCATTTCAGTTTTGCCTTCTGAAGTGCAACTCATGAAAGAGTAAAAGTAGGCCTGTGAAACGGAGGGCTGCTGCCTCCAGCAGTTCCAGCTCTCTGTCTCCCACTGCCTTTCAATTAGCACCTGGTTACGACCTGATCAAAGCAACAGGTGATTTGGCCTCTGATTAAGGTAACGGCCTCATTGACCCCTACAAGGCCAGTGGGAAACGGACTAATAGCGAGAGACCTGTGACCCTGCCCAACCCTATCTCCCAGACACAGTCATACACAGTCACAGGCCCGCTAACAGACAAGCACACACACACACTTTAATAAGAGGTTTGTCTCCTATCCTTTACCCTTCCTACAGAGGACATAATCAATTTGAATATCAAGTCTGAGCCACCAACAACTGATAAATCATTCACATATGCTATACAGTTGTTCATCAACCTGCAGAATACATTTCCATTTGTTTGGCTTTCATATGAGTTACACATTTCCTGGGACTACATTAATGAGTCTCAAATTAGATTGGCACTGCAATCTGCAGACAGTTTAACTGCAATAAAAAGGGACATAATAATTATGCGATGTATAATCATATTTTCTACCATAAACATGAAAAAGGCACGGCAGAAACACTGGGAAAAGAGAGTAGTGTCTAATGTATTAAATAATGGGAAACAGTTGACACCCAACAATCCATCAAGTGGTCAGCTAGAGAACAACAGAAGAGACGGATGAATACTATTCTCCAGTTTCTCTCCCCAAGGGAGTGTGTATGTGTGTGTGTGTGCGTATGGGCATGGGCGCCTGTTTCTGTGTGTGTGTGTGTGTGTGTGCATGCATGCATGTGTGTGTGTTGGGTGATATATAGCTAATGGGGCGGGGGGGGCTCTCATCTTCCCTTTAGATGAAGACTCTTTCATGTCTATTGAATGTCCTGTCAGAGAGAGTGGACAAGGGGGGAGTAACCAGAGCTGGCTTACCTAGTACCATAGTCATGTACTGTTCCTCTACCCCAGCCTCCAGCAACAGGGGGGGAACGTACGTGATCCCAGCTGCCACGCAAATCTCCAGGCCGCAGGTCAGGGAGTTCAGCAGGACGAGATGCCATTGAGACCTCCATCCAGACATATTTACAGGGTCGCCTTCCCACTGCTACTCCGCAACTGGGGGCTGCTGCCGGAAGACGGAGAGCCAGATGGGGCCCCGAGGGACGAGGCTCGGGGATGAGGGGGCCGTCGCAGACGGAGAACAGGGAGAACACGCGGACCGTCTCAGATGACCTGTAGGATCCATCCTGGCTTCAGCATTCTGGATCTGAAAGAAGAGAACCTAAGAGAGAGGTGTTGAGAAAAACAAAATAACAGATTGACTCACATTGGAACGCATGGAGGCTGATAGCTAAGACCGGCCTGAGGAGGGAGGGAAGCTGGGAGAGAAAAGGGCCGAGACAGGTCCCTCTAAGGCTAAAGCACCTGGTGGTCAGCCTTTCTCACAAGACAAGGAAGAGGATTCCAACATGTAGAGACAGTGACAGGGACTGTTAAGCTCGAAACAGCTTGTGCATACATAATGACGATATTTTGTAATGTTTTTGTTCGTTTTGAACTCCGGTAAGTTTTTTGGGGGCAGCTCAGGCACACAACATTTTTTCTCAAGGCCAGCCGAAGTTCAGGAGCCGAAGTCTACGCCCCTTGTCCATAATTGGTCAACTATAAGGATTCTTCAATAAGTCTTTGTTGTCAACGACTCGTTTTCAAGCTAATTTCTTAATTGAGAAATACTGAAAAAAGATCTTAGATGTAAAAGTGCGCGACTAAGATCTCCTCTGCATTTTTTAAAATATTAATGACAGATTCCTTAGATTAATTCGGACTATTTTGAGGACGTATATACTGGCTACGTCGTCTCAAATAGGACAAACAGTACTATTGTCACTTTTTTCTTGTTTTTCAAGTGAAGATCTTGTAAGGGAGTATGCGAGCACACTCGTTTGGTTCGCCAAGCCGACTTTAGCTAGCTGCCAGCCGAACTGAAGCACGCTGATACCTTTAGACAGCCACAACCAGTCACAAAAGGATTAATACACCAACTCAACAGTTCAGCTTCTGAACAACAGTGAGATGAGTCAGACCTACAGTTGAAGTCGAAGGTTTACATACACCTTAGCCAAAAACATTCAAACTCAGTTTTTCACAATTCATGACATGTAATCCATAATTTTAAAATTACCTGCCTTACGTTAGTTAGGATCACCACTTTATTTTAAGAATGTGAAATGTCAGAATAATAGTAGAAAGATGGATTTATTTCAGCATGTTCCCAGTGGGTCAGAAGTTTACATACAGTCAATTAGTATTTGCTAGCATTGCCTTTAAATTGTTTAACTTGGGACAAACGTTTCGGGTAGCCTTCCACAAGCTTCCCACAATAAGTTGGGTGAATTTTGGCCCATTTTCACCTAACAGAGCTGGTGTAACTGAGTCAGGTTTGTAGGCCTCCTTGCTTGCACACGCTTTTTCAGTTCTACCCACACATTTTCTATAGGATTGAGGTCAGAGCTTAGTGATGGCCACTCCATTACCTTGACTTTGTTGTCCTTAAGCCATTTTGCCACAACTTTGGAAGTATGCTTGGGATCATTGTCCATTTGGAAGACCCATTTGCAACCAAGCTTTAACTTCCTGACTGATGTCTTGAGATGTTGCTTCAATATATCCACATCATTTTCCTACCTCATGATGCCATCTATTTTGTGAAGTGCACCTGTCCCTCCTGCAGCAAAGCACCCCCACAACATGATGCTGCCACCCCTGTGCTTCATGGTTGGGATGGTGTTCTTCGGCTTGCAAGCATCCCCCTTTTTCCTCCAAACATAACAATGGTCATCATGGCCAAACAGTTTTATTTTTGTTTCATCAGACCAGAGGACATTTCTCCAAAAAGTACGATCTTTGTCCCCATGTGCAGTTGCAAACTGTAGTCTGGCTTTTTTTATGGCGGAATTTGGAGCAGTGGCTTCTTCCATGCTGAGCGCCCTTTCAGGTTATGTCGATATAGGACTCGTTTTACTGTGGATCCAGGTACTTTTCCTACAGCATCTTCACAAGATCCTTTGCTGTTGTTCTGGGATTGATTTGCACTTTTCGCATCAAAGTATGTTCATCTCTAGGAGACAGAACGCGTCTCCTTCCCGAGCGGTATGACGGCTGCGTGGTCCCATGGTGTTTATACTTGCGTACTATTGTTCATACAGATGAATGTGGTACCTTCAGGTGTTTTGAAATTGCTCCCAAGGATGAACCAGACTTGTGGAGGTCTACAATTTTCTTTCTGAGGTCTTGGCTGATTTCTTTTGATTTTCCCATGATGTCAAGTAAAGAGGCACTGAGTTCAAAGGTAGGCCTTGAAATACATCCACAGGTACACCTCCAATTGACTCTAATGATGTAAATTAGTCTATCAGAAGCTTCTAAAGCCATAACATGATTTTCTTGAATTTTCCAACCTGTTCAAAGGCACGGTCAACTTAGTGTATGTAAACTTCTGACCCACTGGAATTGTGAAATAAGTGAAATAATCTGTCTGTAAACAATTGGTGGAAAAATTACTTGTGTCACGCACAAAGTAGATGTCCTAACCGACTTGCCAAAACTATAGTTCGTTTACAAGAAATTTGTGGAGTGGTTGAAAAACAAGTTTTAATGACTCTAACCTAAGTGTATGTAAACTTCCGACTTCAACTGCGTGTCGACGTGGAAAATGCACCCACCTGGCACTCTTTCCCTCTCTGTTTTCTTAAGGTGAAGAGAGGGAAGGAGGGAGGGAGCTCATAACAAAAGTGGTGGTTGACAAAGAAAGAGAAAGTGTGAGAGAAACAGTCCAGATGAGCTTTCTCTCTCAGCAGGTGGGAGTAGGTGGGGTCTGGGGCCAGCCCTCCACATCTCGCTGCTCTGTCATTATACTCTCCCATCCAGGCCTGATTACACCATACCAAGTCAAGAGGCTCCTAACAAGGAGAACATCACTCTCATTTTCACCCATTGTTCTCCTGGATCGCTGCTAATGAGCCCGTTTCTACCACTTCCTCCTTCGAGAGGACGAGGACCTCACACACAACGAACAGTGACATTGGCAGATCCACTCAGACCAAAGGTGATTTTAAGTCATTTTCTGCTACACTTAGAAAAGGAACACTACGATACACAGGGGTCTTTTATGCAAGTTTACATGACTCCAGACAGCAGTCATCTATTCAAATTGGAGTAAAAAGCATAGTCAGCATAATGAGACACTCTCTAGATGAGGGCCAATGGTCCCAATAGCAAAATAATATTTCCTGGTCTCCCAATAAAATATGGGCAAAGTGGCATTATCTTTACTTCCACTCCATTAGACAGAAGGAAAGCACACCCTGATCTTATAATCCTGCTTCAATGATGCAAATGCACGCTGCAACAACAGAGCCTCAACAGATCTAGGTCTACATCATTTACCAATTATGATTTCACAGTTCCTTAAACAACTGCCCCATCACACACACACACACACACACACACACACACACACGCGCGCACACTCTCATGCGCAGACACATGCCTACACAGACACACAGGTACAGACACACACACCCACAGCCACAAACATGCACACACACACAGAGAGCCCAACCCAGCTCCATCCCATGCGTAACACAATACCACAGTGTACCCCATCTATAATTTCCTCTCATAATCCTCCTGGGCCTGATACATCAATCTCCTCTGAAGAACATCTCCCCCCAACGATGACAAGTGTACCTTACTGCCTGCACAGCCCTCCTTCACTCACCCTGTGTCCTTTCCATCCTGTGTCCTACTAGATCTGGGAATTGGCAGGGACCTCACTATACGTTATGATCATGATAAATAGGTGCTGATATTATAGGTATTATGATTCTCACGATTCTATATGAGATATATTGTGATTCGATACTTTTATTTTTTTTGTGATTTGATGTTGCAAACATATTGCTCACTATGTCTGCTGCAGAGAGACAAGAGAGAGCATGAGAAAAGTATTTTTGATAAGTCATGGAAATTAAAATGATGAAAAGATGGACAACAAAGATGGACAACAAAAATACCATAGTTTTGGCAAAGGTATAGTACAGCCGTCTAGCGCTGGCTAACGCTACCTATAAAAAATATGTACAAATTGATACTTGGAGTCAAATATTGATATAATATCATCCCAAAATAATATTGTGATATGTAACTGTATCAATTTCCCCCCCTATGAATAACAAATATCCTTATTTTGTCATACAAATTATTTTCTCACGAGAGAAAAGCTTGATTTTTATGTGAAGAAAATAGAACAGGAAAAGCACAAAGTGAGATGGGTATAGTATCAAGCAACAGCAGCATACTCTAACCCTCAACTGGACTAATTTACTGAGGTGATGCGATATCACATATAAGAAGAATAAAAGAGCATGGATCAGGTGTTCTTCAAGTCGGTCACTCTGGAAAAATGTATTGGGAGAAACCCCAGCTGTTATAGGACAGGATTTCATCAGCCTAGGTACCGGACTGATTCAGAGTCAGACATAAAAGGAACTCTTGACATGTTCCCAAGAGAAAAGACTCAGCCTACTGCCAAGGTGCCATCTGAGCAAGAGATGTGTGAGAAGACTGAGAACAGTTGCAGACGCAAAAACAAGATGCTAAATTCAGATTTGATGTGAAATTCCTCCACCAGTGTGGTCCATCTCCTTAGCAAACCAAATAGATACAGTTGAAGTCGGAAGTTAACATACACTTAGGTTGGAGTCATTAAAACCACTCCACAAATTTCTTGTAAACAAACTATAGTTTGGGCAAGTCGGTTAGGAGATCTAGGGTGTGCATGACACAAGTAATTTTTCCAACAATTTTTTACAGACAGATTATTTCACTTATAATTCACTGTATCAATATTCCAGTGGGTCAGAAGTTTACATACACTAAATTGACTTTAAACAGCTTGGAAAATTCCACAAAATTATGTCATGGCTTTAGAAGCTTCAGACTAATTAACATCATTAGAGTCAATTGGAGGTGTACCTGTGGATGTATTTCAAGGCCTACCTTCAAACTCAGTGCCTCTTTGCTTGACATCATGGGAAAATCAAAAGAAATTAGCCAAGACCTCAGAAAGAAAATTGTAGACCTTCACAAGTCTGGTTCATCCTTGGGAGCAATTTCCAAAAGCCTGAACGTAACACATTCATCTGTACAAACAATAGTACGCAAGTATAAACACCATAGGACCACGCAGCCGTCATACCGCTCAGGAAGGAGGCGCATTCTGTCTCCTAGAAATGAACATACTTTGGTGCGAAAAGTGCAAATCAATCCCAGAACAACAGCAAAGGACCTTGTGAAGATGCTGGAGGAAACAGGTACAAAAGTATCTAAATCCACAGTAAAACGAGTCCTATATCGACAAAACCTGAAAGGCCGCTCAGTGTCAGTGAGCAACGTGAGAGGACTGTGAGAGACAGACGTGAGAGGACTGTGAGAGAGAGACGTGAGCGGAGTGTCAGTGAGCAACGTGAGAGGACTGTGAGAGACAGACGTGAGAGGAGTGTCAGTGAGCAACGTGAGAGGACTGTGAGAGACAGACGTGAGAGGAGTGTCAGTGAGCAACATGAGAGGACTGTGAGAGACAGACGTGAGAGAACTGTGAGAGAGAGACGTGAGCGGAGTGTCAGTGAGCAACGTGAGAGGACTGTGAGAGACAGATGTGAGAGGAGTGTCAGTGAGCAACGTGAGAGGACTGTGAGAGACAGACGTGAGAGGAGTGTCAGTGAGCAACGTGAGAGGACTGTGAGAGACAGACGTGAGCGGAGTGTCAGTGAGCAATGTGAGAGGACTGTGAGAGACAGACGTGAGAGGACTGTGAGAGAGAGACGTGAGCGGAGTGTCAGTGAGCAACGTGAGAGAACTGTGAAAGAGAGACGTGAGAGGACTGTGAGAGAGAGACGTGAGCGGAGTGTCAGTGAGCAACGTGAGAGGACTGTGAGAGACAGACGTGAGCGGAGTGTCAGTGAGCAATGTGAGAGGACTATGAGAGAGAGACGTGAGAGGAGTGTCAGTGAGCAACGTGAGAGGACTGTGAAAGAGAGACGTGAGAGGACTGTGAGAGAGAGACGTGAGCGGAGTGTCAGTGAGCATTCGTGAGAGGACTGTGAGAGACAGACGTGAGAGGAGTGTCAGTGAGCAACGTGAGAGGACTGTGAAAGACAGACGTGAGCAGAGTGTCAGTGAGCAACGTGAGGGGACTGTGAGAGACACGTGAGAGGACTGTGAGAGAGAGACGTGAGCAGAGTGTCAGTGAGCAATGTGAGAGGACTGTGAGAGACACGTGAGAGGACTGTGAGAGACAGACGTGAGAGGAGTGTCAGTGAGCAACGTGAGAGGACTGTGAGAGACAGACGTGAGAGGACTGTGAGAGAGAGACGTGAGCGGAGTGTCAGTGAGCAACGTGAGAGGACTGTGAGAGAGAGACTTGAGGGGAGTGTCAGTGAGCAACGTGAGAGGACTGTGAGAGACAGACGTGAGAGGAGTGTCAGTGAGCACCGTGAGAGTAGAAGGGGGACAAAGCAAATGCTTTAGCAGCCTGGGGCCAGCAGGGTCCTGGGTCACTCCTATGGAGGAGAGAGGGGACTTTCACACTCTTCAAATCCCATTCCCACCAGACTCAAATACCCTGAAAAGAGCCCATCGGGAGACCAGTCAGCACCTCCAGTGCCTGCCCAGTGCCCACCCCCTCCCGTACACCTGTCTTATTCCCCTCCCTAAACCATCCTCTCTCCATCCTCACACTCCTTGGCTCCAAGGTCACCTTCAGGGCTGACCTGTAGTCTTAGAATTCTAAGAGGACTTCTGACATTTCTGCACACGACTGGCTATTTTTTGATGACTCTCAATCACAGTTTGAATGCCCTCTTTTCCCAGTCCCAGTCAGACTTTCTCACTGAAACCACAAGTCTCACATGACTTGAACAGATAAAGAATCTTGTTTTGTGCAGGTCAGACAGACTCCAGGGTTAGAAAATGGAATGGCTGCAGAGGTATTGACCTAAGCATTGGTGGCCACACTGGGCTGAGGTGGGGAGGGATGTGAGGGAGTAGAGACTAGAGAGACTACTGTGCAGAGAATTTATCAGCAGGTTTAGCGAACCCTGAATTATGTGTAAAATAAAACACAAATGTGTTTGGTTCAAACCTGGCTCTCCTCGAAAATAACATCAACATGGCACGGCGCAGAGCTCTAGGGGGCAAACTCCTAGACGGAGCAGAGTGAGGGACACAAGGCGCACACAGCAACCCACACAACAGCCATTCCACACAAGTTTAATGACACCTCTGGCTCCACAATATATTCCAGTCATGCCCATCGATCGTCAGCCATAATCAGTACTTAATCAGAGCATCTCAGAGTCTTCTGGAGTGATTATACACACTGGGCCTAGGCATAAGGGCACAGAAGTGGCTGAGGGGGGAAGAGATGGGAGGTAGAGGGGGAAGAGGTGATATTGTCATGATAGCCCTGCTCTCCCTTTGTGCCATTACCAAGCCCATTCAGGCCCAGACCCCCAAATCAGCCTTAATGGCTCCGAGGAGTATTATTACAACACCAAACCGGCTTTGTGTACATTGTGCCAATCTGAGTAGTAGCACTTTGATCTATTTTTTGAAGACCTGTTCAATTGGGGCTTTTATTAATACGGGGGTTCATATAAAATGGTATAAAAAAACAGCAACTGGAGAGAGAGGAGCAGGAGAATTGACATCAGAACCACAAGGACTCTTGTGGTGTTCTGGCTCGCTCTGAATGTCTCCAGGCCTGCAGCACAGTAGTTCTCCCCCTCTGTGTTCCTGTTCAGGGATTGCTGGCAGGAGTTAAAGGAACAGAGCCGTGTCCACAACAGCAGGCCACATGTGTGGCTTTAACCTCCAGTCATCCAGACAGTGAATTCCAGATGGATTCCAGTTGAGGTTGGGCAGGCTGGGGACTGGGCTGGGGAGGAACTCAGAAGTGAAAGGCCTTCTCTTTGGGCTCGGAGCCTTGGACTTCCATCACATCAAATCAAATCAAGTTTATTTGTCACGTGGCGCGAATACAGCAGTGAAATGCTTACTTACAGGCTCTAACCAATAGTGCAAAAAAAGTGTTAGGTGAACAATAGGTAAGTAAAGAAATAAAAACAACAGTAAAAAGACAGTGAAAAACAGTAGCGAGGCTATAAATGTAGCGAGGCTATAAAAGTAGAAAGGCTACATACAGACACCGGTTAGTCAGGCTGATTGAGCTAGTATGTACATGTAGATATGGTTAAAGTTACTATGCATATATGATGGACAGAGAGTAGCGTAAAAAGGGGTTGGCGGGTGGTGGGACACAATGCAGATAGCCCGGTTAGCCAATGTGCGGGAGCACTGGTTGGTCGAGCCAATTGAGGAAGTATGTACATGAATGTATAGTTAAAGTGATGGGGGGGGGGGGGTCTTATGGCTGCTCAGGAGTCTTATGGCTTGGGGGTAAAAACTGTTGAGAAGCCTTTTTGTCATAGACTTGGCACTCCGGTACCGCATGCCATGCGTTAGTAGAGAGAACAGTCTATGACTGGGGTGGCTGGGGTCTTTGACCATTTTTAGGTCCTTCCTCTGACACCGTCTGGTGTAGAGGTCCTGGATGGTAGGCAGCTTAGCCCCAGTGATATACTGGGCCGTACGCACTACCCTCTGTAGTGCCTTGCGGTCGGAGGCCGAGCACTTGCCGTACCAGGCAATGATGCAACGAGTCAGGATGCTCTCGATGTTTCAGCTGTAGAACCTTTTGAGGATCTCAGGACCCATGCCAAATCTTTTTAGTTTCCTGAGGGTGAATAGGCTTTATCGGGCCCTCTTCGCGACTGACTGTTGGTGTGTTCGGACCATTGTAGTTTGTTGGTGATGTGGACACCAAGGAACTTGAAGCTCTCTGTCACACCCTGACCATAGTTTGCTTTGTATGTTTCTATGTTTTGGTTGGTCAGGGTGTGAGCTGAGTGGGCATTCTATGTTACATGTCTAGTTTGTCTAGTTCTATGTATGGCCTGATATGGTTCTCAATCAGAGGCAGGTGTTCGTCATTGTCTCTGATTGGGAACCATATTTAAGTAGCCTGTTTGGTGTTGGGTTTTGTGGGTAATTGTCCTTGTTCTGTCTCTGTGTTACTTTGCACCAGTATTTGGCTGTTTCGGTTTTCGTGGTATGTTTATTTGTATTTGATCGTGTTTACTTTGTCTCATTAAACATGGATCGCAATAGCCACGCCGCATTTTGGTCTGACTCTCTTTCACCTAAGGAAAACCGTTACACTCTCAACCTGCTCCACTACAGCCCGTCGATGAGAATGGGGGCGTACTCGGTCCTCCTTTTCCTGTATTCCACAATCATCTCCTTAGTCTTGGTTACGTTGAGGGATAGGTTGTTATTCTGGCACCATCCGGCCAGGTCTCTGACCTCCTCCCTATAGGCTGTCTCGTCGCTGTCGGTGATCAGGCCTACCACTGTGGTGTCGGCTGCAAACTTAATGATGGTGTTGGAGTCATGCCTGACACGCACCCCTGGGGGAGCTCCAGTGTTGAGGATCAGTGTGGCAGATGTATTGTTACCTACCCTCACCACCTGGGGCGGCCAGTCAGGAAGTCCAGGATCCAGTTGCAGAGGGAGGTGTTTAGTCCCAGGATCCTTAGCTTAGTGATGAGCTTTGAGGGTACTATGGTGTTGAATGCTGAGCTGTAGTCAATGAATAGCATTCTTACATAAGTGTTCCTTTTGTCCAGGTGGGAAAGGGCAGTGTGGAGTGCAATAGAGATTGCATCATCTGTCGATCTGTTTGGCGGTATGCAAATTGGAGTGGGTCTAGGTTTTCTTGGATAATGGTGTTGATGTGAGCCATGAGCAGCCTTTCAAAGCACCTCATGGCTACGGACGTGAGTGCTACTGGTCTGTAGTCATTTTGGCAGGTTGCCTTTGTGTTCTTGGGCACAGGGACTATGGTGGTGTGCTTGAAACATGTTGGTATTACAGACTAAATCAGGAACATTTTGAAAATGTCAGTGAAGACACCTGCCAGTTGGTCAGCACATGCCTGGTAATCCGTATGGCCCCGCAGCCTTGTGTATGTTGACCTGCTTAAAGGTCAAGTCGGCTACGGTCACTGGGCAGCTCACGGCTGTGCTTCCCTTTGTAGTCTGTAATAGGTTGCAAGCCCTATTAAGACGAGCGTCGGAGCCGGTGTAGTATGATTCAATCTTAGCCCTGTATTGACACTTCGCCTGTTTGATGGTTCGTCGCAGGGCATAGCAGGATTTCTTGTAAGCTTCCGGATTAGAGTCCTGCACCTTGAAAGCGGCAGCTCTGCCCTTTAGCTCAGTGTGAATGTTGCCTGTAATCCATGGATCCTGGTTGGGGTATGTACGTACAGTCACTGGGGACGACGTCCTCGATGCACTTATTGATAAAGCCAGTGACTGATGTGGTGTATTCCTCAATGCCATCGGAAGAATCCCGGAACATGTTCCAGTCTGTGATAGCAAAACAGTCCTGTAGTTTAGCATCTGCTTCATCTGACCACTTTTTTATAGAACGAGTCACGGGTGCTTCCTGCTTTCATTTTTTTCTTGTAAGCAGGAATCAGGAGTATAGAGCTGTGGTCGGATTTACCAAATTTAGTGAACATTACCTGGCTGTTGATCAGTTGACTGAAAGACCTCTGTCTGGTCTGAGGAGAAAAGACATCCTTGGCTTATTTCTGGAGAGTCTAATTATACATTTGGCCATGGCACTCTCTATCTACATAATTAAACCAATGTCAGCACAATTCATCTCAGAAGTAAGTTGAATTTGAAGCTGATGTTTAACTTTAATGTAACATTTTTGGCAATTAATTAGAGTTATTAATTATTTTGAAACTTTCTCCATGGTTGTGTATTAAGTCCGATCATGAAACTGAAGTTGTAACATATACAATTCACGCAATAAATAACAATAAAATTAAATATATTTGTTTATTTTTCTGAAAATACAGATTCAATAGTCCTTTACACTTTTGAGGGAACTTAAAACCCAATCAGCTCTCCTTTCGGAGTTCTGTCAGAGCTGTCAACTGTCATGAGAATTTTCAATCCCAATGATAACTGACAATCAATAGCTCTGACCAATCCCCGAGATCTGTAAGACCATGGGTTTAATAATAATTAGTCAAAGACTAGAAGATAGAAAGGATAGAACATTCTCTGAATAAACTGTACTAAAGTCCATTATACAAAGACATCCATTTTATAGCTGCGCACATACTTCCACACACAGTAGGTATCCTACGCACATACTTCCACCCAAACAGTGGGTGAGTTTTATCTCTATAGTTCTCACCACTGTATATCACTGCCCAGCTGACAGTTCCATTCCCCCGAGATTAGGGAAACCTTGAGAAGTACTCCCTATGCTCTCATAGGTTCCTCAGAGTTCCTGCCAGGTCGGTTCAAACAGTTGAATTGTTCTTCTGTATTTTCTGAGGCACACACACATTTATCTCTCTCCCAGTCCAACCTAATTGTTCTTCGGTATTTTCTGAGGCACACACACATTTATCTCTCTCCCAGTCCAACCTAATTGTTCTTCGGTATTTTCTGAGGCACACACACATTTATCTCTCTCCCAGTCCAACCTAATTGTTCTTCGGTATTTTCTGAGGCACACACACATTTCTCTCTCTCCCAGTCCAACCTAATTGTTCTTCGGTATTTTCTGAGGCACACACACATTTCTCTCTCTCCCAGTCCAACCTAATTGGACTTATGTTTAATACTTTAATTATTCCTTATACATGCTACATAAACTATACTCCCTAATGGTTACGTTTCAGGGTAGAATTATTTAATCATTACCATTAAACATATCAATTATTTTATCACGACCCTCCCGGGGAAGCAGCGCTGGTTAGCCTATCTGACAGACAGATGGACAGACACGGGATTCACACATAGACACTTATCAGGTGGACCCAGAGGAGAGGAATGCACACTCGGGATAACTGATCTGTGAGGAGAAGAGGATCAACACCTCTCCCAGTCCTTTCAAACCGTTGAAAGGGGGATTCCTTGTCAGTTGTACAACTGAATGCATTCAACTGAAATGTGTTTTCCGCATTTAACCCAACCCCTCTGATTGGAGATAGTAAGAGATCTGGGAGGGGACTCTTATCCCTCTTGGCATGCAAATAGCACAAAAATGTATTGCCACAGAGTCCAGTCCTTTAGCGTTTTGTGAATCAATGCCTGATAACATCCCTGAGGACCCCTGCCTTTCAGTGCCTCAAAGCCTATTATGTAAAGCTGCAATGACTAATATGAGTAAATTGCATCTCAATAACTTTCAAAAGAACGACAACATATGTATTTGCACAAAGTTAATTGTCAAAAAAAGTCAAAACCTGAATTTAAGCCTAAATGTTTTTTTGCTGTAGAGTTGAAGAAAATTAATCTTGCTCATATTTGTAGTATTACCTCAAACAGAGCTCTCCAACAGTTTGCCCTCAAAAAGTCCCTCCATGCCTTCTTCTTGGCAGGGCTGGCACAGTTCCTTCATTGTGAGCAAATAATCGGTGTAGTCAGCCCTCCTCAAGTGCAATAAGCATTGCGTGGACTGGCATCATGCATGGCTGACAACAATGAGCACTACGTGGACTGGCATCATGCATGGCTGACAACAATGAGCACTGCGTGGACTGGCATCATGCATAGCTGACAACAATGAGCACTGTGTGGACTGGCATCATGCATGGCTGACAACAATGAGCACTGCGTGGACTGGCATCATGCATGGCTGACAACAATGAGCATTGTGTGGACTGGCATCATGCATGGCTGACAACAATGAGCACTGTGTGGACTGGCATCATGCATGGCTGACAACAATGAGCACTGCGTGGACTGGCATCATGCATGGCTGACAACAATGAGCACTGCGTGGACTGGCACCATGCATGGCTGACAACAATGAGCACTGCGTGGACTGGCATCATGCATGGCTGACAACAATGAGCACTGCGTGGACTGGCATCATGCATGGCTGACAACAATGAGCACTGCGTGGACTGGTATCATGCATGGCTGACAACAATGAGCACTGCATGGACTGGCATCATGCATGGCTGACAACAATGAGCACTGCGTGGACTGGCATCATGCATGGCTGGCAACAATGAGCACTGCGTGGACTGGCATCATGCATGGCTGACAACAATGAGCATTGTGTGGACTGGCATCATGCATGGCTGACAACAATGAGCACTGCGTGGACTGGCATCATGCATGGCTGACAACAATGAGCACTGTGTGGACTGGCATCATGCATGGCTGACAACAATGAGCACTGCGTGGACTGGCATCATGCATGGCTGACAACAATGAGCACTGCGTGGACTGGCATCATGCATGGCTGACAACAATGAGCACTGCGTGGACTGGCATCATGCATGGCTGACAACAATGAGCACTGCGTGGACTGGCATCATGCATGGCTGACAACAATGAGCACTGCGTGGACTGGCATCATGCATGGCTGACAACAATGAGCACTGCGTGGACTGGCATCATGCATGGCTGACAACAATGAGCACTGCGAGGACTGGCATCATGCATGGCTGACAATAATGTAAAAAACCCAAAAGTCAATTAACATAGACAACTGAGTGAATATCTGTTTGATAACTGTCACACTTACAAAAGGATCATATAATAACAGTATTTGCATCTTTGAATTCACAGTCTGATGGTTCTGACCAGTTAGCGCATTCAATTAGGAAACTTTATAATAATTCAAAGTAATGGGTAGTAGAATTTACTTACTATGTAAAGTAGAGTAGTACAGCTGACGACCAAGACAATTGCATTGCCGCTATCTGACCATCACAGTCTTGTCCCCTAGCCATTCACACACACAGACCACTGGATATGTGCATGCCCACCTTATCCTACCAATACTCCACTGCCACTAGAGGACAGCTACATAGATCCCTCTTCTGACTACCTAGCCAAACTGTGAATATCTACTTTCTGCTCTCTCCCTATGTCTCCGCCTTCTTACTGCCCCTCCCTCTATTATCTCTCACTCTCACTCACTCTTTCTCTCACTCTTTCTCTCTGTCCCAGCCTGTAAGGTGGAAAAACCCTGAGCACTTCAGGAATCTTCTCCTCGTGGAAAACATACTGGCTCAAACCTCATCCTAAAACCCACACACCTACTCATTACTCACCACACACACACACACACACACACACACACACACACACACACACACACACACACACACACACACACACACACACACACACACACACACACACACACACACACACACACACACACATATCTATCCTCGTGGGGTCCTACAATTAATTTCCATTCAAAATCCTATTTTCCCTAAACCTATCCCTAACCCTTAAGATAACCCTAACCCTAATTATAACCCTACAGTAAGTGTAACCCTAACCCTAAACCTAGCCCCTAAGCCTAAAAAAGCCTAAAAAGCCTTTGTCCTCAGGGAGAATTTTCCTTGTTTTACTATCCTTGTTGGGACATACAATCTCCCAATGTCCCCACAAGGACAGTAAAACAAGGAACATTCTATAGAAGAACCAACCGACACACGCACGCACGCACACACACACACACTCCCACACACACACACACACACACACACACACATGCAATCACTTCCCCTCCCCCCAAAAGTTAGGACAAAAGCCCCTGGCCCTGTATCATGTTAAATAGCCTATCAGGGATCGTACCTCTCACCCCTTCCCAGCCTTAATCCATACCCCTGCCTCAGTCACAGGTCCATTCACACAAACTCCACTAACCCCCTGCTGACATGTCTGCTTCTCACGCCTGCAGGCAGGCTCAACCCCCCACAGAAACCTTTTAATTTGATAAACGACAAGAGAAGTGGAGCTGCGTGGAGTGGAATCAGAGACAGTAACTCATTAGAGCATGCCTGTAGTTTAAGGAATCTCCATTCCTGCAGCCTGTGGACCAGGGGCAGATCAATATGAAGACAGAGGGCAGCAATTGTCTGCTAGTAACAATTCCCTTTGCCCACAAGAGTGGCTTGCATCGAATTAGATGAGCTTTAGAGAGCTCACAGCTTAGGGAATGATGTGAGTTTGTTAGAAGACCGTTTCCTGACTATCAAAAGCCTCTTCTCTAGTATCGTTTTCCCATTTAGATACATTGGGCTAACACAACAGAACAAAATAATTCTGTCCCCAGTCATGAGATAAGCATGAGATATTTATACGACTGAACGCTAGTTAGTCTAAACACACCTCTTTTGCTATTCATTAACAGAGTAAAAGCAGAACATAAAAGACTTTTAGTGTGCCACAGAGTTAAAGAAGACATACAGTGGGGAGAACAAGTCAGTTAAGAACAAACACTTATTTTCAATGAGGGCCTAGGAACAGTGGGTTAACTGCCTGTTCAGGGGCAGAACAACAGATTTATACCTTGTCAGCTCAGGGGTTTGAACTTGCAACCTTCTGGTTACGAGTCCAACGCTCTAACCACTAGGCTACCCTGCCACCAATAGGCAAGCAGCTTGGTGAGAAGGCAACAACTGTTGGCGCAATTATTAGAAAATGGAAGAAGTTCAAGATGACGGTCAATCACCCTCTGTCTGGGGCTCCATGCAAGTTCTCACCTCGTGGGGCATCAATGATCATGAGGAAGGTGAGGGATCAGCCCAGAACTACACGGCAGGACCTGGTCAATGACCTGAAGATAGCTGGGACCACAGTCTCAAAGAAAAACATTAGTAACACACTCCGCCGTCATGGATTAAAATCCTGCAGCGCACGCAAGGTCCCCCCGCTCAAGCCAGCGCATGTCCAGGCCCGTCTGAGGTTTGCCAATGACCATCTGGATGATCCAGAGGAGAATTGGGAGAAGGTCATGTGGTCTGATGAGACAAAAATAAAGCTTTTTGGTCTAAACTCCACTCGCCGTGTTTGGAGGAAGAAGAAGGATGAGTACAACCCCATCCCAACCGTGAAGCATGGAGGTGGAAACATCATTCTTTGGGGATGCTTTTCTGTAAAGGGGGCAGGACGACTGCACCATATTGAGGGGAGGATGGGAGGGGCCATGTATCGCGAAATCTTGGCCAACAACCTCCTTCCCTCAGTAAGAGCATTGAAGATGGGTCGTGGCTGGGTCTTCCAGCATGACAACGACCCGAAACACACAGCCAGGGCAACTAAGGAGTGGCTCCATAAGAAGCATCTCAAGGTCCTGGAGTGGCCTAGCCAGTCTCCAGACCTGAACCCAATATAAAATCTTTGGAGGGAGCTAAAAGCCATATTGCCCAGCGACAACCCCAAAACCTGAAGGTTCTGGAGAAGGTCTGTATGGAGGAGTGGGCCGAAATCCCTGCTGCAGTGTGTGCAAACCTGGTCAAGAACTACAGGAAACTTATGATCTCTGTAATTGCAAACAAAGGTTTCTGTACCAAATATTAAGTTCTGCTTTTCTGATGTATCAAATACTTATGTCATGCAATAAAATGAAAATGTATTACTTAAATATCATACAATGTGAGTTTCTGGATTTTTGTTTTAGATTCCGTCTCTCAAGGTTGAAGTGTACCTATGATTTAAAAAAATTACAGACCTCTACATGCTTTGTAAGTAGGAAAACCTGCAAAATCGGCAGTGTATCAAATACTTGTTCTCCCCACTGTAATATCAAATCAAAACTAAATGTATTGGTCCCATACACATGGTTAACAGATGTTCATGCGAGTGCAGCGAAATGCTTGTGCTTCTAGTTCTGACCGTGCAGTAAAATCTAACAAGTAATCTAAAAATTTCACAGCAGCTACCTTATACAGTACACACAAGTGTAAAGGAATGAATATGAATATGTACATATAAATATATGGATGAGCAATGGCCAACGGCATAGGCAAGATGCAGTAGATGTACAGTATATACATATGAGATGAGTAATGTAGGGTATATCAACATTATATAAAGTGGCATTGTTTAAAGTGACTAGTGATACATTTACTACATCCAATTTGTTATTATTAAAGTGGCTAGAGATTTGAGTCAGTATGTTGGCAGCAGCCACTCAATGTTAGTGATGGCTGTTTAACAGTCTGATGCCTTGAAATAGAAGCTGTTTTTCAGTCTCTCGGTCCCCGCTTTGATGCACCTGTACTGACCTCGCCTTCTGGATGATAGCGGGGTGAACAGGCAGTGGCTCGGGTGGTTGATGTCCTTGGTGATCTTTTTGGCCTTCCTGTGACATCGGGTGGTGTAGGTGTCTTGGAGGGCAGGTAGGCAGGTAGGTTGCCCCCGGTGATGCGTTGTGCAGACCTCGCTACCCTCTGGAGAGCCTTATGGTTCTGGCCAGAGCAGTTGCTGTACCAGGCGGTGATACAACCCGACAGGATGCTCTCGATTGTGCATCTGTAAAAGTTTGTGAGTGTTTTTGGTGACAAGCCAAATTTATTCAGCCTCCTGAGGTTGAAGAGGCGCTGTTCACCACGCTGTCTGTGTGGGTGGATCATTTCAGTTTGTCCGTGATGTGTACGCCGAAGAACTTAAAACTTTCCACCTTCTCCACTACTGTCCCGTCGATGTGGATAGGAGGGTGCTCCCTCTGCTGTTTCCTGAAGTCCACGATCATCTCCTTTGTTTTGTTGACGTTGAGTGTAAGGTTATTTTCCTGACACCCCACTCCGAGGGCCCTCACCTCCTCCCTGTAGGCCGTCTCGTCATCGTTGGTAATCAAGCCTACCACATGTTGCTGTCTGAGGCTATCCAGAACATATCCCAGTCCACGTAAAAGGAGGGCGAGGGAGGGCTCTGTATGCGTCGCGGAAGTTAGAGTAGCAATGATCCAGAATTTTGCCAGCCCGGGTCACACATTTAATATGCTGATCAAATTTATGGAGCCTTGTTTTCAGATTAGCCTTATTAAAATCCCCAACTACAATAAATGCAGCCTCAGGATATGTGGTTTCCAGTTTAGATAGAGTCCAATGAAGTTATTTCAGGGCCGTCAAGGTGTCTGCTTGGGGGGATATAGGGCTGTGATTATAATCGAAGAGAATTCTCTTGGTAGATAATGCGGTCTGCATTTGATTGGAAGGAATTCTAGGTCAGGTGAACAAAAGGACTTGAGTTCCTGTATGTTGTCATGATCACACCATGAGTCGTTAATCATAAGATATACACCCCCGCCCTTTTTCTTACCAGAGAGATGTTTGTTTTTGTCGGCACAATGCGTGAAGAAACCGGGTGGCTCTACCGACTCTGATAAGGTATTCCTAGTGAGCCATGTTTCCGTGAAACAGAGAATGTTACAATCTCTGACGTCTCTCTGGAAGGCAACCCTTGCTCAAATTTTGTCTACCTTGTTGTCAAGAGATTGGACATTGGCGAGTATTATACTCGGGAGAGGTGAGCAATGTGCCCGTCTACGGAGTCTGACCAAAGACCGCGCTGTCTGTCCCTTCTGCGGCGCCGTTGTTTTGGGTCGCCTACTGGGATCCGATCCATTGTCCTGGGTGGTGGTCCAAATTCACTTCGGGAAAGTCATATTCCTGGTCGTAATGTTGGTAAACTGACGTTGCTCTTATATCCAATAGTTCTTCCCGGCTGTATGATATAAGACTTAAGATTTCCTGGGGTAACAGTGTAAGAAATAATACATTAAAAAAAGTACTGCATAGTTTCCTAAGAACGCGAAGCGAGGCAACCCTCTCTGTCGGCGCCATCCAAGTTGCTGGGTCTTTAACAAATAATGAGGTTGGTGCTGAGTAAATAATGAGGTTGGTGCTGAGTCAAATCACCAAGGAACTGAGTTCCACCCAGTCTCATTTCTATATCCAGCTGGAGTCTTTCTCCATAATGCCCAAAGGACTCAAATCGGAGCATATGACAAGTATACATAGGCCTATACCTTAAGACTATAGACCTTCATTTAAAGCCACAGCTCTAGACATACACCACAGTATCTTTGGCCTGCAAACAGTCAGTAGAATCTGGAATTTCCTAGAAGTACTATCTCACAGAAGTGTAGATGTTAATCTAGTCTAATTAAAGTTGTTCATGGTTCATTACAGCGGGTCTTGGCTGATGACATATCAGCCGGCTAGGCTACATGGGTTTGAGTATTCTGCAAACCCTGCTCCAGGACTTAAAGCCAAACCCAGAGAGTCCATTATAAGACTTCTCTGCACTTTGATAACTGAGGAGGAGACAAAGGTGACCATGTCAGAAATAGACTAGAAGAGCTACTCCTCTTGGCATCGAGAGGAAGGACCCAATAAAACTTACATTTCACCCACATTATAGATGAGTCGCTGGACAGATTAAGGATCAATCACTCATTGTGTGTTCCCATAGCAAATTAACCTATGTTAAATACATGATTCTGATGCTAAAACTCAGCTCTGCACATTCATTAGCTTAAGCACAGATTCTGGCTTCCATTCTTAGAGATTTCCTTGCAAGTAACCAGCTATATTGTTCTCTGCTTGCTCTAAATAGATAGCTTATTAGTTTGGGAGAGCTCATGAGAGACTGTGACAATGAAGGAGTACTGTTGGCCCCAGGGAAAGACAACACTTATTAGTGTGATTTCTCTGTGAAAAGGAGCCTCACTGCAGGACATTAGTTAAGCTGCTGGGAAAAAACAGGCCACCATTTTGATAACTCACTACCTATTACTGTTACGTCTGTTGTTGGAATGAGACCATGGTGCAGCGTGGTAAGTGCACATCTTTCTTTATTTTGATGAACACCAAAAAACACCAAAATATAAACAAACGTAAAGTTCTGCAGGCTATACAGCAACTAACAAAATCAAGATCCCACAACTTAAGGTGGGAAAAAGGGCTGCCTAAGCATGATCCCCAATCAGAGACAAAGATAAACAGCTGCCTCTGATTGGGAACCATACTAGGCCAACAAAGAAATAGAAACATAGATTTGCCCACCCAAGTCACACCCTGACCTAACCAAATAGAGAATAAAAAAGCCTCTCTAAGGTCAGGGTGTGACAATTACAGACCCAACAGACCCAACAGACAGCACTCATGGGCCTATACCAGAGATGCATTCATAAGAGTCCACTGCTGAATGAAATCTGTATATCTCTGAGAGCCTTATGACCCAATGATTAACGCCTCAGTCAAACGCTACACAGAACCAGATGGTGAAACCCAGGAACGGAGGCTCTGCCCCATATGGATATTCATGTACAGACACACAATTGCTTTGTGTGTTTATTAGCAGCAGCGTTCTCATCACACCACTCCCTCACACACATACAGACATAAAGTCATTACAACACAAAATCAAAAGGAGAAAAAAGCCTTTGAAACATAACTGGCATAGTGAGCCCAACCCATAACAGAGATACAGCGGAGAAGCCAAAGTCGGGTGGGACATAAGACATGTCAATCGTCAGCTCCAACACACAAAAGGCATCCACAGAATGGAAAAAGCAACCAAGTTAAAGATTTCCTTCCTTTACTTTGATTAGCCTCTCATAAACACTTTCAAACAGACACTACACTAGACATCAAATGGTCAAGTTCATATCAAATTGTCTATTGCTGGCATTGGCAGAAATCCCATCACTAGGCCTAACCTTATTATAAAGAAAGACTTAAAATCACCTCACTAAATAGGCCTCTCTCATGGTTCACGGAGTACAGAAATTCCCTTCCATTTCAGGTACATGAGAGTGTGAGAAGGAGCAGAAGCCATGTGTCTAAGGAGCACAATGGCCATTCATCCAATTTCTGATGGGGAATTACAGGTCTAATACAGGAGAAAAACATGTCAGGAACATGTGAGCAAGAACATTTCTTTAGATCTATGATCTTGCTCAATCCAGCACAGCACATAGGCCTACCTCATACAATGTAACAACAACCAAATTATTATAATTCCTTTGCAGTCCACTCTTAACCGCTGTCATTCACTGGTCTTTCTGACAATCAATGGTGAGTATGAATAATTTGTATAGTAGCAATACTAGTTTCTGTGTGTGAAAGTAACAAAAAGTCCAGGTACAGTGGGGAGAACAAGTACTTGATAACCTGCAAAATCGGCAGTGTTTCCTACTTACAAAGCATGTAGAGGTCTGTAATTTTTTATCATAGGTGCACTAATGATTTTTAAGTAATTCATTTGCATTTTATTGCATGACATGGGCGGCAGGGTAGCCGAGCGTTGGACTAGTAACCGAAAGGTTGCAAGTTCGAATCCCTGAGCTGACAAGGTACAAATCTGTCGTTCTGCCCCTGAACAGGCAGTTAACCCACTGTTCCTAGGCCGTCGTTGAAAATAAGAATTTGTTCTTAACTGACTTGCCTAGTAAAATTAAAAACATAAGTATTTGATACATCAGAAAAGCAGAACTTAATATTTGGTACAGAAACCTTTGTTTGCAATTACAGAGATCATACGTTTCCTGTAGTTCTTGACCAGGTTTGCACACTGCAGCAGGGATTTTGGACCACTCCTCCATACAGACCTTCTCCAGATCCTTTAGGTTTCGGGGCTGTCGCTGGGCAATACGGACTTTCAGTTCACTCCAAAGATTTTCTATTGGGTTCAGGTCTGGAGACTGGCTAGGCCACTCCAGGACCTTGAGATGCTTCTTACGGAGCCACTCCTTAGTTGCCCTGGCTGTGTGTTTCGGGTCGTTGTCATGCTGGAAGACCCAGCCACGACCCATCTTCAATGCTCTTACTGAGGGAAGGAGGTTGTTGGCCAAGATCTCGCGATACATGGCCCCATCCATCCTTCCCTCAATACGGTGCAGTCGTCCTGTCCCCTTTGCAGAAAAGCATCCCCAAAGAATGATGTTGCCACCTCCATGCCTCACGGTTGGGATGGTTTTCTTGGGGTTGTACTCATCCTTCTTCTTCCTCCAAACACGGCGAGTGGAGTTTATACCAAAAAGCTATATTTTTGTCTCATCAGACCACATGACCTTCTCCCATTCCTCCTCTGGATCATCCAGATGGTCAGGTGAGACCAAAATGCAGCTCTTTAGCATCAACTCAACTCGCCGTGTTTGGAGGAGGAGGAATGCTGCCTATGACCCCAAGAACGCCATCCCCACCGTCAAACATGGAGGTGGAAACATTATGCTTTGGGGGTGTTTTTCTGCTAAGGGGACAGGGCAACTTCACCGCATCAAAGGGACGATGGACGGGGCCATTTACCGTCAAATCTTGGGTGAGAACCTCCTTCCCTCAGCCAGGGCATTGAAAATGGGTAGTGGATGGGTATTCCAGCATGACAATGGCCCAAAACACATGGCCAAGTCAACAAAGGAGTGGCTCAAGAAGAAGCACATTAAGGTCCTGGAGAGGCCTAGCCAGTCTCCAGACCTTAATCCCATAGAAAATCTGTGGAGGGAGCTGAAGGTTCGAGTTGCCAAACATCAGCCTCGAAACCTTAATGACTTGGAGAAGATTTGCAAAGAGGAGTGGGACAAAATCCCTCCTGAGATGTGTGCAAACCTGGTGGCCAACTACAAGAAACGTCTGACCTCTGTGATTGCCAACAAGGGTTTTGCAGAGAGGTCAAATACTTATCAAATACTTATTTCCCTCATTAAAATGCAAATCATACACATACACAAATTTATACACATTTTGACATACGTTTCTCTGGATTTTGTTGTTGTTATTCTGTCTCTCACTGTTCAAATAAACCTTCCATTAAAATTATAGACTGATAATTTCTTTGTCAGTGGGCAAACGTACAAAATCAGCAGGGGATCAAATACTTTATTCCCTCACTGTATATATATAATATAAAACAATTATTTTCAGACATTTACTGACCCATCATCGGATTCAGGGCAGATCCCATAAGCCTTTGGTTTGAAACCATTTCTGACAAAACATTAGTCCATTCCAGCTAAAACAGGCATCAAAGCAGTCACACATATATTGACTTAAATAATTTTGTCTTGATCCTTTCAGAGGGTATATGGTTCTCAGATATCAAAGGTCTCTCACACTCCCCTCAAACACTGGCCTATAATCCCTTTCAGCTCACGGCATGAAAAACAATACGGTGGTATCTCATACTTTTCAATGTCTCACAGAAGTGTAGCTAAATCACTGTCAGAGTCGTGTGTATAGGTGGCAGGGAAGTCAGGCGCAGGAGAGTCAAAACGGAGTGTAAATGGAGTCTTTTAATATAAGTTCACTTAAAATGCTCCAAACACTAAATACGTACATACAATAACGAACATGGGTACGAGGACCCGTCGCTCACCTATACAGCATAAAACAACACTTGACATATAACAATCTCTGACAAAGACATGAGGGGAAACAGAGGGTTAAATACACAACATGTAATGAATGGGATTGAAAACAGGTGTGTGGGAAGACAAGACAAAACCAATGGAAAATGAAAAATGGATCAATGATGGCTAGGAGGCCGGTGATGTCGAGCACCGCCCGAACAAGGAGAGGCAACGACTTCGGCAGAAGTCGTGACAATCACAAACGTTTTACTTAGTTGGCAGCTTCCTGGCACATTCATAAAGAGCTAGTTTGGCAGCAGTGGCATCCATACTTGGTACACTTTAGGGCTGTTCCCGACTAAAGAAAAAATCTTCGTCAACCGAGAGTTGTCTGGTTATTTTGACCAATCGATTGGTCTAAATGTATAGACAGACATATAGAAATATAGAGACAGACATACCCTATGTGTTTGAATAAAACCAACTACATATGCACTGAGCTTGTCTGATGCTTTAAACACACGGATTGTTTAAATTATTAAGAAATACAAATGACTCAAGATAGAGCCCGATGGTCACACTGTGTTAAATGTTTTTACAGCGAGTGCCCGTGTGACTGGCCCACGTTGTCTCGCTCTCCACCCTACTGCAGTGAAAAAGCACCACAGCACTGCAAGTGTTTATTGTGGTTAAGGGCGCTGTACTGCAGCGCCAGCTGTGCCATCAGAGTCCCTGGGTTCGCGCCCAGGCTCTGTCGTAACCGGCCGCGACCGGGAGGTCCGTGGGGCGACGCACAATTGACCTAGCGTCGTCCGGGTTAGAGAGGGCTTGGTCGGTAGGGATGTCCTTGTCTCATCGCGCACCAACCAAGGTTGCTAGGTGCACGGTGTATCCTCCGACACATTGGTGCGGCTGGCTTCCGGGTTGGATGCGCATTGTGTTAAGAAGCAGTGCGGCTAGTTGGGTTGTGTATCGGAGGACGCATGACTTTCAACCTTCGTCTCTCCAGAGCCCATACGGGAGTTGTAGCGATGAGACAAGATAGTAGCTACTGGTAAAAAATAAATTTAAAAAAGAACAGGCTGGTAACAGGGGTTGTAACAATAGCGGCGGATAGTTTTAGAGAGAGAGGGTCCAGATTGTCTAGCCCAGCTGATTTGTACGGGCCCAGGTTTTTGTAGCTCTTTCAGAACATCTGCTCTCTGGATTTGGGTGAAGGAGAAGCTGGGGAGGCTTGAGCTTGGTTCCCAACTTTCTAAACAATACCTAACCATCTTTGTTATAGTGTCACAATAATATTTGAATTGAGGAAATGTACAATCCGCAGTAGACGCCCTACATGCCTCCAAGCCTTCAGATGTGAGCTAAACAGTGCACTTGCACTTGAGATGCGTTTTAAGGCAATGGATGTGAAAGTGAGCTTGTAATTTCCAAATGTTTAGGTCAGTTGTATGCTGCTTTGCGATCTATTAACAGCAAGGGTTACAATAAATAGGCACAATGTTTTTTACTGATGCATTTGAAAATATTCAACTCATACGCACAAAACATATGAACAAAAGCATTCACTGGGAAAGTTGATACATGTAGGCCGTTCATATATAGGCTATTCGTAAAACTTCTTTCAATGTATCGAATCAGATATTGTTTTCTTGCTGAAACCTTGAGCAACACCTGCCAAACATAGACATTTCTCCCAGAACACAGGGATGTCGATTCGCACAGGACTAGTATTATCAGAGGACCTTGGAGTTATTCTGTCTGGAATTGTTACTCTCCTGCCATGTACAGATTACTAACATGGCAGATTCGGACGGAACAAAATTGACAGATGTGGTGTTTTGTGCTTCTGCACATAATTACATTACCTGACCACCGCCAGTAAAACTAATCCCATCCAAAAAGGGCTTAAAACAAGAGCTGTTTCCTCATCTCTGCTGCTGCTGCTTCCACCACATTGTTCTCAATCCCAATATGCTGGTTCATTTTGCAATTATGCACATAGCATCATAGGGAAAGGAGCCAATTCTACAGAGCACTGAAGATTATGTTTCAGAACCGCGGACAGCGACCATATTCAACACAGGAGAAGGCGCATTTGTTACAAATTAATTGAGTCATTAGTGTTGCACCATTATTTTAACAATATAACCATATACATTTTCAGTATCATGTCTCAGAGTGATGGACTGTGCCATCCCCGTGGCCTCCACAATGAATTAGTCTACTGAGACAGGCGTGAATCAGACAGATGTCTTGTGCTCCATGAAAAAAAATGTGCGAATGCCCGACTAAAGAAATCTCGGTCGACCAACCAGTCGACTAAATGGGGCCAGCCCTAGTACACTTACTGTATAGCCCCTTCTACCACACTTCACTCAAGTAGTGTGGCTGGGGCTTTGTGTGTATTGCAAACATCTGGCCAAGTTCTTATCACCATGGGAAAAGGTCAGAGGACAAGACTCTGTGTTATCCTAGCTATGAGGCCCAGTCTCAGTTTGACACACCATGACAGCCATGACAGCCATGACAGTGGTGTGGGGTTTGATTTGAACAGCATCAGACTGAAGATGTGCTTCTCATTACTGGGGAATTTGTGCCTTGTACCCTCCCCTCCCTGCTTCCGTGAGAGAATGCCTGCAGCATTCTCTTCAATCTCCTCAGATGCCAAGTACATGAACACACTTTACCAAGTGGGCGAAATTGAGTAAATTCACTAAATTGAATTATGCAGAGAGAGGGGGTGTAAGACTGCAATGAGGCATGAGGAATAGTTAGGTTTTGATTTCTCTCTCAACCAGGAAGTGAGCATTGTTGTGTGAGTACTTCAGCCTACTCTCAAAAGCATTGGGGGATCGTGAGGGAGAGACAGATAGCTTTTCAAAGGATACATAATTAGGTTCTGCTTATGTATGCTTTTAACATTAGTGAAGAACCATATCATTAACCACTGTGTGTAATCAACAAAATATTGTCTAGCTACCCAACCACTAAAAATATATATTAATTACATATCGGGGTGGTTATTTTTAACACAAGCATAGGGACCACAAAGAATGTGGTGATTGACAGAGTCGAAAGCCTTGGCCAGGTCGATGAAGACGGCTGCACAGTACTGTCTTTTATCAATGGCGGTTATGATATTGTTTAGGACCTTGAGCGTGGCTGAGGTGCACCCGTGACCAGCTCAGAACACAGATTGCATAGCGGAGCAGGTACGGTGGGATTCGAAATGGTCGGTGATCTGTTGGTTCACTTGACTTTCGAAGACTTTAGAAAGGCAGGGCAGGATGGATATAGGTCTGTAACAGTTTGGGTCCAGAGTGTCTCCCCCTTTGACGAGGGGGATGACTGCGGCCGCTTTAAAATCTTTAGGAATCTCAGACGATACGAAAGAGAGGTTAAATAGGGGTTGCAACAATGACGGCGGATAATTTTAGGAAGAGAAGGTCCAGATTGTCTAGCCCAGCTGATTTGTAGGGATCCAGATTTTGCAGCTCTTTCAGAACATCAGCTATCTGGATTTGGGTGAAGGAGAAATGGGGGGAGCTTTGGCCAGTTGCTGCGGGGGGTGTAGAGCTGTTGGCCGGGTTTGGGGTAGCCAGGTGGAAAGCATGGCCAGTCATAGAGAAAGTCTTATTGAAATTCGATTATCGTGGATTTATCAGTGGTGACAGTGTTGACTAGTCTCAGTGCAGTGGGCAGCTGGGAGGAGGTACTCTTATTATCCATGGACTTTACAGTGTCACAAAACTTTTTGGAATTAGTGCTGCAAGATGCAAATTTCTGTTTGAAAAAGCTAGCCTTAGCTTTCCTAACTGACTGTGTATATTGGTTCCTGACTTCCCTGAAAAGTTGCATATCGCGGGGACTATTTGAAGCTAGTGCAGTACGCCACAGGGTGTTTTTGTGCTGGTCAAGGGCAGTCACGTCCGGGGTGAACCAAGAGCTATATCTGTTCTTAGTTCTACACTTTTTTTAGAACTAAGAAAGTCTTAGTTTTTAGAACTAAGAAAGTATAAGTCTTTGCTAGGTAAAGCCCAGCCTTATCTCAGCTCACTGGTCACTATAGCAACACCCAACCGTAGCACGCGCTCCAGCAGGTATATTGCACTGGTAATCCCCAAAGCCAACACTTACTTTGGCTGCCTTTCCTTACAGTTCTCTACTGTCAATGACTGGAGTGAATTGCAAAAATCTCTGAAACTGGAGTCTTATATCTCCCTCTTTAACTTTAAGCATCAGCTGTCAGAGCAGCTTACCGATCACTGTACCTGTACACAGCCAATCTGTAAATAGCACACCCAACTCATCCCCATATTATTACTTACACTCTTGCTCGTCTGCACCCCAGTATTTCTACTTGCACATCCACATCTGCACATCTATCACTCCAGTATTAATGCTAAATTGTAATTATTTCGCCGCTAGGGCCTATTTATTGCCTTACCTCCCTACTCTTCTACATTTGCACACACTGTACATAGATTTTTCTATTTTTCTTTTCTATTGTGTTATTGACTGTACGTTTGTTTACGTGTAACTCTGTGTTGTTATTTTTGTCGCACTGCTTTGCTTCATCTTGGCCAGGTCGCAGTTGTAAATGAGAACTTGTTCTCAACTGGCCTACCGGGTTAAATAAAGGTGAAATAAATAAATAAAAATACAAGCAGTCGGAGGTCATACACGCTGTGAGGTGTTCACCCATGTGCATCAAACCCCACTTATGTTTCTCATCCTCTGGATACCAGAGTAAACACAAAATGTACATAGCGCTCTTCATCCTATCTCTAACACCGATGAGCACCTTCAAGAATCCTGAAAAGTCAGCCACGAAACACATCTACACAAAAGGCATAGCAACAAAACAAAAAAATTTAAAAGGGAGAAAACATAAAACATAGAACAAGACGATGTAGAACTATCAGGTGGGACACAAAGGAGACTTTCCGAGCTAGGTTAGCTGTCATCTGGCTTATTGATTTGGCCGATTAGAGAAGCTAGACTGCATTTTCTTCATCCCAGCTGGCTACAGCAGACTATTAGAGGGAAGCTGTGTGGACTCTGACCTTGAGGACTGGAGAGGGCTGAGAAATGATTTTGTGCTCCTCAGCTCCTCATAATGAATGGTCCAGTAGGAGATTTCATGGACCAGACGACCCTGCTGTGAGTTATGGATGGTGATCCAATAATGTGCATTCCAGAACACAGCGGTTTCCTCAATTACGGTGCAGGAATTGGTTTGAGGATTGTTACCCTCTAGGGGCAAAACATCAAGAAATAACGAGAGAATACAACACTTCGTTTTTGCCATAACATTTAACTTTTACAGTGCGTTTCCCCACTCTTGTAACAACAAATAATGTCATGATGTTTATTATGATTACAGCTGAAGGGACATCCAACTCAGCAATGAAAGCATGGAGCCTAATTGGTCTGTTTGCCCAAAGACAAAGATAACTAAGAATATTCCACTGATTAAAGAAATGAACTCACGCTATGTAGCCTAAGAGATTAACTCACACATTGACAAAGGATTAAGGCCTAGACTTTGCTGCTTGGAGCCAGTCGGGTGGTGATGATGGCCCAGTACATTACTGGGGCCATGATCCCACCCATCCAGGACATCTACTTTAAACGGTGCTACACACACACTCACGCTACACACATCACAACTGCTACTACCAGACTCTTATTTTGCTATTGCTAATACTGCATAATTTAAACACTTGCCCCTGGTTGGAGTGGTGTAAAGCTCGCCACCATTGTACTCTGGATCAGTGGAAATGCGTTCTGTGGAATGATTAATCACGCTTCACCATCTGGCATTCCGTCAGATGAATCTGGGTTTGGCGGATGCCAGGAGAACGCTACTGATCGAATTTATAGTGCCAACTCTAAAGTTTGGTGAAGGAGGAATAATGGTTTGGGTAAGACCCTTTGTTTCAGTGAAGGGAAATCTTAACGCTACAGCATACAATGACATTCTAGACGAATCTGTGCTTTCAACTTTGTGGCATCAGTTTGGGGAATGCCCTTTCCTGTTTCAGCATGACAATGCCCCTGTGTACAAAGCAAGGTCCAAACAGAAATAGTTTGTCGAGATCGGTGTGGAAAAACTTGACTGGCCTGCACAGAGCCCTGACCTCAACCCCAATGAACACCTTTGGGATGAATTGGAAAGACGACTACGAGCCAGGTCTAATCGCCCAACATCAGTGCCCGGCCTCACTAATGTGACTGAATGGAAGCAAGTCCCAGCAGCAATGTTCCAACATCTAGTGGAAAGCCTTCACAAAAGAGTGGAAGCTGTTTTAGCAGCAAAGGGGGACCAACTCCATATTAATGCCCATGATTTGGGAATGAGATGTTCGACGAGCAGGTGTCCACATACTTTTGGCAATTTAGTGTATGATATGAGCATAGCATACAAGGCTTTAAACAGGAAGAAGAGCTTAGTGGATGAATAGCTTCTTATAGCTACCACAACACTTTTTTCAGTTGCTCTTAGTGAAAGGCGTTGAGCTAATTTCACTCACAGGGGTCATGCTTAACTTATCTTAGAGCCAGACTTCAATAATAAATGCGGCTACAGTTAACATCATGGAGTAGCACGAGATACAGGCCTAGGGCTAGGCCAATATGTGTGTGTTTAAAGGTCTTGAGTAGCTTTAAGTAGCTTGCCGGGTGGGGTGTGATTTTCCTGCTCTCTACAGCATTAGGGATTAGATTTCAGCTGGTCTAGCAGGAGCATTCAGGGTGAAGGACATTTTTCCCCCAGGATGGAGCAGATGTGGCCCTAAGGAGATCAACCCAAGGCTCTCTGACTGGCTGCTACAGGCTCAGTGAACAACCATGGCCCAGGGTACTTTACATACTGTGTCTGTCAGTGTCTACCAATGTGTTTCATACATACGGAGTGTAGGCCCTGCAGGCATATTCAGAATAGGAACTTGTAAAAATCCCTTTTTACAATGTGTTATTACAAAGGGATAACCAGCTTATTACTGAGCAGGCTGAGTGATTCTTGGATGTTGATTCATAGCCTAATACACGTTAATAACAGGATCATAAAACGTAACCCTAGATGCTAATTTGATGATGTTATAACTGGACTGTACAGAAACTAGCCGAGAACAGAGCAAAACAGATAAGGACAGAAGAGGAGAAATAGACACTTGCAATAGGACCGAAAATAATTATGTATTTAGCTGAAACATTAATAAAACACTCAATTTTGCAGAGGGAAAGAGGCCTTTGTTTGTAGGTAGAATCATGGCCACATAGACAATAAAAGTCCCTTCGTCATGATTTGAAGCTGTTTAAAATTGTTAGTTTTTTTGTAAGTACTGTTGGTTTGGCCATTCAGTTCCTGGTAAGAGCAAAGCATCTGATATAGCCTAGAAAAAAACCTTGGAAACTTTTAGCTGTAATTGACATTTGTATGCATGTATTGTGACAACCTCTGTTTATAGAATGAGCATAATGGAAAACCCAGTTCCTGTTATTTTGTTCTCTGGCCAGGGAAGTTTTAATAGAAACAGAGAAAAAAAACACAGATCATTTGACTAATAACTCTACAGTCCTATGTGTGGCAATGGGAGCAGTTCTCTCAAATCTCAAACAGAGTAAATGTGTCACTCCAATCACTGAGTTGAAACTATAGGCCTAAGCATCAACAGGTGGATTGAATGTCTAAGATCCATCATCAAAAAATTATGTTTGATCTCCAGGAACGTATGAAATTGGACAGAATTACTTTTGATGAAGGTAAAATAGGAGGGCATAAGTATGAAAAGGTCAGTTATTGTGGTTTACTATAAAATAAGAACAAAGTGGTAACACTGTAGCCTATAGTCTTGCATCAGCAGGTCTAACATTACAAATGTGAAGTTATCTACAGATTTATGGGGTAGAAATTATTTGGGACATTTGTGTCATGTGGCACTGGTATACAATTTACTTTGCCTGGTGAAATATTTTGTATTATATTAAGCCTACCCCTATATGGAAATATGTTTAGAAGTATTCCTCCTAATTGGAAAATACTCTAATAATAGGTCTACTACTGTGTTAGAATACCATTCTTCACTTTGCCAATGAGTGATGTTTAAAAACGTTATATCTCTATGAACTCAAAATATACTACATGACTAAAAGTATGTGGACACCTGCTCATGGAACATCTCATTCCAAAATCATGGGCATTAATATGGAGTTGGTTTGCCTGTTGCTGCAAAACAGCCTCCACTCTTCTGGGAAGGCTTTCCACTAGATGTTGGAACATTGCTGCGGGGTCTTGCTTCCATTCAGCCACAACAGCATTAGTGAGGTCGGGCACTGATGTTGGGCGATTAGGCCTGGCTCGCAGTCAACGTTCCAATTCATCCGAAAGATGTTCAATGGGGTTGAGGTCAGGGCTCTACGCAAGCAAGTAAAGTTCTTCCACACTGATCTCGACAAACCATTTCTGTGTGGACCTCGCTTTGTGCACGGGGCATTTTCATGCTGAAACAGGAAAGTGCTTTCCCCAAACTGGTAGCACAAAGTTGGAAGCACAGAATTGTCTAGAATGTCATTGTATGCTGTAGGGTTCAGACTTCCCTTCACTCGAACTAAGGGGCCTAGCACGAACTATGAAAAACAGCCCCAGACCATTATTTCTCCTTCACCAAACTTTACAGTTTACATTTTACATTTTAGTCATTTAGCAGATGCTCTTATCCATACGTTTTTGGCACTATGTATTGTGGCCAGAGCATGTGAGCAGAGCGGAGCGAAGAGTGGAGTGTGCCTAATTTGACTGGAGCGTGGAGCGAGATTCTCAAAGGTATAGGAGCTTTCGCCTTCTTGCCCGCTCCAATTTAGCTCCAGTAGTGCTCACTTCACGAGCTCAGGTCATGCCCGCCCCAGCATAGCCCCTTGCTTTAGTTACTATCATGGAGTTCGCTAAATATTTTCATAAAGAAACTGGTAAAACACAGTTACTAAATCAAGGTGACTTACAAAGATGAGAACCAAGAGGAAGAGAGGGAGTGCGGTGATGTAGTGTCGACAACTAATCTTTATGGAATCTGAAGACATTTATCCCAAAAGCTTTATTTTATATATTATTTTGATTGGGTTAATTTGCCTAAAAACCTCTACCTATATACACCAATTGTTCAAAAAAACTTTGCATCTCTGCCCAGCCTGGCAAGAGTGGCCAACGGGGTGTTTATCATCCCCAGTGGCTTTGCACGTGTGGAGAGGATATTCTCCGCTTCTGGCCTGTTCTCCAGGCACCATCACATGAGCCAGAAGCCACAGACTGGCCAGACTCGTTTTTCTAAAAATGTATTCTAAAAATGAATTCAAAGGCACTAAGTCATTTCATGTTTAATTTGTATTTAATTCTAAGTAAGTCACAACCTTTATGCGCAATGTATAGAGTATAATAATTTAATACAATGAAATTATGTTTAATTAAATGCTGAGCTCTTTATGTCCCCACCAGACTATTGTGTCGCACTCGCAAATGCTTCACAGTGTATTTCTTTTTAACGTATAGTCTTGAAATAATTTAAATAATATAGAATAAATTATTCATTTTCGTTCCTTCTCAGGCTCCCTGTTTGGCTCCTCACCTATTTAAAGTGTTTATATGCTGTTTAATATGACATGTAGGCTATTTGAAATTATGTTCACTTCTAACATTCACCTTGTCATGTTTATTAAAATACTTTAAATTAAAATCCATATGGTTTAGTTTCAATACCTAAAAAACAATTGGTATGTCCAGGTAGTCACAAAAATAGATGGGTGTTGGTTAAATTGTGATTTTAATGAATGGAGCGAATTTGAGGCGGGAGTGGTTTTTAGGAAAGGACAAGGAGCGCAGGTGAGCAATGAGCGGGATATACCAACCGCTCAACTCCGCATACGTGTTCTAATTGGGGCAGGTAGCGTTCTCCTGGCATCCACCAAACCCAGATTCGTATGTCGGACTGCCAGATGTTGAAGCGTGATTAATCACTCTAGAGAACGCATTTCCACTGCTCCGGGGTACAATGGCAGCTGTACACCACTCCAGTCGACGCTTTGCATTGCGCATGTTGATTTTAGGCTTGTGTGCGGCAACTCGGTCATGGAAACCCATTACATGAAGCTCCAGACAAACAGTTATTGTGCTAACGTTGCTTCCAGAGGCAGTTTGGAACTTGGTAGTGAGAGTTGCAACCAAGGACAGACGCTTTTTATGTACTACGCGCTTCAGCACTCGGCGGTCCTGTTCTTCACAGCTGAGCCTGTGTTGCTCCTAGACATTTCCACTTTACAATAACAGCACTTACAGCTGACAGGGGCAGCTCTAGTAGGGCAGAAATTTGATGAACTGACTTGTTGGAAAAGGTGGCATCTTATGATGGTGCCACGTTGAAAGTCACTGAGCTCTTCAGTGAGGCCATTCTACTGTAAATGTTGGTATATGGCGATTGCATGGCGGTGTGCTCGTTCGTGCACACCTGTCAGCAACGGGTGTGGCTGAAATAGCCAAATCCACTCATTTGAAGGGGTGTCCACATACTTTTGTATACCTAGTGTACTTCCAAATGGCTCCTCCCCCTCACCCATGTGTCAAAGCTGCAGAGTTCTCGCCAACAGTCCAAATGTTTACAGCGAAGACAAAATGTACGCAATCGTTGCTACCATGGCACAATATCAATTCATATAAATCAAAGTAGCCTATATGGCAACTAAGCCGGTATAAAACATCAGGACGTCAAAAGCCACAACGTCGTGATCATTTCGACTGGAACATCATTATCACATTGATTTAGGTTCGATAGACAGACCATAACCGCGAGAGGACTTCAAATCATTATGTTTTTCAAAAGCAAACTCATGCAGTGGGCGCATTTAACATTGTATAAAGCGGAAGTTATAAAGATACAATGAATACGATTTACATATTAGTAGTCCAGCTATAGCGAGCTGCGGCGCTACATTTGGAAACAAGCGGAAAGTATGTGGCACACCAAAAAAATACAAGAACGGCAAATTATTAGATAGAATAGCGAAATACTTTCGGCCTACCTTTTCTACAAAACTCCCGTAAATCTATGCAGCAACTTGTCCACTATTCTTGATGTTCAGTCGTTGCCCAACTTTTAGGAACTTGGGACTCTGCTGTGACGTTCAGGAATACTATGGAGCGAGGAGAGAGATTATGGGAGGATGGATGCGACTGTTTTCGGGAGGAATGCTGAGACGCTCAATGGTAGGCAAGACTTCATTCTGGATTTTATGAAGCCGATATTTTTTCTACAAAGTATCCTCCTGTTTGTTTTTCGCTCCACTTGTAATAATATGATGACACGATGTATCAACTATCAATTAATTACGATGTAGTATCAGATACTGACTCAATGTAACGTAACATGGACAGTTGAATCACTTTATTTTGAGGGTCAAATGTGTGTTGAACACAACAGGGAATTTGTGGCTTTAAAGACACATCCTGCATTATTTCTAAATACTGACTCAAACACAGAGGGGATACATACTGTATTTCACAACTACCCTCTACTTCATTGTCAAACAAGTTCAGAAGACATGTTGAATACCATCTGAACCATCATGTTGCCTGGCCAGAGGTTTAATTAAGGAGTTGGGGAACTAATAACACTAGGAAGCCAATGCAGGCAGAGTTGAATAGCCTTGTGGTCACCTCCATGCTTTGTGTAATGCAGTCACATCTAGCCCCCTGGAGGCCATTCCCTAGACTTCAATTACAAGCTGGTGAGGTTGGGAACATTCCATTAAAATTAATTTTCAATGTATAATTGTTTTAGTTTCTTGTAGTTTATATGCATGACCATCATAAGCTTGTCAAGCATCCACATGGGCACAGTAACAGAACACAAAACACTGTTGTTGGCTTCTCTGAGCCAATAGAGGAGTCTCTTCTGGAGACAGATGTATTGTGCTATTCAGAGGGGGTACAACTTCACTGAGTAGCTTGTGTCTGTGTAGTAATTCAATAGGAATAACATTGTATTAACACATTGTTGAATGATCCTTATTCAACTTGTACTAACAATAACCCCTAAACTCAATTTCTACACAATAACAAAGCAATTATTAAATTGTTTTAATAAAGATAAGCTCAAGATACAGTACAAGTTCATTCTCAGAGGAGTTAAATATGAATCCTGCTTGGTAGAGAAGAAGCCCCACTTTCCCATCAATCAACAGTGTGAAACTGAAATAATCTCAGATTCATGCATTTCTTGCTGTGCAAGAGGAATCATGTCTTCAGAAACAATTATTTGCAGCTTTGATTGAATAGGGTCCTGTACTGTAGGTTTCAATGTACCTGAACCCAGGAACCTGATCAGCCAATCAGCCCCCTAGGGGGTCAGCTGTTCCAGGGATTTGCGGTCCTCGTCAAAGGACCTGTGAGTGTGTGTTGCTCTGACGGCCAGGCTGCCTTGCTGCACACAACACTAGGGAGAGGGGACAGGCACGGGGTCCGGCCGGGGAATGATGCTGCTGAGTCGGCACCATGGTCCCTCTGCCCCAGGGAACCCAATACTTAAGGCCACCGAGACCAATGCCAAGAATGCCACACATTTCCGAAGGGTTTTGCAGGTTCTCACCACTGCAGTACGGTATAAACAGTACAGCAGGTTAACACGACACCGACTTGGGAGCTCTGAGGAGAATGGCCACAGACATCTGTTTTTCACTTGAAAGAAGACACGTTTGATGGTGCACTTGATCTGTTTAATCATCTTAATTCTGTTGCTGTTCATCATAGCAGGCAAACCTCTGACAAGCATCAATTATTTCATCCAACTAAAATGACTTACTTCAAACAGACATGGAAGAATGTAATTACCATGTCATATTAGCTTCAGGTAGATTAGTCGATCGTGGACTACTCAAACAGTAAATTAAATTGTGCACAAACTGCAATATGAAGTAGGCTATACACCAATGTTTACAGGCCCAGTAAAAAAAACGAACAAATGTCAAATCTGAAACATTATTTCACAAAGAGAAGATTCAGGATATATTCACATTGTTTAAACACTTTTTACATACATTTCGACTAAAAACATATAGTAAAGATGTGTGTAAACAGGACATTATGATCAGTGCACAGTAAATTGTGATCAGTGCACAGTAAATTGTGATCAGTGCACAGTAAATTGTGATCAGTCAATTGGAATGCCACATCAAAAATGAGTTGAGAAGTGCTGAAAATGTGTTGGGCAAACATTCAGGGGTATGGGCTAGAGTTTAGGCTGCAACAACATAAGAAACAAACTTTCTGTGTCTCATAGTAAATGTTTAAATCAATGTTTTGGCACGGAGTAGATTAAACATAATCTATCAGAGTGCTTCTTTATCTCTGAGAACAGTGCCCTCTGCTGTTACTGGGGTGGAGTGAGATGACAAAAAGTTCACTATAATTCACTGCAATGCAGTACACACACACACACACACACACACACACACACACACACACACACACACACACACACACAATGCTTGCCTCGGCAACAACACAATCCATCTTTTTTGGGAAGATGGGCCAAGATGATGTCACCTTGCCCTAAGATGATGCCAATTATGCAGGCATCGCTAAATCAATTGACAGTCATCCATCACACTAACCTCTGTAAAATGCAACTATTTAAATAGGTTAGAGGGAACTCAATTATCAAAACTCTTGAGGCCCCTCTCTATATTGTAAAATCATTGCAATACAAAAGCACTGAATCTCATACTTTTGACTGGAGTGCTGTAACAATCAGAGTACAGTCACTCCTTTGGTTAGTTTATTTTCATGATGGTAGACTCAACTGTGACTTAAACACAGACTGCAAGACAAAAATTCTAATTGCTATAGCATGATGAGGAAGAGGCCGTAGAATCTGTCTTAAAACAGCATGGTGTTGACAGTTGCCAAGCCGCCATGATTGGCCCTGTGTCTCCGTCAGCGTTTGGAGGTGAGTGTGAGGGTGGACGAGACACGGAAGATCTGAGGCAGCATGTTGCTCAACTGGTAGAACATCTCCTCAGAGATACTCTGTCAATAAAACACAGACAAAGTAGATATCAATGATTAATGCACATTGGAACTGATGAACATATGGAACGGCCGCTTTCCAAGATAGAGTAGCCTACACAGACACAACGACAAACTACTAACATGCAAGACATCTATTAGGGGGAAATTCTTAACATTCAAATTCACAACATACATTGTTTTGCTTGTACAACAGTAAGTGTTAACGACCACCTAAGCAGGGACATTTAGCTCAATGTCCCATTTCCCTTGGGACCAGTCAAGATGCTGAAATTATGCGCTCTCTGACAGCTGTCCCTTTAATAGGTAGCATGGCCTTCAAATAAGCATTTTAAGTATTCATGTCTCCCCTCACAACTCGTCTACTGCTTGTGTATTTAGACCTACGTATCTGTTTGAGGTGTACAACAAAGCTGTTTTAGAGGTGCTATTGGTGTTGGAGCCGTAAATGCTGTTAGGGGCCTTTGATGCTGGTTTTATCCCGAGACTGTCAACATATAATCATACTATAGGTGACCCTCTCTACAGGGAGACAATTTCACCCATGCCTGTAACCAAAGACTTGTTTATACAAGTCTTTGGTTACAGGTAACAGAGTCATAACAGAGTCATATTAATGAAGGGGGATGCTTTTATTGAGAAATTTCTCTTATTGAGAAATAAGATCAAAATCAAATCAAATCAAATTTATTTATATAGCCCTTCGTACATCAGCTGATATCTCAAAGTGCTGTACAGAAACCCAGCCTAAAACCCCAAACAGCAAGCAATGCAGGTGTAGAAGCACGGTGGCTAGGAAAAACTCCCTAGAAAGGCCAATACCTAGGAAGAAACCTAGAGAGGAACCAGGCTATGTGGGGTGGCCAGTCCTCTTCTGGCTGTGCCGGGTGGAGATTATAACAGAACATGGCCAAGATGTTCAAATGTTCATAAATGACCAGCATGGTCTAATAATAATAATAAGGCAGAACAGTTGAAACTGGAGCAGCAGCACAGTCAGGTGGAAGTTGAAACTGGAGCAGCAGCATGGCCAGGTGGACTGGGGACAGCAAGGAGTCATCATGTCAGGTAGTCCTGGGGCATGGTCCTAGGGCTCAGGTCCTCCGAGAGAGAGAAAGAAAGAGAGAAGGAGAGAATTAGAGAACGCACACTTAGATTCACACAGGACACCGAATAGGACAGGAGAAGTACTCCAGATATAACAAACTGACCCCAGCCCCCCGACACAAACTACTGCAGCATAAATACTGGAGGCTGAGACAGGAGGGGTCAGGAGACACTGTGGCCCCATCCGAGGACACCCCCGGACAGGGCCAAACAGGAAGGATATAACCCCACCCACTTTGCCAAAGCACAGCCCCCACACCACTAGAGGGATATCTTCAACCACCAACTTACCTTCCTGAGACAAGGCTGAGTATAGCCCACAAAGATCTCCGCCACGGCACAACCCAAGGGGGGGGGGCGCCAACCCAGACAGGATGACCACAACAGTGAATCAACCCACTCAGGTGACGCACCCCCTCCAGGGACGGCATGAGAGAGCCCCAGCAAGCCAGTGACTCAGCCCCTGTAATAGGGTTAGAGGCAGAGAATCCCAGTGGAAAGAGGGGAACCGGCCAGGCAGAGACAGCAAGGGCGGTTCGTTGCTCCAGAGCCTTTCCGTTCACCTTCCCACTCCTGGGCCAGACTACACTCAATCATATGACCCACTGAAGAGATGAGTCTTCAGTAAAGACTTAAAGGTTGAGACCGAGTTTGCGTCTCTGACATGGGTAGGCAGACCGTTCCATAAAAATGGAGCTCTATAGGAGAAAGCCCTGCCTCCAGCTGTTTGCTTAGAAATTCTAGGGACAATTAGGAGGCCTGCGTCTTGTGACCGTAGCGTACGTGTAGGTATGTACGGCAGGACCAAATCAGAGAGATAGGTAGGAGCAAGCCCATGTAATGCTTTGTAGGTTAGCACTAAAACCGAGTTTAATAGTAGAAAGTTTGCAGCCATCCACTTCCTTATGTCTGAAACACATGCTTCTAGCGAGGGCAATTTTGGGGCTTCACCATGTTTCATTGAAATGTACAGCTGTGTGTCATCCGCATAGCAGTGAAAGTTTACATTATGTTTTCGAATAACATCCCCAAGAGGTATATAAATATATAGTGAAAACAATAGTGGTCCTAAAACGGAACCTTGAGGAACACCGAAATGTACAGTTGATTTGTCAGAGGACAAACCATTCACAGAGACAAACTGATATCTTTCCGACAGATAAGATCTAAACCAGGCCAGAACATGTCCGTGTAGACCAATTTGGGTTTCCAATCTCTCCAAAAGAATGTGGTGATCGATGGTATCAAAAGCAGCACTAAGGTCTAGGAGCACGAGGACAGATGCAGAGCCTCGGTCCGATGCCATTAAAATGTCATTTACCACCTTCACAAGTGCCGTCTCAGTGCTATGATGGGGTCTAAAACCAGACTGAAGCATTTCGTATACATTGTTTGTCTTCAGGAAGGCAGTGAGTTGCTGCGCAACAGCCTTCTCAAAAAATTTTGAGAGGAATGGAAGATTCGATATAGGCCGATAGTTTTTTATATTTTCTGGGTCAAGGTTTGGCTTTTTCAAGAGAGGCTTTATTACTGCCACTTTTAGTGAGTTTGGTACACATCCAGTGGATAGAGAGCCGTTTATTATGTTCAACATAAGAGGGCCAAGCACAGGAAGCAGCTCTTTCAGTAGTTTAGTTGGAATAGGGTCCAGTATGCAGCTTGAAGGTTTAGAGGCCATGATTATTTTCATCATTGTGTCAAGAGATATAGTACTAAAACACTTGAGCGTCTCTCTTGATCCTAGGTCCTGGCAGAGTTGTGCAGACTCAGGACAACTGAGGTTTGGAGGAATACGCAGGTTTAAAGAAGAGTCCGTAATTTGCTTTCTAATAATCATAATCTTTTCCTCAAAGAAGTTCATGAATTTATCACTGCTAAAGTGAAAGTCATCCTCTCTTGGGGAATGCTGCTTTTTAGTTAGCTTTGCGACAGTATTAAAAAGGAATTTCGGATTGTTCTTATTTTCCTCAATTAAGTTAGAAAAATAGGATGATCGAGCAGCAGTAAGGGCTCTACGGTACTGCACGGTACCGTCCTTCCAAGCTAGTCGGAAGACTTCCAGTTTGGTGTGGCGCCATTTCCGTTCCAATTTTCTGGAAGCTTGCTTCAGAGCTCGGGTATTTTCTGTGTACCAGGGAGCTAGTTTCTTATGAGACATTTTTTTTGTTTTTAGGGGTGCAACTGCATCTAGGGTATTGCGCAAGGTTAAATTGAGATCCTCAGTTAGGTGGTTAACTGATTTTTGTCCTCTGGCGTCCTTGGGTAGGCAGAGGGAGTCTGGAAGGGCATCAAGGAATCTTTGTGTTGTCTGTGAATTTATAGCACGACTTTTGATGTTCCTTGGTTGGGGTCTAAGCAGATTATTTGTTGCAATTGCAAACGTAATAAAATGGTGGTCCGATAGTCCAGGATTATGAGGAAAAACATTAAGATCCACCACATTTATTCCATGGGACAAAACTAGGTCCAGAGTATGACTGTGACAGTGAGTGGGTCCAGAGACATGTTGGACAAAACCCACTGAGTCGATGATGGCTCCGAAAGCCTTTTGGAGTGGGTCTGTGGACTTTTCCATGTGAATATTAAAGTCACCAAAGATTAGAATATTATCTGCTATGACTACAAGGTCCGATAGGAATTCAGGGAAGTCAGTGAGAAACGCTGTATATGGCCCAGGAGGCCTGTAAACAGTAGCTATAAAAAGTGATTGAGTAGGCTGCATAGATTTCATGACTAGAAGCTCAAAAGACGAAAATGTCTTTTTTTTTTTGTAAATTGAAATTTGCTATCGTAAATGTTAGCAACACCTCCGCCTTTGCGGGATGCACGGGGGATATGGTCACTAGTGTAGCCAGGAGGTGAGGCCTCATTTAAAACAGTAAATTCATCAGGCTTAAGCCATGTTTCAGTCAGGCCAATCACATCAAGATTATGATCAGTGATTAGTTCATTGACTATAATTGCCTTTGAAGTAAGGGATCTAACATTAAGTAGCCCTATTTTGAGATGTGAGGTATCATGATCTCTTTCAGTAATGACAGGAATGGAGGTGGTCTTTATCCTAGTGAGATTGCTAAGGCGAACACCGCCATGTTTAGTTTTGCCCAACCTAGGTCGAGGCACAGACACGGTCTCAATGGTGATAGCTGAGCTGACTACACTGACTGTGCTAATGGCAGACTACACTATGCTGGCAGGCTGGCTAACAGCCTGCTGCCTGGCCTGCACCCTATTTCATTGTGGAGTTAGAGGAGTTAGAGCCCTGTCTATGTTGGTAGATAAGATGAGAGCACCCCTCCAGCTAGGATGGAGTCCGTCACTCCGCAGCAGGTCAGGCTTGGTCCTGTTTGTGGGTGAGTCCCAGAAAGAGGGCCAATTATCTACAAATTCTAACTTTTGGGAGGGGCAGAAAACTGTTTTCAACCAGCGATTGAGTTGTGAGACTCTGCTGTAGAGCTCATCACTCCCCCTAACTGGGAGGGGGCCAGAGACAATTACTCGATGCCGACACATCTTTCTAGCTGATATGCACGCAGAAGCTATGTTGCGCTTGGTGATTTCTGACTGTTTCATCCTAACATCGTTGGTGCCGACGTGGGTAACAATATCTCTATACTCTCTACACTCACCAGTTTTAGCTTTAGCCAGCACCATCTTCAGATTAGCCTTAACGTCGGTAGCCCTGCCCCCGGGTAAACAGTGTATGATCGCTGGATGATTCGCTTTAAGTCTAATACTGCGGGTAATGGAGTCGCCAATGACTAGAGTTTTCAATTTGTCAGAGCTAATGGTGGTGAGAGTGCTCCAGAATATAATTTCTCAATGAGATGCATTTTAATTTTTTAATTTGACCTTTATTTAACCAGGCAAGTCAGTTAAGAAAATATTCTTATTTTCAATGACGGCCTGGGAACAATGGGTTAACTGCCTGTTCAGGGGCAGAGCGACAGATTTGTACTTTGTCAGCTCGGGGGTTTGAACGCTCTAACCACTAGGCTACGCTGCCGCCCCAAGTAGACGGCCAGTACATTGCTTTTAAACTTTACTGAACTATTAACAGAATGTATTTACAAAATAATACATATAGGAGCAGTCAGCATAATATTATTTGACCTAAACAACATATTATTATTATAATTAATGTCATAACATTTTCATCACACAGTGACACTATAGACTGAGACCAAGTTACATATGTTTTATGTTGAGCTTCCGGGAATCTTTTTTTGTAATGGTAAATTGAATGTAGGTACACGGTGTACACTCCGAAGTGTATTTGGAGAGTACACAAGACCAGCTGTGCCTTTGTGAGACATACTGTACAGGGGTACTATTGTTGGATGCCGAATGGCTGGGACAAGCAATAGCTCCAACTCCAAAGTGTGTTTAACTTCCTGTTCCGAAAGATACGATCTTCTCCTCAAGTACTTGTTTTTGCTTCAAATAGGGTTCATTCTGGGGCTTCACCAAATCACATTTGGCAGGCAACACTTAATCAACCTATAATACTAGTTATATGAGTGGTGTTAAAGACTAATCAGCCCTGAATAGTGAATACTGACAATGCTTTGGTGTTGTTTTCTGAGTCCTTGTCAGAGACATCTACCCTGTCTGGTTGTGTACATTCAACTGTAGTGATACAGTTCTAAACCTAAATAATGTCGCTAAAAATATATCTTCTGCAATACAATGCATACTATGTGTGAGTCAATTAGGTTCTGATCAGATCAGCAGCAGCCAGCCAGACCTGTTTTCTTACCTGTGGAACTAGAAACTGGACTGTCCGTGAGATCCCTCCATCCCACGATGCCATCTCCATCATGAAACCTGTAGAGGGAAACATCTTAAGTTAGGACTGAGAGGTCTCAGAGGTAACACAAGAGGGGAAAATGACACTGGTACATCTTACTCTCTCACCTTTGACACATTTGAAGACCAGCTCAGCCCTCCTCAGGCACCATGGGATAGTCATCTCCTGCAGGGGAGAGAATAAAAGGAGTCAGTCGGGCCACAGGATGGTGGAACATGATGAGCCTTCTATCCTCTGTCATCCCCTCACTGTTCCCTTCTCTTCTGCCTTCCTGACATTGTCAAACAACAGCTTTTCATAGAGAATAAAAGTAATGTTCCTTGAAAGAAATCTGTAGGTGTACAGCTCATTGCCTTCTATGGCTCCTTTGACCAACTATGCTGGCCATTATGCTACTGTATATAGGCCTGAGTTGGGCAAAAGTACAATCCATCAGTTGGAAAAAGCACTGGAAAAGATTCCAGACAGAAATGCTTTTAAATTATAAAATGACAGATAATGAAGTTTCTTTGGTAAATTCCTGCAGCTTAGGAAGCGAGAACACCACACAGAGTACATTTGTGAGCGAGCTCCTGCTTTGACTTGAGAGAAGACGTTTCATCAGGCATGTTGTGGCATGATAAGGACAGAGCCTTCTCTAGACTGCAGTGAGGAGGTCTACTCTACATCAGGCAGCAGCTTGTTGAGTAATGGTTGTTTTTCAATTCTGGGTGCCTCCATGTGCCGCTGTCTATCAATGCTACCGCTGTCCCCCCACCCTGTGTGTACCGTGCGCTGTATACTCAGAGTTTGAGTAAACACAACAGTTCAAGACTCTCCACTTTTCCCTCCTCCTCTACTCCTGAATGGAGAAAATGCTAAGAGCACTGCTGAGGTTGGGTTGTACTGAATGAACAAGTAGAGATGTGGAGGAGGAGGTCATTAAGGGACACAGTATCAAAGGCTTGTGAATGTGCCATGGGACAGGGTAGGAACATGTCAGGATGACACTGGGGATGAGGACAACAGACTGACGAACACAACTGTTTAACTGAAGGGCACGAGGGGCATAGCGGCACTCAAACACATCAGTTCCTAAGGCAGGAAATAGGACACATTCATTACTCCTCCTCTCCTTCAGTCCATTTTTCATCCATTTCTCCTTTCTCTACTAATCATCTAACCATGGAATGACGAGTGGTCAGTTCAGTTCACTGGGTTTACTCACAAAACAACTGAATCATACACCATAAAGTTAAATATAAAATTGGGTGATTCAATCATTTCAGGCTACATTGATATATTTTTTTAGAGCTTGTGATAACTTTGACTGTACAGTTAGATAATAAGTAATCAAATATTTTCACACACCCATTTTCTTCTACAAAACATCACCATTGCCAAAACCATGACTGAAAATAATGTTGTATGATGCAAGGAGCCACTTCATAAAATACATTCATTATTATCATTGGTATTGACAATGAAACACTCCTGGTCTCTGATCCAGTGCATTATATCTCCTGCCGTTGTAGCCTTAAGCAAGGTACTTAACCCCCAACAAGGTAAAATACTGCATGTATAGGTTACTGTATAAAACACATGTGTTCCGTCAACCCTCCATCCAAAGAGCTACTGGATATGCAGGCTTTTGATACAACCCTGCGCAAACACACCAGTCAGCTTATCAAGGTCCTGTTGAGCAGCTGATTTTTCTTTACAATGTGGTGTGTTCATGCAGGGCTGGAGCAAAATCCTGCACACCCAGTAGCTCTCCTGGAGGATGGTTGGCCACCCTGCAACATTACAATTACAACCAATGAAACAGTGATCAAATGGCTAAGATGGGCAAGGTAGCTAACAAAGACATGTTTATGTAAGGCTCCCCGTGTTCAGGGGAGATCTTGACAGCATAGGAGTTACTTGTCAATTAGGCTATTATAAGAATATTTTTTTACTTTGTCAGAATTACCTGACCAGTATTGAGTAGAGCGGAATCCTTTCTTTCCAACGGTGTCATAATTATTTCTCAACAGACAATTTTGAGTGTTTGAGTGACAGTTTTACAGCCGGAGTATGCAGCATTTGCGCACCCGTATCAGCTACGTGTCGGCCTTTGGCGGTTATACTTTGCCGGTGGGAAAGTTATTTTAGGACATCGGACATGACATTAATATATGCTAATAGTTAACCAGCCAAACTACACTGTTTTGAATGGCTAGTTATCTAGTTTTACCTGCTGCGCAATGTCTCTCTCCTCTGGAAATAGCCCACTCGCACTGGAACACATGCAAGTGATGCACACACCATGACTTTTCCAGGATTTTCATTGCTGACCAAAAATGTGCTATAACTGGGTAAATAAGTCACTAGCTAGCAATTAATATCAACAAATGTGCACACTGTGCGGCAGGTAGCCTGGCGGGTAGGAGCGTTGGGGCCAATAACAGAAAGGTTGCTGAATCGAATCCCGAGCTGACGAGGTAACAACCTGTCGTTCTGCCGCTGAGCAAGGCAGTTAACATACTGTTCCCCGGGCGCCGATGATTTGGATGTTGATTAAGGTAGCCCCCCACACCTCTCTGAAGACACATTTCAGTTGAATGCATTCAGTTTTACAAATGATTAGGTATCCCCCTTTCGCTTTCCATTATCTCAAAAACACATCTTGCGACTGCATGATTGAAAGACCGATCATGCCTGTCAAAGAGAGCCTCCAATAATTATACTCAAATGCGCTCTGCAGAGATTGGGAGGACAGTGCGCAACACATCGCAGGAGACTTTGATCAAATTCTGATCAGAGTAGCCTAATTGTTTGATATTTAGATGTTTTTGTCAAGTCAGACAACTTATACCTATAATTTGCTTGTCCGATAATTTGTTTTACTTGCCCTGGGCAAGCGGAGAAGCATTAATGTCGAGCCCTGAACCAATTACACATACAGCATAGCATATGTATAACTAACGGTCATCTCTCACCTGTAAATAATGTACTGTTGTACATGCATTATGAATCTGACTTCTGGGACCTCGAGGTATATATATATATATATATATATATATATATATATATATATATATATATATATATATATATATATATATATATTACCTTCTGCTTTTACACATATAACATAAGGCTCTCTCTCACCTCTGACATGTCGTGGACCAGTAGCAGAGGGATGGTGATGTTGGTGACATCATGCGTGCAGCAGACCTTGAGGATGTTGCGCAGGCCCATGATGGCAGGTTCCCGGGCCGTAATGTTACCTGAGCGGACGTTGTCATCCACACACAGGTGGAACACTATGTGGACCTCAGACAGGTTGGAGTGGCGGGAGATGTAGAATTCACCTGGAGAGGATGATAGGCTAAGTCATTTCTAAACTTTATCTATTTCTAATAAGGTTAGTTTCATTTAGGAGTGAATCCTTTCTTCCACTTAAGCCAAATGTTCACCTAGTCTCCCATTGACATCAATGCACAAAGTTAGGATTTGCCCCTTAAAGACTTAGGCCAAGATAAAACCACATTCAGTCAACTTTACCTGGTAAGATATTGGAAGAATTCTTTTCCACATTTTGGTTCTTATCTTCACAACTACTTCCATTCCTAGGAACTTCTGTCAATGGGAAAACAAGAGATGACTTCTGCATTTCCTGTATGGGAAACTTGTGCAAAGATAACCTTTCAGGAAATAGATGACAATAGCAACAACAGAGGTCATAGGTCCATCCGTATAAAGCCTGATAGCTAGGAGGAATGTTTCTATACTCAGCTTTTCTCTCCACTTAAACAACCATTCAATGGGGATTCATTGTAATAAGGATCTTGACTGAGGTTTCCGACAACACACGTTGGCAATGATGTCAAAAAAGTATTGTCCCTTCCGTCCTGACATAATCCCCAACAGGCCACTGACTTTGCCCTTGCTCGAACGTTGAACAAACATTACTTTACTGGGCCAGCAGGATCTTTAACATTGTTCTAACTGTACCTTGTATACAGATAACTGCCAAAATTAAGGAAACACTTGAGTAATTCAAAACACCAAATGATGGAATTTCTTGTGGAAGAAGAGTGTCGTATCCATCTAATAGAGTTACTGACACTTGTAGATTCTATGTTAAGGCGCATTGAAGCTGTTCTGGTGGCTCAACGCCCTACTACTATTAAGACACGATGTTGGTGTTACCTTTATTTTGGCAGTTACCTGTATTTCATAGTTACATTATCGCGGTCTATCCAGTCCTCTTACAGAGAACACTCATCTCAATCATCATGTAATTCAAGTGAGAGTCTGGGGAAGAAATACAAGTCAATTAACGCTTCTTTGTTCAGACTTTTTCACTGTGATACCACAAGGCCATATTTGCAAGTTATATAGAGAATGGCTGGAGAATGCAGCTATTGGATATACACAGTATAATGATTAAAAAACACTCTCAGAAGTATGATTGACTGTTCGCCAGTGGTGGGCTGCTGGTGTGTGTGACTGACTCACCAGGCTGGTCTTTGTGCTTGCTGGTCTGAGACCGGGCATAAAGCATCACTTGCTGGACAACCTCCAGCTGCTCCTCCAGGCGAGGGAAGTGGAAGTCTGTACACTCTTTAGATACTGTGGCAAAGTCTGGGGAAAACATATAAACACATGATGACGAGGATTCATTACATTGTTTCATTATAATCTCACAATGGTTACGGAGGTTTTGGGGTTGGAGAATGTTTTTACTGTGACAACCTTTGAGCTATTGTCATGCTAAAATGCTAAAACATGCTAAAACATCTAACTCACTGGTGCCATAAAGCCCCCCAAAAAACACCTTCAAATGTGGTCATGGCAATAAGATTATAAATGTGTTTCATCCTCTCACTTAACTAACAGGGTCTAACAGTGTGGTCCCCCTGCTTTATGTTGGCCCCTGACATTTGGCCCTTGACCTCTCACCTCTCTTGATGCCACTGTAGGAGTTGACCCTGTTGTCCACCAGCAATACCAGGCCACACAGGGACGAGGAGTAGAGGGACAGAGCAGTCTGCAGCCGCCTCAGCTTGGTCCCTCTGCTGCCATGGCGACGGTGCTTACAGAAGTCCAGTATGTCCGCCCGCACCAGTCGCAGGTTGTGCATTGTCTTCAGCTGTGCACCTGGACAACACCACAGCAACAACACAGTCAAAATACATACGGAAACAAACACACAAGTATATAATGTACAGGATGTCTTTACATTTTACGATGTCAGGAAGCTCAGTGTAAATTAATTCGCTGTCATCAAGGTTTATTTTTATCATGGGCATGTTGGACCAGGCAGCAGTGTTTCCATGGGGACACAGACAGTATAGTACCTAAGTGGATGGTGAAGCTCTCCTCCAGCTGTCGCTGCTCCTCATACAGCCTGACCCCAGGCTCAGACTCCTCTGTCAGCTGGCTCTGCTGCACCTTGATCTCCTCACTGACAAACACAACATCACACTGTAAAGGATACGGTTCACAAGATGCCTTGCCCCGGATCTTTTTGTGCTTTCTTGTCCACGCCAATGAGCATAGAAGTTGGCAAGACAGCACAAACAGATCTGGAACCAGGCTGGAAGATGAACGGACACAAACCAACCCCAGATTAATTACATTGGGACTGACAAACTACACTGTACATCAAAAATAATTAAGACATATATAGCAAAAGAAAAACATTTATTTGAGCTCAGATGCCATTTCAATGCCTCTTGAAAGTGCTGCTGTGTGCAAATTTCATTCAACTGTGTCTGCAGGCTTTCTTTCCCATTTAAGCACATGACTCATCTATTCATTATCTGATTTAACCAATTTTGCTTCACTGTAAGAAGGTGAAGATTAGTGAGATTAAGGAACATCCCCCTAGAAAACAATTGAGTACATTTCTGCACACATGCATTCAAAAGCGCGCACACACATACATACTTAATAGTGCTGTTATTGGGGTTCTGCATGTCCTGGTGCAGTTTGATCACCCACTCCTGATACTCCTGCTTCTGAATATGAGTCACCTGTTTCAGTTCATTGGCCCACTTGTTCTCCAGCACCTGACCAGACAGAAGAATCACCAATCGTACATCTCTATGACTGTGTATCTTTGTACATAGAGCATTACAACGCTTGTAGCTTAAATGGCCAACCAGATTGGCTCTGTGTCTTACCTGCTGGGCATCGAAGTGTTGAGATGCAACTGCATTTACATCCTGGTCAGTCATGGTCTTTCCCAGTTCTTGCATGACTTTGTCCATCTCTGTTGCCTGCCTGGGAGTTGAAAAGGAACAATGCAAAACACTTTAGGCATTTGTTATGTGACACTAACTTCAATTACGATGATTTAATCTCTATGGTCATACCAACCTCTCTTGTAACTTCTTCAGCTCCATGTCTCTCTCACTGATGAGCTCCGAGACACTGACAAAGTAGTTGTGTTCCAGGTTGAGCAGAGTGTCAGAGGCCGGGGAGTGGATGAGCTCGTGGTAAACATCTGCAAAGTCCTCATCCCAGCTGGGCTCCTCAGGACGAGCATGTTCCAGTGTAGTCTAAAGAGTAACAAGCAAAAGAGAATAATGGCATTGGTGTGGGAGTAACCTTTTGAGAGCGAAGGAAAATCACAGGAAGACATTGTTCAGTAGATCACAGGTCATTGTAGGAAGTGCTGAAGTGAGTGACACAGCACAGTATGAAAGACCCAGGCAACTATTTTGACTGAAAAGCATTATATGGTTTTCCTAAACAAACCCAAGAGGCAAAGCTAAGAGAGCGACCTCATACTTCTGTCATACATAGAATGTATAGAATAGTATAGAATAGTATTCAGAGTAAACTTCCTCTATTAATACAAGTCTGGGAATCTTTATGCAACAAACATGATAGACATTAAAAGACCTTTGGAGTTCCTTAAAATACACTGGACATTGTCTATGAGTACTTCTGTGCTAGTGCAGAAAAATGTTAATGGTAATCCTGTATGCACCACAGCAGTGAGCCAACAGAGCTTTATAGGAGGGGCAGCCTTCTTTCTTTTTATAAGTGCTTGAGCAAGTGGCAGCAGAATTTAAAGTCCAGAGCTTTGAAGTGCATGAAGCAGATGATCTCGTTGACCTTCTTAAAAACAAAATAAGGAAGATATTCTGTTTCAAAGGGATTTCTTTTCACGAGGAGTCTGCTTTTTGATCCATTTAAATTGAAAGCCATAATGTCTTAATATCTCTCATCAGACCACAGCTGTTTTAATAATATACCATATACACTTCAGACTGTCAGACAGATGATGCAGGTCTGGAATTGCAACATTCCCTGCAGTGTATAAAATCGATGAGCTGAAACTTATCAAAGTCAAACACAACAACTTGGCAACTCCAGGCAACTGTTGGCAAAAAATGTTTAATACATTGTTCCAAACTTAAGGAGCAGTCAACTGTCTGACTTACTGACTTCCTGTATCAACATAATGATCTATGACTACAACTCAGACACTGAAGATAATATCCTCAATGTGCACAGTATGCTAACACTTCTGGAGCTCGTCTTTGAGATAATTAGATTTTTCAATAGCATAAGAATACAGGTTGCACTGTATAAATCAAATGTTATTGGTTGCATACACATACTTAGCAGATGTTATTACGGGTGTAGCGAAATGCATACATACATATACAGTGGGGCAAAAAAGTATTTAGTCAGCCACCAATTGTGCAAGTTCTCCCACTTAAAAAGATGAGAGAGGCCTGTAATTTTCATCATAGGTACACTTCAATTATGACAGACAAAATGAGGAAAAAAAATCCAGAAAATCACATTGTAGGATTTTAAATAAATTTATTTGTAAATTATAGTGGAAAATAAGTATTTGGTCAATAACAAAAGTTTCTCAATACTTTGTTATATACCCTTTGTTGGCAATGACAGAGGTCAAACGTTTTCTGTAGGTCTTCACAAGGTTCACACACCGTTGCTGGTATTTTGGCCCATTCCTACATGCAGATCTCCTCTAGAGCAGTGATGTTTTGGGGCTGTTGCTGGGCAACACGGACATTCAACTCCCTCCAAAGATTTTCTATGGGGTTGAGATCTGGAGACTGGCTAGGCCACTCCAGAACCTTAATGCTTCTTACGAAGCCACTCTTTCGTTGCCTGGGCGGTGTGTTTGGGATCATTGTCATGCTGAAAGACCCAGCCACGTTTTATCTTCAATGCCCTTGCTGATGGTAGGCTTTGTTACTTTGGTCCCAGCTCTCTGCAGGTCATTCACTAGGTCCCCCCTTGTGTGGTTCTGGGATTTTTGCTCACCGTTCTTGTGATCATTTTGACCCCATGGGGTGAGATCTTGCGTGGAGCCCCAGATCGAGGGAGATTACCAGTGGTCTTGTATGTCTTCCATTACCTAATAATTGCTCACACAGTTGATTTCTTTAAACCAAGCTGCTTACCTATTGCAGATTCAGTCTTCCCAGCCTGGTGCAGGTCTACAATTTTGTTTCTGGTGTCCTTTGACAGCTCTTTGGTCTTGGCCATAGTGGAGTTTGGAGTGTGACTGTTTGAGGTTGTGGACAGGTGTCTTTTATACTGATAACAAGTTCAAACATGTGCCATTAATACAGGTAATGAGTGGAGGACAGAGGAGCCTGTTGAAGAAGTTACCGGTCTGTGAGAGCCAGAAATCTTGTTTGAAGGTGACCAAATATTTATTTTCCACCATAATTTGCAAATAAATTCACAAAAAAATACTACAATGTGATTTTCTGGATTTTTTTCCTTCCAATTTTGTCTGTCATAGTTGAAGTGTATCTATGATGAAAATTACAGGCCTCATCTTTTTAAGTGGGAGAACTTGCACAATTGGTGGCTGACTAAATACTTTTGCCCAACTGTATGTATATACTGTACTCTATACCATCTACTGCATCTTGCCATCTTGATGTAATACATGTATCACTAGCCACTTTAAACAATGCTACTTTTACATGTTTACATACCCTACATTACTCATCTCATATGTATATACTGTACTCGATACCATCTACTGCATCTTGCCAATGCCGTTCTGTATCATCACTCATTCATATATTTTTATGTACATACTATTCATTCCTTTACACTTGTGTATAAGGTAGTTGTGAAATTGTTAGGTTAGATTACTCGTTGGTTTTACTGCATTGTCGGAACAAGAAGCACAAGCATTTCGCTACACTCGCATTAACATCTGCTAACAATGTGTATGTGACAAATACATTTTGATTTGACAGTTTATTAGGTACAACATCCCGTTCACGAAAATGGATCGCTCCTACAGACAGGGAGTCACGTGGCTTACTATATAAAACAGGCAGACAGGCATTGAGACATTCAGTTACTGTTCGATTGAACGTTAGAATGGGCAAAACAACTGACTTAAGCAACTTTGAACATGATATGATTGTTGATATGATTGTTGGTGCCAGGCGCGCCAGATCCAGTATCTCAGAAACAGGGCTTTTCACACACGACATTGTCTAGGGTTTACTGAGAATGGTGCAAGAAAGAAAAAACATCCAGTCAGTGGCAGTCCTGTGGGCGAAAACAGCTCGTTGATGAGAGAGGTCAAAGGAGAATGACAAGAATCGGGCAAATAAAATCACCCACGGGCCAAATTCTGCTTTAGGGCGAACGTTTATACGAAAAAAATGCTTGTAACATGGTCTTTGGTTTTGAGTAATGATTTTACCTCTGAGTAGGTCTTGGCCCATGTGTTTGTAAGCTGGTTGATGTCCACCTCTCCTGTTGTCAGTCTCTGTAGGGCCAACTCTGCTTCTCGGTCATAGTCCTGGATGGTTTCGCTCTCAATAAACATGGACAGTGTGCTCCTCAGTTCTAAACCAAGATACAGCAAAGTAGTAGTACCAAAAGGTATGTGTGGATGAATAAAAGAGACTAAGTTGTTGAATATATCAATGTGCTTGGTTTTGAATTTAATTACATTTAGTTTATTGGAAATCTCATTACCATTCTCAACAAAGCAAGGTATTTTGTGCAGCAGCATAAGTCGTCCATGAAGGTCACTGACATTTTCTTGGACAGGGAATTGCAGAGGTACTTTGAGGACACAGTCATTCCTCCCTGCCCTGAACCCAAACACAAACTCCTTCTCTGTGGTGTTCACCTTTCCCTTGTTTTTCTTCATTTTCTCAGCTGAAAGCAGATAGAATACTGACTACTTGTACAGTAATGATAATGCAATCGAATCGTTCCAAGTCATTTCAGCAAGCCATGACACCAACCATCTCAGATTGTTCTGTAGTTTAATTTAATCTCTGACAAATTAAGCTAATTGATTGCACCCAAATTGGCCATTTTAATTTATAGTATTTAGATCATATTCAATAAATATAGTACCCAATATCTGATTTGGACCAACCTTTTTCCTACCAATGAGTAAGACACAAAATAAAATTCAAAAGCCACCCACGGAGACCCCACACCCAATGCCAATCCTTCCCCAAACCAGTATACAGTAGAAGTTCTGTTTGACAAGTAGTATGAAGTTGCGGCTTGAAGTATTGCTTCTCCATACCATGTAATGTATTCCCTCAGAATCTGGTGATGGTTTTTTCCCCTGTTCAGAGAAATGTAATTTAAGTTGCTTGCATTTTAAACCATAAAGTAGTGTGAGAGTACTGCGTTTTGACCACTAGATGTCGCTGTTGCTGCTATACAGACACTTTCATCTATTTTGCTGGTCTCTTGTGGTTATCAAATCAAATCAAAGTTTATTTGTCACGTGCACAGAATACAACAGGTGTAGACCTTACAGTGAAATGCTTACTTACAGGCTCTAACAAATAGTGCAAAAAAAGTGTTAGGTGAACAATAGGTAAGTAAAGGAATAAAAACAACAGTAAAAAGACAGTGAAAAACAGTAGCGAGGCTATAAATGTAGCGAGGCTATAAAAGTAGAAAGGCTACATACAGACACCGGTTAGTCAGGCTGATTGAGGTAGTATGTACATGTAGATATGGTTAAAGTGACAATGCATATATGATGAACAGAGAGTAGCAGTAGCGTAAAGAGGGGTTGGTGGGTGGTGGGACACAATGCAGATAGCCTGGTTAGCCAATGTGCGGGAGCACTGGTTGGTCGGGCCAATTCTTTTTTCACCTTTTATTTAACCAGGTAGGCAAGTTGAGAACAAGTTCTCATTTACAATTGCAACCTGGCCAAGATAAAGCAAAGCAGTTTGACACATACAACAACAGAGTAAAACAAACATACAGTCAATAAAACAGAAAATAAGTCTATATACAATGTGAGCAAATGAGGTGAGATAAAGGAGGTAAAGGCAAAAAAAGCCATGGTGGCAAAGTAAATACAATATAGCAAGTAAAACACTGGAATGGTAGATTTGCAGTGGAAGAATGTGCAAAGTAGAGAGAAATAATGGGGTGCAAAGGAGCAAAATAAATAAATACAGTAGGGGAAGAGGTAGTTTTTTTGGGCTAAATTATAGATGGGCTATGTACAGGTGCAGTAATCTGCTCTGACAGCAGGTGCTTAAAGCTAGTTAGGGAGATAAGTGTTTCCAGTTTCAGAGATTTTTGTAGTTCGTTCCAGTCATTGGCAGCAGAGAACTAAGGAGAGGCGGCCAAAGGAAGAATTGGTTTTGGGGGTGACCAGAGAGATATACCTGCTGGAGCGTGTGCTACAGGTGGGTGATGCTATGGTGACCAGCGAGCTGAGATAAGGGGGGACTTGACCTAGCAGGGTCTTGTAGATGACATGGAGCCAGTGGGTTTGGCGACGAGTATGAAGCGAGGGCCAGCCAATGACAGAGTACAGGTCGCAGTGGTGGGTAGTATATGGGGCTTTGGTGACAGAATGGATGGCACTGTAATAGACTGCATCCAATTTATTGAGTAGGGTATTGGAGTCTATTTCGTAAATTACATCGCCAAAGTCGGGGATCGGTAGGATGGTCAGTTTTTCGAGGGTATGTTTGGCAGCATGGGTGAAGGATACTTCGTTGCGAAATAGGAAGCCAATTCTAGATTTAACTTTGGATTGGAGATGTTCTGGAAGGAGAGTTTACAGTCTAACCAGACACCTAGGCATTTGTAGTTGTCCACATATTCTAAGTCAAAACCGTCCAAGGTAGTGATGCTGGACGGGCGGGCAGGTGCAGGCAGCGATTGGTTGAAGAGCATGCATTTAGTTTTACTTGTATTTAAGAGCAGTTGGAGGCCACGGAAGGAGAGTTGTAAGGCATTGAAGCTCGTCTGGAGGGTTGTTAACTTCTCTAGCGTAGGGAATTTTGGATGAAAAGCATGCCCAAATTAAACTGCCTTCTACTCAGGCCCAGAAGATAGGATATGCATATAATTAGTCGATTTTATAGAAAACACTCAAGTTTCCAAAACTGTTAAAATAGTATAACAGAACTGATTTGGCAGGCAAAAACCTGAGAAAAATCCCTACAGGAAGTAGGATCTTTTATTATTATTTTTCTATTCAATGCCATTACAGTATCCATTGACTTAGGACTCAAATTGCAGTTCCTATGCCTTCCACTAGATGTCAAGTCTTTAGAAATTGTTTCAGGCTTGTATTCTGAAAAATTAGGGAGTAAGATCAGTCAGAATGAGTGGACCCTGCCGTGTCACAGAGCTTTTTCATGCGCACGACCGAGAGAGTGCCTTTCTTGTTTACCTTTTATATTGACGACGTTATTTTCCGGTTGAAATATTATCAATTGTTTAGGCTAAAAACAACCTGATTGAATATAAACATTGTTTGACATGTTTCTATGAACTTTAGATACAATTTAGATTTTTTTTGTCTGCCTGTTGTGACTGCGTTTGTGCCTGTGGATTACTGAAGAAAACGCACGAACAAAACAGAGATTTTCAGATATAAAGAGAGACTTTATCGAACAAAAGGAACATTTATTGAATAAATGAATGTCTTCTGAGTGCAAACATATGAAGATCAAAGGTAAGTGATTCATTTTATCTGTATTTCTTACTTGTGTAACTTCTACTTGGCTGGTTACTGTTTGTAATGATTTGTCTGCTGGGCTATGTTCTCAAATAATTGTAAGGTATGCTTTCACCATAAAGCATTTTAAAAATCTGACACAGTGGTTGGATTCACAAGAAGTTAATCTTTAAACCTATGTAAAATAGTTGTATCTTTTCTGAATTTTTATAATGAGTATTTCTGTATTTGAATTTGGCGCTCTGCAATCTCACTGGATGTTGGCCAGGTGGGACGCTAGCATCCCACATACCCTAGAGAGGTTAAGACAGTGTCCAAAGAAGGGCCAGAAGTATACAGAATGGTGTCGAGGAAGTATGTACATATGTACATGAATGTATAGTTAAAGTGACTGTGCATATGATAAACAGAGAGCAGCAACAGCATTAAAAAAAAGAGGGTCTGGGCAGGGGGGGGGGGCACACAATGCAAATAGTCCAGGTACCCATTTGATTACCTGTTCAGGAGTCTTATGGCTTGGAGGTAAAAACTGTTGAAGACTTTTTGTCCTAGACTTGGCACTCCGGTACCGCTTGCCATGCGGTAGTAGACTATGGTGGTCTGCTTGATACATGTTGGTATTACAGACTTAAATCAGGGACATGTTGACAATGGCAGTGAAGACACCAAATAGATCACAACATTTTCTATGTAACTTTGGGTAGAAAAATCAATAGATGTCTCATGATGAAAATAAAGTGAGTGGTCATCCTCACAATTCAAGCCAGTCCTCCATGAAAGCAAATCAGTTTGTCCTTCTTTTACACTTAATCGGTGTCCATGTAACATACCCTTTGTGTGGTTCAGTCCCTTCAAACAAAAGGTCTGGATTAATTACTGTTTGACCATTCCTGGTGAACAAGCAAACCATTAGGCTACAGTAGTTCTAATGGTTTCAATGTTATGGCCTCAAATGGTCTTCAATAGTAAAAGTCCCAACCACACACTGTAAAGTGTTTTGCAATAATGGTTTTGGTTTGGTTTTAATAGTAAATGTCACTAATCACATTACATATAGAGCTGTTTCCTGATAATTGTATTGAAAAACACAAGACTGCCATGCAATTCATTATATTATTAGGGTTGTCACAACATTTTAGTCCTTAGCCCATTTCTCCATCAAAGTTTGTAGGAAAAGTCTTGCATTGAAATATCTCTCCCAGAGAGTGGCCACTTGTTGGACTATTCAAGCAGAGTTGGGTTGAAGCATTAGGTTGCTATTATGACAAACGCAATTGATTTCATGGAGGACTGGCTTGAATTGTTAGGATGACCACACAATTTATTTTCATAATGAGACAAATCTATTGGGGTAGAAAACCAAAGTTGCAAAGGAAACGTTGTAATATAGTGTACCAGTCAACAGTTTGGACACACCTACACCTTTCTGGGTTTTTCTTCATTGTAGAATAATAGTTAAGACATCAAAACTATGAAATAACATATGCAATAATGTAGTAACCAAAAAAGTGTTAGAAAATATATTTTGATTTGTTGATTTGAGATTCTTCAAAGTAGCCACCCTTTGCACACTCTTGGCATTCTCTCAACAAGCTTCATGAGGAATGACTTTCCAACAGTCTTGAAAGAGTTCCCACATATGCTGAGCACTTGTTGGCTGCTTTTCCTTCACTCTGCGGTCCAACTCATCCCAATTGGGTTGAGGCTGGCGATTGTGGAAACATAACACATACCACCTCCTCCGTGCTTCATGGTGGGAACCACACATGCGGAGATCAGTTTTGTTTACCACTTTCTTGGTGACTACATGATTCCATGTGCTATTTCATAGTTTTGATATCTAAACAAAAACCATTGAATGAGTAGGTGTGTACAAACATTTTGACTGGTACTGTATTAAATAAACACAAGATACTGGATAAACGAATGTGGCGGTATAGCATAAACAGCGGCATCTAATGGTCAAAACCTGGTATTTTCACACTACTTTATGGTAAATACTGGAAGCGACTTCAATTAAAAATAGTTCTGAACAGGTGGGGAAAAAAACACCAGATTCACAGGGAAAATGTTACATGGTATGGAGAAGCAATACACCAAGCCACAGCTTCATAATACTTGTCAAACAGAACTGATACTGTATACTGGTTGTTGGGGTGGGATTGCCATGGGGTGCGGGGGTCCGTGGGTGGCTTTCGACATATTTTGGGGGATTTCTCATGTTACTCATTAGTAGGAAGAACCTTTGGCCCAAATCAGATGTAGGGTACTACATTTATTGAATACAATCTGAATCTAATACATTAAAATAGCCAATTTCAGTGCAATGATTTAGCTTAATTTCTCAGAGATCAAATTATATTTCCACAATGTTTCAGGAATGCTAATTGTATCGGTTACTAAGTACAGAAATGATTTCAGAACAATCAGATGGTGGGTGTAAGGACCGACACTGGAGTCGAGAAGCAGGTACGGGGAGTCAAACATTTAATAAGGAACAAGACAGGAACAGCGTCAGCACACGGGTAACAAAACAATATACGAACGTTAATGTGGAAGCAGGGAACAGAACTGGAGGATAGACAGATAAAGGGAAGGAAATAACAGGTTATTGAGTCCAGGTGAGTCCAAATGATTGGTGATGCAAGTGACGAGGGAAGCAGGTGTGCGTAATGATGTTGGCAGGAATGAGTAATGCTGGGGAGCCTGGCTCCCTCGAGTGCCAGGGGGGGAAGAGCGGGAGAAGAGCGGGAGCAGGAAGAGCGGGAAGAGCAGGAGCAGGAAGAGCGGGAAGAGCGGGAGCAGGAAGAGCGGGAGAAGGGGGGGGGAGCAGGGGTTAATCCTATTTCTTTTGCTTTTTGAGTTGGAACAATCCAATGGAATCCAGATTTTTTGATTTTTTTATTTAACCTTTATTTTCCTAGGCAAGTCAGTTAAGAACAATTTCTCTTTTACAATGACGGCCTACCAAAAGGCAAATGGCCTCCTGCGGGGACAGGAGCTGGGGTTAAAATAAAAATACATTCATAAAAATATAGGACAAAACACACATCACCATGAAACACCACAACATAAAGAGAGACCTATAAGACAACAGCATGGTATTAAAACAACATGGTAGCAACAGAACATGGCAGCAGCACAGGGTACAAACATTATTGGGCACAGACAACAGCAAAGGGCAAGAAGGTAGAGACAACAATATCACACAAAGCAGCCACAACGGTCAGCAGTAAGACTGTCCATGATTGAGTCTTTGAATGAAGAGATTGAGATAAAACTGTCCAGTTTCAGTGTTTGTTGCAGCTCGTTCCATTGTGCGCTTTGGGGACCTTTAACAGAATGGCAGAACGGGTGCATCTCATTCTGAGCTTCTACAGAAATTATAGTCATAGTTTGCCTTTAATGGGAAACAGACTACTTTAGCTAGCTACCAGGCTTGTGAAGTTCAGATTATTGCTGACAGATAGATTAATAGATAGTAAAAACAAGGCATTAAAATGTGGATCACCACTAGTTGACACAGCCAGAAAGTAATAAATGTGCCTATTTCTACAATTTCTCTTCCAAAAATCTGGTTTTATACCTCATGCAAACCTTAACCACATTGCTAAAAACGAATGCCTGGTCCTAACCTTAAATTAAGACCAAAAAGCACATTTTTACAATATAGACAATTTTGACTTTGTGGCTGTGTTGTCTAATGGAAATAATTGGTCCCTTCAATGAGGGCTGGGATGCGTCAGTTTTATTGAACGTTTGCTACATTGCATAACGGTTTCTACTGAACACCACGTTTCCAACAAAATGTTCAACGTTTTTGCACAGACTGAGGTACGTTTGCGCCATAGGAGGCTGGCTCATAATAATGTCTGGAAGGAGCGAATGGCATGGAACACATGGAAACCATGTCAAATCAAATGTTATCTGTCACATGCGCCAAATACAACAGGTGTAGGTAGACCTTACAGTGAAATGCTTACTCACAAGCTCTTAACCAACGATGCAGTTAAGAAAAATACCCCACCCCCCCAAAAATAAAAAATAAACGAATAATTAGAGCAGCAGTAAAATAACAATTGCGAGGCTATATACAGGGGATACAGGACCAGTCATGTTTGATGTAGTTGATACCATTCCACTATCGACTCCAGCCATTACCACGAGCCCATCCTACCCATAGAAGGTGCCACCAACCTCATGGTTTGCTCTATTTGGTAGGTGTGGCTTGAAGCACTGGGTGGCATGTTTAAATGGAAGTCGCTGTGCTGACAGCCTCCTTCAACCGGCGTGTGTTCATTAGTCGGATTCCGTGGCAAAACGTTTCGCAACGGAAACCTTTCACAGTTTAATATAGGAACCAAATGGAAGCAAACGGAACGGAGAGGGACCCACCTACATTTCTCCAATATAAACTCGTTTTTGTTGCAAAACGTTTTCTGTTTGGAGTAAACAATGTTGCCAAACGTTTTCCAATGGAATCAGACTAATGAATACATCCCTGATCGTTCAGAACAGCACCGTTTCGGTTTAATTGAACGTTCCACTAACTTACGGTTTTTCGTTGAAGGCAGCTCTGCCGTACTAGCTAAATCGATGGTTATTTAGCATTGTTAGCAATGGTAGCTAACATTGCAGTGGTCGCTGCCTAGCTTACTTAGTGCAACCAATAACAACAATATTGACACTCGTCATACTGCAATCGTGATGCATTTGCTTCAGAATAATAAAGATGATCGTAGAAGTCTAGTTTTACCTGTACATTCGTATTTTGTGGATGTAAAAGGACGACCGTGTTCATTCCCTTGTTTGGACAACCAGCTGACGGACAAAACTGAGCTAGCTGTGCTTTTTAAATACAACTTTCGTCAGATTTTATCTTCAAAACAGTAATACATCAAATCAATCTACACGTAGGACAGAAAAGTGGAAGCATGTGGATTTGTACATTTTTATTCGTAGAATAATGGTATTGAGTAATTAATAATACATATTTTAACATTATGCCAATGCAAAGTTACACAAAGAACGAATCCCCTAAACAGAAACCCAAGATATACATGTGAAAGATTCAGTTTGTCGCGGGATGGCTTGAAATAAACAACATGCAAAATTGTACCGTTTTATTTCATTGTGGTCGTTTATCTAAGTTATTCAGTATTTCATTTTGTTTCTAGTTTGGACACTGTTAAGAGACTTAATTTACGTCATTAAGTAACTAGCTACTAGTAGCGTTTGGTTTCTCAAGCTGGCTGACTACGATATTATGGCTCGACCAACAAGGTGTGTAACGTTCGTTAAACTAATCTACAGCACAAGAGGTTAGTGGCACCTTAATTGAGGAGGTAATGACTGGAGCAGAATTATTCCATTCGCTTCGTTCCAGCCATTATTATGAGCCGTTCTCCCCTCAGCAGCCTCCACTGATCTACAGGTAGCAGTCTGACAGTAGCTGCAAAGATCATGATAACTTTTGTTTTAGTGTGATGAATGATGACTATTTGTTCTCGTCAAAAGAGCCAAGAACCAATTGAATTACTCAGACTTGATGGAGCTTGATGATGGTACGTGATGATGATGTCAACTATTTGGACATTCTCAACTTTTACATTCTCAACTTTTACATATTGTCATAATGTTAATCCGCCTGCTTTTTGTAATGTTTTGTCTTTTTTTGTTCAATCAGATGAAGATTTTGCCTGTATGAAAGGGCCTTCCAGCAAGAAAGCTCGGGTCCTTGTCAAAGAACCACAGAGAGACAAGGGTCTGCATCAATCAAGCAAATCTTTCGGTCAGGATTCAAAGAACACGTAGGCCTATATATATATATTTTTTTTATAGAAAACTTATTGCAACATATGTTTTATAGCTATCAGAAAAACATCTTCACACACTGCCAACAAAGCACACACTGCCAACAAAGTCAGACACTATTTTGATTAGTGTGCAGGTAGGCTGGTAGTCACTGTTTTGTGTGTTTGTATGGGTTTCAGATTGTCTTTAGATGGCAAAGATCCTTTTATAAACCCTTAATGAACATTCATTATTTAGGGAAACATGCCAAACCTACTGTATTACATCTCAGACATAATTGAACATGCTGTAAATCACAACACTAACAATAAACCCTGCCTATAGTCTCTTTGTTCTAATGATTTTCTCTCTCTCCTAGAACTTCATGAGGTCACAAGTGAGAGGGGATCCAATGTCAACCCCTCCAGCCAGAGATGGGCAGCTGTCAAAGCTAAAGATCATCAGAGATCCATACTGAAAGTGGAGAGGATCAGCCAGGTTGAGAGTGGGCGGGAGGATAAGGATTACCAGCCTACCTGCATACCACGTAACCACCATCTGTCATCACGTTAATGCCCTCAATAAGAAATGTTCACCCAATTATAATGGATGTAAACTATATTGTGCTGCTATTACATTTCTCCGTGCTTTCCTCTGTTACTCCCACCACAGAGAGTTGTAGTCCGACTCCAGCAACATCAAAGCCTGTGTCAACTCAGAGGAAGCTTGCTGACACTCCCACTTTACCTGTTAGATCATCCCCTATCAGCCCAGTAGGTGACAGGCTTCTAAAGTGGAATCCACCTGGTGAGGCTCAATGACACAATTGGAGATTCTCTACTGGACAAAAGTCTGCCCTTTACTTAACTCCTTCGTTCCCCGCGACCCGGAAATCGATAAGTGGTCGAGGGGAGAGTCAATTCGTTAGTAGGCAAACTGAGGAGTATGCTTCCCTCCTCGATTACAGACTTCAGCAAAGGATGCACAAGAGTATCTTTTTGGTGGCTAGCGTGGAAGTGTTTTAAAATCCGCCACACAGGCCTTTCTAATCGACCTGGCCCGGTTATCCTGGAAGGATATTGACCTCATTCTATCAGTAGAGGATGCCAGGTTGTTCTTTAGAAGTGCTTTCCTCACCATCTTAAATAAGCATGCCCCATTCAAAAAATGTAGAACTAATAACAGATATAGCCCTTGGTTCACTCCAGACTTGACTGCCCTTGATTAGCATCTAATAGCCCCCACGATATGAAACTTTTCAGGGAAGTCAGGAACCAATATACACAGTCAATTAGGAAAGCTAAGGCTAGCTAACAGAAATTTGCTTCCTGTAAGCACCAATTCCAAAAGTTTTCGGACACCGTAAAGTCCATGGAGAATAAGAGCACCTCCTCCCAGCTGCCCACTGCACTGAGGCTAGGAAATACTGTCACCACCAATAAATCTATGATAATCGAGAATTTCAGTAAGCATTTTTCTACGGCTGGACATGCTTTCCACCTGGCTACCCCTAACCCGGCCAACAGCTCTGCACCCCCCGCTTCTCCTTCACCCAAATCCAGATAGCTGATGTTCTGAAAGAGCTGCAAAACCTGGATCCCTACAAATCAGCAGGGCTAGACAATCTGGACCCTCTCTTTCTAAAATTATCCACCAAAATTGTAGCAACCCCTATTACTAGCCTGTTTAACCTCTCTTTCGGATCATCTGAGATCCCCAAAGATTGTAAAGTTGCAGCGGTCATCCCCCTCTTCAAAAGGGGAGACACTCTAGACCCAAACTGTTACAGACCAATATCCATCCTTGACTCTTGTCAATCACCGCATTCTTATGCAGACTCAATAGCCTTGGTTTCTCAAATGACTGCCATGTCTGGTTCACCAACTACTTCTCAAACAGAGTTCAGTGTGTCAAATCGGAGGGCCTGTTGTCCGGACCTCTGGCAGTCTCTTTGGGGGTGCCACAGGGTTAAATTCTCAGACCTACTATTTTCTCTGTATATATCAATGATATCGCTCTTGCTGCTGGTGATTCTTTGATCCACCTCTACGCAGACAACCACATTCTTTATACATCTGGCCCTTCCTTGGACACTGTTAGCAAACCTCCAAATGAGCTTCAATGTCATACACCACCCCTTCCATGACCTCCAACTGCTCTTAAATGCTAGTAAAACTAAATGCATGCTCTTCAAGCGATTGCTGACCGCTCGTCCAGCATCACTACTCTGGACAGTTCTGAATTAGAATATGTGGACAACCACAAATACCTAGGTGTCTGGTTAGACTGTAAACTCTCCTTCCAGACTCACATTAAGCATCTCCAATCCAAAATGAATTCTAGAGTCATCTTCCTATTTCGCAAACAAAGCCTCCTTCACTCATGCTGCCAAACATACCCTCATAAAACTGACTATATCCTACCAATCCTTCACTTCGGCGATGTCATTTACAAAATAGCCTCCAACACTCTACTCAGCAAATTGGATGTAGTCTATCACAGTGCCATCCGTTTTGTCACCAAAGCCCCATATACTACCCACCACCGTGACCTGTATGCTCTCGTTGGCTGGCCCTTGCTACATTTTTGTCGCCAAACCCACTGCCTCCAGGTCATCTATAAGTCTTTGCTAGGTAAAGCTCCGCCTTATCTCAGCTCACTGGTCACTTTAGCAACACCCACTTGTGGCACGTGCTCCAGCAGGTATATTTCACTGGTCATCCCCAAAGCCGACACCCCATTTGGTCGCCTTTCCTTCCAGTTCTCTGCTGCCAATGACTGGAACGAATTGCAAAAATCACTGAAGCTGAAGACATACAGTGCCGTGCGAAAGTATTCGGCCCCCTTGAACTTTGCGACCTTTTGCCACATTTCAGGCTTCAAACATAAAGATATAAAACTATATTTTTTTGTGAAGAATCAACAACAAGTGGGACACAATCATGAAGTGGAAAAACATTTATTGGATATTTCAAACTTTTTTAACAAATCAAAAACTGAAAAATTGGGCGTGCAAAATTATTCAGCCCCCTTAAGTTAATACTTTGTAGCGCCACCTTTTGCTGCGATTACAACGGTAAGTCGCTTGGGGTATGTCTCTATCAGTTTTGCACATCGAGAGACTGAAATTTTTTCCCATTCCTCCTTGCAAAACAGCTCGAGCTCAGTGAGTTTGGATTCTCGATTGGATTCAGGTCTGGACTTTGACTTGGCCATTCTAACACCTGGATATGTTTATTTTTTAACCATTCCATTGTAGATTTTGCTTTATGTTTTGGATCATTGTCTTGTTGGAAGACAAATCTCCGTCCCAGTCTCAGGTCTTTGGCAGACTCCATCAGGTTTTCTTCCAGAATGGTCCTGTATTTGGCTCCATCCATCTTCCCATCAATTTTAACCATCTTCCCTGTCCCTGCTGAAGAAAAGCAGGCCCAAACCATGATGCTGCCACCACCATGTTTGACAGTGGGGATGGTGGGTTCAGGGTGATGAGCTGTGTTGCTTTTACGCCAAACATAACATTTTGCATTGTTGTCAAAAAGTTCAATTTTGGTTTCAACTGACCAGAGCACCTTCTTCCACATGTTTGGTGTGTCTCCCAGGTGGCTTGTGACAAACTTTAAACGACACTTTTTATGGATATCTTTAAGAAATGGCTTTCTTCTTGCCACTCTTCCATAAAGCCCAGATTTGTGCAATATACGACTGATTGTTGTCCTATGGACAGAGTCTCCCACCTCAGCTGTAGATCTCTGCAGTTCATCCAGAGTGATCATGGGCCTCTTGGCTGCATCTCTGATCAGTCTTCTCCTTGTATGAGCTGAAAGTTTAGAGGGACGGCCAGGTCTTGGTAGATTTGCAGTGGTCTGATACTCCTTCCATTTCAATATTATCGCTTGCACAGTGCTCCTTGGGATGTTTAAAGCTTGGGAAATCTTTTTGTATCCAAATCCGGCTTTAAACTTCTTCACAACAGTATCTCGGACCTGCCTGGTGTGTTCCTTGTTCTTCATGATGCTCTCTGCGCTTTTAATGGACCTCTAAGACTATCACAGTGCAGGTGCATTTATACAGAGACTTGATTACACACAGGTGGATTGTATTTATCATCATTAGTCATTTAGGTCAACATTGGATCATTCAGAGATCCTCACTGAACTTCTGGAGAGAGTTTGCTGCACTGAAAGTAAAGGGGCTGAATAATTTTGCACTCAAAAATGTTCAGTTTTTGATTTGTTAAAAAGTTTGAAATATCCAATAAATGTCGTTCCACTTCATGATTGTGTCCCACCTGTTGTTGATTCTTCACAAAAAAATACAGTTTTATATCTTTATGTTTGAAGCCTGAAATGTGGCAAAAGGTCGCAAAGTTCAAGGGGGCCGAATACTTTCGCAAGGCACTGTATCTCCCTCACTAACTTTAAGCATCAGCTGTCAGAGCAGCTTACTCGTCACTGTACCTGTACACAGCCCATCTGTAAATAGCACACCCAACTATCTCATCCCCATATTGTTATTTATTTATTTTTGCTCTTTTGCACCCCAGTATCTCTACTTGCACATCATCATCTACACATCCATCACTCCAGTGTTAATGCTAAATTGTCATTATTTTGCCACTATGGCCTATTTATTGCCTTATCCCCCCTATAACCTTACAACATTTGCACACACTGTACATAGATTTTTCTACTGTGTTATTGACTGTATGTTTGTTTATGTGTAACTGTGTTGTTTTTGTCGTACTGCTTTGCTTTATCTTGGCTGGGTTGCAGTTGTAAATGAGAACTTGTTCTCAACTGGCCTACCTGGTTAAATAAAGGTCAAATAAATGCAAAATGTATTGCACAACTAGCTACAATTTGATTTGATCACTTTACACATGTATTTGGGGATTCCACCTCTGTAAATGTAATTTGCCTGATGGCGCATGAGTAGAGAAGGAGTCTCATTTCATACAAGTGCATTTGTGTCCATGTTTCATCGCCTCTGCTCCTCGATCCTTGAACTTTTTCAAAAGTAGGCGACGAGAGGCCAGAGGCGAGGAAAACCAATTGAGATTCTCCAAATATGTATATTTATCTGTCTTAATTCAATTCTCTGTTCTTTATCACTAGCACAGAGTGGAATAAGTCCCAACTCAACCCCGAATTCCACCACAAAGTCTCCGGGACAAGGCTTGCGACTGGGATTGTCCCGTTTAGCAAGGGTCAAACCTCTGCACCCCACTGCTAGTGGTAACTGACTCTTGCCCTATTAAACAGAGTGAAGTCAGAATCTCTTTTTCTTTGGTGTACTGTGTGTTAGCCTGTTACTCTTGTGTTGCATTGCTAATATTGCAGTTCTGTAATAATTTTTGTTTAAATGTTGTATCTAGTGATTGCTATTCATCAAAATGTTTATTTTTTAAACATTTGTTTCTTACCATGCCTGCAATTGTCCAGTATTTTTTGTAATATTTAACAAGTGTTTGATACTTTGCATACAGGTGTAATTTTTTTGGTGGTACGGTATTTACTCTGGATCTAACTCGGATTTCACTAATGTCCATCATGGTTATTTCCATTCTCAGACTATAGAAGTTTGCTTGATTCAGCTATCCCCCTGCTGGAACATTAATTTAATGTTTCCCATTGAAGGAAACACAGAGGAATAAAGAAAGGGATATTTCAATATCTTCTGGAACTGTGAACAGTAGCTAGGTTTCCATCCAATTGGCAAGATATTGTCATGTGAATATTCTAGAATCTGCATAAATTAAATGTACCCACCAGTGGTACAGTATGTTTCTACCAAATGGACTTGATGTGGATAAAAAAAACTTGTGATGACAGATTTTTTTCCCTCAGTCTACACCCAATATCCCATAATGACAAAGCAAAAATGGGTATTATATTTTTTTGCAAATGGTTTGAATAAAAAATGGAAATATCACATTTACATAAGTATTCAGACCCTTTACTCAGTACTTTGTTGAAGCACCTTTGGAAGCGATTACAGCCTCAAGTCTTCTTGGGTATGACGCTACAACCTTGGCACACCAGCTCTGGAACAGATTTTCATCAAGTATCTCTCTGTACTTTGCTCCGTTCATCTTTTCCTCAATCTTGACTAGTCTCCCAGTCCCTGCAGCATCCCCACAGCATGATGCTGCCCCCACCATGCTTCACCGTAGGGATGGTGCCAGGTTTCCTCCAGATGTGACGCTTGGCATTCAGGCCAAAGAGTTCAACCTTGGTTTCATCAGACCAGAGAATCTTGTTTCCCATGGTCTGAGAGTCCTTTAGGTGCCTTTTGGAAAACTCCCAAGTGGGCTGTCATGTGCCTTTTACTGAGAAGTGGCTTCCGTCTGGCCACTCTACCATAATGGCCTGATTGATGGAGTGCTGCAGAGATGGTTGTCCTTCTGGAAGGTTCTCCCATCTCCATAGCGTGACCATCGGTTTCTTGGTCACCTCCCTGACCAAGGCCCTTCTCCCACGATTGCTTGGTTTGGCCTGACGGCCAGCTCTAGGTTGGTGGTTCCAAACTTCTTCCATTTAATAATGATGGAGACCACTCTTCTTGGAGACCTTCAATGCAGCAGAACTGTTTTGGTACCCTTATCCAGATCTGTGCCTCTACACAATCCTGTCTCGGAGCTCTATGGACAATTCCTTCAACCTCAAGGCTTGGTTTTTGCTCTGATAAGCATTGTCAACTGTGGGACAATATATAGACAGGTGTGTGCCTTTCCAAATCATGTCCAATCAATTTAATTTAACATAGGTGGACTCAACATCTCAAGGATGATCAATGGAAACAGGATGTACCTTAACTCAATTTCAAGTCTCATAGCAAAGGGTCTAAATACTCATGTAAATAAGATAGTTCTGGTTTTTAAAAATGTATGAATTCGCAAAAAAATATCTAAAAACCTGTTTTCATTTTGTCATTATGAGGAAAAAAAATCGATTTGAGAATATGGCTGTAATGTATTAAAATGCGGAAAAAGTCAAGGGGTCTGAATAGCTTCCGAATGCACTGTAATTTTTGTTATATCAATATTTGCGCATAAAGGCGTTTCCACCGATATTTCCTTCATAATTAATTTTACCGACACAAATGACAAACTATCTGTCGGCATTTACATAAAATTACACCGAAACGTCCTGATTCCGTCACAGTTGTCATAATTGTTTTTATACAATATGAATTTACTCGCATAAAAACTATGGACAGAAACCTGGTAATTGGGAGACAAAAAAAACGATGTTTTTGGTCAGTGTACCAATGTCTATAGATCGGTTAATTTTCCAAATCAGCAATCTTGCAGTGTTTTTTTTTTGTTGCTAAGGTTTCATAAGTAAGCTCTTCAATTAGCCATTTTACAATTTATTGATCTATCTATTTGAGCTTTATGGTTAAGTTATGTAGTGACAAAAGTAACAGAAGTCACTTTCAGTGAAAGAAAGTCTTATTTTGCAAACGTTTCTCTTTCTTTTTTTTTCTTACACTTCTCTCCTTCCTGGATGACAGTTTTCAGTCACAAATCACATGTAGGTTGAATTTAGCAAGTGTCTCAAATAGCCTACTATTATCCAGAATTATTGGGATGTTTCATTTATTGCAGTGACAACATGATAAGCATTACATGGTTTTCACTGAATTTTATCAGGAAATATCTTAAGTTACAACTTAAGGGTATTGATTCATTCAGTGGAATTGTTCAAGTAGCTTATTGGACTGTTGGCTGATGATGAGTAAACTCTGTGACAATTAGCACATTTCCTAATAACAACAAACATGAATGTGTGAAGATCATAAAGTTACATAGCCCATCTATAAATAGCCCAAACAACTACCGCTTCCCTACTGTATTTATTAATTTAGCTCCTTTGCACACTCATCTTCTGTCAAATCTACCATTCCAGTGTTTTAATTGCTATATTGTATTTACTTCGCCACCATGGCCTATTTATTGCCTTTGCCTCCCTTATCTCACCTCATTTGCTCACATTGTATATAGACTTATTTTTCTACTGTATTATTGACTGTATGTTTGTTTTACTTCATGTGTAACTCTGTGTTGTTATATGTGTCGAACTGCTTTGCTTTATCTTGGCCAGGTCACAGTTGTAAATGAGAACTTGTTCTCAACTTGCCTACCTGGTTAAATTAAGGTAAAATAAAAAAAATCACAGCAGACATAGCCTATTGTTGTAGATACATATATGGTCTTCTAGGCTACAGTTAGATTGCAAATTACAACAAAAACATCCCTTTCTTATTTGGGTCACAATTCATGGTCCAGACCAGATAACCACAAAATCAAGAATGAATCCGAACCGAATTCGAACAAGTATATGTTAGAGAACTAGTGTAACTTGACGCCATCCGATCCATTGCTTTTAGAGTACTGAGCAATTACCCTAGTTACTGAGAGAGCGCCATAAATGTGCTGCACGGTTGAAGCGTGGTAGGCGTGTAAACTCCCCACAGATCAGCTACATTGATAGCCTACAACACGCTGTGGGACCCATACGGTCGTTATCAGCCTTTTTCGGGAGGTCAGTCAGGCGTGATCGTGACAGCATAGTAATCTGATTTTTATCATAGTGAATTTCGAGGAGAAGAGGTTAGCTAGCCCACTCTCCTACAGATAGCCCACTATCAAAATGTTTTGACATGTTATATGATGTGATTGACTAGAATTAGGCCTACATGTCAGGTATATTTCACTTTTGTTTGTTGATAGTATAATTCACTATTTTTGCATAATTTTGTGACAGAGCAATATGAATAGAGAAAGGTGGATCATGTTTTTTTGTTTTTTTTAAGCAGGTTTTTGCCAGTGGGGGTCAGTAGTTTACCACTGGTTTACAATATATCCAGGACACACTCCTTGCTCTTAGGAGCTGTACCTCAGCCTAGACAAACCAAGAAAACAGCAACCCTTCTAAAACAAACTAATTGGAAAACCATGACAATCAACTTCTCTGAGATAAACGAGGCTATTAAACCATCTGAATATCTTATGGCACATGATATTGTGTGTTTTTGACAGGAATGCAATGAAGAACAAGCTGGATAAAGTTGATTAAGGGTGCCTCCCTCCCACTGATGAAAAAGGTAGGACAAAAACACTATCAGAAATTTGGCCTGTAAGTCTGCCATTTCTATTTTTCAGTACAGTAGGTTGTTTCTGCTCAAAGCACCCCAAAGCAAATGGCGTTTCACTAATTTCCAATGGTCCCATTAGCTTTATCCAGGAACAAATTCTTTGTTTGTGTCTGTGGAGTCTTGGTCCCTTGGGCTGGAAGGAAGGTTGCAGGACTGTTGTGCACTCCACACTCACTGAGCATGTGCTATCAGGAGTGCCCCAGGACTGCTGCCCAACTGACTGGTCCTCTGACATGCATTTTTGAACACTGTTATTACATGATCATAGAACTCTTATTACAAAAAAAATCACATTGCTCTTAAGGACAATGTGAAAGAGGTGTACCCTGTATGCATCCGTCTGACTAAACTTAGACTTATTATAAAATCAGGAACATTGGCATCAATCAAATCTGGGCCACATTATTGGTGCAGTCAGAGCCTTCTACATTATTTCAAAAGAGGGCTCTAGGTACAGTAGCCTACCATTTTTCTGTTGAGAGCTCCAGCAGTGCAGGTGTGAGTGTGACCTAGTATGGGCCAGCTGACCCATTCCCAGGGCCTCGGGGAGATTAGTGTGGCCAATACATCACCTGTCAGCACCAGGCCAGGGTTCCACTCTGGTTCTGCTTTCCGTTGATACATTTTTCATACAGGCCACTCAACTGCCATGGGAATTGACAGTCCCCGGCAAGCAGGAATGACTAATTACCTTTGAAATGAGACAGAACAGGAAGTGGCTTCCATGCTACCTGCGATTGGGTCTATTTATAACTACCTCAACGGGATGTCAGTCTGGAATTAGACTGAAAACAATGTAATCATGGAAGAATGAAGGAAAATGAAGACGAGGTAGCTTCTGAAGTATGATTTCAGCAGAGACAGGAGATCTTTTGGATGAGTGTTTAAAAGTGGATAAGTTAAGAATGTAATTTCCATCTCAACATAAATTACATGTACCCGTCAGATTGCCACAATATGGAAAGAATATTGCAAGTGTTCTTGGACATGACAATTCACCAAGTCCAAAAGGCACAGAAGAAATATGGCAACTTCAATATGCTACTACAGCCAAGTCCTTTAAAGGGTGACTGCACTTCCTGATTTGGCCTCGTTTAATATTTGGATCATTAAAAAATGCTAGCCACCATGACTGAATTAAAACGTGACTTGGTTTTGGGGTGTGGTTTAATATGGGTGTCTCTTGTGTGTGTTCGCAGGTGGGAAGAGTTAGACAAAGTATTTAGCCAATTAGCTTCAGCTGGCTATTGTAGACTGTGACAAAATTGGTCCCTAACTAGCCTATCACCACTGAGGCTAGTTAGGGACCGTCATTAAATTACATGTATGTAATTGAGACAATGTTTTCATGTTGCACACCATTTAGTTTTATCATTAAATGCTTTTATTATTTGCATATTCATTTATAGTTGGTTTAAGTTTTTTATTGTTGGTTTAAGGTTTTTAAGTCATTGACATTTGGAGCTATTGGAATTTTAACACATTGTCCTATATACATTGTGTAATTTACCGATGGTCCCTAACTAACACTATAGGGATATCAACCCCAAATTACTGCAGGTATTACACTACCTGTCAAAAGTTTTAGAACACCTACTCATTCAAGGGTTTTTCTTTATTTTTACTATTTTCTATATTGTAGAATAATAGTGAAGACATCAAAACTTTGAAAAAATACAAATGGAATCATATAGTAACCAAAAAAGTGTTGAACAAATCTAAATATATTTTATATTTGAGATTCTTCAAATAGCTTTGCACACTCTTGGCATTCTCTCAACCAGCTTCATGACGTAGTCACCTGGAATGCATTTCAATTAACAGGTGTGCCTTGTTAAAAGTTAATTTGTAGAATTTCTTTCCTTCTTAATGCGTTTGCGCTGTTGTGACATGATAGGGGTGGTATACAGAAGATAGCCCTATTTGGTAAAATACCAAGTCCATATTATGGCAAGAACAGCTCAAATAAACAAAGAGAAATGGCAGTCCATCATTACTTTAAGACATGAAGGTCAGTCAATACGGAACATTTCAAGAACTTTGGAAGTTTCTTCAAGTGCAGTCGCAAAAACTATCAAGCGCTATGTTGAAACTGGATCTCATGAGGACTGCCACAGGAATGGAAGACTCAGAGTTACCTTTGCTGCAGAGGATAAGTTCATTAGAGTTTACTGCACCTAAGAAATTGCAGCCCAAATAAATACTTCACAGAGTTCAAGTAACAGACGCATTTTAACATCAACTGTTCAGAGGAGGCTGTATGAATCAGGCCTTCATGACCGAATTGCTGCTAAGAAACCATTACTAAAGGACACCAGTAATAGAAAACACTTGCTTGGGACAAGAAACACAAGCAATGGACATTTGTCCTTTGAGATGTTTGGTTCCAACCATCATGTCTTTGTGATACATGGTGTGGGTGAACGGATGATCTCTGCATGTGTGTTTCCCACCATAAAGCATGGAGGAGGAGGTGTTATGGTGTGGGGGTGCTTTGCTGGTGACACTGTCTGTGATTTATTTAGAATTCAAGTCACACTTAACCAGCATGGCTACCACAGCATTCTGCAGCGATATACAGTGCCTTGCGAAAGTATTCGGCCCCCTTGAACTTTGCGACCTTTTGCCACATTTCAGGCTTCAAACATAAAGATATAAAACTGTATTTTTTTGTGAAGAATCAACAACAAGTGGGACACAATCATGAAGTGGAACGACATTTATTGGATATTTCAAACTTTTTTAACAAATCAAAAACTGAAAAATTGGGCGTGCAAAATTATTCAGCCCCTTTACTTTCAGTGCAGCAAACTCTCTCCAGAAGTTCAGTGAGGATCTCTGAATGATCCAATGTTGACCTAAATGACTAATGATGATGAATACAATCCCACCTGTGTGTAATCAAGTCTACGTATAAATGCACCTGCACTGTGATAGTCTCAGAGGTCCGTTAAAAGCGCAGAGAGCATCATGAAGAACAAGGAACACACCAGGCAGGTCCGAGATACTGTTGTGAAGAAGTTTAAAGCCGGATTTGGATACAAAAAGATTTCCCAAGCTTTAAACATCCCAAGGAGCACTGTGCAAGCGATAATATTGAAATGGAAGGAGTATCAGACCACTGCAAATCTACCAAGACCTGGCCGTCCCTCTAAACTTTCAGCTCATACAAGGAGAAGACTGATCAGAGATGCAGCCAAGAGGCCCATGATCACTCTGGATGAACTGCAGAGATCTACAGCTGAGGTGGGAGACTCTGTCCATAGGACAACAATCAGTCGTATATTGCACAAATCTGGCCTTTATGGAAGAGTGGCAAGAAGAAAGCCATTTCTTAAAGATATCCATAAAAAGTGTTGTTTAAAGTTTGCCACAAGCCACCTGGGAGACACACCAAACATGTGGAAGAAGGTGCTCTGGTCAGATGAAACCAAAATTGAACTTTTTGGCAACAATGCAAAACGTTATGTTTGGCGTAAAAGCAACACAGCTCATCACTCTGAACACACCATCCCCACTGTCAAACATGGTGGTGGCAGCATCATGGTTTGGGCCTGCTTTTCTTCAGCAGGGACAGGGAAGATGGTTAAAATTGATGGGAAGATGGATGGAGCCAAATACAGGACCATTCTGGAAGAAAACCTGATGGAGTCTGCAAAAGACCTGAGACTGGGACGGAGATTTGTCTTCCAACAAGACAATCATCCAAAACATAAAGCAAAATCTACAATGGAATGGTTCAAAAATAAACATATCCAGGTGTTAGAATGGCCAAGTCAAAGTCCAGACCTGAATCCAATCGAGAATCTGTGGAAAGAACTGAAAACTGCTGTTCACAAATGCTCTCCATCCAACCTCACTGAGCTCGAGCTGTTTTGCAAGGAGGAATGCTCGGGCAGCTCGGGACTGAGGGGCAGCTCGGGACTGAGGGGCAGCTCGGGACTGAGGGGCAGCTCGGGACTGAGGGGCAGCCCGGAACTGAGGGGCAGCCCGGAACTGAGGGGCAGCTCGGGACTGAGGGGCAGCTCGGGACTGAGGGGCAGCCCGGAACTGAGGGGCAGCCCGGAACTGAGGGGCAGCCCGGAACTGAGGGGCAGCCCGGAACTGAGGGGAAGCCCAGTACTGAGAGGAAGCCCAGTACTGAGAGGAAGCCCAGTACTGAGAGGAAGCCCAGTACTGAGATGAAGCTCAGGTAGGTAGTAGGCTCCGGTAGATCCTGGCTGGCTGGCGGATCTGGAAGATTCAGGTTGACTAGCAGATCTGGAAGATTCTGGTTGACTAGCAGATCTGGAAGATTCTGGTTGACTAGCAGATCTGGAAGATTCTGGTTGACTAGCAGATCTGGAAGATTCTGGTTGTCTAGCAGATCTGGAAGATTCTGGTTGACAGGCTGATCTGGAAGAATCTGGTTGACTGGCAGATCTAGAAGATCATGGCTGACTGGCGGATCTAGCTGCTCTATGCAGACTGACAGCTCTGACTGCTCCATGCAGGCTGACAGCTCCTTGCAGACTGGCAGCTCTTTGCAGACTGGCAGCTCTGGCTGCTTCATGCAGACTGACAGCTCTGACTGCTCCATGCAGGCTGACAGCACCCTGCAGACTGGCAGCTCCTTGCAGACTGACAGCTCCTTGCAGACTGACAGCTCCTTGCAGACTGGCAGCTCCTTGCAGACTGGCAGCTCTGACTGCTCCATGCAGGCTGACAGCTCCTTGCAGACTGACAGCTCCTTGCAGACTGGCAGCTCTTTGCAGACTGACAGCTCTGGCTGCTTCATGCAGACTGACAGCTCTGGCTGCTTCATGCAGACTGACAGCTCTGACTGCTCCATGCAGGCTGACAGCACCCTGCAGACTGGCAGCTCCTTGCAGACTGACAGCTCCCTGCAGACTGACAGCTCTTTGCAGACTGACATCTCTGGCTGCTTCATGCATACTGACAGCTCCCTGCAGACTGGCGACTCGGGCTGCTTCATGCAGACTGACAGCTCTGACTGCTCCATGCAGGCTGACAACTCTGATTGCTCCATGCAGGCTGGCAGCACCTTGCAGACTGGCAGCTCCTTGCAGACTAGCAGCTCCTTGCAGACTGACAGCTCCTTGCAGACTGACAGCACAGGCTGCTCTGAACAGGCAGGAGGCTCCGGCAGCGCTGTAGAGGAGGAAGGCTCTGGCAGCGCTGTAGAGGAGGAAGGCTCTGATAGCGCTGAACAGGCGGGAGACTCCGACAGCGCAGGAGGGAAGGAAGGCTCTGATAGCGCTGAACAGACAGGAGACTCCGGTAGCGCAGGAGAGGAGAAAGGCTCCGACAGCGCTGGAGAGGCGAGGCGCACTGTAGGCCTGATGCGTGGTGCTGGCACTGGTGATACTGGAGCAAGGACACGCACAGGAAGCCTGGTGCGGGGAGCTGCCACCGGAGGACTGGAGTGTGGAGGTGGCACAGGATGGGCTAGACCGTGAAGGCGTACTGGAGATCTTGAGAGTAGTGTTGGCACAGGACGTGCAAGGCTAGGGATGTGCACAGGAGGCCTGGTGCGTGAGGCTGGCACCAACTTCACCAGCCGACTAACACGCACCTCAGGACGAGTATGGAGCGCTAACTCAGGTGCCATCAAATCCCCGACACGATCCGTCGGACGAATATGGTATCTATAGCACCAAGCTAGCAACTCCCTCATTACTCTCCACTCCACTTTCCCCATTAACTCCTTCACAGTCTCTGCTTCGCTCACCTCTAACACCGGCTCTGGTTCTGGTCTCCTCCTTGGCTCCTCACGATAAACAAGGAGAGTTGGCTCAGGTCTATCTCCTGACTCAGCCACTCTCCCTCTGAGCCCCCCCCCCCAATACATTTTTGGGGGTGACTTTCGGGTTTCGCTCTGCCCCGCCGTGTCTGTCTCTCCAACTCCATTCGCCTATAGCCCTCTTCGCACTGCTCTAGCGAATCCCAGGCGGGCTCAGGCACTCTCTCTGGGTCGGCCGCCCACCTGTCTATTTCAGCCCACGTCGTATACTCCATGCTTCTGCTGTCCATAACGTCCTCATAACAGCGTCTCGTAAGTACCTCCTTTCGCTCCTGTTGTCGCTGCCTGTAACCACGCCACTCGGTCCGTGTGTGGTGGGTGATTCTGTAACGGCGTTCTTCGTTTGTCGAAAGAGAGTCGGACCGAAATGCAGCGTGGTGGTTAATCATGATCTTTAATGAAAACTAATGACGATACATGAAATAACTTATAAATACAAAAAACAACAAACGGAACTCGAAAACCTATTACAGCCTATCTTTTTTTTATTTTTATTAAAAAATAATTTATTATCTTCAATACCATTCTATTCTTTACAACTCACAATTTTCATACATACTCAAATAATGGTATTTTAATTTAACTAATTTAACTAAACATAAACCCCAAACAAAACCTCAGGGGAGCATCTTCCCTCCCGTCACCCTACAAAATACCTTTCCCTATCTCCCCATCCCTAATCTATCCCCTTACAAATCTAAATGACACCCAGCCCTAAACCCCCCTTCCACCTCTCCCGAGCAGCATGCTGCCCCCACTTCCTCTCCTCCCTCTTCATCCTCCCCCTCAAATCTCCTTCCACCCTCCTCACTATCCCTTCCACCCCCCAATCTCTCCCTGTCTTCACCATGTTCTGCCTGGCTTCCCACAGCCCCCGTTTAAAGAGACTCATGAGAAGCCAGAGCAGAAACCTGTCCCTATCCGTCCCTCTCGCTCTCCCTACACCTCTCTCTAACCTGGCCCACGTCAATACAAAATCCCCCCTTACCAAACCTAACAACACCCGTGCCCTAGACCATACTACTCCGGCAAAGGCACAGTCCCAAAAGACATGGCGCACAGTCTCCTCCCTGCCACAAGAGGATCTTGGACAGGTGGGGGATTGCACCAAACTATACCGGTACATGATGGAACGTACCGGCAAGCACCTATGGAGGCTCAACCAATTCAGGTCCTTGAGCCTGTTGTCCAGACCCCGCGTCTGCACTCCCTCCCAGACCACTTCCGAGATGCCCACTACAGGCACCGGACTCCCTGCCTTTCTGGCCTCCTCGTACAGGTGCCTGTGATCTAAACCTACTCGGGCAACTTCAACCTCAGGGTGCGCACGCAGCCACTTGGCCGCATGACCAAAGTGCCACGGCAGCTGTTCTGCCCGAGGACCCGTGTTAGACCACACCATTATGCTTCTCGCCTGATATGAGAAGAACACCCGCAGGAGGTAACCGGATGGGTGTATCACTGGATGAGCAAGCTCCGTTAACAAGAAAGAAACAAAAATTGTGTCCAGCTTGAGGGGGAAATGTGGTACCCCCCTACCTCCCTCCCCGATGGGACAGATCATGCGCGCCCTGGCGACCCACTCGCACCTGCCACTCCACATGAACTGAAACACAAGCCTCACTAGAGGCCTCCTCAGACAAGCCGGCAATGGGTAGATGTACGCCAAATACAAAAGAGACGGCAACACATCCACCTTTAGGACCAGGACTTTGCCCATAAAAGACAAATACCTAGCCTTCCACATTGCTAGCTTCCTCTGTACCACTGCGATACGCATGTTCCAGTTCAGCGTCGCTGAGCCGGAGGTCTCAAAATGGACCCCGAGAATCCTCAGGGCCCCCTCACAGAGAGATAACCCCCCGGGCACATCCGTTCTACCGCGCCATCTACCGAAAAACTTGACGGAAGACTTTGCATGGTTCAGAACCGCTCCCGACGCTCGGGTGAAATCCCCAAAGATGGCAAGGGACCTTGTCAGGCACGAGTCCTTGCACAGCAGCAAGGAAGTGTCGTCGGCGTACTGCGTCATCTTAACACGCAGCCCACCACTTCCAGGGATCAACAAGCCTTCCACCCCTGTGTCTGCCCTAATGGCAGCCCCCAGAGGCTCCATGTACAGAACGAAGAGGAGAGACGAGAGTGGGCAGCCCTGCCTGACCCCAGACGAGAGGTCAAAAACGTCACCCAAGTGACTATTTACACTAACTCGGCACCCCGCTCCGACATATAATGTACGAATCCATCCTATGAACTTCTCCCCAAATCCTAATCGACCTAACACTCTGAATAAAAAGGATCTATTCACGCGATCAAAGGCTTTCGCCTGATCTAGCGCTGCTACCATTAAAGGCAGTCCTCTATCTTCAACCCAAGCGATGGAGTCCCTGATTAACTGTAGGTTCCATCTAATAGAGCGGCCCTCTACCCCGCACGTCTGATCCTCATGAACGACGTAGGGAAGGGCTGTGCGCAACCGGTCTGCTAAAACCTTTGCAAGTAGCTTGTAATCTACGCACAGCATGGTCAATGGCCGCCAGTTGCCAAGGTCTGTTACTTCCCCCTTCTTATATAAAAGTGACAGCACACCAACAGCCATTGATCCCCCCGGGACCCCCGTCTCAAGGATGGCCTTCAAGACTTCGAGGACCACTGGTCCAAGTATACCCCAAAACTTGAGATAAAACTCAGCCGGCAGCCCATCCATCCCAGGCACCTTCCCTTTTCCCATCCTCCTAAGAGCGCTCTCAACCTCTTCTAGTGAAATCTGGGCCTCCATCACTTCTCTAATGTCCTCCGGCAACCGCCTGGACAAGTGTTCTAAAAACACATTTCCCTGCTCTACATCTATTTCCCTTTCCTTAAATAAACCTTGGAAATGATCAGTTGTCACCCTGACCATATCCTCTGGTTCTCTAACTATACTACCATTTTCTTCCCTAATGCCATGCATTACCTTCCTACTCTGTCTGGCCCTAACCGACTTAAAGAACATAGCGGAACAAGTCTCATTGTGTTCTAGAAAGCCACTATGCGCACGCTCCAGGAAAGCTCGAGCCTTCCGCTCCTGCAACTCCCTGAGCTGCGCCTTTAGGGTAGCGGATCTCTCCCAGTCAAACGACCCGCCGAGGTTGCCTGCCTCATACTCGAGTTCAATTAACCTTTGGATACGATCCACCTCCCTCCTCTCCTCCCTTTTTTTCCTCTTGCAATACCCTATTATAAAAGCCCTAATCCTCACCTTAACTAATTCCCACCACTCTAACACCCCCTCGCACATGGACCGGAGGCCTTCAAGCCTCCAAAAGAAATCATAAAACCTGTCAACAAAAGCCTGCTCCTCCAGCACATCCCGATCTAACTTCCAGTACCCCCTACCAAAGAGGCAGACTGGAGACCCCACCTGCAGGAGCACCCCGTCGTGATCCGAAAAGAAAACAGGCAACAGCCGCCCAGACAACTTACCCAAAGACCTGGGTACAAAAATATAGTCGAGCCTCCGCTCAACCCCCCTGGAGTTGCGCCATGTAGGACCGGCCATTTTCGGAGTAGTGTGCAGACCACCATCAACCAGACCATGGCAAGCCATTAGCCTGGTAATGGCGCCTGCACTGCTATCCCCCCCTATTCCTAAATCTGTATTAAAATCCCCCCCTATCACTAATTTCCTATTTGTGACACACAGGGGCGTCAGACAGTCCACCATCTCCCTCCTGTCTGCCACCACCTGTGGCCCATACACCACCACTAATCTAAATTTACAATCCCTTATCGTGACATCCACCGTAATAACCCTCCCCTGCATTACCACAAAAGAATCCTCCACTTTTACCTCCCTGTGCCCACACAAAATCCCTACCCCCGATGAGTGCACCCCCCCAATACCCCAAACCGACTCCCCCTTGTCCCACTCCCTCTTAAACCTACTAACATCCCCTCCATCCCTCAGGTGAACCTCCTGTAAAAAACAAAAATCAAACCCCACACCCTCCAAATAACTAAAAACCGCCCTCCTCTTAACAAAATCCCTTAAACCCCTTACATTTAAAGTAACAAAAGTAAAATTAGACCCCATGAAAGAATCAAATAAAAACATGTAATACACTCAAATTCTAAACCCAGACAGAAAAAAACAAAAACAGGAGACTCACCCGATGCTCCCCTGCTCCATATCTACCGGTGAAAACACCATCCGTACTCCCGACATCCCCCCCACTTCCTCCATCTCACCAACCCAGGATGCAGGAATAGTGTTTGGCTCCGGGGTGCCCTGCACCCTGGGTCTACCCCCACAATCCTCCCCCTCCCCAGTGCTGCAGCTGGATTGGAAAAAAATCGGGGAGGCTGAGTCCCCAAACAAAAAACTCCCCACCTCCTCCTGTACCCAGTCCTGAGTCTTGTTAGGTGTGTCCCCACCCAACAGAAGTTGAGGGCCTGGGGAAACCAGCAGCAACCCAGAGGTTTCTCCCACCCCCATCACTCTCTTGGCCATCCCCTCCCTCTCACTGTCGGCCAATCGCACCCTCCTCTTCATTCTCTTCTTTGGTGATGGCGGTAGTGGAGAGATACCACCCTCCCCCCCCACCAGCTCCTCCACCATACCCCTCATCTCTTCCACCAGGGCACTTTCCCCCCAGTCCACTTGCTCTTCCACCGTCTCCTTCTCCAACACTCCTCCCTCGCTTTCTTCTCTCTCATGCTCCTCCACTCGGTTGCCTTCTTCCGCCGCTTTTCCTGGTTCTCCTACTCCCGTGCCTTCCGTTTCCTTCTCTCTTCCATCCGCCGCTTCTTGCTCCTCCTCCTTCCTTGCGGCCTTCCCCTCTGGACCTGTACTCTGGTCATGAGGCTTGCTTCCTTCCCCCCCTCTTCTTCCCCCATCCCCCGCTCCTGCTCCCCCCCCAGCCGCAGACGCATATGACCTCTGACGAGCCGGGCACCCCCGCCACAGGTGTGCTGACGAGCCACACCCGTGGCACGCCTTAGGCTTGTCACAATCCTTCGCCTCGTGTTCCTCAGATCCACAAAATCTGCATTTTCTTGTGCTGCACGAGGCGAATATGTGGCCGTAGGCCATACAGCGCCTGCAAAATGGGGGCTGACGTGTATAAAACAACGTCCCCCTGTCAGCCCCTAGGGAGAACATAGCAGGAGGATGGAGGTAGCCACCATGTCCCTTTGGGTCCTCTCTGAGGAGGGCCTGGAAGCCTCTCCTCCCATTCCAAAACCCAAGGGAGTCTTTGAGGTGCCTTGCTGAGGAGACGTTATCCATGTATCTCCCCAGAAAGGCCCTCACCTCTTCATCCTTAACGTATGGGTTGTAAATGTTGACAGTTACAACCCTAAAGTTATTCTTCGCCAGGCTTGTTATTTCATAGTGGCTCATCGGCCTCTCGCCTCCCACTGCTCTTGCCCTTCTCAGGATATCATCGTGTTTCTCCTCTGTATATAGTGCCACATCGTATGCTCCCTCCAACGAGTTGCCTTGGAAACAAAACACGTCCTTCACCGTCAGCTTTAGAATCCCCATCAATATTATCCTTCCAAAAGTTTCCCGTCCTAAAGGCTCCAACTCCTTTTCCTTCCAAGCAAAACGAATCGTGTTGGCCAGCCCAATCCCAGGGACCGACCGTGTTGATGTATTTAGCACCATCTCCGCAAGGAGAATGGCGCTCGTTCTCTTCTCTTCCAAAACAATGAAAAAAGAAAAACCAAAGTGACTGAGCCTATCTGGTGAAACTACACAGAGACAGGAACAATCACCCACGAAATACAAAGTGAAACTCAGGCTACCTAAATACGGTTCCCAATCCGAGACAACGAGAATCACCTGACTCTGATTGAGAACCGCCTCAGGCAGCCAAGCCTATACTAGACACACCCCTAATCAACCACAATCCCAATGCCTACAAAAACCCTACTAAGACAATACAATAACCCCATGTCACACCCTGGCCTGAACAAATAATTAAAGAAAACACAAAATACTAAGACCAAGGCGTGACAGTTTGAAGCCTGAAATGTGCGAAAAGGTCGCAAAGTTCAAGGGGGCCGAATACTTTCGCAAGGCACTGTACCATCCCATCTGGTTTGGGCTTAGTGGGACTATCCTTTGTTTTTCAACAGGACAATGACCCAACACATCTCCAGACTGTGTAAGGGTTATTTGTCCAAGAAGGAGAGTGATGGAGTGCTGCATCAGATGACCTGGCCTCCACAATCACCCGACCTTAACCAAATTGAGATGGTTTGGGATGAGTCGGACCGCAGAGTGAAGGAAAAACAGCCAACAAGTGGGAACTCCTTCAAGACTGTTGGAAAAGCATTCCAGGTGAAGCTGGTTGAGAGAATGCCAAGAGTGTGCAAAGCTGTCATCAAGGCAAAGGGTGGCTATTTGAATAATCTAAAATATATTTTGATTTGTTTAAAACGTTTTTTGATACTACATGATTCCATATGTGTTTTTTCATGGTTTTGATGTCTTCACTATTATTCTACAATGTAGAAAATAGTAAAAATAAAGAAAAAGTGTATGTTTGGGTTGTGTGCAGCTGCACTCTGAATTGGTGATTACTTGTGTGCCCCTAACCGTGTGCATGTGGGCGGGATTGAAACAAATCCAACCTTCATTTATGTTGTGATGCAGTCAAGACCACAAGTCTTACAAAACTCTGTTTTGGATGTGACTGACTTTATGACCAAAATTATCCTATTTAAACCTTAGTGAATTTTGACAGAAAAAAATGTTTCTGACTCATATCAATGCCATATAGGCTGTTTTCTAAATGAGTAGTCGGTTTTTAGGGACAATTGCTCTTTAAAACCTCTTAGAGCGGAAATTCTGTTACCGGGATCAAATTCGACAACATCCGATGAAATTGGAGAGCGCCAAATTCAAAATACAAAATCATAATATTAAACATTCATGAAAATACAAGTGTCTTACATAGTTTAAAAACTTTACTTCTTGTTAATCCAGCCGCTTTGTCAGATTTCAAAAAGGCTTTACGGCGAAAGCATACCATGCGATTATCTGAGGACAGCGCCCCATGTACAAAAGCATTACTAACATTTTCCAAAGATGCAGAGGCATTACGAAAGTCAGAAATAGTGATAAAGTAATTCACTTACCTTTGAAGATCGTCCTCTTTTTGCAATCCCAAGGGTCCCAGCTACATAACAAATGGTCCTTTTGTTCGAAAAGTCCTTCTTTATACCCCAAAAAAGTATGTTTATTTGGCGTGCTTGATTCAGTAATCCACCGGTTTCCCTCGTTCAAAATGCATACAAATGAATTCCAAAGTTTACCAATAAACTTCGTACAAACAAGTCAACAACGTTTCTAATCAATCCTCAGGTACCCTAATATGTAAATAAACGATCAAATTTAAGACGGAGAATAGTATGTTCATTACCGGAGATAAATAACTAACCTTAATTCTTCCAAAAGATTCAGCATCAACAGAAGTGTACGACAGGGATGCCCAATTTCGCCATTTTTATTCATTTTGGTTGTGTAACTTCTATCTCTAGATATTCTGAATAATGCAAATTTGTATGGCTTAACCATTTTTAACAAAGAAATCAAAATTTCCCAACTGGCTGATGATGCTACTCTTTTCTTTATTAAGAGACAAAGACTAGGTCGCCCATGCCCTTAATGCTATAACTGCATTTTCTATTGCATCAGGATTAAAACTGAATGTTTCTAAATGTGAAATCTTATGTTTATTTGACTCTGATGATAAATAAATAGAAAATATTCCTGTAAAGGACTGTTAAATATTTAGGAATGCATCTGTCAAAAAAACACTTAGTCAGATAACATTTGAATTTCTCTCCTAAAATTAAGAAAACAAAAAATATATTCAATAATTGGCTACAAAGAGATCTTTCTATACTTGGAAGAGTACTTCTTCCAAGGTAGAGGGACTGTCTCCTTTTGTGTACCACTCATTATCGTTATGTGTAAATCCTGCTACTTGTAAAGAGATCAATAGGACCTTTCTTGACTTCATCTGGAAAAATAAGTCTCACAAACTAAAAAAGTCAGTCCTTTCTAACAAAAGAGCTGAAGGTGGTCTAGAAGTGTTGGATTTTCTTGACATAAATAACACTTTCCAGATAAACTGGTTGAAAATATGTTTGATCAATACTGATTCAATATGGTTTTCCAAATAATGTGTTTAATAAGTTGGGAGGTCTTCAATTTTTACTGAAATGTAATTATATTCCTGAAACATTACCTGTTAAATTGGCTAGGTTTCACCAACAAGCTTTAATGGCCTGGAAAATATGTTTCCTGGACAATTTTCCCCCCCCATAAAGCTCTTTTGTGGAATAATTCAGACATAACTGTAAGGAATAAGTTCTACCCCAGCTAGCATGAGAGGAATATTGACTTTGTTCTTGATGTTTTTGACAATAAGGGTAATATTCTCACGTATGAATAATTTATAACATTGAAAGAGTTTCCAATACCTTTCAGAGAGTTTATTTTGGTGATCAAAGCCATTCCCAGTGGTCTAACTACACTAATGAAAACTCAGCTTTGGTAATGATCACAAAGTTTATCCAGAACTCAGATTGGAAGGCGTAGGCTTACTTGAGAAATCTTGTTGTAATAAATATATTAGACAAATTCTTCATTCACAAAACCAACTTACCCAGAGAGGAAAGTTTTTCTGCAAAATACTTATTTACCATTATGAACACTACCTATGTTTTTGACATGAAAGATATAATATGTTACTATTGCAATGATAACAAGACCACTGAAAATATTGTGATTTTTTAAATTCTTGTTGCCAAATACTGTAACGGCGTTCTTCGTTCGTTGAAAGAGAGTCGGACCGAAATGCAGCGTGGTGGTTACTCATGTTTTTAATGAAAAAAAGTGACGGTACATGAAATAACGAATAAATACAAAAACAACAAACGGAACGTGAAACTTATTACAGCCTATCTGGTGACACTACACAGAGACAGGAACAATCACCCACGAAATACAAAGTGAAACTCAGGCTACCTAAATACGGTTCCCAATCAGAGACAACAAGAAACACCTGACTGATCGAGAACCGCCTCAGGCAGCCCAAACCTAACTAGACACACCCCTAATCAGCCGCGATCCCAAATACAAAAAAAACCCAATACGAAATACAACACGTAAACCCCTGTCACACCCTGGCCTGACCAAATATATAACGAAAACACAAAACACTAAGACCAAGGGGTGACAAATACTTCATACACACAAAAAAAAATCTAAAATTCTATACCAAAATTAATTATGTTTTTGATTGAATTTAACTATCTTATTAAAACATTAACCCTAGTGAGCAATAACAAGAATAACATTTTCTAAATCATTACAATAAGATTTTTTCAGAGTGATTACAATTGCACTAGAATAGTTTTTTTAAATATATTATTCGTTTGTTTCAGTATTTTCTCGTTAATACCTGCATTCGGTTTTGTATGATGTAAGAATGTATATTGTTGATCTGTATTTTTTTTTTTTTTTTTTTTAATAATTAAATAATTAAATAACGAAGTGCGCGCCCTCACCGACGTGTGCCACAATTCTACAGCCAAAATGGGAGCCACTAAAACACAAGCCTGGAACTCTTTCTAAAGACTGTTGAAAACAGCTGGAAGTCCTAGGAACTGCAATCTGGGAGGCATTCCTTTGATATTCCCATAGACAGCCATTAAAATGAGTGGTGAGCTCAAAAAAAATGTTCCCGGATGGATTCTCCTCGGGTTTTCGCCTGCTAGATCAGTTCTGTTCAGAGTGTGTTCTATCCAATACTATCAATATGCATATCCTAACTTCTGGGCCAGAGTAACAGGCAGTTTACTTTGGGCACGTCAGTCATCCGAAATACCGAAAACTGCCACCAGCCCACAAGGAGTTAACATGGTCATTCATCAATAATGTAAATCATCTCTTTTTAGTCACGTAGATCTGATTGTAGCACAACTTTTTTTGTAGCACAATTTTTTCCATGTATAGTGCTTTGAACTTAACATTGCAGCCTCAGACTAGGATATTTTATTAGTTGGCATTAACGCTGTCAGCATTTGTCTGAAGAACTTATAACTTCAGACTGAGATAGACAAACAGCATTGATACCTCTTGCACCTCTGAAAAATGTTTCAACAAGGACTGTTGCCAAGGAACAGATGGATATTTTAAGCTTTTAGTGGAGGCTGATTATCTTTCAGGCTCTTTTATCTGCTAGTGATGTTGTTGTTGCTGCTCTCACTAGACAGCCTTGAGAACCCACTGCGTCATTTCCAGACACAGAGACATCAAGTACCTCACTCACTGCAGTTCAACTTCTGCAGGATGTGAAATGTTTAATGTTATTGTGCTGCATTGACACTTTCCACAGAATAATTCAATCCACCAAGGATAAGTTATTTTACATGAAAATACACTTTTAACACCCCAACTGCTTGATACCTTTGTTTTTATAGTATACAACATTTTAGTGAAGTAAGACCAGGTGCACATTCTCCAATGAATTGTGCCTGGCCTGGACCATGTTGTATGTTCCAGCCCTAAGGCTCAGCTCCCACTCCTAGTTAGCGCAACCCAGCCTGCCAGCCCATTGGGCACCAGGCCACAGTGGGCACTGCATTGCCACCCAATATTCTGATGAACTCTGTCCCTGATAAGGTTTCTCATCGTAGCTTTGTCCTAGACTGACACCGGACACTGAATTAAAGCAGGAAAATTAGAGAGAACTCACCTGCGCTAGATTACAGAGCTGTATCAGTGTCATAGAGCAGGGGGTTCACATGTCACTTTACTTGCTTGATAGGAGCCCAGAGGCCTGGCGACAATGTCAGTCCTGGTGGGTGTTGCCCTACAAATTGAGGCTAAAATGAGGCTAAAAATAATCACATTCATGAGTACTGCAACTGAGAATCTTAACCTATACATTCAAATCAAATGTTATTGGTCACATACACATGTTTAGCAGACGTTATTGCAGGTGTAGCGAAATGCTTGACAGTGCAGTAATATCTAACATGTAATATCTCACAATTTCACAACATATACCTAATACACACAAATCTAAGTTAAGGAATGGAATTAAGAATATATCAATATATGGAAGAGCAATGTCAGAGCGGCATAGACTAAGATACAGTAGAAAAGTATAGAATAAAGTCTATACATATGAGATGAGTAATGCAAGATATGTAAACAACATTATCCAGGTCGCAATTGTAAATGAGAACTTGTTCTCAACTTGCCTACCTGGTTAAATAAAGGTAAAATAAAAAAAAAAAAAAAAAATTAAAAAATTAAAGTAACTAGCGTTCCATTTATTAAAGTGGCCAGTGATTTCAAGTCAACAGTTGAAGTGGAAAGTTTACATACACCTTAGCCAACTACATTTAAACACAGTTTTTTAATCCTCGTAACAATTCCCTGTCTTAGGTCAGTTAGGATCTTTATTTTAAGAATGTGAAATATCAGAATAATAGTAGAGAGAATTATTTATTTCAGCTTTTATTTATTTCATCACATTCCCAGTGGGTCAGAAGTTTACATACACTCAATTAGTATTTGGTAGCATTGCCTTTAAATTGTTTAACTTGGGTCAAACATTTCGGGAAGCCTTCCACAAGCTTCCCACAATAAGTTGGGTGAATTTTGGCCCATTCCTCCAGACAGAGCTGGTGTAACTGAGTCAGGTTTGTAGGCACACGAGCAAGGAGAAGCTTTCCACCTTCTCCACTGTGGTCCCATCGATGTGGATAGGGGGGTAACCCCTCTGCTGTTTCCTGAAGTTCACGATCAGCTCCTTTGTTTTGTTGAGAGGTTATTTTCCTGGCACCACACTCCCAGAGCCCTCACCTCCTCCCTGTAGGCTGTCTCGTCATTGTTGGTAATCAAGCCTACTACTGTTGAGTCGGATCCGCTTCAGGAAAGTCGTATTCCTGGTCGTAATGCTAGTAGTGCTGGTGAGTTACCGCCGCTCTGATATCCAATAGTTCTTCACGGCTGTATGTAATAACACCAAAAACATTCTGGGCTAGTAATGTAAGAAATAATTCATAAAAAACGAAATACTGAAAAGTTTTCTAGGAGCTAGAAGCAAGGCAGCCCTCTTCTGTGTGTGATCCTGACGCCACACAGGTCAGGATCACACACTCCCACCCATCACTCATCCAACTTTAAGAAACGTTATTCAACCCGTTATTCACTGTCCTTACTATTTTTTCCCCACTTAATTTGCTGCTCAGTCAGTGTTGAGATTGAGGTGGTAATGTGTCAGTCAAAGGGCCGCTGAGACGTATGTGCTGGGTCACAGTGCCCAGAGAGCACAAAGGCTGTCAGGCTTATTGTCACAGGTTGTCACATGGTAGAGGCCACTCAGTGAGTGGCGCTCGACACTGCCGCACCACAATGGAGCCAGGGAGCAAAGCAGTGTTCCCTCTGCCAGGTGTGGTTGTTATCTGTCCCATTGTTCCACAGGGCCATGATAGCTCCAGGACGGGCTGTTGTCCTGGACGCTGTTTCCATGGCACATTTGTTGTGGCATCGCTGAGAGAGGACAGCTGGGCGTCTCCTCAAGTCTAATGAACATGAATTGGATTTGCAGGGAATGCTGTGTAAACCCCAACCCAGGCGGGATGTTAATTAGTGACTGGCTTTGTTACATTTGTCTCTGTTGTTCCTGTTGTTCATGGTAGGGTACAGTTGGATAGTAGTGCCAAAACACAGCCCGGCTCCTTCTCTATGGGGACCAGGCCATCATTGTGTAATGTGTGAAGGCTTGCCTGCTCCGAAAGATACTACAAAAGAAGGTTGATTTTTGACTTTTGCTCATGAATTGAGATCTGAGTTGATTTAAGGAACATAATAATGCATTGTTGTCTAGTAAAGAAAAAACACTTTGAACTCGACAAATATATAACATAATGAAAAATAAAAATAAATAAAAATAAATATATAACATAATGAGAGATGTGTTGGTCAGAAAAGGACAGTGTTTCAGTGAATGGGGCGGCAGGTGGTTAGCCCCTTTAGTCACAGACTGGACACAAAGGTGTTGTCCAAAACCAGTGAGACACGAACAATAAGCTCCTTTCAAATAGGAACAATTACCACAGATGGGGGAATTAACCCGATGACATCATGTGTCAATGTACAATGGGAATGTACACTTGTTTTTTTCATGGGCCAAAAGCCGCCAAATACAAGGGCTGTTCCAAAGCGTGTAATCAAATCACATCGATAGCTGGGTCTTTGTTAGAGATAGCTTCTCAGAGACACTATGGCTGTAATCAAGTAAGGCTCCATTCAGGCCTGGCTCATTCAAAAGGCAAACATTTTTTTAACCTTTATTTAACTAGGATAGTCAGTTAAGAACAAATTCTTATTTTCAATGACGGCCTGAACAGCCTAGTTCAGGGGCAGAACGACAGATTTGTACCTTGTCAGCTCAGGGATTTGATCTCGCAACCTTTCGGTTACAAGTCCAACGCTCTAAGGGGATCACCTTGCACCATCCACAACCGCAGGGCTCTCCAGAGGGTGGTGCAGTCAGCTCAATGCATTACTGGGGGCACACTGCCTGCCCTGCAGGATATCTAGAGCATTAAATGTCACAGGAAGTCCAAGAAGATCATCAAGGACCTAAGCCACCCCAGTGACGGCCTGTTCACCCCGCTATCATCTAGAAGGCTATGGTCAGTACAGGTGCATCAAAGCTGGGACCGAGAGACTGAAAAACAGCTTCTATCTCAACGCCATCAGACTGTTACATAGCCATCACTAGCCGGCTACCACCCGGTACTCAACCCTGCACCTTAAAGGCTGCTTCCCTATATACATAGACATGGAATCACTGGACACTTTTATAATGGAACTCTAGTCACTTTAATAATGTTTACATACTGCTTTACTAATCTCATGTGTATAGACTGTATTCTATTCTACTGTATTTTAGTCAATGCCACTCTGACATTGCTCGTCCTGATATTTATATGTGTCTTAATTCCAAGATTTTACTTGTAGATTTGTGTATTGTTGTGAATTGTTAGATACTACTGTGCTGTTGGAGCTAGGAACACAAACATTTCGCTACACCCGCAATAACATCTGCTAAATACAGTACCAGTCAAGAGTTTGGACACACCTACTCAGTAGTATCAAAAAAAGTTTTAAACAAATCAAAATATATTTTAGATTATTCAAATAGCCACCCTTTGCCTTGATGACAGCTTTGCACACTCTTGGCATTCTCTCAACCAGCTTAACCTGGAATGCTTTTCCAACAGTCTTGAAGGATTTCCCACTTGTTGGCTGTTTTTCCTTCACTCTGCGGTCCAAATCATCCCAAACCATCTCAATTGGGTTGAGGTCAGGTGATTATGGAGGCCAGGTCATCTGATGCAGCACTCCATCACTCTCCTTCTTGGTCAAATAGCCCTTACACAGCCTGGAGGTGTGTTGGATCATTGTCCTGTTGAAAAATGCATCATAAGAGCTAACCAAATGGGACGGGCGTGTCGCTGCAGAATGCTGTGGTAGACATGCTGGTTAAGTGTGCCTTGAATTCTAAATAAATCACTGACAGTGTTACCAGCAAAGCACCACCACACCTCCTCTTCCATGCTTCACGGTGGAAACCACACATGCCGAGATCATCCATTCACCTACTCTGCGTCTCACAAAGACACAGCGTTTGGAACCAAAAATCTCAAATTTGGACTCATCAGACCAAAGGACTGATTTCCACCGGTCTAATATCCATTGCTTGTGTTTCTCGGCCCAAGCAAGTCTCTTCTTCTTATTGGTGTCCTTTAGTAGTGATTTCTTTGCAGCAATTTGACCATGAAGAACTGATTCACGCAGTCTCCTCTGAACAGTTGATGTTGAGATGTGTCTGTCACTTGAACTCTGTGAGGCATTTATTTGGGCTGCAATTTCTGAGGTGCAGTTAACTCTACTGAACTTATCCTCTGCAGCAGAGGTAACTCTGGGTCTTCCTTTCCTGTGGTGGTCCTCATGAGAGCCAGTTTCATCATAGCGCTTGATGGTTTTTGAAACTGCACTTGAAAACACGTTCAAAGTTCTTGACATTTTCCGCATTGACTGTCCTTCATGTCTTAAAGTAATGATGGACTGTCGTTTCTCTTTGCATATTTGAGCTGTTCTTGCCATAATATGGACTTGGTTTTTAGGGCTATCTTCTGTATACCACCCCTACCTTGTCACAACACAACTGATTGGCTCAAACACATTAAGAAGGAAAGAAATTCCACAAATTAACTTTTAACAAGGTACACCTGTAAATTTAAGTGCATTCCAGGTGATTACGTCATGAAGCTGGTTGAGAGAATGCCAAGACTGTAAAAAGCTGTCGTCAAGGCAAATGGTGGCTACTTTGAAGTATCTCAGATATAAAATATATTTAGATTTGTTTAACACTTTTTTTGGTTACTACATGATACCATATGTGTTATTTCCTAATTTTGATGTCTTCACTATTATTCTACAATGTAGAAAATAGTCAAAATAAACAAAAACCCTTGAATGAGTAGGTGTGTCCAAACTTTTGACTGGTACTGTATGTGTGTGACCAATAACATTTGATTTGATTTTATATACTGTATTCTAGTCGGGTGTTACGCCCTGACCTTAGAGATCCTTTTATTTCTCTATTTGGTTAGGTCAATATGTGACTAGGGTGGGCATTCTAGTTTTTTCGTTTCTAGGTTGGCCTAGTATGGTTCCCAATCAGTGGCAGCTGTCATTCGTTGTTTCTGATTGGGGATCATATTTAGGCAGCCTTTTCCCACCTGTTGTTTGTGGGATCTTGATTTTGTATTGTTATTTTTGAGCCCTACAAAGCTGGACGTTTTGTTTTGTTACTCTTTATTTGTTTTGTTGCTGGTTCACATTAATAAATATGATGAACGCCTTCCACACTGCACCAAAGTCCAATCCTTCCAACAATGATCGTTATAGAAGATCACACCAACAATGGACCAAGCAGCGTGCCCAGGAGGAGCAGACATCCTGGACGTGGGAGGATATATTGGACGGGAAGGGATCCTGGACGTGGGAGGAAATCCTGGCTGGAAAGGATCGCCTTCCATGGGAGCAGACGGAGTCAGCGAAGGAAAAACAATGATGACACCGGGGTTCGCAGCCACGACGGAAGCCCAAGAGGCGGCCTCAATTTCTTTTGGGGGGGGGCACATGGGGTGGTTGGCGGAGCCAAGGTGGGAACCAGAACCAACTCCCTGTACTCACCGTGTGGAGTTGGTCACCGTTTAGGTGCCATGTTTTCCGGTTATACGCACCGTGTCTCCAGTGCGCCTCCACAGCCCGGTGTGTTCTGTGCCAGCTCCCCGCACTTGTCGTGCTAAAGTGGGTATCTGTCCAGGACGGGTTGTGCCGGCTCAGCGCTCCTGGTGGCCAGTACTCCTCCAGGGTCCAGTACATCCTGTGCTGGTTCTACGCACTGTGTCCCCAGTGCGCCTTCACAGCCCAGTGTGTCCTGTGCTAGCTCCCCGCACTTTCCGTGCAAAGGTGGTCGTTTGTCCAGGACGCGTTGTGCCAGCTCTATGCTCCAGACCTCCAGTGTGCCTCCACGGTCCAGTACATCCTGTGCCGGCTCTATGCACCTTGTCTCCAGTGCGCCCTCACAGCCCAGTGCGTCCTGTGCCAGCTCCCCGCACTTACTGTGCGAAGGTGGTTATTTGTCCAGGACGCGTTGTGCCAGCTCTACGCTCTAGACCTCCAGTGATGATCCATGGCCCAGAGCCTCCAATGATGATCCTTGGCCCGGAGCCTCCAGTGATGATCCATGGCCCGGAGTCTCCAGTGATGATCCATGGTCCAGAGCCTCCAGTGATGATCCATGGCCCGAAGCCTCCAGTAATGATCCATGGCCCGGAGCCTGCAGAAACGATCCAAAGTCCGGTGCCTCCAGCGAGGGTTCCCGGTCCAGAGTCTCCGGCGACGATCTACGGTCGGAGTCCCCGGCGACAATCTACGGTCCGGAGTCCCCGGCGATGATCTACGGTCCGGTTCCTCCGGCGACGATCCACGGACCGAAGTCCCCGGCGATAATCCACGGTCCGGAGTAACCGGCGATGATCCACGGTCCGGAGCCTTCGACGACGATCCACGGTCCGGCGCTTCCGACGACGTTCCACGGTCCAGCGCTTCCGGCAACGATCCCCGCACCAGAGGCGTCACCGACGCTGGCGGCTCCGCGAGCGGAGTGGGGTCGACGTCCAGCACCAGAGCTGCCACCGAGGCTGGATGCCCACCCGGACCCTCCCCTATAGAGTCAGGTTTTGTGGCCCGAGTCCGCACCTTTGGGGGGGGGGGGGTACTGTCACACCCTGACCTTAGAGATCCTTTTATTTCTCTATTTGGGTAGGTCAGGGTGTGACTAGGGTAGTCATTCTAGTTTTTTAGTTTCTAGGTTGGCCTAGTATGGTTCCCAATCAGAGGCAGCTGTCATTCGATGTTTCTGATTGGGGATCATATTTAGGCAGCCTTTTCCCACCTGTTGTTTGTGGGATCTTGATTTTGTATTGTTGCTTTTGAGCCCTACAAAGCTGGACAATTTAATACTCGTTATTTCTTTTGTTGCTGGTTCACATTAATAAATATGATGAACGCCTTCCACACTGCACCTTTGTCCAATCCTTCCACCATCGATCGTTATATTGGGGCTCATCCTATATACCTTATTTGAGTATTTTTCTGGATGATGTGTGTTGTTTTGTATTGAAAGTATTGCTGCACTGTTGGAGCTAGAAACATAAGCATTTCGCTGTACATGTGATAACATCTGCAAATATGTGTACGCGACCAATCAACTTTGATGTTATTTGCAGAGTCTGTTGTGAAAGGTGACAGGTGTGTGAGTTCTAACACATGAAAGAAGGGCTGGTGGTGGCATCATGATGCTCATCTTACCTGGGTGACACATTGCTCCTCTGCTTGTCACCTGTCCAGGACCATGGAGAGTGTCCAATTTTTTTATTTAACCTTTATTTAACCAGGTAGGCTAGTTAAGAACAAGTTCTCATTTACAAATGCGACCTGGCCAAGATAAAGCAAAGCCGTTTGACACATACAACAACACAGAGTTAAACATGGAATAAACAAACATACAGTCAATAATACAGTAGAAAAAGTCTATATACAGTGTGTGGAAATGAGGTAGGATAAGGGAGGTAAGGCAATAAATAGGCCATAGTGGCGAAGTAATTAAAATATAGCAATTAAACACTGGAATGGTAGATGTGCAGAAGATATAAATACAATATGGGATGACGTAGTTGGATTGGCTATTTACAGACGGGCTATGTACAGGTGCAGTGATCTGTGAGCTGCTCTGACAGCTGGTGCTTAAAGCTAGTGAGGGAGATATGAGTCTCCAGCTTCTGTGATTTTTGCAGTTCGTTCCAGTCATTGGCAGCATAGAACTGCAAAGAAAGATGGCCAAATTAAGAATTGGCTTTGGGGGTGACCAGTGAGATATAAATGCTGGAGCGCGTGCTACGGGTGGGTGCTGCTATGGTGACCAGTGAGCTGAGATAAGGCGGGGCTTTACCTAGCAGAGACTTGTAGATGACCTGGTGCCAGTGGGTTTGGCGGCGAGTATGAAGCGAGGGCCAGCCAACGAGAGCGTACAGGTCACGGTGGTGGGTAGTATATGGGGCTTTGGTGACAAAACGGATGGCACTGTGATAGACTGCATCCAATTTGTTGAGTAGAGTGTTGGAGGCTATTTTGTAAATGACATCGCCGAAGTCGAAGATCGGTAGGATGGTTAGTTTTACGAGGGTATGTTTGGCAGCATGAGTGAAGGATGCTTTGTTGTGAAATAGGAAGCCGATCCTAGATTTAATTTTCAATTGGAGATGCTTAATATGAGTCTGGAAGGAGAGTTTACAGTCTAACCAGACATCTAGGTATTTGTGGTTGTCCACATATTCAGTCAGACGGGCGGGCAGGTGCGGGCAGCGATCAGTTGAATAGCATGCATTTAGTTTTACTTGCATTTAAGAGCAGTTGGAGGCCACGGAAGGAAAGTTGTATGGCATTGAAGGTTGTCTGGAGGTTAGTTAACACAGTGTCCAAAGAAGGGCCAGAGGTATACAGAATGGTGTTGTCTGCATAGAGGTGGATCAGAGAATCACCAGCAGCAAGAGCGACATCATTGATATATACAGAGAAGAGAGTCGGCCCGAGAATTGAACCCTGTGGCACCCCCATAGAGACTGCCAGAGGTCTGGACAATAGCCCCTCCAATAATGGTACAGGCTGGCAGAAGAGGCTATGACGACCACAAATCACACATTTGGAGCAGTAACTGATCCTATTGTCAACAGATTAATTACTCTCAATTTGGACATTGTTGGGGAATAATCAGAATTAGTTGGTAACATAGGTAAGATGTTTTATATTCATTATATGTGTGGAAGTTACTTCTCATCAGAATGTTTATTTTTGTATAATACTGTGGCCGGGTTGCAGTCATCTGTTCTCTGTCAGGACTAAGTTACTTGGGCCGCAGAGAGGGGAGAGGTCAAGCGTGTATCTCTTGGCTCCACAATGTCTGTGTGCCAGTCAATGTATCTCTGTGATCTTGTCAAGGAGGGGTGGATTTGATATATGCCTGTTGATATGAGGATTTGTTTTATGGTTCTGAGTTTGAGAAAATAACATAGTTTAGGAGACAAAGCTGAACGATAATTTATGGCCAAGGCTGTCTGGCAATGTGTGTCTTTGCTATAAAGGATCTCAGTTGCAATGTGTAAGGACTCTCAGAGAATTCATTGATAGACACTGAATTGATCTGAGAGTCACAGGGTTGTGATGGAGCTCATATAATTAAAGATGGACTTTATAACTCTGACTTGTGTGTGGTTTGCTCTCATGATTTGGTAAATACAGGACATTTCCACGACAACATACACAATTCCAATGTAAAATAATCAACTATCTTGGTCCCCATCAGATTTAGCTTATTTGAAGTATAAGAAATTGTAACATACAGTACACTTGATCTTTGCTTTGTAAAATTACTGTGTGTGTGTGTTATTAACCAAGCATTATTGAGATTGCAGGCTTTCTTTAATGCAATACAGAACCAACAAAATACATTCTGTCAGAAGACATACAGTGTAGCCTATTGCACTCATTTCCCCCTTCACAACAGTCTAGTGCTTACTGTAGGACTCCCCTTGAGATCACAGCCGTCCACCTACCATAACCCCATTACATTAACATCCTTTCCTAATTACACTCAGCTGGAGGTCATTTTCCCTTCATGGAAAAACTCCCATTGTATTCAGGTGTATTTTAAGAGTGCAGCTTAGCAGGAGCATGGCAAAGACAGGAGAGTTGAATGGACTAAATCTGCTGTATCGTTCACATTTGTCCTGCACAATGTTGCTGATATCGATTGGCTATCACAGTACTGCTGCAGCTTCTCTGCTCAGAGCAAGGGTATGGATATGGTTTCTGTACCATATCTGTCTGTCTAGTATATTATTGATACTGAGTATTGATTGCATTGCCAAGGGTCATCAAAAAGCAAGTTGGAATTATGCAGAATATAGTCATGATGATGACTGTAAACAGTGCGGATGCTGCACTAAGGAAGTGACTCATTTATAACATGATGAGAATGCTCTCTCGCTCGCTTTCTCTCTCTCTCTCTCTCTCGCTCTCTCTTTATCCTGTTCAGGGTCAGACCATAGATTATCTAACACACTGCTCATTGTGATCATGTACGGCAGTGATTCCCACACTTTTTATAGTCCCGTACCCCTTCAAACATTCAACCTCCAGCTGCGTATCCCCTCAAGCACCAGAGTCAGCGCACTCTCAAATGTTGTTTTTTGCCATGAGTGTACATAAGAGTTCAGGGACCTTGCTTTAACAAAGTGACCAATTTTCACTGTAGTGTCAAAAACGTACAGTATTTCACGCTGTCAGTCAGGCATTCCCTTGGCAGCAAGAGCCTCTCGGTGGATGCTGCGGTGTACCCAAGTGGTGTTGGGAGCAACTGCTTGCATGTGTGTTACTACTCCACTATGTCTCTGTAACGGTTCTCTTGTGGTGAAGGAGAGTCGGACCAAAATGCGGCGTGTAGATTGCGATCCATGTTTAATAAACAAACGTAAAACACGAATCAATACAAACACTACAAAAACAAAGAATGTAATGAACGTAACGAAAACCGAAACAGCCTATATCTGGTGCAAACACAGAGACAGGAACAATCACCCACAAAACACACAGTGAAACCCAGGCTACCTAAATATGGTTCCCAATCAGAGACAATGACTAACACCTACCTCTGATTGAGAACCATATCAGGCCAGACATAGAAATAGACAAACTAGACATGAAACATAGAATGCCCACTCAGCTCACACCCTGACCAACCAAAACATAGAAATATACATAGTAAACTATGGTCAGGGTGTGACAGTACCCCCCCCCCCCCCCCCCAAGGTGCGGACTCCGGCCGCAAAACCTGAACCTATAGGGGAGGGTCTGGGTGGGCATCTGTCCGCGGTGGCGGCTCTGGTGCTGGACGTGGCCCCCACTTCAACTTAGTCTTCCCCCACCTTGTCCGCTTCCGTGACCTCCTAGCCACGGCAACCCTACTTAACACGGGACAGAGGGGCAGCTCGGGACAGAGGGGCAGCTCGGGACAGAGGGGCAGCTCGGGACAGAGGGGCTCTTCAGACTCCGGCAGCACAGGAGAGGAGGAAGGCTCTGGCAGATCCTGGCTGACTGGCGGATCTGGAAGAGTCTGGCTGACTGGCAGATCTGGAAGAGTCTGGCAGACTGGTGGATCTGGAAGAGTCTGGCAGACTGGCGGATCTGGAAGAGTCTGGCAGACTGGCAGATCTGGAAGAGTCTGGCAGACTGGTGGATCTGGAAGAGTCTGGCAGACTGGCGGATCTGGAAGAGTCTGGCAGACTGGCGGATCTGGAAGAGTCTGGCAGATCTGGAAGAGTCTGGCAGATCTGGAAGAGTCTGGCTGACTGGCGGATCCTGGCAGACTGACGGCTCTGGCTGCTCCATGCTGACTGGCGGCTCTGGCTGCTCCATGCTGACTGGCGGCTCTGGCTGCTCCATGCTGACTGACGGCTCTGGCGGCTTCTTGCAGACTGGCAGCTCTGGCTGCTCCATGCAGACTGGCAGCTCTGGCAGCTCCTTGCAGACTGGCAGCTCCTTGCAGACTGGCATCTCCGGCTGCTCCATGCAGACTGACAGCTCTGGCTGTTCCATGAAGACTGGCAGCTCTGGCTGCTCCATGCAGACTGGCAGCTCTGGCTGCTCCATGCAGGCTGGCAGCTCTGGCAGCGCTAAACAGGCGGGAGACTCCGGCAGCGCAGGAGAGGAGGAAGGCTCTGGTAGCGCTGAACAGGCGGGAGAATCCGACAGCGCAGGAGAGAAGGAAGGCTCTGGCAGCGCTGGAGAGGCGAGGCGCACTGTAGGCCTGATGCGTAGTGCTGGCACTGGTGGTACTGGACCGAGAACACGCACAGGAAGCCTGGTGCAGGGAGCTGCTACCGGAGGGCTGGGGTGTGGAGATGGTACTGGATAGACCGGACCGTGCAGGCGCACTGGAGCTCTTGAGCACCGAGCCTGCCCAACCTTACCCGGTTGAATGCTCTCGGTCGCCCTGCCAGTGCGGCGAGGTGGAATAGCCCGCACTGGGCTATGCAGGCGAACCGGAGACACCGAGCGCAAGGCTGGTGCCATGTAAGCTGGCCCAAGGAGACGCACTGGTGACCAGATGCGTAGAGCCGGCTTCATGGCATTTGGCTCGACGCTCAATCTAGCCCGGCCGATACGCGGAGCTGGAATATACCGCACCGGGCTATGCACCCGCACTGGAGACACCGTGCGCACCACTGCATAACACGGTGCCTGCCCGGCCTCTCTAGCCCCCCGGTAAGCACATGGAGTTTGCGCAGGTCTCCTACCTGGCATAGCCATACTCCCTGTGAGCTCCCCCCCAATACATTTTTGGGGCTGACTCTCAGGCTTCCATCCGCGTCGCCGTGCTGCCTCCTCATACCAGCGCCTCTCCGCTTTCGACCGCCTCCAGTTCTTCCTTGGGACGGCGATATTCTCCAGCCTGAGCCCAGGGCCCTTCACCGTCCAGTTCGTCCTCCCATGTCCATAAATCCTTTGGTTTCTCCTTCTGCACCTTGGGGCGGCTACACTCCCCTGGTTTAGCCCAGGGTCCTCTCCTGTCGAGGATTTCCTCCCAAGTCCAAAAATTCTTGTCACGCTGCTCCTACCGCTGCTGTTGCCTGTTACCACGCCACTTGGTCCTGTTGTGGTGGGTGATTCTGTAACAGTTCTCTTGTGGTGAAGGAGAGTCGGACCAAAATGCGGCGTGTAGATTGCGATCCATGTTTAATAAACAAACGTAAAACACGAATCAATACAAACACTACAAAACAAAGAACGTAATGAACGTAACATAAAAAAACAGTCCTATCTGGTGCAAACACAGAGACAGGAACAATCACCCACAAACACACAGTGAAACCCAGGCTACCTAAATATGGTTCCCAATCAGAGACAATGACTAACACCTGCCTCTGATTGAGAACCATATCAGCCCAGACATAGAAATAGACAAACTAGACATGAAACATAGAATGCCCACTCAGCTCACACCCTGACCAACCAAAACATAGAAATATACAAAGTAAACTATGGTCAGGGTGTGACAGTCTCCCTGTCATGGCTTTTGCGCCATCAGTACAGATACCAGCATGAGCAGCAGCTAAGTTTGGCTACATGCCAAAGTGGAATTCCCGCAAGAGTGTAACGGTTAATGTGATTGGATGTTAATTATGACTAGGCTACCTGTATTTGACATTGTGTTGTTATTTCGCTGAACACTAGATGGTTTAATTTTATTTTTGGCAATGAAACGAGGCAAATCAGGCGAGAAAAAAAACTAAAATGTATAGCCCCGTTGTTTGAAAATGGGAAGATTTTTTATTTTTTATTAAAAAGAAAAATATATATATATTGTATATATAGTGGGTTTGGGGTCACACTATTTACAACATTAACAATGTCTACACTGTATTTCTGATCAAATTGATGTTATTTTAATGGACATAAAATGTGCTTTTCTTTCAAAAACAAGGACATTTCTAAGTGACCCCAAACTTTTTAACTGTAGTTTATGTAAATAAGGTATTTCATTTTTTATATGTAACACATTTGCAAACAAATCTAAAACTTGTTTTCGCTTTGTAAATATGGGGTATTGTATGTAAATTGACGAGGAACATTTTTATTTTATCAATTTTAGAATAAGAATGTAACGTAACAAAATGTGTAAAAAGTGAAGGCGTATGAATACTTTCGAAAGCACTGTATACTGTCTGTGCTGTGTCTCCTGCACTGTATACTGTCTGTGCTGTGTCTCCTGCACTGTATACTGTCTGTGCTGTGTCTCCTGCACTGTATACTGTCTGTGCTGTGTCTCCTGCACTGTATACTGTCTGTGCTGTGTCTCCTGCACTGTATACTGTCTGTGCTGTGTCTCCTGCACTGTATACTGTCTGTGCTGTGTCTCCTGCACTGTATACTGTCTGTGCTGTGTCTCCTGCACTGTATACTGTCTGTGCTGTGTCTCCTGCACTGTATACTGTCTGTGCTGTGTCTCCTGCACTGTATACTGTCTGTGCTGTGTCTCCTGCACTGTATACTGTCTGTGCTGTGTCTCCTGCACTGTATACTGTCTGTGCTGTGTCTCCTGCACTGTATACTGTCTGTGCTGTGTCTCCTGCACTGTATACTGTCTGTGCTGTGTCACCTGCACTGTATACTGTCTGTGCTGTGTCTCCTGCACTGTATACTGTCTGTGCTGTGTCTCCTGCACTGTATACTGTCTGTACTGTAAGGGAGCCACAACAGGCTGCAGGCTGCCGGTTAGGGCCTCTGGCTCTGAGTTTGAGAGGAGGTTTGGCCAACTAGGCCCTCCCTGCCTGCTGTTCACTCCCTCCCCTCCCATGAGTTCCATCCCTGATTGACTGACTGACTTGTGAGTTCCCACCTATAAGCCCCAGAGAGTTCAGTTCCCACCCCGGCCCTAGGAATTCAGCAGTCTCTTCAAGTGTTTTTGATTTAGTAAAGCTGTGTGAGGCTGTGTGAGGAGGAACAAAGACTGAGTGGCAGCCTTTGGTGACACTTCGGCAATGCTCCAGTAAGCCTGATAACTTTAGTAGAGAATATCAGCTTTTTCAAGCAACAATAAACAATAGCTATGGTTTGATTGACATAGTCACAGACATACAGTAGATTTTGACCATGGTAGACACATTACTCATTGCAAGTGCTTCGGACAGCTCTAGTGGTTCTGTCTTCAAGAGGAGGGGGGAATAGGACAGCTCTAGTGGTTCTGTCTCCAGGAGGTGGGGGGAATAGGACAGCTCTAGTGATTCTGTCTCCAGGAGGAGGGGGGAAATAGGACAGCTCTAGTGGTTCTCTCTCCAGGAGGAGGGGGGAATAGGACAGCTCTAGTGGTTCTGTCTCCAAGGGGAGGGGGGGAATAGGACAGGTCTAGTGGTTCTGTCTCCAGGAGGAGGGGGAATAGGACAGCTCTAGTGGTTCTGTCTCCAAGGGGAGGGGGGAATAGGACAGCTCTAGTGGGAAGCCTATTAGTTCTCTGCCTGCGCCCGTCTGACTCCACAGCCCCATGAAGAGCCCACCTGGGAGGCAGAGGGGTCTGTCACCTGCACTCCTCCTCCCCAAGAGGCCTCTCTCACAGGAAGCCAGCGCCAGGCCCTGCTGCTGCATCTCCGGTTCAGAATGGGTCCCTCGTTGAGCCCCCTCCACACGTCAGCATCCTCCTCCCTCACCAAGCACAGTGGCAGCCTCCCCTCCCTGCCTGCCTGCCTGCCTGTCTCCTGGACCAGAGAGAAGAAGTTAGGAAATTGATGAGGAAGCCCAGGTCTGATACAGATGGCACAGGGAGCCACCCTTCTCAGACCAGCTTCTGTTCGACCAGTTCCACCATGTGAACTACCAGAGGAAGTCCTGTTTAGGAGTGCTACAAGAATATCTACATTACCAGTGTGGCGAAGATAAGGAAGGTTTTTGTAAAACGGGTCTTAAGGAACAGCATCTGTGGAGATCAGACCCTAATCTCTAAAAGAGCCCTCTCCAGTTGGGTGTGGTGGGGCTGAGGTGTGGCGGGGGCGTGGCAGCATGGAGAAGCTTCATAATGGGGGGAGACAGGACCTCGCTTGCCTGCTGTGGCTTTAACCTCCTCCAGGGCTGCTGGGGCAGCCAGGGACGCAGGAACAGGAGGGTCCAGCCTGAGGTACATGAGGTAATTCATGGCACAGAGGGCGTTACATAGATGGGTTTAATGTAGAGGGTAAACTGAGGCTCTCTTATCCTCAATCACTTCATCTTTATCACTCTCTCTTCTCTCTCGCTTGCTCTCTGTTTTGATATGGAGCTATTTTCAGTCGATGCACTGGTGGTCATTTGATTAGCAACAAAAGTAAATTAAACTCTGGTAAATGTTAATCATACGTTATGTTATACATCTGGTGAATTTCCAGTGATTATGATAGGTAAATGCAGATTCCAGGAAATTGCACAGTGACTGGTTCTGCTTCACCTGGGTGACAGAAGACACACTGCGTAATGACTGTGTCTCTCTCCCCTGTGAACTCTGGCAGCTCTGTGGCTTATTTCCTTGGTGTTTGATCATTAACAACATCCTCTGTTACTATCTGACACATTAACAGACTCGTCTGTTGTTCAGTGGATTTTTTTTCACGTTGTTGAGAAATACGTTTTCTTACTAGACCATTGTAACACTTCAGCTCTAAACGTTGCGAATGAACCGAACCTTTATGGACTACATTTGTCTACTAATTGTCAAGCAATGTGAATAAGGATTTTATGAACTGGCCAAAGGAAGAGACTGAGCTGATGAGGGGGATGGGGGGAGGGGGAGTGTTGATGGTCGAAGTGCTTGAACAAGGGTGTTTAATTACAGGAGATAACGACCACAGTGCTGAAGTAGTAGGAGACACTGCTGCCTTTGTTTAGTTTATCTCATCATTATATACCAGTGCAGATTTTTTGTGCTGTGCTGTGATTCAAGTATTGTTTTATTATTTGGTTGACACCAGGTGCTGTGCAAGGATCTTGGTCAAATGATTATTGTCTGATGTGTAAGATAATTATAACCAATATCAATCTGTCTCATCATAAGCAATATGTGAGATTTATACTTTCCAGTCCTATTGATCAGATAACTGTACTGTTATAAGGTGTTCTACTGATAGGAGATTAAAGTTTAGTTTTAGATGGCTAGGAAGCATATTTTGACAGAACAGTAGTAATATTTTTTATTTTTTTATTTCACCTTTATTTAACCAGGTAGGCAAGATGAGAACAAGTTCTCATTTACAATTGCGACCTGGCCAAGATAAAGCAAAGCAGTTCAACACATACAACGACACAGAGTTAACCATGGAGTAAAACAAACATACAGTCAATAATACAGTATAAACAAGTCTATATACGATGTGAGCAAATGAGGTGAGATAAGGGAGGTAAAGGCAAAAAAAAGGCAATGGTGGCAAAGTAAATACAATATAGCAAGTAAAACACTGGAATGGTAGATTTGCAGTGGAAGAATGTGCAAAGTAGAAATAAAAATAATGGGGTGCAAAGGAGCAAAATAAATAAATAAATAAAATAAATACAGTAAGGAAAGAGGTAGTTGTTTGGGCTAAATTATAGGTGGGCTATGTACAGTTGCAGTAATCTGTGAGCTGCTCTGACATTTGGTGCTTAAAGCTAGTGAGGGAGATAAGTGTTTCCAGTTTCAGAGATTTTTGTAGTTCGTTCCAGTCATTGCCAGCAGAGAACTGGAAGGAGAGGCGGCCAAAGAAAGAATTGGTTTTGGGGGTGACCAGAGAGATATACCTGCTGGAGCGCATGCTACAGGTGGGTGATGCTATGGTGACCAGCGAGCTGAGATAAGGGGGGACTTTACCTAGCAGGGTCTTGTAGATGACATGGAGCCAGTGGGTTTGGCGATGAGTATGAAGCGAGTGCCAGCCAACGAGAGTGTACAGGTTGCAATGGTGTGTAGTATATGGGGCTTTGGTGACAAAACGGATTGCACTGTGATAGACTGCATCCAATTTGCTGAGTAGGGTATTGGAGGCCACTTTGTAAATGACATTGCCGAAGTCGAGGATTGGTAGGATGGTCAGCTTTACAAGGGTATGTTTGGCAGCATGAGTGAAGGATGCTTTGTTGCGAAATAGGAAGCCAATTCTAGATTTAACTTTGGATTGGAGATGTTTGATGTGGGTCTGGAAGGAGAGTTTACAGTCTAACCAGACACCTAGGTATTTGTAGTTGTCCACGTATTCTAAGTCAGAGCCGTCCAGAGTAGTGATGTTGGACAGGCGGGCAGGTGCAGGCAGCGATCGGTTGAAGAGCATGCATTTAGTTTTACTTGTATTTAAGAGCAATTGGAGGCCACGGAAGGAGAGTTGTATGGCATTGAAGATTGCCTGGAGGGTTGTTAACACAGTGTCTAAAGAAGGGCCAGAAGTATACAGAATGGTGTCGTCTGCGTAGAGGTGGATCAGAGACTCACCAGCAGCAAGAGCGACATCATTGATGTATACAGAGAAGAGAGTCGGTCCAAGAATTGAACCCTGTGGCACCCCCATAGAGACTGCCAGAGGTCCGGACAGCAGACCCTCCGATTTGACACACTGAACTATGTCAGAGAAGTAGTTGGTGAACCAGGCGAGGCAATCATCTGAGAAACCAAGGCTGTCGAGTCTGCCGATGAGGATGTGGTGATTGACAGAGTCGAAAGCCCTGGCCAGATCAATGAATACGGCTGCACAGTAATGTTTCTTATCGATGGCGGTTAAGATATCGTTTAGGACCTTGAGCGTGGCTGAGGTGCACCCATGACCAGCTCTGAAACCAGATTGCATAGCAGAGAAGGTATGGTGAGATTCGAAATGGTCGGTAATCTGTTTGTTGACTTGGCTTTTGAAGACCTTAGAAAGGCAGGGTGGGATAGATATAGGTCTGTAGCAGTTTGGGTCAAGAGTGTCCCCCACTTTGAAGAGGGGGATGACCGCAGCTGCTTTCCAATCTTTGGGAATCTCAGACGACACGAAAGAGAGGTTGAACAGGCTAGTAATAGGGGTGGCAACAATTTCGGCAGATAATTTTAGAAAGAAAGGGTCCAGATTGTCTAGCCCAGCTGATTTGTAGGGGTCCAGATTTTGCAGCTCTTTCAGAACATCAGCTGACTGGATTTGGGAGAAGGAGAAATGGGGAAGGCTTGGGCGAGTTGCTGTGGGGGGTGCAGTGCTGTTGACCGGGGTATGAGTAGCCAGGTGGAAAGCATGGCCAGCCGTAGAAAAATGCTTATTGAAATTCTCAATTATAGTGGATTTCTCAGTGGTGACAGTGTTTCCTATCTTCAGTGCAGTGGGCAGCTGGGAGGAGGTGTTCTTATTCTCCATGGACTTTACAGTGTCCCAGAATTTTTTTGATTTAGTGTTGCAGGAAGCAAATTTCTGCTTGAAAAAGCTAGCCTTGGCTTTTCTAACTGCCTGTGTATAATGGTTTCTAGCTTCCCTGAACAGCTGCATATCACGGGGGCTGTTCGATGCTAATGCAGAACGCCATAGGATGTTTTTGTGTTGGTTAAGGGCAGTCAGGTCTGGGGAGAACTAACGGCTATATCTGTTCCTGGTTCTACATTTCTTGAATGGGGCATGCTTATTTAAGATGGTTAGGAATGCATTTAAAAAAAATAACCAGGCATCCTCTACTGACGGGATGAGATCAATATCCTTCCAGGATACCCCGGCCAGGTCGATTAGAAAGGCCTGCTCGCTGAAGTGTTTCAGTGAGCGTTTGACAGTGATGAGTGGAGGTCGTTTGACCGCTGACCCATTACGGATGCAGGCAATGAGGCAGTGATCGCTGAGATCTTGGTTGAAGACAGCAGAGGTGTATTTAGAGGGCAAGTTGGTTAGGATGATATCTATGAGGGTGCTCGTGTTTAAGGCTTTCTTGTGGCTTTGTTGTAGAAACATCATTGAAACCAGGAGATGTCATCGCATGTGTGGGTGGTGGAACTAATAGGTTGGATAAGATATAGTGAGCAGGACTAGAAGCTCTACAGTAAAATAAGCCAATAAACACTAACCAGAACAGCAATGGACAAGGCATATTGACATTAAGGAGAGGCATGCTTAGTCGAGTGATCAAAAGGGTCCAGTGAGTAGTGAGGTTGGTTGGGGTCACGGCGATTTAGACAGCTAGCCGGGCCATCGGTAGCAAGCTAGCATAGGATGGAGGTCTGTTATTAGCCACCTCGTGTGTTTCCGTCGGTAGGATTAGTGGGGTTCCGTGTGGTATAGGGGGATGAATCCAATTTGCAAAAAAAAACCAATAGATATAGTTATAAAGGCCCAAGAAAAAATAAAATACAATTTTTAAAATAAATTGTCCGATAGGTCTATTCAGATAGCAGCCGATAAGACAGCTAACGGTTAGCGGACCGCAGATGGGCCTTCAGGTTACGTCGCGACTGAGGAGCCAACCGGATAACTCCCTCAGGTAGATAACGTCGGTAGTCCAGTTGTGAAGGCCCGGTGGGGCTCCGCGTTGGCAGTAAAACGGGTCCGGATAGGTGATTGTAGCCCAGGAGTGACTGATGGAACTCTTCAGCTGGCTAGCTCCGGAATAATTGATGTTTGCTCCGGAATCGACGAAAGTCACACGGATAGCAGCTAGCTAGCTGCAAGATCCAGGTATAAATGTCCAGAGTTAGCGGTTGAAATCCGGGGACAATGGAGAGAAAAATAGGTCCGGTATGTTCCGGTCCGAGCCGCGCCGTACAAAACTGGCGATAGATTTTCGAGCTAAAGGATAGCCGATGACCACAAACCGTGGTCAGCTGAATACTAACGATTAGCCAGTAAAGAAGCTAACTAGCTTCTGATTAGCTTCTGGCTAGCTTCTGGTTAGCTTCTGGTTAGCTTCTATGGAGGATTACAGATTTGAGGTAAATAATACTTTATTTAAAAATATATATAAATTGGTGAGGCGGGTTGCAGGAGAGTGTTTTGAAGATGAGTTTATGGAAAATAAAAAATATATATAAAAAGGTATGGGAAGAAAGTTGTAAATATATATATTTACGGGACACGACAAGACGAGGACAAAAGACGTCTGAACTGCTATGCCATCTTGGAGCGAACAGAATGTCATAAATGTAATAATATCTCTGGAGGACAAGATTTCTGGGATTATGCTGGCGTATTCAGGGGGAAGTCACTTCTACTGCTGTATGATGGGAGAAACCATACATTGGGGTTTGAATAGATGTACAGTACCAGTCAAAAGTTTGGACACACTTACTCATTTAAGGGTTTTTCTTTATTTTTTACATTGTAGAATAATAATGAAGACATCAAAACTATGAAATAACATATATGGAATCCTGTAGTAACCAAAAAGTATTAAACAAATTCTTCAAAGTAGCCACCCTTTGCCTTGATGACAGCTTTGCACACTCTTGGCATTATCTCAACCAGCTTCATGAAGTAGTCACCTGGAATGTATTTCAATTAACAGGTGTGCCTTGTTAATTTGTGGAATTTCTTTCCTTCTTAATATGTTTGAGCCAATCAGTTGTGTTGTGACAAAGTAGGGGTGGTATACAGAAGATAGCCCTATTTGGTAAAAGACCAAGTACAACTCAAATAAGCAAAGAGAAACGACAGTCCATCATTACTTTAAGATATGAAGGTCAGTCGCTGCGGAAAATGTCAAGAACTTTGAACGTTTTTTCAAGTGCAGTTGCAAAAACCATCAAGTGCTATGATGAAACTGGCTCTCATGAGGACCGCCACAGGAAAGGAAGACCCAGAGTTACCTCTGCTGCAGAGGATAAGTTCATTAGAGTTAACTGCACCTCAGATTGCAGCCCAAATAAATGCTTCACAGAGTTCAAGTAACAGACACATCTCAACATCAACTGTTCATAGGAGACTGAATCAGGTCGAATTGCTGCAACGAGACCACTACTAAGGAACCCCAATTAGAATAAGAGGCTTGCTTGAGCCAAGAAACACGAGCAATGGACATTAAACCGGTGGAAATCTGTCCTTTGGTCTGATGAATCCAAATTGGATATTTTTGGTTCCAACATCCGTGTCTTTGTGAGACGCAGAGTAGGTGAATGGAAGATCTCCGCATGTGTGGTTCCCACCGTGAAGCATGGAGGAGGAGTTGTGATGATGTTGGGGTGCTTTGCTGGTGACACTGTCAGTGATTTATTTAGAATTCAAGGCACACACTACCACAGCATTCTGCAGTGATACACCATCCCATCTAGTTTTGGCTTAGTGGGACTATCATTTGTTTTTCATCAGGGCAATGACCCAAAATACACCTCCAGGCTGTTTAGGGGCTATTTGACCAAGAAGGAGAGTGATGGAGTGCTGAATCAGATGACCTGGCTTCCACAATCACCCGGCCTCAACCCAATTGAGATGGTTTGGGATGAGTTAGACAGCAGAGTGAAGGAAAAGCGTCCAACAAGTGCTTCAAGACTGTTGGAAAAGCATTCCTCGTGAAGCTGGTTGAGAGAATGCCAAGAGTGTGCAAAGCTGTCATCAAGGCAAAGGGTGCCTACTTTGAACAATCTAAAATACTAAACATTTGTTTGACATTTTATTGGTTACTACATGATTCCATATGTGCTATTTCATAGTTTTGATGTCTTCACTATTATTCTACAAAGTAGAAAACAGTAAAAAAATTAAATAAATAAAAACCTTGAATGAGTAGGTTTGTCCAAACATTTGACTGGTACTGTACATGTAAAAAAGGATAATAGAAAAGCAACCACCAACTACAACATCCCAAATTAACCCCATATCAATCTGCATTATTTTAAGTCCCTCACTCTCCACTTAAACCTTATTGTTTAGGACCAGAATTGATCATCCTTGTTCTCCAGTGTAAATGAAGCCTGCTAATGCAGCGCATGGTGGTTCTGGAAGTTTTAAATCAGGAGGAGCTTGAGAGCTGCCCCGGTTCCAACAGGTCTGACAAAGGGTACAGGGGACTGAGTAGTAGACCTACGACATTACTGAGCTCAATTGTGCTGAAGGTCAGAGCACTCTCCAGCAGGGACAGATCATCCTCTTCGCCCTGTCTGATTTCTGGAGAGCCCTTGTGTTGTATAACATCTACAATCATATTTATCTGCAGCTTTCCTCATTGTGTAAGGGGATGGATTTGGTTTTGACCTGCCTCACCCCATCTGTGATTAGTGACTCAGTCTTGGCCCTATGTCACAATGGAAAAACATCTTACTCTTACATCATTGAAGTTTGGGTGTGAAAGACACCGAGTTATGTTGTCTCCCATTACGCCAATAAAACATGTTGTTTCCAGGGTCAGTATAAGAGATGGGGTGCTTTTATTGTGCACCTAAAAGTATTTATGTGCTGGTACATAATCAGCCTCCATTGCAGTTCATTTCCAGCATAGGACAACTCATACTCATTATCATTGTAACATCTGCTTCCAACTCACACCCTAAAACACGTAGATCCCCTGAACGCAGCTCACCTTTCAGTCCACTTTCCAGCTCACACTCTCAAACACCTACATCCCTGAACGCAGCTCACTCTCCAGATCCCAATCACCAGAATTCTAATCACCTGTTCACACACCTGTATGTCATTATCACACAATATTTAGTTCAGTTCTTTGCACCCCATCACTGTGAGGTATTGTTTGTTTGGTGACACATGTCTTTCGGAGCCCTGGGTTTCCCGTGATTTACTCCTCCCGTGTATAATAGTTTTTGCCTGCCTCACTAATGACGCCTTTTGCCTATTCCCTGCCTCGGATTTCCTGTTATCTACCTATTGCCTGATCTCCCGGACTATGTTACTAGCCTTTTCCCTGCCTGTACTGTTGCCCTTTTGGACCTCCTGTGTATGACCTTCTGTCTGTCCCTGGACCCAGCTACCTGCCTTCTCCTGTGGTCCTTTGCAATAAACACTTGCTGCGCTTGAAACCAGCTCTCTGTCCCCCCTCGTGTTCATTACAATCATATATACATATATAAAGTATATACACTACTATTCAAAAGATTGGGGTCACTCAGAAATGTCCTTGTTTTTTAAAAGAAAAGTAAACATTTTGTCCATTAAAATAACATCAAATTGATCAGAAATACAGTGTAGACATTGTTGTTAGGGATATTTCCGCCTGACTGAAGTGCCCAAAGTAAACTGCCTGTTACTCAGGCCCAGAAGCCAGTATATGCATATAATTGGTAGCATTGGATAGAGAACACTTTGTAGTTTGTAGAAATGTTAAAATGGTGTATGAGACTATAACACAATTAATATGGCAGGCGAACATCAAACAAAAATTTCAACCGGAAAGTTTTTTTTTTTTAGCTCCCAGGCTCTTATAATGGAAAGCTATGGGTTCTATGTAATTCCAGCTCCCATATTGCAATTCCTATGGCTTACACTAGATGTAAACAGTCTTTGTTCTTTATTTCAGGCTTGTTTCTTCAAAAACAAGCAAGAATTTAAAATGTTTGTAGAAAGAGTCCCGGTACAATATCAGTCTGTTGGCGCGTAATTTTACTGTTCTATTGAACATACTTCTTTCCGTATGAAATATTATAGTTTATTTACATTTTAGGATACCAGACGATTGAATAGAAACGTAGTTTGACTTATTTGAACAAAGTTAGGGGTAGCTTTTTGGATTCCTTTCTCTGCATGTTGAATGAGTGGATTACTCAAATCGATGGCGCTAACTAAACAGACTTTTTGGGATATAAAGAAGGATTTTATCTAACAAAACAACCATTCATGTTGTAGTAAGGGACCCTTGGGATTGCAAACAGGGGAAGATTTTCAAAAGTAAGTGATTTATTTCATCGCTATTTGTGATTTTATGAAGCCTGTGCTGGTTGAAAAATATGTTGATGTGGGGCACAGTCCTCAAACAATTGCATGGTATGCTTTCGCTGTTAAGCCTATTGTAAATCGGATAATGCAGGTAGATTAACAAGATTTTAAGCTATTAAACAATATAAGATACTTGTATGTTCATAAATGTTTAATATTACGATTATGTATTTGAATTGCGCGCCCTCCAATTTCAACCAGATGTTGTCGACAGGTGTCCCGCTAACAGGACGCCTAGCCTTGTTGTAAATTACTCTTGTAGCTGGAAATGGCAGATTTATTACAGAATAAGAGATAGGCGTACAAAGGCCCATTATCAGAAACCATCACTCCTGTGTTCCAAAGGCATGTTGTGTTAGCTAATCCAAGTGTATCATTTTAAAAGGCTAATTGATCATTAGAAAACCTTTTTGCAATTATGTTAGCACAGCTTTCTTCCGCAACTCGTCAGTCTATTCTTGTTCTGAGAAATTAAGGCTATTCCATGCAAGAAATTGCCAAGAAACTGAAGATCTTGTTCAACGCTGTGTACTACTCCCTTCACAGAACAGCGCAAACTGGCTCTAACCAGAATAGAAAGAGGAGTGGGAGGCCCCGGTGCACAACTAAGTACATTAGTGTCTAGTTTGAGAAACGGACGCCTCACAAGTCCTCAACTGGCAGCTTCATTAAATAGTACCTGCAAAACACCACTCTCAACGTCCACAGTGAAGAGGCAACTCTGGGATGCTGGCCTTCAAGACTGTTGGAAAAGCATTCCAGGTGAAGCTGGTTGAGAGAATGCCAAGAATGTGCAAAGCTGTCATCAAGGCAAGGGGTGGCTATTTGAAGAATTTCAAATATAAAATATATTTTGATTTGTTTAACACTTTTTTTGTTACTACACGATTACATATGTGCTATTTCATAGTTTTTATGTCTTCAGTATTATTCTACAAAGTAGAAAATAGTTTTTTTTTAAATAAGAAAAATACTTGAATGAGTAGTTGTTCTAAAACCTTTGACATATTATCAAGCTGTATAACCTATTATGAAACAGGCTTTGCATGTATTTTGTGTACATGTGTGCGTGCGTGACAGACAGGGAGAGATGAAGTTTGTGTCTGCCAGTGCAAACCTACAATTTCATCAAATCTTTAACACGTGTGAGGGTCGAAATAGGGGAAAGCTTTATAGGGGTTAATGCATGATTCACAGTGTTTACAAAAAGAGTGTCTGCCCCATCTCGGGTCAACTGTGATTATGCCTCAATACAGAGTTTTTATTGCAATAGTCTGACCCAATAAATGTTATAGCAATGTGTGAAATGGTCTGTGAATGGTAAATTGTGAGGTGAGAAAATATGAGCGACATCAGCATCTCTGAAAACATCAGGACTGCAATGTGAGAAACTCAGTAGCCTACGGCGACTCTGTGTAGGCTATCCACAGGGATGCAGCCTCTGCGGTAGACTATTGGCTACTGTGCGCGCAATGGCGCACACTCACCGTCCACTACTGAATTTTAGGAGTGCTAATCCAATGTAGGTGACGATATGCAGCCTAACCTGGAAAAAAAAACATATTTCGGGTAGACCCAGCTGTCAGCTGCAGAAACCTAAATAGGCAGCCTCTCCAGAGACTCACGTGTCAGATGAATAGACAGTTTACAGCTTGCTTCTTTCTCTAATCTCCTGACGACAGCAATACTGACTCTATATGTTTAAAAATATGACTGTTGCAGTTTGAGTTTCAGGACCCGGTCAGTTTGTGCTGATTCAAGAGACAATCGCTCTTCGGTTTGATTTGGGCTGCTGAAGTTAAAGATAATCTGAACGTGACAAGCCGCCTGGACTTTTAAAGATGTGCTCGCGACTTGCATTTACCTGGAATTTACAGTAGTTACTTACAGTCGTAGGCTACATTCAAAGCGGTATGTTTCCCGAAATTAATAACAAGGTGAGGTCAATAATCCATTTTGAGTATCTATATCCATACAATCCGTTATTTATTTCAATCTTTAGGCTACATATGTTGACAATGCAGTTTTTTACAGCATTTATGTTTTCTCTCTTATTGTCTTTTATTTTATCGTTTGCTTGAACATCAGACAGTTATGTATTTTTTATGCCACTGAAGTCTGATATAACATTAATTTTGTAGTTGAAATTGTATGAAGATTCACATTTCTTTTCCACTGAAGTTAACAAACTGATTTCAATTACAGAATATTATGAAACAGTAGTAGGAGCTAAATATTATGACCCATTTAGTAGTTTGCTTATGGGTTATCTGAGAAGGTATTCAAGATAGACATGATCCATAACTATTTTAGTCTACACTTACTTTATGGCTAGATTCATGGTGTTGACAGAAGCTCTATAGCTTTACTATAAACAGTATCCCAAATGACCAAGGACAGGAAAACAGCAACTCTTTCATCCACTTTTTACAAATAACATTAGCCTTGTTGACATCTGTCATTTATTATTTGCAATATCATTGTCACATTGATCAGTAGCCATCTATAAATCAGTCAGTGTATTTTCTCTGTATCAAGTTTGAAACTCTCAGTCAGCTTTTCTGGGTGGGATTGATGCTCTACTTTTCATGAGCAAAAAATGTGTACGTTTCTGTATAGCTACTGAAACTTCATCCGTTGTTGATGCTTATCAACTCTTAGACAGTTGTTTCCATTCGCTGCCAATTCAATATTTGCAATACGTTCCTTACCATTGGAGTTGAAGCTTTACTTTCCTCATGCTGTTCTGTAACTGGTGTCGTGCGAGTCTCAGAAAAGACATATTAGGAATAATGTGTTCCCTTTCAAGGGCCTGCATGATGTCAACAATCCAAAAGCTCTTTCCAGTATCCAGTGAGATGTGCACTGCAACTAGTGGCAGCTTCTTTGTTGCTCTGTGCATCATTGCTCTACTGACCCACCCAGACCCTTGATAACATTTCAGGGGATGACCCCACCCCCAGCACACCTCCCTCAGGGGATGAGCACACCCCCAGCACACCTCCCCCTCCTGACCACAACCCAAGTAGAAATACAGGGTAACACATATCATAACACTACAAGTGACCTCAGAAAAAAAGTGACTTCAGTTATCAGATGCTGGACTATTGTAATACTACAGTAGGCCTATATAAGACAAATCATTGCCCTTTGAACACAGAGGTATTGCATGCTTAGAATTGGTGGCAGGTAGCCTAGCTCTTCAGAGCTTTGGGCCAGTAATTGAAAGGTCGCTGGTTTGAATCCCCGTCTGCTGAGTGCCCATTTCAAATGGATGAGCGGTTTTGTATCTGCTTACAGTAAGCAGATGTACAGTACCTGTTTGTCCTACCACAGTGGCCAACATCGCAGTACAACCTTCACTCTCACAATCCTCCCAGGGGATTGGTTGTTTTACACGTGAATCCTGCATGTGTTCATATTTGAATGAGTGTTTGCTGACTTGTTCCGATTCCAAACCAAGCCAATGTGAAGGCAATCCTAGGTGGGCACTGGTGTTCCACTACTCTAACTTTTCCCATGCCAAATCATTTTATACATTGCCCTGGGTATGTATGGGAATCAAAATACGGTCATATTCTCGTCAAGGAACACATGGGTCAGTAAGAGGCAATTGGTAATTTCATAAAGAATATGAAGCATATGGATGTTTATTTAGTGAACTCATGAGAAACAGTATATTTTTCCACTGTTTTATTCTTCTGAGCTTTTAATCCAATAGTGTTATTTAGGTCAAGTTCATTCTCAATCTGCTCTGCTAACCAGCCAGCCGTTGTCTAACCCTCTCTGGCTCTCTGAGTTTTGCCTGTGCTCATCTGGGCTGGATATTTCAGTCCACCCATATGGTGTCTCTCATTCAACACACTGTGTTAGTTGACACACTCCCCTCTAATTAAGGCATGTGTAAAACTAGCTATTCTGTCACATTGGCACAAGAGATAATATCATCTCAGTGACTGATATGACCCCATGAAGCCTAGCATCAGACTGAATTGGGCTTTGTGAAAGGAAGTGAAGGATCTCTCTGTTGCCAGGTTAAAACAGCCCTCTACTCTCACCATCATTACCAGCATTACCACACCCTTACACCATCATTACCACACCCTTACACTCTTCATATAACATCAGAGGGTTAACAAGCCTATGCTCCAGGAAAGGAATGCATCTTGTGGAAAAACCAATCATAAAGAGACCATTGCTACTGTGGTAGCTAATTGCATAAGATACTCTAATTTTGGAGAGTGTGCATCATCTTTGCTTGCATGGTAGTAATCCTACTTCACTACTGTATCTATCTGTGAGACCCACCTCTGTGCTGGGCCTGAAACACCCACCAGCAACAATCAGGCTATTTATTCTCCTCATTCACAGAGATACTTTGAAGTTCATCAGTTTCGGTTATTAAAAATATGCGATTCATAATGCAGATTCAGACCTCAATGACTTGTTATGAGTCATAATGAATCTATTTCACTAAAACTGAATCTAATTTGAGGGAGACTCCCTTGGCAATGCTGCATCCAACGCCCACACACTGACTTATACAGGTGTAGAGAAGTTCTGTGTGTAAATGTAATGTTAAGTGAAGTCTCCCATATTCCTTTCCTCCACAGTCTTCTAGAGGAGAGGCTTTCCCACACTCACACAGGCTCCAGACCCAACAGGGAACCAATCGACCCTATTCACAGGTGAGCCTTTACTCACTGGTGACCCCTGACCTGTAGAGCATTTGAGCCCCTACAGACCCACTCTCTTTCAATCCTGTATCTTTCTGTCTGTGCAGTGCCCTCCCCCTTCACTCCACCAAACGTCACTACCCTAGCTAACTAATGCTATTGGAGTAAATGTTTAATGTTGTTGGTGAATGACAACTCAAGGGGATAACTTTGGCCTTCCATTGACAGTGATGAACTTAAAGCAGTCCTCACTGTCAATAAAACACGATGTGTTTAAGAACACAGTGTAGTAGCCTACACTCTTAGAAAAAGGGTTCCAAAAGGGTTCTTCGGTTGTCCCAATAGAATAACCCTTTTTGGCTCCAGGTAGAGCTATGTTGGGTTCCATGTAGAACTCTCTGGAAGGGATTTTACATGGAACTTAAAAGGGTTATACCTGGAACCAAAACGGGTTATTCAAAGAGGACACCCGAAGAACTCTTTTAGGTTCTAGATAGCACCTTTTTTCCGAAGTGTATATCTAATCAGCCTGCTGGTCATCTGTTGTTCTTTACAAATGCTGTTTTGAATGAAAGGAAATTGCACCTACACACTGAAGAATGCTGTAAACTCGAAACGTCTGTGTACACTATCCTTGATGCAGTAAAAAATTATAAAGTAAGCTTTATGTGACATCTTTAGGAGTGCAAACCCATTCCACCTCTTTCTTTGGCTGAATTTGCGAGTTTTACGCACCAGCTACTTTAATAATGTGAATTGATGTAAAATATATCACTAGCCACTTTAAACAATGCTACTTAATATAATGTTTACATACCCTACATTATTCATCTCATATGTCTACGTATATACTGTACTCTATATCATCTACTGCATCTTTATGTAATACATGTATCACTAGCCACTTTAACTATGCCACTTTGTTTACATACTCATCTCGTATGTATATACTGTACTCGATACTATCTACTGAATCTTGCCTATGCCGCTCTGTACCATCACTCATTCATATATCTTTATGTACATATTCTTTATCCCTTTACACTTGTGTGTATAAGGTAGTAGTTTTGGAATTGTTAGTTAGATTATTAGTTGGTTATTACTGCATTGTCGGAACTAGAAGCACAAGCATTTCGCTACACTCGCATTAACATCTGCTAACCATGTGTATGTGACAAATAAAATTTGATTTGATTTGAGCTAAGCTTCTGGGAGAACATGATGGTTCTCTTTTGATTACCTAATCAGCCTGCCCTGACTCCAGTTGTGTGCTGGTATAATACTGTATTTACCATTTGCTTGTTGTAGTAGGTGCTTGGAACTATATTTAGCCTGTGTCTCTATGCGTCATAACTAAGTTGGACGCTACTGCAGGAGCCTGTGCACGTGCGATTAAATATCACTGCTATGTATAGACTGGGCTGGTGTTTTGTGCTTATTATGTTTCCGCTATCTGAGCAGCTAACCGATCGCTGCAGCTGTACATAGTCTATCGGTAAATAGCCCACCCATTTTTACCTACCTGATCCCCATACTGTTTTTATTTATTTACTTTTCTGCTCTTTTGCACACCAATATCTCTACCTGTACATGACCATCTGATCATTTATCACTCCAGTGTTAATCTGCAAAATTGTAATTATTCGCCTACCTCCTCATGCCTTTTGCACACAATGTATATAGACTCCCCTTTTTTTTCTACTGTGTTATTGACTTGTTAATTGTTTACTCCATGTGTAACTTTGTGTTGTCTGTTCACACTGCTATGCTTTATCTTGGCCAGGTCGCAGTTGCAAATGAGAACTTGTTCTCAACTAGCCTACCTGGTTAAATAAAGGTGAAATAAATAATTAAATAAATACATAAAATTCTGTGCTTGCTGTTACCAAAGTAAAGGCATAAAGAACTACTGGTTCCACTTTACAATAACTGTCCATAATAATACCTATGTATTTACATGTTAGTTATATCGGCAGATACATTGCCATTACCATGTAGGAAGTCATTCAATATTTTACTGGCATGTACAATTTTACAATAAACTCATGATCCCTGTTGTAGCCTAGGTAAGAGGTCTCCTTTCCCCATCATTCGTTTAGCTATGCCTGCAGGGCAGCCAGTGACATATGTAAACGTGCTCCTACAGCAAGCAGCATGGCAGCTAGAGAAAGGCCTGCTCCAGTTTAGGTCCCGCACAGCAGCAGCTACGATGACAGACTGTCATGGCCCAGTCTCCAGGCTTTTGTTCCCGCCTCACACTCACCCTGCTGAGTAATTCCACCCTCAACCCTGGGGGTCCTGGTTACCCGAGCCACCACAATTAGAACGGATGTAGGACTCTCTACCTCCCTTTATTTCTCCCTCCAACTCCCCCTCTCCCTCCTTTTCCCCAACCTTGTCCATAGAGTATGTGATCACATAGTCTCTTCCAACAGTCGCTGTAACTCGGACACAACTGGGGTTAGAGCACCATGGGTCTGGCAAGTGAGACTAGTTATGATGATACAAAATGTTATTATACTTTTAATGTTTTCATCTGCATATTTTAAAACCCCTTTATTTATTTGAACCCTTCTCTCTCTCTTGAAGAAATTGAACTCGGGCATAGTGACCTTGCCCCAGCTGGAGCCCGCGGTTATACAGGTTGTTGTCAGCAATGCCAAACTCCACCACCAGCAGTCCGATAGCATCCTGCCCCACATCGCCAACAAGGGGGTGCAGAACAACTACCAGACACACCAGGTGAGGCTACATTTCACACTGTGTCACACTATACTGTTGGCCTCCAAAAGTAGTTAACTTGACTCCAGTTGTCAATTGTAAATGCACATGTAAATTGTACATGATAGTAAGACCTTGGTAGTTTATACATCTTCAGGTGAAACCGCTCAGCTGACATGCAATATCCCAGTAATGTAAAAGGAAGTGAGAGCAAGTTTCATCAGGGTTACGCTTAGTGACTGAGCCAAAGGGTTGAAACGACAGATCAACTGACCTCTTGATCCCTTTTGTGATTTGCAGGATGAGAGACCAAAGCCCTCCTCCCAGTTCTCCACATGGTTTGGCTCCTCAGTGGAGAACCTGTCTGACTCTATCACCACCAAGGGTCTCGGCAACAAGCTGGAGGAGGCAAAGCTTTATAAAGGACAGAGGCTGCCCATGTCTCCCACAGAGGCACTGAGGCACTTCCAAGGGCGTCTGACAGAGTTTGAGCAGCAGGAGATCATGGACTACTCAGAGATCTGGTTCCTGGGTCTGGCGACTAAGAAGATCAAGGCCTCTCACGGAATTCCTCAGAATGCCGGCTACGACGATGAGCACGGCAGCTACAACAAGGTACAGTTACATCAATGATTTTAATTGAAATTATTATTGTGGTTCCTTGGGGTAAGGTGTAAGAAGGTTTGTTTGTTTGTTTGCTGTGATATGACCAGTCAGACCATCCAACTGACCTTTCTCTCAACTTCACAATAATCTGCAGTGAAATTATGTTAAGGCACGAGAACAGAAGTCCCATGCACGCTAGCCAAACTGCCATGTGAGTCTAACTGACTATCCACAGGCAGTTAGTGTCTTATTCCATCCTGTATGGCTGTGCTGTTACAGGGAGACTGACTGTGAACATTGTTTAGACTCATGGCCCTATGCCCCATTCATGGTAACCTCTAGGTCACACAAAACTAGTTAAGTCATGACAGATGCTCAGCTAAATAACCAAATGAAATAACACAGGAGCAGTATTATTATGAACTAACTTTAAACTAACTTTACCTAAATTGAACTTACTTTTCTTAACTTGAACTAACTTTTAACTAACTAACTAACTAACTAACTTTACCTAACTGTTAACTAACTCACGTTAACTTTTTAACTAACTAACTTGACCTAATTTTAACTAACTTTTGAACTAACTAACTTTTCCTACTAGCACTGACTTTGCTGATAATTACTTTATTGAGGAAAAATGTACTTGCTACGACTGTGATATACTGTCTCACCTTGCTACCTAGCTATCACCTTGCTATTCGCTGCAGCTAGTGACTGGAACGAGCTGCAACAAACACTCAAACTGGACAGTTTTATCGCAATCACTTAATTTAAAGACTTAATCATGGACACTCTTACTGACAGTTGTGGCTGCTCTGCGTGATATATTGTTGTCTCTACCTTCTTGCCCTTTGTGCTGTTGTCTGTGCTCAATAATGTTTGTACCCTGTTTTGTGCTGCTGCCATGTTGTGTTGCTACCATGCTGTGTAGTCATGTGTTGCTGCCATGCTATGTTGTTAACTTAGGTCTCTCTTTATGTAGTGTTATGTTGTCTCTCTTGTCGTGATGTGTGTTTTGTTCTATATTTTGATTTAATTTACTTTTATTTTAAATCCCAGCCCCCGTCCCCGCAGGAGGCATTTAGCCTTTTGGTGGGCCGTCATTGTAAATGAGAAATTGTTCTTAACTGACTTGCCTAGTTAAATAAAGTTTAAATAAAATAAATAAATACAAATATCTTAAGATGAATGCACTAAATGTAAGTCGCTCTGGATAAGAGCATCTGCTAAATTACTAAAATGTCAATGTAAATGAACTAGTGTTTGACACTAGTCATTATAGTAGTCATTATAGAAAACCATAATGAAGGATGTTATTGTATCATGAACTACCATTTAAGTACATGCAGTGAGGCTCTTGTATTCAAAAGTATTGTCCAACATACCATACACACAGTACAAAAACATTTCCAATTGAATGTTCTCTGTTCTGTATCCAGATTCTGCATGACCACATTGGCTTCCGCTTCGAGGTGCTGGAGGTGATTGGGAAAGGATCATTTGGACAGGTTCTGAAATGTCTGGACCACAAGACCCAAGAGCTGGTCGCCATCAAGGTCATTCGCAACAAGAAAAGGTACAAACAAAACATTTTGCTACATGCTCTTGAATACGCATCCAGCGCTCAAAGACTCTGAATCTGACCTTCTTGTGTGAGGTCAGTACCGACAGGTCATCAGGTCAGTGTTCCAAAGGAGTTACCTCGGTATTGCTTTACCAGTACTCTCTCAGGTGATCCAATGCACTCTGTGTGTCAATGGAAGTCCGCCTCCTCCTCTTTGACTTTGATTGATACAAATGTCATCAGGGCTTAATGCTTTTCAATAATGCAGAAAACAAAATGGGTGCTTACCGCCGTAGGGCTGCCTTGGTCTCGCCACTGGGGCCTTGTCTTGAACTAAACCCTCTCAAAGATCCTGTTTCTCCTGGGAGAGGAGATTCTCCCTTCTTTGCAGCTGTCATCATTTTTCACACCAAAGTAAATTAAAACTGTAATTGAAAAATATTTGCTAGGAGATTTTCCATTTCTGATTTTTAATGGTTAAATTCAGAATGGAGTCATGACTAACTCTAACTAACTCTTACATTGGACTGTAGGTTTCACCACCAGGCCCTAGTGGAACTGAAGATCCTGGATGCTGTGAGGAGGAAAGACAGGGAAAAGTGCCACAATGTCATCCATATGAAAGAATACTTCTACTTCCGCAACCATCTCTGCATCACCTTCGAGCTGCTAGGGTGAGTGTAGTGTGTGGTATGTATAACACTATGATAAGACACCTGAAATGATAAAACAATCACACGCACAAACACACACACACACACACACACACAATCAAAATAATCCCAGTAGAAGATAAATGGAACCCTGAGTAATTAATGTGTTAATCAAAGGTATTCAAGGTTAGGCACCTCTCCCAATGTACAACAAGGTACAACTCCCCTATTACATACACAGCTCGTTTGTCACTAGTCACTTAAAATGCTACACTACTTGAGCAAAGTGAGCATCCCGCCTAGAACAATCTGCCTCAACTAGCGTTAGGTTCCCTCTGAGACAAAATAGTCTTCTATTCCAGGCTGGCTGACCTTTAGTAGACGTCTTGGACTGCCACCCTGTCTAACATTACCGTCACCCAGTCCCTTAGTTAACGCCTTGATTAGGGCTCTATCACTTTTCTCTGGCTGCTCGGGATGTGAAGGCTCCGGTTACACTGGACAGAGAAGTGTGTACATCCCAGAAGTATCTAGAAATACAAAGAATAACTCTGAGAGACTCTCTTCTTAATGTTAAGACATTCAAGACTGTTAAGTAATCTGATTCAGCATGCAACATAATGGTGTCCACTTCCTTTTTTTAATATCTTATTACTAAATTGCATGGTCTTGCTAGATTTGACTGAGCTATACCATGATATCAAAATGCAGTATAGTGCTGGCCTCTAGAGGACTAATAAACTATTACATTTGAGGCCAACCCCTCTATGCAGTGGTGGGAAAAAGAAAACGCAAAGAAAGACTGGGAATAGTGACAGACATGTTATCATTTGACCAGTTCTCTAAATTCTTGTCTTTCTGTGTTCTTACAGAGTCAACCTGTATGAGCTGATCAAGAAGAACAACTTCCAGGGCTTCAGTCTGGCCCTGATCCGTCATTTCACCCGCTCCCTGCTCAAGTGCCTGCAGATGCTGTATAAGGAGAAGATCATTCACTGTGACCTCAAACCGGTAAGGTTCCACAAATCCCCATACATTGTAATGGCTCTGCATGGAACAGTAACAACACAAAGAATACCCAGCTGAGAAGTCAGACATGCTCATGCATAGTACCAGTGCACTGCAGAGGAAATAAGTTGGTTGCACTTTGTTTGGTAACTTGGAAAATGTCAAATTGACATTGTTTCTCTTTTTTCACAAAAGGAGAACATACTTTTGTCTCAGAAAGGACAAGGAAATATAAAGGTGGTTGACTTTGGGTCCAGCTGTTATGAGCAGCAGAGAGGTGTGTCTCACCTGATTAAATACCCGATTTAAAAGTCTTATGTTAAAATCTCCAAAGCCACAGCAGTCATATACAATAACAGAATTTGAACATGAACTCCGCTCCCTCCCTTTCTCCTTGCCTGCCCTTGTAGTCTACACCTACATCCAGAGTCGTTTCTATCGCTCCCCAGAGGTTATCCTGGGCCACCCCTACAGCATGGCCATCGACATGTGGAGTCTGGGCTGCATCATGGCTGAGCTCTACACCGGCTTCCCCCTATTTCCTGGGGAGAGCGAGGTGGAGCAGATTGCGTGCATCATGGAGGTACACAACCAATCACCTGCAGACATACAGTCTCAGACCCCAGCGCTAGCCAATTGGAGTATCTGATGTTAAATGTTTTTAGGAATCCATTTATCCATCACCATTCAAGAACATTCTGTTATTTTATTTCATAGGTACTTGGAATGCCTCCCAATGATTTTGTGCAGACAGCATCAAGGAGAAGGTTGTTTTTCGGTAAGAACTTTCTATGATTTGTACAGTAAGAATGTGTTTCTTTACTTCGGAAATATATATATAAGGTTGTTGTATACATAATGTTGTCTGTTGTCTGTACTGTTGTCTGTGCCCAATAATGTTTGTATCATGTTTTGTGTTGCTACCATGTTGTGCTGCTGCCATATTGTGTTGCTACCAAGTTGTTGTCATGTGTTGTTGCTATGTTATGTTGTTGTCTTAGGTCTCTCTTTGTGTAGTGTTGTGGTGTCTTTCTTGTCATGATGTGTGTTTGTCGTGATTTTATTTATATTTTTTCTCCCAGTCTCAGGCCCCGCAGGAGGCCTTTTGGTAGGCCGTCATTGTAAATAAGATTTAGGTCTTAACTGAGTTACATAGTTAAATAAATAAAAAGATGTATACAATTAGGAGCAACAAAACATCTTAAGAAAGTATTAGGTCCAGAATTAATCAGATGAATCTCTGGGTTGTGTTTGAACCATGAGGTTTGGTAAGTCTCTAACTAGTGTGTTTGATGACTTGTTGCAGACTCCAAAGGAAACCCCAGAAACATCACAAACAGCAAAGGGCGGAAGAGGCGACCCAACTCCAAAGACCTGGACAGTGTATTGAAGACCGACGATCCTCTGTTCCTGGACTTCCTTCAACACTGCCTCACGTACGTCAACACTGACACACTAGAAATCTAGAATTCAGCACAGGATTATTACTCTGTGGTTTCAGGGTCATGAAAACTTTTGTCATGAGATTTCTGGTAGTGACCCCACTCCCTGCGGGTGTCTCGGGAGGAGTTGGGATATGCAAGAAACACATTTCCATTACACACTTGTGTGTAGCAGGGCATATATAGTCCCCCCCAGAAATGTATTATTATTAGCTTGCTTTATCTTCTCCACGCACACTCAGGGTATATTCCTGTGCTATCTAGGTGGGATCCAACCAAGCGTATGACACCAGACGAAGCGATGCAACATGAGTGGATCCAGGAGGCTCATCTCAACAAGCCCCGGCCCAAAACACGACCCATGATTTGGAAGCCCAGGGAAAGCACAGAAAATAACTACGAGGCTACTTACCGCAAAGTAATTACTAACAGGACAGGTAAGACCAGGCCTCTCACTCTCTTTTATCTCTCAAGATAAATCTTCACAGTGTGTCAAGACAATTTATGGATTAAACCACATCATTCTGTACTTTGCAGCTGAGAAGATTGGGTCCGATAGCAACGACAAGCTGAAAAGAGACCTCTCCGCCAAGGCAGGGGGCAAGATGGTGACCACCGAGCGACTGCATCCCATTGGAGCGTCTGCAGAGGTGGAGTTGTGTGAGAGCATGGCCAAGGTCAACAGGGACACCAATCAGGAGGCGAGTGGGGAGAGGTCCGTGCATATCATCATCAAGACTCAACTAGACGTGGGCACTGACAGAGATTAGGAGTTGTCCCAGTGTCTGCCCCCTATCATGTAGCAGCACAAGGGAGGGGGCAGGAGGGCACCACTAGGCATTATGAACTTAAACATCATTAACCAGACACAGAAGATAATGCATACTGTTGTCATGTACAGGGGACTTCCTGTTTTGTGATATTCCTGTGGCTATGAGATTAATTCTATACAATCTATAGAGTTACTTTAGCTGTTCTGAGTATCCCACTGAGTGCACTGTCTACGTGTCAAGGAGAAGAGCAAAGATTCATAGTTTGGCAAGCTACCAATCCTGATTCAAACATTCGTTATTGTTGATGGTTCGTTTACTGTTTAAAGGAGGCACAGAGACAGTGACAGGATCAGTTAAAGTTACAATTCAGGAATACCGTGGTACGACAGCATTATGCTTTTGTTATGTGCATCTTTTGTGGCCCAGATCACAATACTCAACCCCAGCTAGTGTTACCTGTTGTACATTGACTTCTTTGAAAAGGAAAAGATGCAATGCTCGCTCACCATTAAAAATGTATTGTTTTATTGAAACAAGTTAAAAAGATGAACGTTTCGGCCTTCAATGGCCTTCATCTTCTTTCCGTTCATTGACTTCTTAAAGTATATTATTTATATTTTAGGTTTACTCTTTTACTGCTGTACTTTGTGTAGATATTCCAAACCAAAGCAGCTACGTTGTGCAATATTTTGCATGGCTTCAAAAAAAAATGGTTATTAGTTTCTGAAGGAGCGTGTGCAATATTAGCTGAGCCAAAGAAAGTATTTTTGTCACTGCTGATCTTTCAGCTCAGCTGTGCCCTGTAAGAAACATGTTCTATTCAAACCTTTATGTCCTGCATCTTTGACTAGATTGAATAATGCTATTGGAATGATATTACATAGTTATAATGGTCATTATGGTGATGATTATCCAGACATAGAAAATATGTTTGTAATGGCTTGTTTTCCCTGTACATATCGTACCTGCTGTGATTGTTGATGTATGTAATACAGAACATTATGTGCGGTGTATGTTACAGGTTAATGTAAAGTGTAGACAAGGTTTTACTTGTTCAGGTTTTACTTGTATTATCTATGTATGAAAGAATCATTTTATACTCGATTATGTTTGTGTTAGTAAACATTTATTTTACGATTAGACACTGAGAGACAATCATTTTATTAATAGTTTGTGCCTTGCAGTGTTATAATCCTTGCAGTGTTATAATCCTTGCACTTTAGCTCTGTATTTACCTGGGATAAAAGACAGATTCTCCACATTAAAAAGTTACCCACATAGTAATCAAGTGAGAGTTGTGTAATCAATTATATACTGTAGCTTGCCAGGAAACATTCAGTGAGGGAATTGCATAGTTTTGTGTTATCCCATGGCAGTTTCTAGAAGTCAACATAATGACATAACATAACATAATAAGAAAATAGAGCATATAGACCAGAACATCCTGGTATTGGTGACATAAGCTCTTTGTAGCTGTAATGGTGAGGTGCAGTGTTTTGTGAAATGTATGCTGTCATTTTCCTTGCTTCTGATAAATGACCTGGCTACACAAGTTTACAGGGAGAGTCACCATAATCTGTATGTATCTTAATGGGGAGACAACTAAATGAATTGACTGTAACCAGGTTTCTATCCAAACTTATGTGGGTAAAGTACATGTCGGATAAATGATAGGCCTGATGGAAACAACATCTGTTGGTATACATTACAAAAGTCGACAAAACAAAATACGCTGGGCAAGGTGAGTCTTTTTGTGTCGGTAAAATGTAATATGCGAGAAATGTCAGTGGAAACGCTTTTATGCGCAAATATTAACGTAATAACACTTGGACGTAATGACATTTTGTGTGGTCCGAAAGCATGCAGTTTACTAGGCTACAGATTTAATAAATGATGGTGAACTTCACAGGGTGGTGAAAGTGCAAGGTGATGACAGAGTCGGTTTAGTCGGTAACAGAGTCGGTAACATGAAAGAGGATGGCATTATTGGCATGTCTGTACAGGTTTGGGTGAGTCAACCTGATTTTTTTCTACAAGCAAGCACTCACGCACACAACACACACAGATAAATTAGTACCATGGACAGCCACATCATATTTAGCTTAAATTGATTGGACTAAATCGTTTTTGGTATATTTTAGTTGTCACTATATTAGACTAAGCATAGGTGATTAGATGGTGTTGAAATGTTGAAGTTGTAATGGTGCTGGAATAGTGGAGGCAGCGCCTGTTTTCTTTGCGACTTCGATAACTCTGCGTTGTTTTAAATCAATAGTTGTTAAGTAGACCGAACATTTCGGGAAACATTACCTTACTTGAATATGCTGTAGGTAATTGTTTGTTACATGCAATATGTTTTGTGGACTTCACCGGACAGAAGTTGCTCTCCAGTTTTGTGATGAAACAAAGATGTAGTTGAATTTATTCTGCCACTGTGTCTTCTTCTTGTCTCAACCTTATTCCTATGTGCATATATCACGGTGTCAGGGCATATGAACTAACACATTATAGAGCAAACAATCACAACACATAGATTGTAATAGCCTATGTCTTTTTTCTTTCCTGGCTTCCCCTATGATTTTGCACACACAGCTGAAGATGGTGAGCTTGATGCTCCTTTCCAATAAACATCGAGGGTCTTATTCTAGTTACATGAACATCGATGCTTGGCTCCCGTTTGACAAATAAAAACAAACTCACTTTTTAGTCCATAATAATCTCATCATAGGCTTTGACCTACTGTAGAGAAATGCTATTTCTTATGCAGGTGACCAAACTATTGTTGATAAAGGCCTACAACTCAAAGTAGAGTCTGTGGGGTCCCCTACAGGATAGCTCCCGCATTACACTAATTGCCAAAACCAGCGCACACACACATAATCTCCTTTGTATCTTAACATTGTGTGCCCGAAGAGGATTCTACGATGACGGACAGACTACTGAGCCAATGGCGGAAGACTACAGACTACACCCCAGCTGAACCAATCCAAAGATCCGATCTTCCAGAATCAACCTACTTTCTTTTCTATATAATAGTGGTGTACTGATTGTAACGGGCTCTTCTTCGTCTGCGCTTCCGTACGAACCAGCGGGAGAGCCGTAATTACGCTGTTCTAGATATCTTCACTCTGAATAAACTGTAGCTTGTCATACAATTTACCACCTTGTCTGAATCGATCCTTGACCGACTCGTCCGTCTACATATCCAATTTCTAACACCTACCCGCACTGTTTTTGCGAGATGTTGGCTAGACTAGAGAGCACGCGCAAATACCAGAGTGTGCACACTCTCTATATCACGCAACACTTTTTGGTGAGAAAACCATCAGTAGAGTTAGAAGTGCGATGGAAACCCATTTAAGCCAAGTCAACAAACAGGTCACTGACCATCTCGAATCACACCGTACCTTCTCCGCTGTGCAATCTGGTTTCCGAGCCGGTCACGGGTGCACCTCAGCCACGCTCAAGGTACTAAACGATATCATAACCGCTATCGATAAAAGACAGTACTGTGCAGCCGTCTTCATCGACCTTGCCAAGGCTTTCGACTCTGTCAATCACCATATTCTTATCGGCAGACTCAGTAGCCTCGGTTTTTCTGATGACTGCCTCGCCTGGTTCACCAACTACTTTGCAGACAGAGTTCAGTGTGTCAAATCGGAGGGCATGCTGTCCGGTCCTCTGGCAGTCTCTATGGGGGTGCCACAGGGTTCAATTCTCGGGCCGACTCTTTTCTCTGTATATATCAATGATGTTGCTCTTGCTGCGGGCGTTTCCCTGATCCACCTCTACGCAGACGACACCATTCTATATACTTCCTGTGCTATCTAACCTCCAAACGAGCTTCAATGCCATACAACACTCCTTCCGTGGCCTCCAACTGCTCTTAAACGCTAGTAAAACCAAATGCATGCTTTTCAACCGTTCGCTGCCTGCACCCGCACGCCTGACTAGCATCACCACCCTGGATGGTTCCGACCTTGAATATGTGGACATCTATAAGTACCTAGGTGTCTGGCTAGACTGTAAACTCTCCTTCCAGACTCATATCAAACATCTCCAATCGAAAATCAAATCTAGAGTCGGCTTTCTATTCCGCAACAAAGCCTCCTTCACTCACGCCGCCAAACTTACCCTAGTAAAACTGACTATCCTACCAATCCTCGACTTCGGCGCTGTCATCTACAAAATTGCTTTCAACACTCTACTCAGCAAACTGGATGCAGTTTATCACAGTGCCATCCGTTTTGTCACTAAAGCACCTTAAACCACCCACCACTGCGACCTGTATGCTCTAGTCGGCTGGCCCTCGCTACATATTCGTTGCCACCTAATTTGGCTGCCTTTCGTTCCAGTTCTCTGCTGCCTGTGACTGGAACGAATTGCAAAAATCGCTGAAGTTGGAGACTTTTATCTCCCTCACCAACTTCAAACATCTGCTATCTGAGCAGCTAACCGATCGCTGCAGCTGTACATAGTCTATCGGTAAATAGCCCACCCATTTTTACCTACCTCATCCCCATACTGTTTTTATTTATTTACTTTTCTGCTCTTTTGCACACCAATATCTCTACCTGTACATGACCAGCTGATCATTTATCACTCCAGTGTTAATCTGCAAAATTTTAATTATTCGCCTACCTCCTCATGCCTTTTGCACACAATGTATATAGAATCCCTTTTTTTCTACTGTGTTATTGACTTGTTAATTGTTTACTCCATGTGTAACTCTGTGTTGTCTGTTCACACTGCTATGCTTTATCTTGGCCAGGCCGCAGTTGCAAATGAGAACTTGTTCTCAACTAGCCTACCTGGTTAAATAAAGGTGAAATACATTTTAAAAAATTTAAAAAATTTAGTTTTTTATTCGTTACATGGGAATTTTACCGCGAAAGGAATTTGTATGTGGACTACGTCATCACTCACAGCTTTTATCCCCAACCCGTCAAATTGATGGAAACACATCTCTGGTGGGAAAATGAGCATATTATTTTTATACGGATTTTAGAATATTCGATTGAAAATCTGTCGCCAATGGGATGGAAACCTAGCTTAGTCACAAAAGATTAAAGACTTATACTATTGAATGAGAATATAAGTGGAAACAATATATATATACAGTATATATAGTTTACGCCTGATATGTTAGGTTAGTCCCTGGCTGGCTGGTTATATTTCAGAATAGTGATTACAATATAGAAAAATACTGTTACATTGCCAACATGTTGAAATTTTAACCCTCTCAAACAAACGAATCCATTAACTCACGCAAAACCTAGACCCTTCTGACTTGCCGTACCAAGAAGCGCCAGAAGAAACATGGCGGCCGCTGCGCTCGTTAGCCGTCCTGCAAGTGTCCTTCCCAGATTTTCAAGTGAGTAACACAAGACATGCACTTTTAGATGATAGACATGCACCGATAACTGCACTGTTGAGAGATAGTTGAAAGAATGTTTAATCTGAACACAGAATCGTTTTTAAGCGACATTGCTACCCCCTGTGACCCTTTTTGTGATATGACCTAAGTTAACCGGTTAGCTAGTTCTTGCTTACGAATACGACAAGTTGTCTAATTTCTAGCACCATGTCATATATAAGATATCAGTTTCTGCCACAGACATTTTTGCTAAGAAGGCCTATGTTTTTGGTTGGTTGATCATTTGTGATGTTGGCAGTTTGAATACAGTACAACCATCAGAGATTCCCCACCCCCTCTGCTTGTACTTCTCCCCCTGCAGGTTCCTGCTCCCCTGTGGTGCTATCAGCCGTCCCTGTGACAGTCCAGCAGAGAACGGTCCACCATGCTGTCATCCCCAGAGGGAAAGGGGGGCGCTCCTCCTCCAGTGGGGTAGCAGCCACAGTCTTCGGAGCCACCGGCTTCCTGGGAAGATATGTTGTCAACCGCCTGGGTGAGTTTCACCATCATCAGTCCCGAAGCCTTCAGATGATAACCTTTTAATTTACCATGTTGTGTACCTACCATGTTGTTGCCATGTTGTGTTGCTACCATGTTGTTGCCATGTTATGTTGTTGTCAAGTGTTACTACCATGTTGTTGTCATGTGTTGCTGCCTTGCTATTGTAACGGATGTGAAATGGCTAGCTAGTGGTCCCCCTTGCTCTGCAAGGGCCGTGGCTTTTGTGGAGCGATGGGTAATGATGCTTCGTGGGTGTCAGTTGTTGATGTGTGCAGAGGGTCCCTGGTTCGAGTCCGGGTATGGGCGAGGGGACGGACTAAATTTATACTGTTACACTATGTTGTTGTCTTAGGTTTTTCTTTATGTAGTGTTGTGTTGTCTCTCTTGTCGTGATGTGTGTTTTGTCCTATATTTATGTTTTTTTATTTATTTTTTATCTCAGCCTCCCCCCCCCATACCCGCAGGAGGTATTTTGCCTTTTGGTAGATCATCATTGTAAATAAGAATTTGTTCTTAACTGACTTGCCTAGTTAAATAAAGGTTAAATAAAAACATGGCAGCTCTGTGGTCTTCTTCAACTTATTTCTTATGTTTATATGTGCTCGTGAGGGATGCATTCATTTCTTTGGTTTTGTGACAATCCTCTTTGTTTACACTGCAGTGACTGCATACTTGTCTTTCCTACGGGGCAGTTATGTGTTTGTTGACCTGTCTGGTGGTTTTGTAGGTCGTATGGGTTCTCAGATTGTGATTCCTCACCGGTGTGACCAGTATGACCTCATGTATCTCAGGCCCATGGGGGATCTAGGACAGGTCATCTTTATGGTGAGAAAAATACTATTTATCAGATGTGACGTCATTAATCACTTCACTTTCAAATCTCTTCATTTGTTAGCTAAGTGTTGGTTTTTCTCATGCCAGGTTACCCTCAAGCCTCATATGTGCACTCCACCTTGCTATATTTCAGGAGTGGGATGCCAGGAACAAGGATTCTATCAGAAAAGCATTGGCTCACTCCAATGTGGTCATCAACCTGGTGGGACGAGAGTGGGAAACCAAGTATGGCCCAACTGACTGTATACACAAACATATTTTAGAAAAGTACATGGTTGCTAAATAAGAACCCACTGGTGGTGAACATTCACCTAAAGACTTGCTCCATCACTCCATCACTATATGAATCAACCTACTTTTAACTACACCAGAGGCTTGAATTCATTCTTAGTGGAGCAAAGAACCTCAACCCTGCTTCCACCATTAGGAACACTTATATTATGACCTTCTGTGAAACGTTTGTTGTACTTGGCTTTACTCAGTGTTCTGTTCTTCCTCTTTCTATCTGTATAAAGGAACTATCCCTTTGAGGACACCTACGTGAGCATCCCTCAGCAGATTGCCATAGCCACCCGGGAGGCAGGCATCACAAAGCTGATCCATATATCTCACCTCAACGCTGACATCCGCAGCCCCTCCAAATACCTTAGGAATAAGGTACTGGCTAATGCAGAGCTCTGTTGAACTCTCTTTCTTGGACATATTTCTTTCTGGCATGTCATTGTGCAGAAATATCATGTAATGTGTGTGATGTAACCTTGTAGGCAGTAGGTGAGACGGCTGTGAGAGATGAATTCCCTGATGCCATCATCATGAAGCCTGCTGAGATGTTTGGAAGGGAGGACAGATTCTTCAACCATTTTGCCAGTAAATAAGCAGAGCGTAGTTCATTTCTGTGTGGCCCAGAGTAAAAATGGTTAAAAAGTTGAATAAGATTGTGATCTGTCAGAACTCTTCAGTAGACAGTGTCTGAATTTGTGGGAATATGTTGACGTAATTACACAGCTTCTGTTGACTGTATAGGCCTGTAAACTGTTGAGGGGGCTGTTGCATAGTTGAACTCTTGAATTTTCAGTGTATTGGCAAAACAAACCAAAATAATGATTTTGTAAGGTGATGTATCGGCTCCAATTGGTCTTGATGCAATGCTATTATTGTTTAAAAGGGGATGAGTTCAGTCATTGTTTGAATGTTTGTTTTTTCCTTTGTTGCACAGACATGCGCTGGTTTGGGAAAGCTGTGCCTCTCATCTCCATGGGGAAGAAGACGGTGAAGCAGCCTGTTCATGTGAGTGTGTCTGATCTCATGATGTCAGCCATGTCTGTTACTCAAGACTCACTCTGTCTGCTCTTTTCAGGTGGTAGATGTGGCCAAGGCTATCATCAACGCCATCAAGGACCCTGATGCCAATGGCAAGACATATGCACTAGTTGGGTAAGGACTTGAAATGGGCTTGACTTTTGGCAGTTTTTTAGGGATGTCAATTGCGTTTCCAGTCAGTTCAGGAAATGAAGTAAAATTCTATCCATTCATTTGAAACTGCTCATTTTCAACAACTAGGTGAACCTAGTATAAATCATAAAAACGATTGTTCATCGACTAGATTAGTTGCTTTATTGCATGGGTTTGTATCTTGTACTCACCCAGGGTGTGGAATAAAATATATGATTGTGTGATGGCAGTTTCATGTTCACACATGCAGTACATTATTTAGAAACGTCAACCATCAGAATTGAGAGATGTAGCAACCAAAATGTTTGTCAGCCTTTTGGTTAGTTTTGTTTTCCTGCCACACAGACCAAACCGTTATCTCCTTCATGACCTGGTGGAGTACGTGTATGCTGTGGCACACAGGCCCTTTGTGCCCTACCCTCTCCCACGCCCTCTCTATCAGTGAGTATGCACCGGCTTCTGGTTCTGCATGGTATCTTAAATGGTCCTCGGGAGGAAAATTAACTGTTTACGTACTATTATAGGCTGACTGATGAAGTGGTGTGCCAAGCTGTTAGTATGTTTAGAACACAAAAAGCCTCAAGTTTGACCAGTGGATGTGAGGTGGCAAGGAACAAGGAACCTGTTGGTTTGTTTAAATGCAATACTATCAGATACGGTATGATTAACATGTCTTACCTTTATCTCTGGTTTCAGTCTTGTTGCACGTTTCTTTGCAATGAACCCATTCGAGCCTTGGACAACTCCTGACAAAGTAGATCGAGTAAGAAAATGCAACATAAACAGCAAATTATAAGCATCTTTGTAAAAAGCACATTTTATACAAATTAAGGTAAATTTGAATTTTCTTTCATATTGTTGGGGCCACATGTTGAAGAAATGTGAATGAAGGAAATTTGTGTAATGACCTGAATGTGTTTGTTCCAGTTCCATACCACAGATATGAAGTATCCAGGGCTTCCTGGCTTAGAGGACCTAGGCATTATCCCTGCCTCCATAGAGCAGAAAGCTATCGAGGTCCTGCGTCGCCATCGCCGCTTCCGCTTCTTGGAGGCTGAGTTGGCCGATACCAAGCCAGCCAAGACAGTCAACTATTGAGTAGCCCGTCTTGTCTGACCGCCCAACACCACCACCATAGCCACAGGCTGATCCTCCTATACAACTGTGCTGTCTTCTTTTACAAATACTCTGTACATAAATAAATAACAGATGATCGTCTAAAACTATTTTGTCGTTATGATTCCATGGATCCATTAAAACAGCATTCATTGTGTAGCAAAAAATATATACGTCTAAATAATCAGTCACCTTAACACACTCCCATGTAACGTAACATGTGCATCACTATTTATTAAGGAGATGTACTTTGAAACCACCATCTGGGCGATGCTTTAGGACTTTGAGTCAGCAAGGTTCAGCAATCTATTCTTTCCTCCAGTAACTCACTATCTGTTTTTATGGAGCCCCTCCCACAGTCCCACTACACACCAAGTCTCCACCTCCACACCAACTGATAAGATTTCAACTGTTATGTCCGCTTTTCCCTCAGCAATTATCAATGATGTTCTACATCACATATCTGGTCTTAACATGTATGTTTGTGTAATCATGCTTGTGTTTGTAGGCCTATATGATGTAGCCTAATTGTTTATGAATGTATGTTATCCATTCATGCTTTTGTATATGTACTATTCATTTTTGTAAATCAAACAATGAAATCAAACCACAGCCGGCCATGATTACAGACATCTCTGTGTCCTTTGACCCGCAGTGTTTGTCATTATAACCTGATGAAGACAGCGTGGCTGTTAATCTTGGTATTAAATTATTGTGCTTTTCTTTATAATTTTTTATTTTATTATTATAATTTTTTTATTTCACCTTTATTTAACCAGGTAGGCTAGTTGAGAACAAGTTCTCATTTGCAACTGCGACCTGGCCAAGATAAAGCATAGCAGTGTGAGCAGACAACAAAGAGTTACACATGGAGTAAACAATTAACAAGTCAATAACACAGTAGAAAACAAAGGGGGAGTCTATATACAATGTGTGCAAAAGGCATGAGTAGGTAGGCAAATAATTACAATTTTGCAGATTAACACTGGAGTGATGAATGATCAGATGGTCATGTACAGGTAGAGATATTGGTGTGCAAAAGAGCAGAAAAGTAAATAAATAAAAACAGTATGGGGATGAGGTAGGTGAAAAAGGGTGGGCTATTTACCAATAGACTATGTACAGCTGCAGCGATCGGTTAGCTGCTCAGATAGCTGATGTTTGAAGTTGGTAAGGGAGATAAAAGTCTCCAACTTCAGCGATTTTTGCAATTCGTTCCAGTCACAGGCAGCAGAGTACTGGAACGAAAGGCGGCCAAATGAGGTGTTGGCTTTAGGGATGATCAGTGAGATACACCTGCTGGAGCGCATGCTACGGATGGGTGTTGCCATCGTGACCAGTGAGCTGAGATAAGGCGGAGCTTTACCTAGCATGGACTTGTAGATGACCTGGAGCCAGTGGGTCTGGCGACGAATATGTAGCGAGGGCCAGCCGACTAGAGCATACAAGTCGCAGTGGTGGGTGGTATAAGGTGCTTTAGTGACAAAACGGATGGCACTGTGATAGAGTCGAAATAGCAATAGCCTTCAATTCCTACTTTATTGACTCTGTCAGGGTACTGACACAGAACCCCTCCACTTGTTTCTTGGGCTCAGTGCTAGTGAATGACACTCAACCTGTCTTCATCATAAGGGAGGTTTCTGAGTCAAAGGTGAACAAGGTGATTAGCTCACTAAAGAACTCTAAAGCCAAAGATGTGTTTGGGATGGACTCTACCTTTCTTAAAAACTACAAAGAGTCACTCATTGGCCCCATTACTAAGGTCACCAACACATCTATTGGTCTCGGTGTGTTTCCAAGGGTATGGAAGTCGGCCATAATAACGGCCATCTTTAAATCAGGCGACCCTGCTAACGTGAGTAACTACAGGCCCATTAGTATATTACCTGTGGTGTCAAAGGTTGTTGAAAAGTGTGTAGCAGAACAACTGATTGCCCACCTCAACAACAGCCCCTTCACATTACACTCCATGCAGTTTGGCTTCAGAGCGAAACACTCCACAGAAACGGCCAACTGCTTTCTTCTGGAAAATGTGAAGTCCAAGATGGACAAAGGGGGTGCTGTTGGGGCTGTGTTTCTGGACCTAAGGAAGGCTTTTGATACTGTTAACCATGAGATTCTCATCACAAAATTGTCCAAGTTCAACTTTTTCCCTGATGCCTTGAGATGGATGAAATCATACCTTGAAGGCAGAACTCAGTGTGTCAGAGTGAGCAATGAGCTGTCGCCCACTCGTAGCTATGATGTGGGCGTGCCCCAAGGGTCAATACTGGGGCCCCTCCTGTTCAGCCTGTACATTAATGATCTGCCTTCTGTCTGTACTGGGTCTGAAGTTCAAATGTATGCATATGATACAGTGATATATGTGCATGCAAAGAGCAAACAACAAGCTGCACAAGAACTCACTACTGTAATGGTCCAGGTTACAAAGTGGCTCAGTGACTCGTGTTTGCATCTCAATGTGAAAAAAACTGTTTGCATGTTCTTCACAAAGAGGGCAACAGATGCTACTGAGCCAGATGTCTATGTGTCAGGGGAGAAGCTCCAGGTGGTATCCGATTTTAAGTACCTTGGCATCATACTTGATTCCAACCTCTCTTTTAAAAAGCATGTGAATAAGGTCATTCAAATAACCAAATTCAACCTAGCTAATTTCCGATTTATACGAAATTGTTTGACTACAGAGGTAGCAAAACTGTACTTCAAATCTATGATACTCCCCCACTTAACATACTGCTTGACTAGTTGGGCCCAAGCTTGCTGTACAACATTAAAACCTATTCAGTCTGTCTACAAACAGGCTCTCAAAGTGCTTGATAGGAAGCCCAATAGCCATCATCATTGTCACATCCTAAGAAAGCATGAGCTCTTGAGTTGGGAAAATCTTGTGCAATACACCGACGCATGTCTTGTATTCAAGATCCTCAATGGCCTGGCTCCCCCTCCACTCAATATTTTTGTTAAACAGAAAACCCAGACATATGGCAGCAGATCCACAAGGTCTGCCATGAGAGGTGACTGTATAGTTCCCCTAAGGAAAAGCACCTTTAGTAAATCTGCATTCTCTGTGAGAGCTTCCCATGTCTGGAATACACTGCCATCAGACACACATAACTGCACCACATATCACACTTTCACAAAATGCTTGAAGACATGGCTAAAGGTCAATCAGATTTGTGAACATGGTCCCTAGCTGTGTGTTGCCACTCTCCATGTTGTCTGTTGTCTGTAGCTTGTGAGGTGTGGAAACACTTTGTTGCTTTTATGAATTTTGTCTTGCTGCTTTTTGTTTTATGCTGCTCTGTCTGTATGCTACGTCTTGCTTGTCCTATGTTGCTCTGTCTGTATGCTACGTCTTGCTTGTCCTATGTTGCTATATCTTGCTTGTTCTATGTTGCTATTGTCTATATTGTAATTGTTTTTAATAACCTGCCCATGGACTGCGGTTGAAAATTAGCCGGTTGGCTAAAACCGGCACTTTTACTGAAATGTTGATTAATGTGCACTGTCCCTGTAAAAATAAAAATAAACTCAAATAAACTCAAACTCAGACTGCATCCAGTTTGCTGAGTAGAGTGTTGGAAGCCATTTTGTAGATGACAGCGCCGAAGTCGAGGATCGGTAGGATAGTCAGTTTTACTAGGGTAAGCTTGGCGGCGTGAGTGAAGGAGGCTTTGTTGCGGAATAGAAAGCCGACTCTTGATTTGATTTTCGATTGGAGATGTTTGATATGAGTCTGGAAGGAGAGTTTGCAGTCTAGCCAGACACCTAGGTACTTATAGACGTCCACATATTCTAGGTCGGAACCATCCAGGGTGGTGATGCTAGTCGGGCATGCGGGTGCAGGCAGCGACCGGTTGAAAAGCATGCATTTGGTTTTACTAGCGTTTAAGAGCAGTTGGAATCCACGGAAGGAGTGTTGTATGGCATTGAAGCTTGTTTGGAGGTTAGATAGCACAGTGTCCAAAGACGGGCCGAAAGTATATAGAATGGTGTCGTCTGCGTAGAGGTGGATCAGGGAATCGCCCACAGCAAGAGCAACATCATTGATATACACAGAGAAAAGAGTCGGCCCGAGAATTGAACCCTGTGGCACCCCCATAGAGACTGCCAGAGGACCGGACAGCATGCCCTCCGATTTGACACACTGAACTCTGTCTGCAAAGTAATTGGTGAACCATAATGTGTTATGTCTTATGTTAACAGTTGATCTACCTTGTCAACTCTCCATAACTGTTAAGTAAATCAATGGTGATTTGCTTTCTTTTTTTTATAGGCACATGTATTCTTTGTTGATTAGATAAGAAGTATTTTATGGCATTACATGGAGGGAGTTGTAATGTCTTTAGAGGGCACAGTTACTGAATCAATGTATATGACAAAGGGACATAACCAGGCTGGTTGTCGACAGGTAGCAATGAAGCTCAACGTCCTGCGAGGAGTGGGAATCACGTTTGGAGCCATTATTCCACTCATCATGTATATTGTCTATATGAAACAGGCAGTGAGTTCCACTTCCAATACAAAAAGGCTTCACCAAAAAGAGACTGCCAAGACTGTGCTGATGACGAGACTGGAGAGAATTGAAAAGAACCTCAACAAACTATGTAAGTGTTTCTATGTAAGTGTTCTCAATCGCCATCTTGACATACATTCTTTGCATTTCAGTATTCTTTACTGAAGTACATGACAATATGCACAGTGATTTTGGGGGGGATTGTGACTCTTGGAATGCATTTCTGCAATATTTATGTTATGTTGCATGGGTAATATGCTTCTGAATATGAGCTAAAGTAATCCAGTCATTGTCAGTCAATCATTAAATTAATCTGCCAGTGACTCAGAAATACTGTAAAATCAAGTGTTACTTAAGAACAAAAGGGAATTGGTTCGTATTGTTGTTAGTCTTCTACTGATAGATTACACTCATGCCAATAACATTGTCACATAGTTTTCCTCAGTGGCATCAGTAATACCTGTGAGCATTTTGTCCACAGCCGAATTAATAGAATCTAAATATCAGAAAGACCCCCCAACAAGGGAAGAAGTTGTGGTAACAGAGGCAAAGAAGATGGTGGTGCCCATGTTGTATCCCAACTCCTACCTGTTTACAAAGTGGGGTGATGACCTCTCAGAGGAGGAGCAGAGAGAGGCCGAGGTCCTGTTCCAGAGATATGGATACAACGTCTTCTTGAGTGACCAACTGCCACTCAACAGAGAGCTGCCAGATACACGAGACAACAGGTTAAACTAACTGTAATCAGGACTGTAACTTTGCTATGGTCATGACCGTAACTGCACTGCTTGGTCATGACTTGATGAAATGAGGAGGACATTTAATTGTTACTGTCTGATAAATGGTAAGACACAAAGCACAGGTGGTGGTATGCCTTCTAAATAATCTCTCAACACTCAGATGTTTGCAGAAGAAATACCCCAAGGACCTTCCTAGTATTGCTGTGGTATTGATCTACCTGGACGAGGCCCTGTCTATCATTAAACGGGCCATCCGCAGCATCATCGACCGAACCCCTGAACACCTGCTGAGAGAAATCATTCTGGTGGACGACCACAGCTCCAATGGTGCATCTCACAGACACCATTCCATTACTAGTGGAGTAAGTATTTGTCTATAGTCTTGATTATGAATCTCTTCTCTCCACAGAAGACCTGGGAGAAAAGCTAGCTGCCTACATAGAGCTCATCCACAAGGAAAGGCCGGGCCTTATAAAAAGGGTGAGACACAAGCAGCAGATGGGACTGACTCAAGCCCGCATCTCAGGGTGGGAGCACGCCACCGCCGATACAGTGGCCATTCTGGATGCCCACATTGAAGTCAACGTGGGGTGGTAAGTGCCATGTGTGTATGGTGTTTCCCATACATTACTTGGGCAGCATCTGTCTGCTTATCTTTGATTGATTGACTTTTGTTGTTGTCCACGCTTACAGGGCAGAGCCACTGCTGGCCAGGATCAAAGAAGACAGGACCACTGTGGTGACTCCGGTGTTTGACAAGGTCGGTTTTGATGACCTGCAGGTGGAGCATTACTGGGCCAATGCACACGGTTTTGACTGGCCCCTGTGGTGCATGTACGAGTCCTTCAGACCAGAGTGGAACGAGCTCCATGATGAATCACAACCAGGGAAGTAAGTGACGTCCACTATGTAGCATCCAGCCCCATCACTATGAGACTTATTGTCTCACATGTTCTGTATTGATAAGTAGCAGTCAATAGGAATTGCAGAAGAATACCTTGTACACTGAACAAAAATATAAATGCAACGTGTAATGTTTTGGTCCCATGTTTCATGAGCTGAAATAAAAGATCCCAGAAATTTTCCATACACACAAAAAAGCTTATTTCTCTTAAATTTTGGACACATATTTCTTTACATCCCTGTTAGTGAGCATTTCTCATTTGCCAAGATATTCCATCCACCTGACAGGTGTGGCATATCAAGAATCTGATTAAACAGTATGATCATTACATGGGTACTCCTTGTGCTGGGGACAATAAAAGACCACTCTAAAATGTGCAGTTTGTCAAACAACACAATGCCACAGATGTCTCAAGTTTTGAGGCAGCGTGAAATTGGCATGCTGACTGCAGGAATTTCCACCAGAGCTGTTGCCAGATAATTGAATGTTAATTTCTCTACCATAAGCCACCTCCAACATCGTTTTAGATCATTTGGCAGTACATCCAACCAGCCTCACAACCACAAACCACATGTAACCATGCCAGCCATTACCTCCACATCTGGCTTCTTCACCTGCGGATTCGTCTGAGACCAGCTACCCAGATAGCTGATGAATCTGTGGGTTTGCACAATCTAAAACATTTCTGCACAAACTGTCAGAAACTGTCTCAAGGAAGCTCATTTGCGTGCTCGTCGTCCTCACCAGGGCCTTGACCTGACTGCAGTTCGGCATCGTAACCGATTTCAGTGGGCAAATGCTCACCTTCGATGACCACTGGCAAGCTGGAGAAGTGTGCTCTTCATGGATGAATACCGGTTTCAACTGTACCGGGCAGATGGCAGACAGTGTGTATGGTGTCGTGTGGGTTGAGCGGTTTGCTGATGTCAACATTGTGAACAGTGCCCAATGGTGGCGGTGAGGTTTTGGTATGGGCAGGAATAAGCTACAGTGAACAATTGACTTGATTTCCTTATATGAACTGTAACTCAGTAAAATCGTTGAAATTGTTGCATGTTTTTTCAATGATGTGTATTGTGTGTCTGTTGTAGCTCCTACTTCTTGTAGCAGTGATTTTACTTGATGGTTGGTTCCACATAATCACTCACTGACTTCTTTTTATAGGAGTCCTTCTGTCATGGGTATTTTTGTGGCACATCGACTTTTCCTTGGAGAGATTGGGGTACTTGATGGTGGAATGAAAATCTATGGAGGAGAGAATGTTGAGCTGGGGATCAGGGTAGGTTGAGCTGGTTACCATGGCATAATGGCTGCACAAATTACAATATCTGATGTCAAGTAGCTAAGGAAATTGTCCTCAGTTGGGTATGTATTAGATTTGTGTCATTTTACGAGCACATATCAGAGTATGTTTTGTCTCATATCTTCAATAACATTTTGCGGTGATCTGGTCTGTTTTATTCCAGGTGTGGCTGTGTGGAGGAAGCATAGAGGTAGTGCCTTGTTCTAAGATCGCACACATTGAGAGGGCACACAAACCGTACGCACCTGACCTGAGTTACATCATGAGAAGGAATGCACTGAGGGTAGCTGCGATCTGGATGGATGACTACAAAAGTAATGTGAACATTGCTTGGAATCTTCCGTTGAAGGTAGGGAAATTGAGATGAGGGCAATTCCATGGAAACGGAATACACTGACTGGAATTGCCCATAAAAAAACAAGACAATCTTTCTTTCCTATAAATAGCCTGTGGAAATCATTTTGATGAGTTGTTTTTCTAACAGTATTATTTTTGTGATGTATGCCTCCTAGGATCATGGGATCGATATCGGCGATGTGTCAGAGAGGAAGAAGCTTAGAGAAAAGCTTGAATGTAAGCCCTTCAAGTGGTACCTGGATAACGTGTATCCTACACTGGCCACCTGGGAGGAGCTAGTGGCCTATGGAGGAGTAAGGGTTACATTATTACTAAGTCCCTCACCAGATTAATACAATGTACAGAATTATAACTTTGACAACTTTTTATAACTCTAAAATTTCCTAGGTAAAATGCCAAACAATGTTTAACCAAATGAGTTTTAAGGTCTAATGGTATATAATTCCATTCCATTATGTTCATGGTTCATTATGTTCATAGTTGCACACTAAAACAAAGACACACTATGACAAACAGTTGTAACAATCAAATGTTTTAATTTGATGGTGGATATTTATTAAGCAGTCATAAAACTAAACAACCGGGCTGCGTTTAGACAGGCAGCCCAATTCTGATATTTTTCCCACTAATTGATCTTTTGACCAATCACATCAGATCTTTTTCAGAGCTGATTTGTCAACCACAACAAAAAACAATTAGCAAAAAAAGTTACAAATCAGTATTGAGCTGCCAGTCTAAACGCAGCAGAGTCATGGAAACAGATCTTCTTAGTGAACGCATAGCATACTGTCTACTGTTTCAAACTATGGAGCCAAACCTACCTGTATTGAGAAGGCCTGGTTACACATCCACCATGGTTTAAAGGGCAATGTGAAAATAAAATATCAAGAGCCGGTACAGTTTGGTTTGGCTGGGCACGATAGTGTAAGAGGGAATTAGTGTACCACCAAATATTCTTGCCTAAACATACCTTCTTCTTGCACCTCCAGCTGCAGAATGACCTCCTGCAGAGCCATTGTATTGATGAGGGCACTGTCCCTGGGAATATACCCCTTCTTTATAGATGTCATTTCTATCAACCACAGGTATGTTTTGTATTCTGTGTATGTGTCTGTGTATTATATAATTGTGTGCCAAAAAATCCGTTCTCCCCGTCTGTTGACAGCTTCTTATCCACAGCAATGTTATTACAATACTGATGGGGAGATCTACGTGGGTGGGATTAAGTCTCACAAGTACAACAACAACCGGTGTCTAGTGGATCCTGGCACTGGAAATATACCAACGCTGCATGATTGTAAACTGGCAATGGAGAGAGGACTACACAAGCACTGGGACTTCCAACAGGTAGCCTGTAATCAGACCTGTGGGTCTAGATCATACATTTTAGAGCTATCTTCTGGAGCAGGGTTTCCTTAACTCGGTCCTGTCCAAAACGTGCTCTAGAACAGTGGTCTATGCACCACACCCAAACACAGTTCCATCAAAGCCTTATTCATAACAGCATTCACTTAACAAGCATGCAAAGTTCATCCAAAGTTATTTTATATGTGCATTTGTTTTTCCAGGGTCAAGCCATCAGGAACACACACACAAATAGGTGTCTTGAGATTGCCCAGGGACAAAATTCATACTATATGCTGGTCATCCAACAATGCACTGGGCAAAACTGGAGAATTCAACATGTCATAAGAGAGTTCTAAAACACCCCCATGGACAAGTTGTTGGGGTCACATTCCTGAAATTCTAGATTTGACATTTGTGTTATCTATCATAACTGTTTCAAATAATATCTTGCCAAAAGAAAATACAAAATTGATTTTATGCAGGGTATTGACAACAAACATCCAATATAGACAATTGCATTATTTATCAGAAAAACATGACACAAACAGACAGAATAAAAGATTGCATTGTAAAATAATCTTCTTGATGGTGGTTCTGATTATCAGCTTTTAGCTACCAATGTGTACATAATAAACTAACATGTACCATGCACTGTATATTGAATGCATACACACAAAAATATTTTCGGGGGTCTTAGCATTGCTTTCTTGTCAGTGTTGCACATGTTTTGTCATTCATAAAATACAGTGGCTAACGAAAGTATTCTCCCCCTTGGCATTTTTCCTATTTTGTTGCCTTACAACCTGGAAGTCAAATGGATTTTCTGGGGCTTTGTATAATTTGATGTACACAACAACACCACTTTTAATTTTTTGTTGTTGAAAAAAAGACAGAAAACTTGAGCGTGCATAACTATTCACCCCCAGAGCCACCTTTTGCAGCAATTACAGCTGCAAGTCTTTTTGGGTATGTCTCTAGAACATCTAGCCACTGGGATGTTTGCCCATTCTTCAAGGCAAAACTGCTCCAACTCCTTCAAGTTGGATGGGTTCCGCTGGTATACAGCAATCTTTAAGTCATACCACAGATTTTGGATTGAGGTCTGGGCTTTGACTAGGTCATTCCAATACATTTAAATGTTTCCCCTTAAACCACTCAAGTGTTGCTTTAGCAGTATGCTTAGGGTCCTTGTCCTGCTGGAGGGTGAACCTCCGTCCCAGTCTCAAATCTCTGGAAGACGGAAACAGGTTTCCCTAAAGAATTTCCCTGTATTTAGCGCCATCCATCATTCCTTCAATTCTGGCCAGTTTCCCAGTCCCTGCCAATGAAAAACATGTTCCCGGGGTGAGGTGTTGGGTTTGTGCCAGACATAGCGTTTTCCTTGATGACCAAAAAGCTCAATTTTAGTCTCATCTGACAAGAGTATCTTCTTCCATATGTTTGGGGAGTCTCCCACATTACTTTTGTCAAACACCAAACATGTTTGCTTATTTTTATCTTTTTTTCAGGCCACTCTACTGTAAAGCCCAGCTCTGTGGAGTGTACGGCTTAAAGTGGTCCTATGGACAGATACCCCAATCTCTGCTGTGGAGCATTGCAGCTCCTTCAGGGTTATCTTTGGTCTCTTTGTTGCCTCTCTGATTAATGCCCTCTTTGCCTGGTCTGTGAGTTTTGGTGGGCGGCCCTCTCTTGGCAGGTTGGTTGTGGTGTCATATTCCTTCCATTTTTAAAAAATGGATTAAATGGTGCTCCGTGGGATGTTCAAAGTTTTAAATATTTTTTTATAACCCAGCCCTGATCTGTACTTCTCCACATCTTTGTCCCTGACCTGTTTGGAGAGCTCCTTGGTCTTCATGGTGCCGCTTGCTTGGTGGTGCCACTTGCTTAGTGGTGTTGCAGACTCTGGGGCCTTTCAGAACAGATGTATATATACTGAGATCATGTGACGCTTAAATAAAGTCCACCTGTGTGCAATCAAACTAATTATGTGACTTCTGAAGGTAATTGGTTGCACCAGATCTTATCTAGGGGTTTCATGGCAAAGGGGGTGAATACATATGCACGCACCACTTTTTATTACATTTTTTAGAAACAAGTCATTTTTTTCACTTCACCAATTTAGACTATGTTGTGTATGTCCATTACATGAAATCCAAATTCAAATCAATTTAAAGTACAGGTTGTAATGCAACAAAATAGGAAAAACGCCAAGAAGGATGAATAATTTTGCAAGGCACTGTAAGCCCACAAAGTAAGGGATTTTGGTATGGAGGTCAATGAGTGTTGAATTTGGTCAACAAAAAAATGTCATTGCTAATTTCCTACGTGGGGCTTATTTGATCGAATTTAAGTTTTGTAATGGTTATGTTCTTATGAATGCACTGCTATAAGTGGATGCATGTGGCATTTCGCCAACTTTGGATATATAAAAAAATAACTTTATAGCTGAGTTGTGCCTGTTGTCATAGAGAGAGAGGTTATATCCATGTGCCCTCTATTTTGGCATTGCCATTGAGGGTTTCCACCATATTAAAGAAGTAAACTGGGTGGGGATTCCTAGGAGTTGGGAACAATCAGCCAATTAAGAAGATGCTATAACTGCCCATGTTGTCACAGACTCTATAAAGGCACAGATACAAAGATGAGTCCTCTATCTCAATATTTCCCAACCAGGGGTATGTCGGGGGTAGGTGGGAAGAGTAAAAAAAAAATGTTTTGAAAATAAATATTAGGAAAAATGTTACCATTTTGCAAGGGAACAATCTTTCCAATATTTTAGAGTGCGTTTTCACCCGGGCCCCTAAACAAAGCAGACAACTTTACAGGTAATAACTACATTACCAATGCATTCATTCTATCAGGGGCGCAACTTTCACTTGGGACATGTCCCCGCCACAAAAATGGCATTTTTGTCCCCCCCATTTTTATCACTGGAAAGTGATACAAAACAAGGCAACTGTGTGCTTTAGGACCAGAAGGACGCCTCCGAGCAGTCAGGCAGGCTGTTTGGAGTGTTTAATATATGTCCCCCACACTTCTAAAACCAAAGTTGCGCCCCTGCATTCTATCCATGTAAGACATTCTGGTGAGCACTATTTCATTTAGTCTTCTAGGTCAGTGTTTCCCAACCGGGGGTAAGCGTACCCCTAGGGGTACTTCGACAGTCCCCAGGGGGTTAGGTGGGATGATTTTTTTAAATGTGAAGAAAAAAACTTGGGAAAAATATTACCCCAAAAAACATGTTCAAGTTATTACAAATCATAATAGGCAGGAAAACATTTACTGAGGCAACTGGTGTGAAATCTCTAGTTATTTTATTTGTATAGGCCTACTTCTTTAGTTTCGTTTCGGTGCATCTGCATTGCTCTATCTACCCGTTGCCTCAATGGTTGATCCTCTGCTTGTGCCAAGTACACTTGATCCTTTGCTCCGTGCACCAGAGCGCATGCTTCTGTTGTACTTGCAGAAACTATGATTTCTAAGACAGCAGCTGATGCACGGAAGACTGTTCCATTGTCAAATAATATGGTGTGCCGCAGGATCGATGAAGTTAATATTGTCGAGTGGTGAAAGAATTATAATAATTCCAGTCCATTTTCTCTGCAGTTGTTGAACGAATCGACTGATGTCTGTAAGGAAGCCCAGTTCATTCCGTTTGTGCGATACAGAGATATTTAGGAAATTAATGAGCACATTCTGTTCTGCAAGAAGCTAATGGGGAGAACTACAGGTGAGGATGTATTTCACATTATTGACAGCTTTTTCTCAGAACACAATCTGGATTGGAAATCCTGTGTTCATGTGCACACCTGGGAGAGTGAAATAATAATTGAAGATAGTAGTTACCTCACCACATTTTGGACCCCCAATGGTAGATACCGGTGGACAAGGTTACCTTTTGGAGTGAAACCAGCTGCAGAGGAATGTCAGCGAAGGCAACATGATTGCACTTCAGGGACTACCAGGAATAAGCATCATAGCTGATGACATCCTGGTATATGGCTGTGGTGCTTTAATGGAAGAAGTAGTGCAGGACCATGACCACAACCTGACTCAGCTCTTACAAAGAGAAGGGAGATGAATCTAAAGCTGAATAAAGACAAGGATAAGCTCAGGCTCACAAGTATTACATACATGGGACATCTTGACAGCTGAAGACCTGAAGCCAGACCCCAAGAAGGTGGAGGCAGTATAGCAAATGCTACCACATACAGAAGCAAAAGCAGTGCAGCAACTGCTTGGTTTTGTAAATTACTTATTAAGCCAAAATCCTACCTCATCTGTCTGACGTATGTGAGCCATTGCATCGGCTGACCAATAAAGATGTGCTATGGGCATGGCTTCCTCAACATGATGATGTATTGGAGCAAATCAAGAAAGTGGTAAGCAACCAGCCAATACTGAGGTACTATGACCTCTCTGAAGAAGTGACCCTACAATGTGATGCAAGTGACAAAGGCCTAGGGGCAGTGCTCTTCCAGAAGGGGCAGCCCATTGCATTTGCTTCAAGGACATTGACACTCACGGAGCAAGGATATGCCCAAATTGAAAAGGAGTGCCTAGCCATAGTGTTCGCCTGTGACCGTTTTGATCAATACCTTCTTGGTAGGGACTTTATCACGGTGCAGACTGATCACAAGCCGCTTGAGGTTATCTTCAAAAAAACAATTCTGTCTGCCCCGAAGCGATTTCACAGGATGATGCTGAAGCTTCAGCTTTATCAACTACAGGTAGTATACAAGAAAGGAATAGAGCTTCACATTGCAGATTTCTTGTCTAGAGCAGCAATACCAACAACTAGTCACCTGCAATACCGGACAAATGAGTCCGTATATGCTCTACAGGCTGAGGTTGAAGATGTGATCCATGCTACTGATAAAAACATCTCCCTGCAGACACAGGATGTTATTAAAGCTCATTCAGCAGAGGACAAGACTTCTCAAATGCGTCAGTATTTTATCCTAAGAGGCTGGCCGGACAGAGGAAAGAGTATGCTCATTCTGGTGAGGGAATACTGGACATTCAGAGACAAACTCACAATGCAGGAAGAGGTTGTCTACAAAGGCAGCAAGGTGGTAGTGCCAGAAACTCTGCTCCCAAAGATTCTTTCTCGTATCGATGCAGAGCACTCAGGGATCGAAGCCAGTCTCAGGAAAGCCAGAGACTCAGTATTCTGGCCCAACATGACCCAAGAAATTAAACATTTTGTGGCTATGTGCAGCATATGGAATGCTACTCTACCTAAGCAGCAAAAGGAAACGCTGCAGCCACATGACAACCAACACATCCTTGGTCTAAAGTGGGAATGGATCTGTTCACCGTAAAGAATGTCCCTTTTCTGATTATAGTGGACTACTATTCAGATTTTTGGAAGGTGGAGAAAGTGATTGACACAACAGCCAGTTGCATCATCGACGGTTGTAAGCAGCAGTTTAGCAGATAAGGTATACCTGACAGTGGTGTAGTTACGGATAATGGGCCCCAGTTCAGGAGTCAAGACTTTGTTTGCAAAACCCTGTGAATTCCATCATGTGACCTCTTCACCATACCACAGTCAGAGTAATGGTAAGGCGGAGTCAGCAGTGAAAATAGCAGACTCATCACAAAGGCAATGCAGAAAGGCACAGATGAGTGGCAAGCCATTTTGGCATGGAGAAATACTCCCACAGAGGGCTTCAGCATCAGTCCTTACCAGCTCTTAAAGTCTACACGCACCCGCTCTCTGTTGCCAACAACTCCCAAGCTCTAAACGCTCTAGACGCACAAGCTCCTCATTGGGGATGTTCAGGCACACAAACGTACACGTCAGGACAAGCAAAACATTACTATGACCAGCATGCAAAACAATCTGCCTGTAATAAAACGAGGCCAAGCTGTCAGAGTGCTCCTATCACCTCACGCCAGAGATGCCACATGGAGTCTTGGCACATGCATAGGTCACATCAGTGCAAGGTCATATGAAGTGGAAGTAAAGAGCCAAAAGTATTGAAGAAACCAGAAAGATATACGCACAGTTCAGGAGAGCGTAGGGCACAGGAGGGACACATGGGAAGACTGGGAATATCCCCTACCAGGGCAGTTATCTCTGCCGACTGTGCCTCCACAATTTCAAGAGGCTGTGAAAGAGGAAGGAGAAGACCTGAGGATCCAGGAGGTGCCCAATATGCTACCAGTGCGACACACTAGGACAAGGGCTAACATAAGACCGCCCCATACTATGTCCCTTAAGAGATGGACAATTATTATCTTTAAAAAAAAGTGTTGATAATGTAAATAGGTATTTTCACAGTGGTATGAAAATGGTATGAAGTACTCAAGCTATTTCTATATGAAAAGGACGATGTTAAGCTAGTTGAAGCATATAAATGGGGCGGCAGGTAGCCTAGTGGTTAGAGCATTGGGCCAGTAACTGAAAGGTTGGTGGATCAAATCTCTGAGCTGACAAGGTAAATATCTGTCGTTCTGCCCCTGAACAAGGCACTGTTCCTAGGCCGTCATTGTAAATAAGAATTTGTTCGTTAACTGACTTGCCTAGTTAAATAAAGGTTCAATAAAAATAAAATATCCCGTTTACAATAACCCAAAAAAGCTTATATCCCGGTTATGAGAAACCCAGATAAGATGCCGAATGTTAAAATAATGGGCATAGTGCCAACCCAGAAATGGCTTTAGTGGAGCACCAATCTAGGATATATAAACAGGTGCATTATGAGTGTCTGATTGGGATGTGTAACTTGTTATACCTGAGTAAAGGATTATGCTTGAACTTTACAAACTCTCCAATGTGAGCCATACACATAAAAACACAGAGGACATGCTGATTTTAGACCGGATACTGTGGCATGTAAACATGTACTGCTTTTTTTGCTGCCTTCACAGGCTCAGTTTTATATATCATGGTTGTTGTGTGATGTTTTCATCTGATTGTCAAACAAATCACTTGAGAAAGTAGGTTACCTGCAAAAAATAGGCGACCGGCGCAGTTAGATCCGCCATTATAATTCCCTAATCCTGTAACATATTGGGGGTAAAGACAATGGGATGATTCTGTAAAGTGTTCCGGAAAGCACATTTTCAGAAAGTGTCTCACTAGCAGTACTCAATCTACAGCAGTTCTGTAACATCTTTAATTGACCCTCAACACATTACGGAAAGAGATGAACTATATAGGAAGGAAGCTCTGTGTAGTCGGGAATGGTTGTCTGCATACTGGACAGCCAATAAATTGTCAGAGGTAAGCAGATTATCTTCTTCAGCATACAACTGTTCTTGAGGACTTGAACAAAAAAAGCTGTTTGCAATTTCGTTCATAGCTTACTGGTGAACCGGCATTTGAGTTGTGCGGTTGAAACATCAACAGTCCCTTATTTCTGGTATATTTTGGCATGCGTCATTCAAGACTAAGTTTAAATTGTGTGCAGCGCAATGGACATACAGTTTAATGCACAATGTCTCAGGAAAGAATGTCTGGGTTGGCAATAGTCAGTATAGAATACAGTCGGACCCGCAATCTGGACCTACAGGCTGTGGCGCAAACACTTGCGCACAAAAACGAGTCAGACACGAAGGAATTACTTTAGACACCAGACAAGCCCCAAATCCCAGTCATTCGCATGAAGAAGAGATTGAGATAAAGGGGTCATAGGTTGGGGTGCCTTGTAAGAATCCGACGGCGAGTGGTTAACCCGCCTTTACCATCAGTCATATAAGCCAACGTGAAATCATTGGATAATAAACTGTATGAGCTCCAAACAAGACGATCCTACCAACAGGACATTAAAAATGGTAATAACTTATTTTTTACAGAGTAGTGGCTGAACTACGACATGGATAACATACAGCTGGCTGGGTTTTCCGTGCATAGGCAAGATAGAACAACTGCCTCCGGTAAGACAAGGGGTGACGGTCTGTGTCTATTTGTGAAGTCTCTAGGTTTTGCTCGCCTGAGGTAGAGCATCTCATGATAAGCTGTAGACCAGACTATTTACCAAGAATTTCATTCTATATGTTTCGTAGCTGTCTATTTACCATCACAAACCGATGCTGGCACTAAAACTGCACTCATCGGGCTGCATAAGGCCACAAGAAAACAAGAAAATTCTAATCTAATGGCTGGGGACTGTAATGCAGGGAAACTTAAATCTGGTTTACCTCATTTCTACCAGCATGTACCTTGTGCAACCAAGGGAAAACAATTCTAGACCACCTTTTCTCCGCACACAGAGATGCATACAAAGCTCTCCCTCGCACTCCATTTGGCAAATCTTACCACAACTCTATCCTCCTGACAAGCAAAAGCTAAAGCAAGAAGTACTATTGACTCGCTCTATACGGAAGTGGTCAGATGACGCAGATGCTAAGCTACAGGACTGTTAAGCTAGCACAGACTGGAATATGTTCAGAGATTCTTCCGATGGCATTGAGGAGTTCACCACTTCAGTCACTGGCTTCAACAATAAGTGCATCTGACTTCATCCCCACATTGACCGTACGTACATACCCCAACCAGAAGCCATGGATTACAGGCAACATTCACACTGAGCTAAAGGGTATAGAGCTGCTGCTTTCAAGGAGCGGGACTCTAACCCGGACACTTATAAGAAATCCTGCTATGCCCTCCGTCGAATCATCAAACAGGCAAAGCGTCAATACAGGACTAAGAATGATTCCTATTTCACCTGCTCCGTCACTCGTCAGATGTGTCACGACTTACAAACTATTACAGACTACAAAGGGAAGCACAGCCGGGAGCTGCCCAGTGACACAAGCCTACCAGACAAGCTAAATTACTTCTACAGTGCCTTGCGAAAGTATTCGGCCCCCTTGAACTTTGCGACCTTTTGCCACATTTCAGGCTTCAAACATAAAGATATAAAACTGTTTTTTTGTGTGAAGAATCAACAACAAGTGGGACACAATCATGAAGTGGAACGACATTTATTGGATATTTCAAACTTTTTTAACAAATCAAAAACTGAAAAATTGGGCGTGCAAAATTATTCAGCCCCTTTACTTTCAGTGCAGCAAACTCTCTCCAGAAGTTCAGTGAGGATCTCTGAATGATCCAATGTTGACCTAAATGACTAATGATGATAAATACAATCCACCTGTGTGTAATCAAGTCTCTGTATAAATGCACCTGCACTGTGATAGTCTCAGAGGTCCGTTAAAAGCGCAGAGAGCATCATGAAGAACAAAGAACACACCAGGCAGGTCCGAGATACTGTTGTGAAGAAGTTTAAAGCCGGATTTGGATACAAAAAGATTTCCCAAGCTTTAAACATCCCAAGGAGCACTGTGCAAGCGATAATATTGAAATGGAAGGAGTATCAGACCACTGCAAATCTACCAAGACCTGGCCGTCCCTCTAAACTTTCAGCTCATACAAGGAGAAGACTGATCAGAGATGCAGCCAAGAGGCCTGCAGAGATCTACAGCTGAGGTGGGAGACTCTGTCCATAGGACAACAATCAGTCGTATATTGCACAAATCTGGCCTTTATGGAAGAGTGGCAAGAAGAAAGCCATTCCTTAAAGATATCCATAAAAAGTGTTGTTTAAAGTTTGCCACAAGCCACCTGGGAGACACACCAAACATGTGGAAGAAGGTGCTCTGGTCAGATGAAACCAAAATTGAACTTTTTGGCAACAGTGCAAAACGTTTGGCGTAAAAGCAACACAGCCCATCACCCTGAACACACCATCCCCACTGTCAAACATGGTGGTGGCAGCATCATGGTTTGGGCCTGCTTTTCTTCAGCAGGGACAGGGAAGATGGTTAAAATTGATGGGAAGATGGATGGAGCCAAATACAGGACCATTCTGGAAGAAAACCTGATGGAGTCTGCAAAAGACCTGAGACTGGGACGGAGATTTGTCTTCCAACAAGACAATGATCCAAAACATAAAGCAAAATCTACAATGGAATGGTTCAAAAATAAACATATCCAGGTGTTAGAATGGCCAATTCAAAGTCCAGACCTGAATCCAATCGAGAATCTGTGGAAAGAACTGAAAACTGCTGTTCACAAATGCTCTCCATCCAACCTCACTGAGCTCGAGCTGTTTTGCAAGGAGGAATGGGGAAAAAATTCAGTCTCTCGATGTGCAAAACTGATAGAGACATACCCCAAGCGACTTACAGCTGTAATCGCAGCAAAAGGTGGCGCTACAAAGTATTAAGTTAAGGGGGCTGAATAATTTTGCACGCCCAATTTTTCAGTTTTTGATTTGTTAAAAAAGGTTGAAATATCCAATAAATGTCATTCCACTTCATGATTGTGTCCCACTTGTTGTTGATTCTTCACAAAAAAATACAGTTTTATATCTTTATGTTTGAAGCCTGAAATGTGGCAAAAGGTCGCAAAGTTCAAGGGGGCCGAATACTTTCGCAAGGCACTGTATATGCGCATCGAGGCAAACAACACTGAAGCATGCATGAGAGCACCAGCTGTTCCAGATGACTGTGTGATCTCCCTCTCCATAGCCAATGTGAGCAAGACCTTTAAACAGGTCAACATTCACAAGGCTGCTGGGCCAGATGGATTACCAGGACGTGAACTCCGTGCATGTGCTGACCAACTGGCAAGTGTTTTCACTGACACTTTCAACCTGTCCCTGACCGAATCTGTAATACCAACATGTTTCAAGCATACCATCTTAGTCCGTGTGCCCAAGAACACCAAGGTAACCTGCCTAAATGACTACCGACCCATAGCACTCACGTCTGTAGCCATGAAGTGCTTTGAAAGGCTGGTCACATCAACACCATGGCTCACATCAACACCATTATCCCAGAAATCCTAGACCCACTCCAATTTGCATACCACCCTAACAGGTCCACAGATGATGCAATTTCTATTGCACTCCACACTGCCCTTTCCCAACTGGACAACAGAAACACCTATGTGTGTATGCTATTCATTGACTACAGCTCAGCGTAGGGGCGGCAGGGTAGCCTAGTGGTTAGAGCGTTGGACTAGTAACTGGAAGGTTGTGAGTTCAAACCCCCGAGCTGACAAGGTACAAATCTGTCGTTCTGCCCCTGAACAGGCAGTTAACCCACTGTTCCCAGGCCATCATTGAAAATAAGAATGTGTTCTTAACTGACTTGCCTGGTTAAATAAAGGTAAAAAAAAAAAAAAAAAAAAAAACACCATAGTGCCCTCAAAGCTAAGGACCCTGGGACTAAACACCTCCCTCTGCAACTGAACTTCCTGACGGGCCACCCCCAGGTGCTAAAGGTAGGTAACAACACATCTGCCACATTGATCCTCAACACGTGGGCCCCTCAAGGGGGCATGCCCAGTCCCCTCCTGTACTCAGTGTTCACCCATGACTGCTTGGCCAAGCACGACTCCAACACCATCATAAAGTTTACCCACAACAGAACAGTGATAGGCCTGATCACGGACAATGATGAGACAGCCTATAGGGAGGAGGTCAGAGACCTGGCAGTGTGGTGCCAGGATAACAATCTCTCCCTCAAGGTAACCAAATGGCTACCCGGACTATTTGCATTTTTATGCTGCTGGCACTCTCTGTTTATTATCTATGCATAGTCACTTTACCTCTACCTACATGTACATATTACCTCAATTACCTCGACTAACCTGTGCCCCTGCACATTGACTCTATACTGGTAGCCCCTGTATATAGCCACGTTACTGTTATTTTAGTGTTGCTCTTTAATTATGTTATTTTCAACAACAAAAAAATTGTATTTATTTATTGTATACTGCAGTTTATTTAGTAAATACTTGTTTTTTATTAACCGCATTTTTGGTTTAAGGGCTTGTAATTAAGCATGTGACAAAACATTTGATTTGACTTCGACACCAGGGGAGTCTCTCAAATTGGATTTAATTAGATTTAATTTACCTTGAATATTACAACCAATTTTGTGCAGGCTATTAGCCAGACAAAACCTGCTGAGTTCAACTATAAATAGAGGGTGAATTTATCCTCAAGCTGACTTATTTTTTTCCCTCATTGTTATGCCGTGTTTCGATGGTACGAGGTAATGACGAAGGGCCGCCAACTTTTGAAGAAAGCTTGGAGTGAAATTTTCTATGTGAATTTCATTGTCCCCTGGCACAACTCCTAAATGGAAAATGGTACCGTTTTAAAGCTAATTACCAACAATTCTACATATTTTGACATGGCTTAGGCGTATGACCTTGGAATAAAAAAAAGTATAAAAAAACAGGTCAGGTGTATTCAGGGTATTGTGAACATTAAATTAACTCAAAATTCGACAACTTTGTTACGTTGAGAATTTTGGGGGACGTAATTTAAAGAATGCTATAAAAAAACGACATTGTTTGACACTTTATTCAGACAGAAATGAGATGAGGAGACAGGCAAATGCTAGAAACAGTAGGAAGGTTGGAAGAAGGGATGGATTCCTGTTCTCAGGTGGAAAGTTGTATGCAACACGTGCCGTGGAGTGTTACCACTACACCAAGGCCCTGCACAGGAAATAATCATATTAATGCTTGATGGCAGTGGGTAACTAAATCATAGATTGCAGTCTACTTGTCCATAGACTGCTTTCAAGGTAAGGACACAATCATTTTGTAATTTGGGTGAGCTATCTCTTTAAATTAAAAACCTGGAGGGGCTCCCGCTGTCTTATTTTATGTCTGCAGAGTTATAGCCGGGTCGGTTCAAACATAGGTTAAGGATCCTCTTTGCTTATTTTAGGCACACACACATGCATTCTATCCAACGTAGTTGGAGAGATTTTTATCATTTTTAATTACTCCTTATTCATGCTACATAACCTCTAATCCCTAATCATTGATGTTAAACCTTGATAAAATATCTTAACAGATAGCCCCCTTTTTTTCCATTTTCACCTAAAATGACATACCAAATCTAACTGCGTGTAGCTCAGGCCCTGAAGCAAGGATATGTACATTCTTTGTACCATTTTAAAGGAAACACTTTGTGAAAATGTGAATTGAATGTAGGAGAATATATCACAATAGATCTGGTATAAGAAAATACAAAGAAAAAAAACAACCAGATGTTTTCTACCACCATCTTTGTAATGCAAGAGGAAGGTCCCAGTTCTAGCCATCACTCTGGTTGTAATTCTGATGGTGTCCACGAGATGGCAGCAGTGTATGTGCAAAGTTTCAGACAGATAACTTGAAGTATGAGCGAACTTCATGACATTTAGTGTGATGTCACCCAGGTACATTTGATCAAATCATGAAGGAGACATTTGCATTCATATTAAATTTTTCTGCAAGAATATCGTCAAATCTGTATACTTGGTCTTATATTAACTTAAGGGGGCTGAATAATTTTGCACGCCCAATTTTTCAGTTTTTGATTTGTTAAAAAAGTTTGAAATATCCAATAAATGTCGTTCCACTTCATGATTGTGTCCCACTTGTTGTTGATTCTTCACAAAAAAATACAGTTTTATATCTTTATGTTTGAAGCCTGAAATGTGGCAAAAGGTCGCAAAGTTCAAGGGGGCCGAATACTTTCGCAAGGCACTGTAAGTACACATTTCACCAAAACAAAGTGTTTTGTTGTTAGGAGCTCGCCCCAAAACAATAGCATGGCATTTTTCACAGTAATAGCTACTGTAAATTGGACAGTGCAGTTATATTAATAAGAATGTAAGCTTTCAGACGATATAAGACACTTATATGTACCGACATTTGTTGTTTCTCGAAAATCTGCGATCGTGACACAAGGCGCTGCATGATTTACAACTGTCCGGTTGACGGGACGCTGATCCCTAAGAAGTAAAAAAAAAACATGCACCCAGTCCCTTTGATCCCTTACATAACTAGACCAATCAAATTCTTCAATGTGCTGTACAGTACTGCGGAAAGACAAGACAATGATAGAGGTTCAGCTCGTGATGTTAAATTGTAGGTGCAGATGCTCCGATTTTCAAAACGATTTGGAGCACAGTTGAAAAGTTAACGTCCTGACTATTCAACGGACTAATTAGAAAAATAAAAGCATTACTTTTCAATGCGTGAGAATCATCGCGCTGGCTTGCTTTTGCCATGACCCTCTTTCTTGCCCCGCTATTTTTATTTATTTATTTCACCTTTATTTAACCAGGTAGGCAAGTTGAGAACAAGTTCTCATTTACAATTGCGACCTGGCCAAGATAAAGCAAAGCAATTCGACACATACAACGACACAGAGTTACACATGGAGTAAAACAAACATACAGTCAATAATACAGTATAAACAAGTCTATATACGATGTGAGCAAATGAGGTGAGATAAGGGAGGTAAAGGCAACAAAAGGCCATGGTGGCAAAGTAAATACAATATAGCAAGTAAAACACTGGAATGGTAGATTTGCAGTGGAAGAATGTGCAAAGTAGAAATAAAAATAATGGGGTGCAAAGGAGCAAAATCAATAAATAAATTAAATAAATACAGTAGGGAAAGAGGTAGTTGTTTGGGCTAAATTATAGGTGGGCTATGTACAGGTGCAGTAATCTGTGAGCTGCTCTGACAGTTGGTGCTTAAAGCTAGTGAGGGAGATAAGTGTTTCCAGTTTCAGAGATGTTTGTAGTTCGTTCCAGTCATTGGCAGCAGAGAACTGGAAGGAGGGGTGGCCAAAGAAAGAATTGGTTTTGGGGGTGACCAGAGAGATATACCTGCTGGAGCGCGTGCTACAGGTGGGTGATGCTATGGTGACCAGCGAGCTGAGATAAGGGGGGACTTTACCAGCAGGGTCTTATAGATGACATGGAGCCAGTGGGTTTGGTGATGAGTATGAAGCGAGGGCTAGCCAACGAGAGCGTACAGGTCGCAATGGTGGATAGTATATGGGGCTTTGGTGACAAAACGGATTGCACTGTGATAGACTGCATTCAATTTGCTGAGTAGGGTATTGGAGGCTATTTTGTAAATGACATCACAGAAGTCGAGGATTGGTAGGATGGTCAGTTTTACAAGGGTATGTTTGGCAGCATGAGTGAAGGATGCTTTGTTGCGAAATAGGAAGCCAATTCTAGATTTAACTTGGGATTGGAGATGTTTGATGTGGGTCTGGAAGGAGACTTTACAGTCTAACCAGACACCTAGGTATTTGTCGTTGTCCACGTATTCTAAGTCAGAGCCGTCCAGAGTAGTGATGTTGGACAGGCGGGCAGGTGCAGGCAGCGATCGGTTGAAGAGCATGCATTTAGTTTTACTTGTATTTAAGAGCAATTGGAGGCCACGGAAGGAGAGTTGTATGGCATTGAAGCTTGCCTGGAGGGTTGTTAACACAGTGTCCAAAGAAGGGCCAGAAGTATACAGAATGGTGTCGTCTGCGTAGAGGTGGATCAGAGACTCACCAGCAGCAAGATCGACCTCATTGATGTATACAGAGAAGAGAGTCGGTCCAAGAATTGAACCCTGTGGCACCCCCATAGAGACTGCCAGAGGTCCGGACAGCAGACCCTCCGATTTGACACACTGAACTCTATCAGAGAAGTAGTTGGTGAACCAGGCGAGGCAATCATTTGAGAAACCAAGGCTGTCGAGTCTGCCGATGAGGATGTTGTGATTGACAGAGTCGAAAGCCTTGGCCAGATCAATGAATACGGCTGCACAGTAATGTTTCTTATCGATGGCGGTTAAGATATCGTTTAGGACCTTGAGCGTGGCTGAGGTGCACCCATGACCAGCTCTGAAACCAGATTGCATAGCAGAGAAGGTATGGTGAGATTCGAAATGGTCGCTAATCTGTTTGTTGACTTGGCTTTCGAAGATCTTAGAAAGGCAGGGTAGGATAGATATAGGTCTGTAGCAGTTTGGGTCAAGAGTGTCCCCCCCTTTGAAGAGGGGGATGACCGCAGCTGCTTTCCAATCTTTGGGAATCTCAGACGACACAAAAGAGAGGTTGAACAGGCTAGTAATAGGGGTGGCAACAATTTCGGCAGATAATTTTAGACAGAAGGGGCTCCAGAATGTCTAGCCCGGCTGATTTGTAGGGGTCCAGATTTTGCAGCTCTTTCAGAACATCAGCTGACTGGATTTGGGAGAAGGAGAAATGGGGAAGGCTTGGGCGAGTTGCTGGGGGGTGCAGTGCTGTTGACCGGGGTAGGAGTAGCCAGGTGGAAAGCATGGCCAGCCGTAGAAAAATGCTTGTTGAAATTCTCAATTATAGTGGATTTATCAGTGGTGACAGTATTTCCTATCTTCAGTGCAGTGGGCAGCTGGGAGGAGGTGTTCTTATTTCTGCTTGAAAAAGCTAGCCTTGGCTTTTCTAACTGCCTGTGTATAATGGTTTCTAGCTTCCCTGAACAGCTGCATATCACGGGGGCTGTTCGATGCTAATGCAGAACGCCATAGGATGTTTTTGTGTTGGTTAAGGGCAGTCAGGTCTGGGGAGAACCAAGGGCTATATCTGTTCCTGGTTCTAAATTTCTTGAATGGGGCATGCTTATTTAAGGCATTTAAAAAAAAAAAAGGGGCATCCTCTACTGACGGGATGAGATCAATATCATTCCAGGATACCCCGGCCAGGTCGATTAGAAAGGCCTGCTCGCTGAAGTGTTTCAGGGAGCGTTTGACAGTGATGAGTGGAGGTCGTTTGACCGCTGACCCATTACGGATGCAGGCAATGAGGCAGTGATCGCTGAGATCTTGGTTGAAGACAGCAGAGGTGTATTTAGAGGGCAAGTTGGTTAGGATGATATTTATGAGGGTGCCCGTGTTTAAGGCTTTGGGGTTGTACCTGGTGGGTTCATTGATAATACGTGTGAGATTGAGGGCATCAAGCTTAGTTTGTAGGATGGCTGGGGTGTTAAGCATGTTCCAGTTTAGGTCGCCTAGCAGCACGAGCTCTGAAGATAGATGGGGAGCAACCAGTTCACATATGGTGTCCAGAGCACAGCTGGGGGCAGAGGGTGGTCTATAGCAGGCGGCAACGGTGAGAGACTTGTTTTTAGAGAGGTGGATTTTTAAAAGTATTAGTTCAAATTGTTTGGGTACAGACCTGGATAGTAGGACAGAACTCTGCAGGCTATCTTTGCAGTAGATTGCAACACCGCCCCCTTTGGCAGTTCTATCTTGTCTGAAAATGTTGTAGTTTGGGATGAAAATTTCTGAATTTTTGGTGGTCTTCCTAAGCCAGGATTCAGACACAGCTAGAACATCCGGGTTGGCAGAGTGTGCTAAAGCAGTGAATAAAACAAACGGAGGGAGGAGGCTTCTAATGTTAACATGCATGAAACCATTGACCAAATACTTATTTTCCACCATAATTTGCAAATAAATTCATTAAAAATCTTACAATGTGGTTTTCTGGATTTTTTTTCTCATTTTGTCTGTCATAGTTGAAGTGTACCTATGATGACAATTACAGGCCTCTCTCATCTTTTTAATTGGGAGAACATGCACAATTGGTGGCTGACTAAATACTTTTTGCCCCACTGTATATATACGGGACACAAGACGAGGACAAAAGACGTCTGAACTGCTATGCCATCTTGGAACCGACTGGTATGACTGTTTATACGTCCTTCGTCTAAACGAAGGACGTATAAACGTTTTTTTTAAAGTGTATAAATAGCAGCCAAATATGGTATACAGCTATAGATTGTAGGCCTACACTGCATAATGAAACACTCCCTAGTAAATTAGTGTTGCAGCCCACCAGTGTTATGAGGGTGGACTGATTGTAGCCTATTATTGAGCATTAATAGACTGGTTTTACGACAACTTTCTATCCAAGCTGTGAGAGAGCGCCAACTCTGACCTTGCAGGTATCTAGAGAAACTGCATTATGCCAGTGTGCCCTAGAACGGTGGTATCCATACTTTGTGGGGTACTGTACCACTAAAACCCTTTGACCTGCCTGAAGTACCCCCTCATGCACGTGCGACCGGCATGATTACTAAATGAGATGTTAAAAAATAACAAATGACACACCCAGTCGAGTTTGGCAGACTTTTTTTCAATGTCAGGGAAGTAGAAATTGTACTCACTGATTTTGGATAAATGTGAGCTCACTATTTACACCATATGAGCTCTTTCAACATCACCTGTAGAAATATAGCCCACTGTAGGTGTCAAGCTGCTGAAAACAACTTATATCCCCATCTTCACATTTCCACTCCCAAAGTTTGATCTTCTTAATGAATCAACACACTTTGTCATACATGTTTAGAATGTGTGTCTATCTTGCAGAGTTAGATTCAGGTTGTTCAGTTTGATAAACACATCAGCAAGATAGGTACGGCGGGCACCCAAGTCTATGTCCTTGAACACAGCCACAAGAGGGTGTGTGAGTGCTCAGACAGAAAATCATTGCTTCAGATCGCAGCTCAAAAAGCCTCTGTAGCGTTTTCCTACTAGATAGCCAACTGCCGTTGGTGTTAAGCAGTTGCTGCTGGTGCTCAGTCCCACTGTCATCACAGAGCTTTTCAAACAGTAGGTGATTCAGAGGCCTGGATTTAATGGATAAAGTTCACTGCGTCATTCAAAACATCAAGAAAATGAGTCCAGAGTTGCATGCTGGCCAATGCCTCTGTGAATGATAATGGGATTTACCTTCTTTGTGTGGGCAATTAAAATCCTTTCACTCTCCCAGGTGTGCACACGAACACAGGATTTCCAATCCAGATTGTGCTCTGAGAAAAAGCTGTCAATAATGTGAAACACATCCTCACCTGTAATTCTCCCCGTTAGCTTCTTGCAGAACAGAAAGTGCTCATTAATTTCCAAAATGTCTCTGTATTGCACAAACTGAATGAACTGGGCTTCCTTACTGACATCAGTCGATTTGTTCAACAACTGCAGAGAAAATGGACCGGTTTGATGATTTTTTCCAGAGAAAAATAACATGTATTTTATAATTTTACAGCAAGGAATGCATCATTCTACAGGAGTTCATATTCTTTTAGTCTACATGTGAGAGGTTATAGGCCTACCTGCAGTCAGTGTCCAGATTTCAGTTACTCTTCCATTTTAATTTAAATTAGGAATATTATGTTTATTCATAGTTGCAGGGATACTTGTGAGCGGGATATCAAAGGTGCATGTAAACAGCTTAGGCAGGATATGTGGAAGATTTTTCCAAACTATCTGGAACATTTTTCCAACTCAGTCCTGGGGCCCATCCTATGTGCACGTTTGGTTTTTGCCCTAGCACTACACATCTGATTCAAATAATACAATATTGATGATGAGTTGGTTATGAGTCAGCTGTGTAGTGCTAGAGCAAAAACCTAGCTTTCTATACCTATGGAAATTAAAAAGGTTAATGAATTACTTTTTGGAGGGTTACTGCCCCCCCCCCACCTGCCATGCACACCAGTGCCTGGGTCTTTCTCCTTGAAGGGGCGAAAGATCCAGTGGAGGCAGTATCAGGCAGGTAGAGGGTGGGCCAGGTGAGATTGGGCCAGGCACGTCCAGGTGTCAGACCAGGGTGTTCTCAGTCGTGGTCTTAGAGCCTCATGCCCGGAAGGGGAGACAGAGAAAATATTAGGGTTAGTGAGAGCATGGCTAAGACCATCTGCATCACATGAACCAGGGGTAGAGAATAATCAATAGTGCTGCTGTGGACACTGAATAATCTGACTAACACACACACATCTGTTTGACCTCGCTGTGATACTGAAGGCCTACCTATGTTACTTTTCTGAGTCAATTCAGGTAGCATTCAATGTCCTTCTTTTGTGTTAACCATAGCCAGCGTTACAAATAAAGATGGTTATTTCCATGTAAAAGGACCCATGAGCACCATAATGTGAAGTTCATATGTGCATGTCAAATAAAATCTAAGAGTCTATATTTGAGAAATGAAGGCATATATAAATGTTTTCAAAAATGTTCCATCCCAAAAATTAGGAATAAGCAAAGGCTTTGATTTCTGGTCAAGCAGATGGAAAATGGGTCTTAGAAAACATGTACCAGAAAAGTCTTAAAGTTATTAGAAATACAAGTTTTTAAGTAGCAAGAAGTAACAAGTAAAGGCATACCAATCAATTAGTGTTTTTACTGATCTCAAATCATTAACGGCATTTCTCGAAAATTCGGTAATGGAATTTCTACAATTTCATTGGCTACAATAGGAAATCATAGTAGGCACAGTCACAAACAACAGTTGGGTTCACAAGTTTGGACAGCACAGTAGAGTACAGTAAAGAAAAGTATAGTTTAGTTCAGTACAGTACACAGTAGAGCACCTTTATGTACTGCACTCTACTGTAGTGTGCTTTGCTGTGCTGTACTTCGACATCCAAACCTATATTGACATCTATGATTGGTTCAGGGATTTGGTCCAGGTCAACTAAATTTGGTCTTGTTTGGGGGTAGAGCTCATTAAAATAATAGCCAGGGTAGTGTGTTGAATGCCCAAATATGCAAATAAGGATATTGCATATTTATAATTTGTGTACATATTTAGGATACATCACCATGAAGAAAATTACATTAATATCTGTTATGTGAATAACTCACGTCGGAGAGTTTGTTAAAATTATCAATTTCTACGTAGCACAGATCAAGGACCCATGTGAAAACACAAACTGAGGGAGATTTTATCGAAATTATGTTACCAAACCTTCCGTCTGCACAGTTTTTGTAAAAGCATTTAGTGTAAATGTATTATTGTTTTTACCCCTATTTTTTTGTGACATCCAATTGGTAGTTAAAGTCTTGTCCCGTCGTTGTAACTTCCGTATTTAAAAGGTGGAGAGCCATTCGTCCTCCGAAACATGACCGTGAGCGAATGCTAGCTTACCCGGTGCAGCCAGTGGCATCAATGTATCGGAGGCAACACTGTACAGCTGGCAACCGGCCTGCCACAAGGAGCCGCTAGACAAGAAAAACCCAGCCAGCCAAACCCTCCCTAACCTGGACGACGCTGGGCCAATTGTGCGCCGCCTCATTGGTCTCCCCGTCACTGCCGGCTGTGACACGGCCTGGGATCAAACCTAGGGCTGTAGTGACGCCTCAAGCACTGTGATGCAGTGCCATAGACCGCTGGGTGGTTCAAGCCCTGAATGCTGATTGGCTGACAGCCGTGGTATACCACGGGTATGACAAAACATTTATTTTTACTGCTCTAAATAAGTTAGTAACCAGTTTATAATAGCAATAAGGCACCTCAGGGGTGTGGTGTTGGCTAGCTCCTCTGAACAACAGTGTCTTAATTAACAAACGAGCACACTTTCTATGCCAGGCGAAATCGTGCCTCATTCGCTCATTGTTATGGATGTATCCAAATAAATGTCGCTCGTAAACAGGTCTGCACTGTTTGACGTTACTGTAAGTTAGCTGTAGTTGGATAGCAAGCAAGAGATAAGGCTGGCAACGGAACATTTAGAACGAACGACTGGGTCGCGTCCATAGATACGGAACAAAAATACTGAATGACTGGGTCGCGTCTCTGGCAACCAAACCAGTAGAACGAATGATCAGCCTGCTTGGGTAGCAATCCTAGATTTGTTTCGGGACTATATCTTGTGGAATAAAAATAAACGTTTAATGAAAATATGTCAATCATTCTTTGAATATGTTGGTAACCCGTTGTATAAAAGGGATAATGCCCTCGAAGCAGGTGTTTTGATGATATATTGGCACGGTTTGCCGGCCGAGACAAACACCCGTGCCAATATGTAACAGTACTTTAGTCCGTTCCCTCACTCCTACCCGGGCTCAAACCAGGGACCCTCTGCACACAGACAACAGTCACCCAGGAAGCATCGTTACCCATCGCTATTAGCGCGCACCACCGCTAACTAGCTAGCCATTTCACATCGGTTACAAATATATCCTCCAAACACCGACTTCTCGGGCATTATCACTTAAAATGAGTCCTTGTACATATGGTTTGTTAAACTTTGAAATCAATGGTCTTTGTTTGGTGAAAAATCTAGTCTCAGCACAATTCCGTTACCATGGAATTGCCCATGTGCAGAAAAATAATCAGCCTCTGTGGATATATTCCTCTTAATGTATTTTTCATGTCAGCCAGGCACATCTTTTCAAAGAAACACAATTTATTTCAATCTCTAGTTGAGTAAAATAAATCGTTTTGTTCTGGTCAAAGTAATACAGAAAATTGCGGTAAACAGCGCCACACTCAGGCAGAAAAATGTTCTATTCACAACCAGGCCCATCTCTTCAAATAAAACACACGTTTATTCCATCTCCATTTGAGCAAAATAAGTAGTTTTGTTGTGATCACATGAAAATCCGAACAATTAAGGTGAAGTGCGCCACAGTCAGGCAGAAAATCCTAACAATTAAGGTGAAGTGCGCCACAGTCAGGCAGAAAATTCTGAATATTCTATTATACAGTGAGAACAAATGTTCCTGGCTGCTATATGGCTGTTACTATAACAGTACATTTATAGATGGCATTCACTGATATAAACCTGGCTCCAATATAATCGCATAGTTTACACAGATTCACCGCAGACCTTTGACAATTAAATCTCAGTATGAAAAGGCATAACATGGTCTGTTTTGTCAACAAGCTCAACCAGATGATCCCAATAAATGGTATGTTCTGTTATCTGGGACAAGTTGATTCCCAATTTACTTATTTAGTCAAATACGAAATTAACTGCAGTATACTGGTCTCAACTATATTAGCATAACTAATATATAATATGTATATATATATTTTTTTTAATTATATATAAAAACTCAGGAAATATATATCTCTTAGATTTAGGACAGACACTTAAAAACCTTGTTTCTTATGATTATTTTTTTACTGTCCTTTTGGTGTTTCTATGCGCCAAAATCAATATTTTATCTATCTATCTATCTATCTATCTATCTATCTATCTATCTATCTATCTATCTATATATATATATATAGCTGAAGGGGTCCTAAAATTCCAAACGTGTCCAGTGCATCATGCCTAGCTCTGCCCACTGGGGCGTGGCTTACGGACCACTCTTTGAAATAAATGCTTGTGTTGTCTTAATAATACCAACGTCTCGAGTTATCATCACACGGGTTCTGTTGCTTTGACACTTGACTATGCCATTAAACACGGAATCATGCAAATAATATATATGAGGTCTATGTGGGTGAAACGTATATTAGTTTTAGGATGCATTTTATTCCTCAGCTATATATCATTGATTTTGAGGAATGAAACCGACAAAAAGACAGATGAGAGGCCTACTGAGGCCCAAACTATTGACATTGATAGAAGATTTTCTGACTTGGAAAGCAACATCAACAAAGTCTGTGAGTAAGTCAACCTTCTTGAATGTTGATTCAATTCAAGATGTGCCTTTTGGATAACGTATAAACTCAAGAAAATAATTTGGTTACACTTTATAGGGAACACATGACATGTCTTTATTTATATTCTAGAACACTGCTGTGCGGACGTATATGTTTACACGTTTTCGGCGCTAAATTCTTTAGTTCCACATTGAGACGGGGTGGGTTTGTAAATGCATTAGTTATTCTGCGCTCTGGCACTCAGACGAGCGTGCTCTAAAATTGGAGTAGATGGCCAGAGTGAATTTACGAACGCACCCTAAATCTGTTTCTTGTGTCGCTTGCTCTTTATTAAATAATAGTTAGGAAACTCTCGTCACGAAAGCGCATTGTTTATTTGTTTCGAGCGTGTGCTTCCCCAAAGGCTATAGGTAGTAAATACTTTTTACTAAATGTATATATTGCTGTTTTACAAGTATCATCATTTTACTGTGCCTACGCCTAACCAAGTGTCAAAGAAATGTTTGTTTGGACATTTCCGTAGGCTTTCTGTTCCACAAGACATGCGGTCATTTACCGTTGTCTCTACTCAAGAGTGACTCGTTGTTTCGGTGCACAGATTCATGGCAACATTCACGAGATGCAAGTGCTGTTTATTTCGTTAAATTAATGTTTTCCTTTGTTCATATTTCCCGCGTTGTCATAGCTACTTGTCTGTCATTCTGGTTGTGCGTAATAGGAGTGCGCATTGAAATAAGATACGTGGCCTGCACGCCAGTCTTTGGAGTCTATTTATGAATGGTGATGAAATGTAAGGACTATGACTGATTAACTAGAATTTGCTAATGTAACAATGGATGTGGAAATAGACTTTTACGTCATAGAACCAGTTTATTGGTTGTAATTGCCAATTGCGGTCCTGGGAGAGACCAAGGGGCATATAAACTCAGCAAAAAAAGAAACATCCCTTTTTCAGCACCCTGTCTTTCAAAGATAATTCGTAAAAATCCAAATAACTGGTTTAAATACTGTTTCCCATGTTTGTTCAATGAACCATAAACAATTAATGAACATGCACCTGTGGAAAGTCTTAAGACACTAACATCTTACAGACGGTAGGCGATTAATGTCCCAGAATGAAAACTTAGGACACTAAAGATGCCTTTCTACTGACTCTTGAAAACACCAAAAGAAAGATGCCCAGGGTCCCTGCTCATCTGTGTGAACGTGCCTTAGGCATGCTGCAAGGAGGCATGAGGACTGCAGATGTGGCCAGGGCAATAAATTGCAATGTCCTACTGTGAGACAGGACAGACATCTGATAGTCCTCGCAATGACCGACCACGTGTAACAACACCTGCACAGGATCGGTACATCCGAAACTCACACCTGCGGGACAGGTACAAGAAGGCAACAACAACAGCCCAAGTTACATCAGGAATGCACAATCCCCCCCCATCAGTGCTCAGACTGTCCTCAATAGGCTGAGAGAGGCTGGACTGAGGACTTGTAGGTCTGTTGTAAGGCAGGTCCTCACCAGACATCACCGGCAACAACGTCGCCTATGGGCACGAATATTTACAAATACCATAGGTAGGCCTATGAGGATGTCTGGTCAGAGTGCCAGTCGGAGTAGTGAAAGTCTTAAGTACGCAGTCTTCACATTTTGCAGCTTTAAAATTAAAATGATAGAAAATGTTCCAAAAATATGTGTTGCTTGCGTATGTCTTTACACCCCAGAGTTAATACTTAACACGGCTGTAAGCCTTTGGCGGCCATTACAGTTGTGAAACATTTTGAATAAAATTATACTGATCGAACTCATAGGGCAAAATATACCACAATACATTTTATATAAATAATGACATACTTATTTATTCATAGTTCAATTATTTATGAATACATATTCATGAGTTATTAAAGTGTCTGACTTTTTGTTATTCATTTACATGTCTAATTCACTTATACGTGTGACTGCTTTTAATATGCATTGATTGGGATACTATGCTATTATCTGTCACGCACTGGCAGATTAAATATGTGTATGATGAAGATATACTGACAACTTTTTTATTTTTCACAATTCAAATTAAGAGCTATTTCTGTCTTAAATTGGGATAAAACCACCAACACTTTATTTTATTTATCTCAGACGATTTGTTCAAAAACTTTGAACAAAAGCAGGATGCCATTCAGAAAATGCTTGTGGATGAGAGAGAGAGATTTAAAGACCAGGAAGTTGTGGCAGCTCCGGTCAAATCTCAGAGAGGACAAGATGAACAGAAGCTCAAGCCCCAGCAATCTCCATTGTTTCAGGGCTGGGGAGAGAATCTATCGGATGAGGATCAGGAGGAGGCACAGGCTTTGTTTGAGAAATATGGCTACAATGTTTTCCTCAGCGATCGTCTGCCTCTCAACCGAGAGCTACCAGAGACACGTGAATCCAAGTAAAGTAACGATTCTCTGGCGCCGTTTTTTTCCCTCACCCTTTTAAGGTTTCTCTCCCTTACTCACACTATCGCTTGTCTGTTGTTACATTCCTTCTTTCATGCACGTAATGATTATTCAGCTGTAAACCAGAAAGGAATAATAATGTACAGAATCTATCTCCAATGGGAAGGCGATGTGGCTACAGTTTAGCATGTTACTGAACTTCAAGATCAAGACAGAATTTGTATGAAAGGATTACTTCAGGATTTTGGCAATGAAGCCCTTTATCTACATCCCCAGAGTCGGATTAACTAATGGATACCATTTTTGTGTGTCTGCATGCAGTTTGAAGGAAGTTGATAACTAGCGCTAGTTAGCGTTGGGCTGCAAATCTACCTCTTACTTCCTTCATACTGGATGCAGAAACATAAATGGTGTACATGAGTTCATCTGACTCTGGGGAAGTAGATCAAGGGTTTCATTGCCAAAATCCTGATGTATCCCTTTTTAACATAGCTATGAGAGGAGTGTAACTGATGGTTAGTTTCCTTCAACAGATGTTTGCAGAAGAAATACCCCAAGGACCTTCCTAGTATTGCTGTGGTATTGATCTACCTGGACGAGGCCCTGTCTATCATTAAACGGGCCATCCGCAGCATCATCGACCGAACCCCTGAACACCTGCTGAGAGAAATCATTCTGGTGGACGACCACAGCTCCAATGGTATGTCTCACCAAACTATACTGACAGCTTTTGTATGATAATATTAATTTACTACCCTTTTTTTTTTACCCAATCAGATGACCTGAAGGGGGACCTGGATGTCTATGTCAAATCCATTGAGGCGCAGAATCCTTTGTTTCGCATGGTCAGAGTGAGACATGTTGAATCACTGGGTTTAACTCAAGCTCGCATCTCTGGGTGGAGAGCTGCTACTGCGGATGTGGTTGCCATTCTAGACGCTCACATTGAGGTCCACAAGGAGTGGTAAGAGTATTTAGGAATGTACAGTGTCTCTGAAATAGCTACTGTGCCAGTAGTTGCCATATTGCACATCAAGTTAAATATCTGTGTAACTTGTCCCTCACCTTGAACAGTTCAGCCAAGTCTTTGAACTATAGGAACAGGGCCAGTGTGTTGTTTTCCATGACTCTACTCTCTGTGCTTGCAGGGCGGAGCCTCTGTTGACTCGTATCAAGGCAGACCGGACAGTGGTGGTCTCCCCTGTGTTTGACAGGGTGAATTACTATGACCTGGATGTTGTCCATTACGTCCCAGCGGCCCATGCTTTTGACTGGGCTCTATGGTGTATGTATGAGTCCTTCAGGCCGGAGTGGTACCATCTCAACGACACATCACTGCCAGGAAAGTAAGTTGACCAGGCAAATGGAATCACTCATACTGTCAAACCCACATCTTTGTGGTTGTGGTGACAGCGAGTATAGTGTTTATTTTAACACTTTGTCTCTGTCATCAGGAGTCCCTCTGTCATGGGAATCATGGTGGTGGACAGGAAATTCCTGGGTGAAATCGGTGCCCTAGATGGTGGAATGAAAGTGTATGGAGGTGAAAATGTCGAGCTAGGTGTGCGGGTGAGAAGCAACAATATTATGCACCATTCTTTTTTTTTTACCAGATTCTGTGAACATCTGATATTTTTGATAACATTGTTTTCTGTGGTCATTAAATGGTGTCCATGTCCTCCACAAATAATGTAAATGTTTCAGGTGTGGCTGTGTGGAGGAAGCATAGAGGTAGTGCCTTGTTCTAAGATCGCCCACATTGAGAGGAACCACAAGCCTTACGCACCTGACCTGAGCATGTCCATGAAGAGGAATGCACTGAGGGCAGCAGAGATCTGGATGGATGAGTACAAACATAATGTCAATATTGCCTGGAACATTCCAATTAAGGTATGAGCTTATGATAACATACCCATAAAACATTTTTTTACCCATGAATTCTACCTTCATGAGACTCATAAAACCATTGGAAGTTTTTCAAGCTATTGATTTATTACATTAGATATGTTGATAATACAAGAGTTTTGCGGGATACAACAAATAATCCATAATCACACTCTCAACAATAGGATCATGGAATAGATATTGGTGATGTGTCAGAGAGAAAGGAGCTCAGAGAAAAGCTGAAATGTAAGCCCTTCAAGTGGTACCTGGAAAATATTTATCCTCAGTTGGACACATGGGACAATATACTGGCCTATGGAGGGGTATGTTTTTTACAGTACTTTTGTGTGTGGTTTTAAACTCGTTTTTAAATGGAAGGTTTGAATGCCTGTCTATTTATCCACATGTTTGATGAAGTATGTCATCCCTTACTTAATATTTGACCCTCCTACTTGTAGATGAAGAACTTGGATGCAAACATATGTATAGATCAAGGACTTTTTCCTGGTCATACACCCATAGCCTTCGACTGCTTCAACTATGGCCCACAGGTAACTCATTACAATACTGTCTCCTACTGTTACAGTTAATTAACTTTGCTCTGTATTCAAGGAAAAATCTAATGTCCTATCTTTATTTGTTTGATCGTTCAGCACACATACTACCACAGTAATGGCGAGCTTTACATTGGTGGCCTAAAGTCCCACAAGTACAATGACAACAGGTGTTTGGCTGACAGTGGGGAAGACACTTTTCCTGATCTGTATGACTGTAACGAGGCCGTGCAGAAGGGCATGGGCATTCACTGGGACTTCACGCAGGTGCATATCACAGTTGACACTGAACTCAATACACTCCTAATACGTATATAGGCAGTTCTTTCCTATACTGTATGCACCCCTAAATAAAATTCCTATTAAAATATGTATACTTTTCCAGGGCAAGGAACTCAAGAACAGACAAACAAAAAGATGCTTAGAAATACAAAAACAGAAACTTGTGGTCCAGAAATGCACTGGCCAGAAATGGGAAATTCAAAACATCATCAAGCCCTTCTAATGGACCAGCATTGAGGAGATTCATGTTTGCCTCTAGACTAAACCACATTTTATGTTTGCTATTCTGTTCTATGGGTCACTTTGGACTACTAACCTAAATGTGGCATATGCCTATGCATTGATATAACAGTGCTTATTTAATTTTGTTGAAAGGGAAATGTGCCTTTCTGTCCTTGATATGGATTGCCATAAATAAAATTAGTTGTAAAAAATATATATATTGTTGTAGTCAATGTCTGTCTGCAAGACTGATCAATCCATGCATGCTGAGACAGAAGAGGGATATATATATATATATATATATACAAGAGGGAAGATGGTATTTACCATATACGTTTAAGTTCCTTTAGCAGACGCTTATATCCAGAACGACTTCCATGAGTAATTAACCTGTGAAACATCCACTTGAACGCCCCTCGAACTGGTAATTACTAGTGGGAAACTAGTCTATAGTCCCTGAGCTCCGACTTCGCCCACATGCTGACCTCACCACTTTAGGAAATTACCTCTAACAGCATATTCGGCAGTTAAACAAAACATTCTTAATATTATTTTGTTCACAAGCATGATGGCTGCACGTTTAGTTCATGGTAGACCGACACAGCTTGTTGGCCATTAGTCAGTCGGATTTCTTCAACGAGTTCAATGCACATGAATGCATTCAACTGGTAATTACCTCTCCCACTTGGTTGTGAACAGCAGCGTAGGTATCCGAATGTCGGGTAGCTTAGCAACGGATATGTTTGCAGAGTGCAGTCTAGCCCTGGTCATTTGATTCTCACCACAGCGAGACTAAGGGAAGATTGGAAAATGTACAATGCTGAATTACTTTCGGACCGCATTGCTGCGGCTAGTTTGGAGAGGAGGCGTAATCGAGAGATGCAACGTCAAGATAGGATTTTCAATGCTAAAGTTAGAACGATTGGGGTAAGTTTCTGTCTTCTCCAGCAATTGGCGTTTAGTTTTTGTATGGTCATATGAGTGTAGAATTTGGTCAACAAAAAATGTAATGGCTTATTTGCAGGTAGGCAAGTTGAAAACAAGTTATCATTTACAACTGCGACCTGGCCAAGATAAAGCAAAGCAGTTCGACACATAACACAAAGTTACACAGAGTAAAACAAACACAGTCAATAATACAGTAGAAAAATAAATCTATATACAATGTGAGCAAATGAGGTGAGATAAGGGAGGTAAAGGCAATAAATAGGCCATGGTGGCGAAGTAAATACAATATAGCAATGTAAAACACTGGAATGGTAGATTTGACAGATGAGTGTGCAAAGTAGAAATACTGGGGTGCAAATCAAATCAATTTATATAGCCCTTCGTACATCAGCTGATATCTCAAAGTGCTGTACAGAAACCCAGCCTAAAACCCCAAACAGCAAGCAATGCAGGTGTAGAAGCACGGTGGCTAGGAAAAACTCCCTAGAAAGGCCAAAACCTAGGAAGAAACCTAGAGAGGAACCAGGCTATGTGGGGTGGCCAGTCCTCTTCTGGCTGTGCCGGGTCGAGATTATAACAGAACATGGCCAAGATGTTCAAATGTTCATAAATGACCAGCATGGTCAAATAATAATAATCACAGGCAGAACAGTTGAAACTGGAGCAGCAGCACGGCCAGGTGGACTGGGGACAGCAAGGAGTCATCATGTCAGGTAGTCCTGAGGCATGGTCCTAGTGTTTCTGGTCCTCCAAGAGAGAGAAAGAGAGAATTAGAGAGAGCACACTTAAATTCATACAGGACACCGAATAGGACAGGAGAAGTACTCCAGATATAACAAACTGACCCTAGCCCCCCGACACAAACTACTGCAGCATAAATACTGGAGGCTGAGACCGGTGGGGTCAGGAGACACCGTGGCCCCATCCGAGGACACCCCCGGACAGGGCCAAACAGGAAGGATATAACCCCACCCACTTTGCCAAAGCACAGCCCCACACCACTAGAGAGGTAAAGGAGCTAAAGAAATACAGTAGGGGAAGAGGTAGTTGTTTGGGCTATTTATAGAGGGGCCATGTACAGGTGCTGTGAGCTGCTTAAAGCTAGTGAGGGAGATAAGTGTTTCCAGTTTCAGAGATTTTTGTAGTTCATTCCAGTCATTGGCAGCAGAGAACTGGAAGGAGAGGCAGCCAAAGTAGGAATTGGCTTTGTGGGGGTGACAAGTGAGATATACCTGCTGGAACGCGTGCTACGGGTGGGTGCAGCTATGGTGACCAGCAAGAAGCGATAAGGCTGGACTTTACCTAGCAGGGTCTTGTAGATGACCTGGAGCCAGTGGGTTTGGCGACGAGTATGAAGCGAGGGCCAGTCAACGAGAGCATACAGGTTGCAGTGGTGGGTAGTATATGGTGCTTTGTTGACAAAACGGATGGCACTGTGATAGACTGCATCCAATTTGTTGAATAAGGTGTTGGAGGCTATTTTGTAAATGACATCGTTGAGGATCGGTAAGATGGTCAGTTTTACGAGGGTATGTTTGGTAGCATTGGTGAAGGATGCTTTGTTGCGAAATAAGAAGCCAATTCTAGATTTAACTTTGGATTGGAGATGTTTTCTGTGAGCCTGGAAGGAGAGTTTACAGTCTAATCAGACACCAAGGTATTTGTAGTTGTCCACATATTCTAAGTCAGAACCGTCCAGAGTAGTGATGCTGGACGGACGGGCGGGCAGGTGCAGGCAGCGATCGGTTGAAGAGCATGCATTTCGTTTTACTTGTATTTAAGAGCAGTTGAAGGCCACGGAAGGAGAGTTGTATGGCATTGCAGCTCGTCTGGAGGGTTGTTAACACAGTGTCCAAAGAAGGGCCAGAGGTATACAGAATGGTGTCGTCTGCGTAGAGGTAGATCAGAGACTCACCAGCAGCAAGCGCGACATCATTGATGTATACAGAGAAGAGAGTCGGCCCAAGAATTGAACCCTGTGGCACCCCCATAGAGACTGCCAGAGGCCCGGACAACAGGCCCTCAGATTTGACACACTGAACTCTATCAGAGAAGTAGTTGGTGAACCAGGCAAGGCAATCATTTGAGAAACCAAGGCTGTTGAGGATGTGGTGATTGACAGAGTCGAAAGCCTTGGCCAGCCTTGCACAGTAATGTTTCTTATCGATGGCGGTTAAGATATCATTTAGGACCTTGAGCGTGGCTGAGGTGCACCCATGACCAGCTCTGAAACCAGATTGCATAGCGGAGAAGGTACGGTGGGATTTGAAATGGTCGGTGATCTGTTTGGTAACTTGGCTTTTGAAGACCTTAGAAAGGCAGGGTAGGATAGATATAGATCTGTAGTAGTTTGCGTCAAGGGTGCCCCCCCCCTTTGAAGAGGGGGATGACCGCAGCTGCTTTCCAATCTTTGTGCATGTAATTGTGATGGACTCTGTAGGAGAGAGGAATAACGTTGTGGAAGAGAAAGTGAGTAAACACCTTAAATATGTTTAGAACTACAAATGAACTTCTGTCGTTTCTTATTTTTTTAAATGTCACAATTCCAACCCTCTTATCTGGGCTTGGGACCGGCAAAAGTGACCCAAAAGAGACAATCAGACGGAGTTACTTAGTGTTTTTTGTTTAGTTTTTTACATTTACATCCTGCCCTGAATGTAAGCCAGGGTGGAATCAGCCAGCGGCGGCTTCCCGCATGCGCGATTCATTTGCAGTCTGGATGCTGTGGGGTGAACATCTCCTGCTCTGACTGCAGCTGGGAGGGACTGCTACGTGAGGACTGGGCCGCCTGTGAGTGCTTTGGGACGGGGTTAGGACCCACGGCAGCACCCGCTGCTCATTGAGAACGATACGTGCTTTCACGTCAGAGTCTCAAAGTCTCCAATAACACCAGGAAAAGTCGCTAGATTTGTTGCTAGTCGCTTTTTAAAAAATGTGTCGCTAGAGGGGTGTGCATACTCGCTAAATATAGCGACAAAGTCACTAAGTTGGAAACACTGCTCTATATCAGTTGTTCCTGTTGTTCACACACGTATCTGCCCTCTCATTGGCTAGAATGGCACCACCTGATCCTCCCGACTGCCTTCCATTTTTGAAGACTTATTTTCATTGTTACAGCGACCACTTGAGTATCTGGTCTGGTCAATATAATGGATAATCTGTATTGCAACTGTAACCGGCTGTGACATCACAACACTCACGTTAATTCAGTTGTGAAGACATGTTTGTCACACTTTTCTGTTCCTCACAGATAGATAAAGAGGCTCTTGATTCCCAAGTGAATGAAAGAAAGAAAAAAGAACAGGCAGAGGCAGAGTCACTTAAAGCATATGGTAAGTGCAATAAAATACAGAATGGGAGTCCTGACAGCTCTATATAAGCTTCCATACATACAGTAAGCTTCAATGCAACTAAGGTTTTATGTTAGCTGTTAGCTAGTGTCATATGTCTCTGGAATGCATGCCCTCTAGCTGCAGATGCAGTGCGCAACGACAAGGCCGCTTGTCTACTTGATCAATGCCAACTTAAGGATGAGCGTCTGCTGCAGGGAGCCATAGAGGACTTCCGATTGAACTTCCAGCCGCGGTGGAGTCGACGAGAGTATGACTTGAGCAACCCAGACAAAATTAGAGGTCAGGAGGAGATCCAGATGCTGCCGGGGCTGGTGGGTGAGGACCCAGACAGCCAGGGGAGGCTGAAGAAGCAGCAGGAGCAGCTCAGAGAGTGGTCCTTCCAGCAGCAGCATGAGTTGGCCACAGCGCGACACCAGCAGAGACAGGAAGGTAGGCTACAACCTGTCCTGATGCTAGACACTGATACACTCACTGCCTCCTCAAAACAATCTCTGTCCCTACCTCACCATTGCAGAGCAGCAGTATGACCAGGACAGAGTGGACCTGGACAACAAAGCTCTCCAGCTCCAAACAATTGAGGAGGAGAGGAGGAGAACCGTAGCCCTTGCTACAAAGAATTTCAATTTGACAAAGGTGAGTCATATTTTACCTGGTGCTTAACCAGGTGTGGTTGTCACACTGGCAAAGGTAAGTTATTAGGATTGGTAGTACTATCTGGCACTGAATCTAACCATGTGTGGTGTGATTCCTGTGATTTGTATATGGGGGAACAGAATTTAATTCTGTCAACATGTCAACTGTGTGATATTTTCCCAGGCAGCAGAGAATGCAGAGAAGCGGTGGAAGGAGTGGCAGCAGCAGGAGGAGGACAACAGGACAGACATCCTGAACCAACTGCAGGGGGAGCTGCTGAGTGAGAGCCAGGAGCAGGGCATCAGTGTGCTGGGTCTGCCCCGCCTCAGTCCCGACAGCTACAAGGGTTTCGCAGACGAGCAGCTGCAGCACATCATCAACTGCCAGCAGCAACAGATAGATGAGAAGAGGGTACATCTACATTGTTTACCTTGAGTAGAGATGTTTTTATTGCAGTATGTTGCACTCTCCATCTTCTGAAAGAGGACCAAAAGCGAGAGTAGATCGCAACACCCATAAATAGTGTTAACCTTCTCTTCATGTTTGGTTGTGCAGAGAATTCAGGCGGAGCAGCAGCAGGAGGAGCTCCAGCAGGACCGGTTCCGTGTGGCCTCGGCTCGAACCGCCCTACTAATGGAGAGACAGCAGGCCCGCATCAACAAGCAGCTCCGTCGCACCCAGGATAACACCAACGCACAGCTGGCTGAGGCCCACCATGAACAGTAAGACACTTTCCATATGTTAAGGTTTAGACACATGGACGCAGCTGTATACCTTTCGCTTTGTTTGATGTTGTACTGTTGGGCTTCATTACCATACAGCATCATTGTTTGTCAAATTTAAAAAAAAAAGTTTTCTTTAACACTTCTGTGCTCAGAAATAATTCAATTGTGCAGAAGAAACTGATCAACAAGATTAGCACACTTAATGGACACACATTAATGATCAACTAGGAGCTCAATTCAATCCATTTTGCGGAAGATCCGCGTTATCGTTCGATTGAAATTTAAAGACAATGTTCCCTAGTTCAGAGACTGCATTCAGCGTTAAAATGTAAAGGTAATTTGCGATTGAGCAGACATATGCAATATTTATCGTGATATTCCGCGATACGGATTGAATCCAGCCCTAGAGCTTGTTGACCTGCCCATAGCATTGCATAGACGACATATCAAATGCCTACAGTTTTGTTCTTGATATCAGTTCTAGACCAATGCATTCTTCTCCTTTCAGGACAAAGTATTTGGAGAAGGTGTACACTAACATCCCAGATGACAGTTACTTCTCCCAGTTCAACACCAGCAGTCGATAAAGGATGACAGGGCCTTACTTACTATGCCATGCATTATTAGACTATTATGGAGAAATGTTTCTTGTATTAAAAAGTGAAAATGTAGATAAATGATTTGAAACAAATGAACAAATCTGATGTTTTCCTTCCCTTAATTCAAAACTAAAAAAATACAATCAAAAAAGTCTTCATAGAAAAGTATGTCTATGAATAAGGCATTGCCTACTGTTCTGCATGCATTTGTCACAACGTGTCCGTATAATTAATTAAATCTGTACAAAACAAATGCACATGTTCTCCATTAAAATCACATTACCAGCATAAAATGCTATTAAAGACTAGCTGGTCAGTTCATTCGGTGTAATCTTTTTCTCACTGTGCTCTATTACCATGTAGAGTCTCCTTGAATTCACAATTACAGTGCAAATACAATTATCTGCAACTGAAATAATAATGATCAAATGCCTTTGTGTAAAAAAACAGCTTCCTTCATGACTCCTTGACTAGTGAACTCAACTTCTGTCAGGGGCCTCCATTTTGTAGGAGGTGACAGCAGTGTGGTCTCCTGATTGATATCTTACAGGAGTGTTATACACACCCTATCCACGTGAGGGCGATATGAACTTGTTCTCTTTTTCCTTCTCAACCCTAATTTGCCAAACTGTCTACAGCATCGTAGGCAAAGAAAAATACCAAAAATGATGTTTCAATAACACCTACATCCTGTCCCTTGTCTGAATTTTGAACAACATTTCCAAATATCATTCCCTTCCTATGGGGCACAAGCAACAGGCTCACAGACTGGGGTGATCCCACTGTCACAGTTAGCTTCCGAATGACCACTCCTCTGCTCCAGCAGGACTCTATTGTGAGTTCTCTGAGACAAACTTGTCCCATTTTCTCTGCCACAAATCCAATGCTTTCTCCTTCAGCTGTGGTGACAGAGAGCTGTACCTGGAACATAAAAAAAATTGAAAGTCAGAATCCTTACCCTACCATACAATGGCATAAACAGTTGCAAGTAGCTAAGCTAGTCCAGGTTATTCCACCAATATTGTACGGTGCCTGGACCTGCTAGCTTGGCCTCACCTGATGGAGTTCATGGCCAGTTCCTTGAGAGTTCCTATGTGAGAGTTCATTCCACCTAAACCCACAAACGCCTCGTAAAAATCATGGGAGAGGCCAGAAGCTCCAAACATGGCTGGGTCGTCTGAACTGATCACCAGGGGATGGCCCTCTGACATCAGAACAGCAGCTGGGTGATTCCGCAGGTCTGAGACCAGTTTCAGTACCTGGAGAAAAAAATGCAATTATTATATTTGACCTTTAACTCTGCAAGTCAGTTAAGAACAAATTATTGTTTACAATGACTGCCTACCCCGACCAAACCCTAACCAGGACGACGCTGGGCCAATTGTGCGCCGCCCTATGGGACTCCCAATTACTGCCAGTTGTGATACAGCCTGGAATCGAGCCAGGGTCTGTAGTGATGCCTCTAGCACTGAGATGCAGTGCCTTAGACCTCTGCGCCACTCGGAAGCCCCAAATGAAGAGTTTCAATGAAGATACAATCTACCTCGATCTGTGGATGGGCAGCCGTCTTAATCATTCATCAACATGTGAGTGTGGTGACAGCGATAATGCCCTACCTGGTTGGAGATGGGGCACACCTCTACAGCCACCCCTTTCCTCCTAGAAAGGGCCTTGGCCACGGGGTGGCGCAGCAGGGCAAAGCCATGGCCGATGCGAGACGTGTTGAACAGTAAAGCATCCAGTAGGTTCCCATCCACATCAGTGCCCTCTTCATCTGCAAATGACAGTCAATCAATGATGCCATCAGTGTAGATTGTAGTAAACTCTTATCTGTACTGTACAAACTTCATTCTCAACAACACAAAATAGGGAGTATTGGCTAGAGAGTCTCATTCCATCAAAGTTAGTGCTATCCGGGCCCCTAACCAGGGCCAGATTAAGAAATCATAGGCCCATTCCATGATTATAGACTAAATATGAACACTTCAGATAAGGTGGAAGGGTTCATGTGCTCACCAGTCTCTCCTGCGTGGAAGAAGAATGGAAGGTTGATTCCTCTCTCGCCTGGCAGAGACAAGGCCTCCTTGAAGTACCAGAGGGGTCTTCCACTATCTTCCCGACCCACCTAGTACCAGACGAGAACATCAGACATGTCAACATCACCCTGCACAGCCTATACCTATTTTTTAATAAACCTATTTAGTAATAAATAAATCAAGTCCATATCAACTTTAGGTAATTTCCTGAGAGAAATTAGACAGTTTTAAGGAGTCTTGTGATTAAGGATCTACCTACTAGGTCAAATCCAGCCATGATCTCTGGAAAGACTTTCTGTAGGTTCATAGCCTCCTCCACTGCCTTCCATGCCATTGATGCATTCAGCCGCCTTAGACAAACAGATTCCCAAAGTACATTCAATCTCAACATTAATATGACGTGTTTTGTTTTCTCATTCTTCTTTATATTCTGTATAGTTTTTAAATAAACTAATCATTGTAAAACTGTTAGAGGGCACATGATTCTAATTCCATCTTTACACTGATCATGTGCATCTCCTGCATAGTCACCTGTGCACAGTGAAGATGACACGAGCTCCAAGGAAGTCTGGGTGCTCTGACACAAACTGCCTGGTCACGTCCTGATAGGTCTTGAGGCCCCAGGCACTGTCATGTGTGCTCCCATCCAGCTCGTATGTCTGTGTATCGGTAACAAACATGTAAGAATTATACAACCTCTTATGTGTAGACAATACATCCTGGTTACACCTTGAAAATGACTGGTCAACTCAAACTATTGTGTATGGAATAATCTCAACAACTTAATCCCACAACTGAACTCATATCACACGGTTGGAACAAACAAGTATCTGTACGTGTTGTTTACCTCTGGAAGCAAAGCCCTCAGCTCCAGATACATGATACTATCCATGTAGAACTGCCTCAGGCCCTCATAGTAATAGTCCTTGAACACAGGAGCGTAGGTGACTAGTCCCCAAGCCGAAGTGAACGCCTGCTCAAACCTTTTCCAAACGACATCTTGGCTGGGATAGGCAGCCTCTGGGTCCTCAGTGAAAAGTGTGAGGTTGCGGATGAGGCTGCACAGGTTGTTGGAGAGTGCATACAATTTGAAAGAGATGAGTCAAATAGAAAATCTAATTTTGTCTGTATTCCCCCAGGGAGATACTTGTGTGATGTATGACCATGACATATAAATTACATAATATATAATGAAATGTATTGACATACATGTGTCATTTGACATAGTGAATGACACACATTGCCTTCGGAAAGTATTCAGACCCCTTCACTTTTTCCACATTTTGTTACTACAGCCTTATTCTACAGACTTACTCTAAAATGGATTTAAAAAATAATAATTAAATCCTCAGTAATCTACACACAATACCCCATCATAACCAAGTGAAAACAGATTTGTTTAATTTTGGGCACAAATTATTAAAGATAGAAAACAGAAATACCTTATTTACATAAGTATTCAGACCCTTTGCAATGAGACTCAACATTTAACTCAGGTGCATCCTGTTTTCATTGATCATCCTTGAGATGTTTCTACAACTTGACTGGAGTCCACCTGTGGTAAATTCAATTGGTTTGACATGATTTGAAAAGGCACACAACTGTATATAAGGTCCCACAGTTGACAGTGCATGTCAGAGTGAAAACCAAGTCATGAGGTCGAAGGAATTGTCCGTAGAATGCCGAGAAGGGATTGTATCGAGGCACAGATCTGAGGAAGGGTACACTTCTGCAGCATTGAAGGCCCCAAGAAAACAGTGGCCTCTATCATTCTTAAATGGGAGAAGTTTGGAACCACCAAGACTCTTCCTAGAGCTGGCTGCCCGGCCAAACTGAGTAATCGGGGTAGAAGGGCCTTGGTCAGGGAGGTGACCAAGAACCCGATGGTCACTCTAACAGAGCTCTAGAGTTCCTCTGTGGAGATGGGAGAACCTTCCAGAAGGACAACCATCTCTGCAGCACTCTACCAATCAGGCCTTTATGCTACAGTGGCCAGACGGAGGCCACTCCTCAGTAAAAGGCACATGACAGCCCGCTTGGAGTTTGCCAAAAGGCACCTAAAGATTCTCAGACCATGAGAAACAAGATTCTCTGGTCTGATGAAACCAATATTAAACTCTTTGGCCTGAATGCAAAGTGTCACGTCTGGAGAAAATGGTGGTGGCAGCATCATCCTGTGGGGATGTTTTTCAGCGGCAGGGACTGGGACACTTGTAAGGATCGAGGGAAAGATGAACGGAGCAAAGTACAGAGATCCTTGAAGAAAACAGGACTTCAGACTGGGGTTCACCTTCCAACAGGACAACAACCCTAAGCACACAGCCAAGACAAAGCAGGAGTGGCTTCAGGACAAGTCTCTGAATGTCCTTGAGTGGCCAGAGCCCGGACTTGAACCCGATCTAACATCTTTGGAGACCTGAAAATAGCTGTGCAGCAACACTCCCCATCCAACCTGACAGAGCTTGAGAGGATCTGCAGAGAATATTGGGAGAAACTCCCCAAGTAAAGGTGTGCCAAGCTTGTAGCGTCATCCCCAAGAAGACTCGAGGCTGTAATCGCTGCCAAAGGTGCTTTAACAAAGTACTGAGTAAAGGGTCTGAATAATTATGCACATTTAATATTTATTTTATTTGTATAAATTTGCAACAACAACAAAACGTAACCTGTTTTTGCTTTGTCATTATGGGGTATTGTGTGTAGATTGTGTGTTTTTAGAATCAGGCTGTAACCTAACAAAATGTGGAAAAAGTCAAGAGGTCTGAATACTTTCCGAATGCACTGTATATAATGACATTTGTTCCTACTACCTACCTATTGTCAAGGTCAGTGGTATTGCCTGTTTTGGCCCTCAGGGTCTCCAGCAGCATCCAAGAAGAGCACTGAGGTTTTGGTTTGGGCTGACCAGAGGAGAAGAGTAATCGAACTGACTGGTCCTCTGTAATGCACATGTAGCAATATGGCCGGTACGTCACATTCCTTACCAGCCACTCCACTCCCACCATGGAGAAGTCATGGACATGAAGTGCTGCTCCTAAAACAGATCAGAGGAGGAGATGTTCGTAACCTGTGTGACACAGGAGGTTGGTGGCACCTTTATTGGGCAGAACGGGCTTGTGTTAATGACTGGAGCGGAATCAGTGGAATGGTATCAAATACATCAAAAACATGGTTTCCAGGTGTTTGATGCCATTACATTTGCTCCGTTCCGGCCATTATTATGAGCCGTTCTCCCCTCAGCAGCCTCCAATGTTGTGTGGCTTACAATGAAGTACATTATATATGTGCCATATTTGCTTACAAGTATCCTCTCAGTTTATCACAAATGCAAAGGGGACAGGGGTACCTTTGGGCATCCTCTGCAGTAGGCTGTAGATGAGGCTGCGCTGGATGAGTGGCTTTGCCTTGAAGAAGTGCAAGGCAGGAGGGAAGTCCGAGCTCTTCATCTCCTGCTCCTTCAGTTTGTGCAGCTGTGCACTGAGCCGCAGCTCTGCCTCTGTCAGCAGCAGTCTGCCCCCTGTCTGCCGGGAGGCCTCCTGGTGCATCAGAGACTCTCTGAGCCTAGGGTCAGGGCTGCACCAGCACAGGGTCAACCAGCACAGCAGGACTGACACCATAGCCACCTGGTGGCTCTCTGGCCAGTGCAACATGGGGAAGGTGTGGCTAATCAATGTTGGTCAACACTGAATAGATAGGCTTGAAGGAGAAAGAAACGTGATAAGACAAACTCATCTAGTGGGAAAATAGGTTCAACAGAGCTTGGTGTTTAGTGTAAGCCTACTGCACCTGTTTACAGAACATAGGACATAAATCAATGGTCTTTCCACTTCCTCATTATTACTTTCTTATGCTTGCTTCCTCAGAAATGTAGTTTCTCTTGAAACAAACAAAAAATATCCAGTTCAGACAATACCTTAAGAGGTCTATTTCCCATAAGAGATATTTCCCATATTTTCTATGAATATGATTAAATATGTATATTTAGAGGATAGGATCTTCAGGATGTCATACTGACAGGTTGCATTTAGATCTGAATTTGATACATAAATGCACAATTAATTTATTTGATATAGTTTTGTCCGCAATTGCAGTATTTATCCGTAAGTAGGCTAGTTTAGTGCACCATGGTGGACGTGGACAAAAGAGTAGCACCACCACCAGCTGTCGGTGTCAACAAACCCGCTTTGTGATTCACGGATTATGTAGTTTACTTGCTGTGAATACGTTTGATGCCTAATAGTGTTTTTGTTAGTTTACAGTTATGATCAAGATATTTAAACGAATACAGACTTTTTATAAACCTGACATATTGCCTGCTTCAGCTGGTCGCCTATTATGTTGTTCAGTTTAAAGGGCTACGCGAACGTTTGACGCGTTGGCGATTTCAATATATGTACAATGTAACAACAATGTATCTAACAATGTAACATTTGATAAACGTTAAAGTGGTGTGCCTCAAGCCTGCAATTCTAAAGTGTAACAAAGTAACAGCTGCACGTTCACACTGAACGCTGGATCCATTAATAATAGCATACATGTTTTGCCAGTGTTATGAACATTAATTGTTATTAGAATGAGTATCTCACCACTGAACAAACCTGTCCGTGAAAGTGAAGTGATGAATGGGTACTCCTATACTGCTCTATACTATAACAACAACTGTTACAACAACAACAACAAAATCAGTTCTGTAGGCTGAAAGTGTAATGCCGCGTTCATGTATTAATCGGAAATAGGAAACTCGAAAATGTCCGACTTGCTAACTAAATGTACGCAGGACCAGTTAGCAAGTCTGACATTTCCGAGTAGTACGTGAACGCAGCATTACTCTTACTCACTTCCTAAAACAGTGGTACACGTCATATCCCCCCAGTGGTTTACTTGGGATGGAAGAAGTGCAGGACCTGTTCTCCAAATCGGTCCATAAGACTATTTCACCGAATTCACAAGTGACATTATGCTATAGAGACTTCTGATTATTCGTTGTTAACGGTTTGTATACATTTTCCATTACATTTAACCAAATGTTCATTACAATTTTTTTTTGCCTACTTGAAAGTAAGCCTTATTTACACTGGAAAGCTGCTGTGTCTGATCCCATGTAGACCTACCTGCCGTTGTGCCCTTGATCAAGGCATTTAGCCCCCCACATAGAACCGCACTTTTAGTCACAGGTTGTCAACCATCCACCTGGAGACCTCCTGGGTGTGCAGGCATGGCGTTTTCAACCAAATACTTTTGTCTTTATACAGTTATTCCTTCATTCAATAAATCAGAGTTCAAATGTCGCAATTACATGGCTGCTGTTTAATAGAGGGGAATCGCATCTTTCCAACGGGTGCAGATTTATTTCGACTTTACAGTGCCGGTGGAAAGGCAACAACGAAATGAATGCTTAGTTAGCTATAGTTAACGAGCGAGCTACCTGCTACAAATTATGTCTAGAATTGGTGATGTCTGTTATTATTTTATACCTCCTGCTGAAATGTCACGTTCTCTCTCCTCGGGCAACGGCCCAATCGCACTGGCGCACACACACAGCACCATAGACATGCACTGAAGGCATAGCTCCCGAGTGACGCAGCGATCTAAGGCACTGTATCTCAGTGCAATAAGCGTCACTACAGTCCCTGGTTCGAATCCAGACTGTATCACATCCGGATGTGATTGGGAGTCCCATACAGTAAAAAGGAAAGGTTCCTGGAGTATCCTTTAGGGGTTCTTCAAATTGAAACTGTGGGGGAACCCCTGTAAGTTCTTCAAAGAACCCATTTTAATGGGTCCTCGAAGAACCTTTTGAATAACCTTTCTGGGTTACGTTAACTACCCCCCTCCCCTATTAATAACAATAACCCTAATATTTTAGTTCTCAGTGTTTATTATGATTTTAGTGGCAAGCAGAATAAAATGATCAAAATATGAGGTTAACTCTGAGCAGAGCCCTAAGTTCAATGGGTATATCCTCTGTCATGTTGACATTAATGTGTTGATATTCTCCGTATCCATAGCCATAATGATTTTGCAGTGCATGGTGATCGAACAGGTTTCCTGTTATATTCATCAGAGGTGTAGGGAGGGCGAAGTCTGTGAATCCCCCAAAAATGTAATTCTACAGATGATTAACAAAATATGCACACAACAGTATTCATACCTTGATAATGGTATCATTTGATAATGGTTTTCATACACATACCTTGTCCATAATGTAGAGGCTTATGGGATATTCATTGAAGAGGTAAGGAAGGAGGATGGTAAATGTGATCTGCATAACATACCAATAGCAAATGACATACAGTTGAAGTCGGAAGTCCACATACACTTAGGTTGGAGTCATTAAAACTCATTTTTCAACCACTCCACAAATTTCTTGTTAATAAACTAGTTTTGGCAAGTCGGTTAGGACATCTACTTTGTGCATGACACAAGTCATTTTTCCAACAATTGTTTACAGACAGATTATTTCACTTATAATTCACTGTATCACAATTCCAATGGGTCAGAAGTGCACATACATTAAGTTGACTGTGCCTTTAAACAGCTTGGAAAATGACAGAAAATGATGTCATGGCTTTATAAGCTTCTGTTAGGCTAATTGACATAATTTGAGTCAATTGGAGGTGTAACTGTGGATGTACACTGCTCAAAAAAAAGGGAACACTAAAATAACACATCCCAGATCTGAATGAATGAAATATTCTTATTAAATACTTTTATCTTTACATTGTTGAATGTGCAGACAACAAAATCACACAAAAATGATCAATGGAAATCAAATTTATCAACCCATGGAGGTATGGATTTGGAGTCACACTCAAAATTAAAGTGGAAAACCACACTACAGGCTGATCCAACTTTGATGTAATGTCCTTAAAACAAGTCAAAATGAGGCTCAGTAGTGTGTGTGGCCTCCACGTGCCTGTATGACCTCCCTACAACGCCTGGGCATGCTCCTGATGAGGTGGCGGATGGTCTCCTGAGGGATCTCCTCCCAGACCTGGACTAAAGCATCCGCCAACTCCTGGACAGTCTGTGGTGCAACGTGGCGTTGGTGGATGGAGCGAGACATGATGTCCCAGATGTGCTCAATTGGATTCAGGCCTGGGGAACGGGCGGGCCAGTCCATAGCATCAGTGCCTTCCTCTTGCAGGAACTGCTGACACACTCCAGCCACATGAGGTCTAGCATTGTCTTGCATTAGGAGGAACCCAGGAGGAACCCAGGGCCAACCGCACCAGCATATGGTCTCACAAGGGGTCTGAGGATCTCATCTCGGTACCTAATGGCAGTCAGGCTACCTCTGGCGAGCACATGGAGCGGCCCCCCATAGAAATGCCACCCCACACCATGACTGACCCACCGCCAAACCGGTCATGCTGGAGGATGTTGCAGGCAGAAGAACGTTCTCCACGGCGTCTCCAGACTGTCACGTCTGTCACATGTGCTCAGTGTGAACCTGCTTTCATCTGTGAAGAGCACAGGGCGCCAGTGGCTAATTTGCCAATCTTGGTGTTCTCTGGCAAATGCCAAACGTCCTGCACGGTGTTGGGCTGTAAGCACAACCCCCACCTGTGGACATCGGGCCCTCATATACCACCCTCATGGAGTCTGTTTCTGACCGTTTGAGCAGACACATGCACATTTGTGGCCTGCTGGAGGTCATTTTGCAGGGCTCTGGCAGTGCTCCTCCTGCTCCTCCTTGCAAAGGCGGAGATAAGCGGTCCTGCTGCTGGGTTGTTGCCCTCCTACGGCCCTCTCCACGTCTCCTGATGTACTGGCCTGTCTCCTGGTAGCGCCTCCATGCTCTGGACGCTACGCTGACAGACACAGCAAACCTTCTTGCCACAGCTCGCATTGATGTGCCATCCTGGAATAGCTGCACTACCTGAGCCACTTGTGTGGGTTGTAGACTCCGTCACATGCTACCACTAGAGTGAAAGCACCGCTAGCATTCAAATTGACCAAAACATCAGCCAGGAAGCATAGGAACTGAGAAGTGGTCTGTGGTCCCCACCTGCAGAACCACTCCTTTATTGGGGGTGTCTTGCTAATTGCCTATAATTTACACCTGTTGTCTATTCCATTTGCACAACAGCATGTGAAATTTATTGTCAATCAGTGTTGCTTCCTAAGTGGACAGTTTGATTTCACAGAAGTGTGATTGACTTGGAGTTACATTGTGTTGTGTTCCCTTTATTTTTTTGAGCAGTGTATTTCAAGGCCTACCTTCAAACTCAGTGCCTCTTTGCTTGACATCATGGGAATATCAAAAGAAATCAGCCAAGGCCTCAGAAAAAAATTGTAGACCTCCACAAGTCTGGTTCATCCTTGGTGGCAAATTTCCAGGTACCATGTTCATCTGTACAAACAATAGTATGCAAGTATAAACACCATGGGACCACGCAGCCGTCATACAGCTCAGTAAGGAGACGCGTTCTGTCTCCTAGAGATGAGCGTACTTTGGTGCAAAAAGTGCAAATCAATCCCAGAATAACAGCAAAGGACCTTGTGAAGATGCTGGAGGAAACAGGTACAAAAGTATCTATATCCACAGTAAAACGAGTCCTATATCGACATTACATGAAAGGCCGCTCAGCAAGGAAGAAGCCACTGCTCCAAAACCGCCATAAAAAAAGCCAGACTACAGTTTGTAACTGCACATGGGGACAAAGATCGTACTTTTGGAGAAACGTCCTCTGGTCTGATGAAACAAATAATAGAACTGTTTGGCCATAATGACCATCGTTATGTTTGGAGGAAAAATGGGGAGGCTTGCAAGCCGAAGAACACCATCCCAACCGTGAAGCACGGGGATGGCAGCATCATGTTGTGGGGGTGCTTTATTGCAAGAGGGACTGGTGCACTTCACAAAATAGGCGGGAAAATTATGTAGATATATTGAAGCAACATCTCAAGTCATCAGTCAGGAAGTTAAAGCTTGGACAATGACCCCAAGCATACTTCCAAAGTTGTGGCAAAATGGCTTAAGTCAAGGTATTGGAGTGGCCACCACAAAGCCCTGACCTCAATCCTATAGAAAATTTGTGGGCAGAACTGAAAAAGCGTGCATGAGCAAGTAGGCCTACAAGCCTGACTCAGTTACACCAGCTTTGTCAGGAGGAATGGGACAAAATTCACCCAAGTTATTGTCGGAAGCTTTTGGAAGGCTACCTGAAACATTTGACCTAAGTTAAACAATTTAAGGCAATGCTACCATATACTAATTGAGTGTATGTAAACTTCTGACCCACTGGGAATGTGATGAAAGAAATCAAAGCTGAAATCATTCTCTCTACTGTTATTCTGACATTTCACATTCTTAAAATAAAGTGGTGATCCTAACTTTTACAAGGATTAAATGTCAGGAATTGTGAAAAACTGAGTTTAAATGTATTTGGCTAAGGTGTATGTACATTTCCGACTTCAACTGTACCTTTGTATGCCTCCTTGTCTGTATCCCTGCAGACACAGACACAAAAGTGAGCAGTTCAGTCATCTGCTCGCAATACATATAGCCTTCAACATATTCTTATAGCCTACATACTCTTACCTCTTTGTTGATTGGTATACATTGAATTGTGTTAATTTTCTGTTTTAGAAAGATTGGCACAAATATGAAAAGATAGATGGTATCATCATGAAACAATATAAATTTAGATCATTCAAGGGACAAACCTTACAATTTTCAGTTAAGTGCCTGCCACCTGCTGTTCTTTCAAATCAAAATGTTTCAATCGGGCAGTTAGGTTCCTGCAAGAACCCCCACCAACTAAGGAGGTTCCTCGATGAACCCCACCTCGGGTTCTTGGAAGAAACCTTTGGGGGGAATTTTCAGTGCCAAGAATCCAAAGGATCTTCGAAGGACTTTGAGGATCTTAGAAGAACCCTTGTTGAACCCCTAATTTTTTTGAGTGTAGGGCGGTGCATAATTGGCCCAGCGTCATCCGGGTTTGGCCGGGGTAGGCCGTCATTGTAAATGAGAATTTGTTCTTAACTGATTTGTCTAGTTAAATAAAGGTTAAATACATTTTAAAAATATATAATATCTGCCGGAATTAATTTGGGGCGCAGGAAACCCCCCGAAGAAAAAAATAGCAGCACCCCCAAACTACTTCTGGCGGCTATGCTTTCAGTGCATGTCTGTGGTGCTGTGTGGTGTGTGCCAGTGCGAATGGGCTGTTGCCCGAGGAGAGAGAGCGTGGCATTTCAGCAGAAGTTATAACACAATGACAGACTGTCACGTTCTGACCATAGTTCTGTTGTGTTTTCCTTGTTTTAGTGTTGGTCAGGACGTGAGCTGGGTGGGCATTCTATGTTGGGTGTCTAGTTTGTCCGTTTCTATGTATGGCCTGATATGGTTCTCAATCAGAGGCAGGTGTTAGTCATTGTCTCTGATTGGGAACCATATTTAGGTAGCTTGTTTTGTGTTGGGGTTTGTGGGTGATTGTTTCCGTGTCTGTGTTTTACACCACACGGTACTGTTTTCTTTATTCACGGTACGTTTATTGTTTTGTATAGAGTGTTCAGTTTATGTGTTTAATAAACAATCATGGACACTTACCACGCCGCATATTGGTCCTCCGATCCTTCTCGCCTCTCCTCTTCAGACGAAGAGGAAAACCATTACACTAACTACATCACCAATTCGAAACATAACTGCTACAAGTTATCTCGCTAGAGAAGGACAGCTCATGATAACAGAATGGGATCAATGGAATGGAATCAACCACATGGTAACTACGTTCAATTCCATTCCATTTACTCCATTCCAGCCATTATTATCCACTGACACATATACACACAGTGCATTCGGAACTTATTCAGACCCCTTGACCTTTTCATATTTTGTTACGTTACAGCCTTATTCTGAAGTAGATTCAATGAATTGTTTTACTCATCAATCTACACACAATAACCCATAATGACATTTTTGCAAATTTATTTTAAAAAGTAATGTTTCCATTGATCATGCTTGAGATGTTTCTACAACTTGGAGTCCACCTGTTGTAAATTCAATTGACTGGACAATATTTGGAAAGGCACACACCTGCCTATATAAGGGCCCACAGTTGACAGTACCTCAGAGCAAAAACCAAGCCTTGAGGTGGAAGGAATTGTCCGTAGAGCCCCGAGACAGATGTATCGAGGCACAGATCTGAGGAAGGGTACTAAACCATTTCTGCTGCATTGAAGGTCCCCAAGAAAACAGTGGCCTCCATTATTCTTAAATGGGAGAAGTTTGGAACCACCAAAACTATTCCTGGAGCTGGCTGCCCGGGCAAACTGAGCAATCGAGGGAGAAGGGCCTTGGTCAGGGAGGTGACGAAGAACCCGATGCCCACTCTGACAGAGCTCCAGAGTTCCTCTGTGGCGAGGGGGGAACCTTCCAGAAGGACAACCATCTCCGCAGCACTCTACCAATCAGGTCTTTATGGTAGAGTGGACAGACGGAAGCCACTCCTCAGTAAAAGGCATGACAGCCTTCTTGTAATTTGCCAAAAGTCACCTAAAGAACTCTTAGACCATGAGAAACAAAATGTTCTTGTCTGATGAAACCAAGATTGAACTCTTGGCCTAAAAGCCAAGCTTCACATCTGGAGGAAATCTGGCACCATCCCTACAGTGAAGCATGGTGGTGGCAGCATCATGCTGTGGGGATGTTTTCAGTGGCAGGGACTGGGAGACTAGTCAGGATCGAAGGAAAGATGAACGGAACAAAAGTACAGAGAGACCCTTGATGAAAACCTGTTCCAGAGCGCTCAGGACCTCAGACTGGGGCGTACGTTCACCTTCCAACAGGACAACGACTCTAAGCACACAGCTAATACAGCACAAACGTGGCTATGGGACAGGTCTCTGAATGTCCTTGAGTGGCCTAGCCAGAGTCCGGACATGAACCTGATCAAACATCTCTGGAGACCTGAAAATAGCTGTGCAGCAACGGTCCCCATCCATCCTGACAGCTCTTGAAAGGATCTGCAGAGAAAATTGGGAGAAAATCCCCAAATCCCCAAGTGCAAAGCTTGTAGTTTCATCCCCAAGAATACTCAAGGCTGTAATCGCTGCCAAAGTTGCTTCAATAAACTACTGAGTAACCTGTTTTTGCTTTGTCATTATGGAGTATTGTGTGTAGATTGAGGGAAAAATACCATTTAATCAATTTTAGAATAAGGCCGTAAAGTAACAAATTATGGAAAAAGTCAAGGGTTCTGAATACTTCCCAAATGCACTGTATTTACAAAATAAATATGAGGTTTGGAAATGATGCAGACAGTTACATTGATGGAAGCCACACAATTTGCAATATTAAAGCTGATTTTCCCCACCCAATTTTTTTTTTTTGTAAATATGTTTTTAATGTTTTTTTTTTCAGCCTACATGCTGATGAGCTCTATTGCTGCTGGGTTTGGTCTACTTAGTTCATGGACTTTCCCTCTACTCAAATGGTTTTTGTTCTTTTTTAAGATTGTAATGTCTTGCTTCCTCTTTCATCTCTGCTGACACTACACATGCCAGTTCTCGTATGTGACTTAGCAGGTGTTAAATTAGGCTGCCAAATGAGAGCCAGGCAGAGCTGAGCCCAGTACTTTTGGTTATACAAATTTCACCAACAACAATATCCAATGAAAAATTGTCCAGATAAAATTTTGCTAAGCCAAAAAGCACTTTTAACCAACAGCAAAATCAGACTACCCATAGCTTACCTATTCAATTGGATCAGCTTGTGGGGGTGTGTGTGTATATATATTTTTTTTTAATTTTAAATATCAGGACCCTGTCTTCGGAGATAATTTGTAAAAATCCAAATAACTTCACAGGTCTTCATTGTAAAGGGTTTAAACACTATTTCCCATGCCATAAACAATTAATGAACATGCACCTGTGGAACGGTCGTTAAGACACTAACAGCTTACAGACTGTAGGCAATTAAGGCCACAGTTATGAAAACTTAGGACACTAAAAAGAGGCCTTTCTACGGACTCTGAAAAACACCAAAAGAAAGATGCCCAGGGTCCCTGCTCATCTGTGTGAACGTGCCTTAGGCATGCTGCAAGGAGGCATGAGGACTGCAGGGCAATGTCTGTACTGTTTATTTATTTATTTATTTTTTATTTTACCTTTATTTAACCAGGTAGGCAAGTTGAGAACAAGTTCTCATTTACAATTGCGACCTGGCCAAGATAAAGCAAAGCAGTTCGACAGATAAAACGACACAGAGTTACACATGGAGTAAAAACAAACATACAGTCAATAATGCAGTATAAACAAGTCTATATACAATGTGAGCAAATGAGGTGAGAAGGGAGGTAAAGGCAAAAAAGGCCATGATGGCAAAGTAAATACAATATAGCAAGTAAAATACTGGAATGATAGTTTTGCAATGGAAGAATGTGCAAAGTAGAAATAAAAAAATAATGGGGTGCAAAGGAGCAAAATAAATAAATAAATAAAAATTAAATACAGTTGGGAAAGAGGTAGTTGTTTGGGCTAAATTATAGGTGGGCTATGTACAGGTGCAGTAATCTGTGAGCTGCTCTGACAGTTGGTGCTTAAAGCTAGTGAGGGAGATAAGTGTTTCCAGTTTCAGAGATTTTTGTAGTTCGTTCCAGTCATTGGCAGCAGAGAACTGGAAGGAGAGGCGGCCAAAGAAAGAATTGGTTTTGGGGGTGACTAGAGAGATATACCTTCTGGAGCGTGTGCTACAGGTGGGAGATGCTATGGTGACCAGCGAGCTGAGATAAGGGGGGACTTTACCTAGCAGGGTCTTGTAGATGACATGGAGCCAGTGGGTTTGGCGACGAGTATGAAGCGAGGGCCAGCCAACGAGAGCGTACAGGTCGCAATGGTGGGTAGTATATGGGGCTTTGGTGATAAAACGGATTGCACTGTGATAGACTGCATCCAATTTGTTGAGTAGGGTATTGGAGGCTATTATGTAAATGACATCGCCAAAGTCGAGGATTGGTAGGATGGTCAGTTTTACAAGGGTATGTTTGGCAGCATGAGTGAAGGATGCTTTGTTGCGAAATAGGAAGCCAATTCTAGATTTTACTTTGGATTGGAGATGTTTGATATGGGTCTGGAAGGAGAGTTTACAGTCTAACCAGACACCTAAGTATTTGTAGTTGTCCACGTATTCTAAGTCAGAGCCGTCCAGAGTAGTGATGTTGGACAGGCGGGTAGGTGCAGGTAGCGATCGGTTGAAGGGCATGCATTTAGTTTTACTTGTATTTAAGAGCAATTGGAGGCCACGGAAGGAGAGTTGTATGGCATTGAAGCTTGCCTGGAGGGTTGTTAACACAGTGTCCAAAGAAGGGCCGGAAGTATACAGAATGGTGTCGTCTGCGTAGAGGTGGATCAGGGACTCACCAGCAGCAAGAGCGACCTCATTGATGTATACAGAGAAGAGAGTCGGTCCAAGAATTGAACCCTGTGGCACCCCCATAGAGACTGCCAGAGGTCCGGACAGCAGACCCTCCGATTTGACACACTGAACTCTATCAGAGAAGTAGTTGGTGAACCAGGCGAGGCAATCATTTGAGAAACCAAGGCTGTCGAGTCTGCCGATGAGGATATGGTGATTGACAGAGTCGAAAGCCTTGGCCAGATCAATGAATACGGCTGCACAGTAATGTTTCTTATCGATGGCGGTTAAGATATCGTTTAGGACCTTGAGCGTGGCTGAGGTGCACCCATGACCAGCTCTGAAACCAGATTGCATAGCAGAGAAGGTATGGTGAGATTCGAAATGGTCGGTAATCTGTTTGTTGACTTGGCTTTCGAAGACCTTAGAAAGGCACGGTAGGATAGATATAGGTCTGTAGCAGTTTGGGTCAAGAGTGTCCCCCCCTTTGAAGAGGGGGATGACCGCAGCTGCTTTCCAATCTTTGGGAATCTCAGACGACACGAAAGAGAGGTTGAACAGGCTAGTAATAGGGGTGGCAACAATTTCGGCAGATAATTTTAGAAAGAAAGGGTCCAGATTGTCTAGCCCGGCTGATTTGTAGGGGTCCAGATTTTGCAGCTCTTTCAGAACATCAGCTGAATGGATTTGGGAGAAGGAGAAATGGGGAAGGCTTGGGCGAGTTGCTGTTGGGGGTGCAGTGCTGTTGTCCGGGGTAGGAGTAGCCAGGTGGAAAGCATGGCCAGCCGTAGAAAAATGCTTATTGAAATTCTCAATTATGGTGGATTTATCAGTGGTGACAGTGTTTCCTATCTTCAGTGCAGTGGGCAGCTGGGAGGAGGTGTTCTTATTCTCCATGGACTTTACAGTGTCCCAGAACTTTTTTGAGTTAGTGTTGCAGGAAGCAAATTTCTGCTTGAAAAAGCTAGCCTTAGCTTTTCTAACTGCCTGTGTATAATGATTTCTAGCTTCCCTGAACAGCTGCATATCACGGGGGCTGTTCGATGCTAATGCAGAACGCCATAGGATGTTTTTGTGTTGGTTAAGGGCAGTCAGGTCTGGGGAGAACCAAGGGCTATATCTGTTCCTGGTTCTAAATTTCTTGAGTGGGGCATGTTTATTTAAGATGGTTAGGAAGGCATTTAAAAAAAATATCCAGGCATCCTCTACTGACGGGATGAGATCAATATCCTTCCAGGATACCCCGGCCAGGTCGATTAGAAAGGCCTGCTCGCAGAAGTGTTTCAGGGAGCGTTTTACAGTGATGAGTGGAGGTCGTTTGACCGCTGACCCATTACGGATGCAGGCAATGAGGCAGTGATCGCTGAGATCTTGGTTGAAGACAGCAGAGGTGTATTTAGAGGGGAAGTTGGTTAGGATGATATCTATGAGGGTGCCCGTGTTTAAGGTTTTGGGGAGGTACCTGGTAGGTTCATTGATTATTTGTGTGAGATTGAGGGCATCAAGTTTAGATTGTAGGATGGCTGGGGTGTTAAGCATGTTCCAGTTTAGGTCGCCTAGCAGCACGAACTCTGAAGATAGATGGGGGGCAATCAGTTCACATATGGTGTCCAGAGCACAGCTGGGGGCAGAGGGTGGTCTATAGCAGGCGGCAACGGTGAGAGACTTGTTTTTAGAGAGGTGGATTTTTAAAAGTAGAAGTTCAAATTGTTTGGGTACAGACCTGGATAGTAGGACAGAACTCTGCAGGCTATCTTTGCAGTAGATTGCAACACCGCCCCCTTTGGCAGTTCTATCTTGTCTGAAAATGTTGTAGTTTGGAATTAAAATGTCTGAGTTTTTGGTGGTCTTCCTAAGCCAGGATTCAGACACAGCTAGAACATCCGGGTTGGCAGAGTGTGCTAAAGCAGTGAATAGAACAAACTTAGGGAGGAGGCTTCTAATGTTAACATGCATGAAACCAAGGCTATTACGGTTACAGAAGTCGTCAAAAGAGAGACGACTGTGAGACGTCTAAGACAGCGAGACAGGACGGACAGATGATCATCCTTGCAGTGGCAGACCACGTGTAACAACACCTGCACAGGATCGGTACATGCGAACATCACATGTGCGGGACAGGTACAGGATGGCAACAACTGCCTGAGTTACACCAGGAACGCACAATCCCCCTCCATCAGTGCCCAGACTGTCCGCAATAGGCTGAGAGAGGCTGGACTGAGGGCTTGTAGGCCTGTTGTAAGGCAGGTCCTCACCAGATATCACCGGCAACAACGTCGCCTATGGGCACAAACCCACCGTCGCTGGACCAGACAGGACTGGCTAAAAGTGCTCTTCACTGATGAGTCGTGGTTTTGTCTCACCAGGTGTGATGGTCGGATTTGCGTTTATCGTCGAAGGAATGAGCGTTACACCGAGGCCTGTACTCTGAAGAGGGATCGATTTGGAGCTGGAGGGTCCGTCATGGTCTGGGGCGGTGTGTCACAGCAGGAAATCTCAATGCTGTGCGTTACAGGGAAGACATCCTCCTCCCTCGTGTGGTACCCTTCCTGCAGGCTCATCCTGACATGACCCTCCAGCATGACAATGCCACCAGCGATACTGCTCATTCTGTGCGTGATTTCCTGCAAGACAGGAATGTCAGTGTTCTGAGCACGTCTGGGACCTGTTGGATCGGAGGGTTAGAGCTAGGGCCATTCCCCCCAGTAAATGTCCAGGAACTTGCAGGTGCCTTGGTGGAAGAGTGGGGTAACATCTCACAGCAAGAACTGCCAAATCTGGTGCAGTCCATGAGGAGATGCATTGCATTACTTAATGCAACTGTATTGGCACACCAGATACTGACTGTCACTTTTGATTTTGACCCCCCCCTTTGTTCAGGGACACATTATTCAATTTCTGTTAGTCACGTCTGTGGAACTTCAGTTTATGTATCAAATTGTTGAATCTTGTTATGTTCATACAAATATTTACACGTTAAGTTTGCTGAAAATAAACGCAGTTGACAGTGAGGACATTTTTTTTGCTGAGTTTATACTTCATGTGATATGACAAGCAGGTATAGTGGCAGGTGGAAAGGCCATTTCTTCAGCGATGTCCAGTGTAGGCCTACATACAGGTTCCATGCTAGTGGCTAATGCTACTTCCAGACCAATTATGCTGATGTTATGCATTGGCCAATGAGAGTCTTTGAAGGCACCGGTTGGCCATATTGGCACTCCCCAGAAGAAGCAGTCCTCCAAAGCAGGGTTTCCCATACTTGGTCCTGGGGCCCCCTCTGGGAGCACGTTTTGGTGTTTGCCCAAGCGCTATACAGCGGATTGAAATTACCAACTCAAGCTTTGATTTTTAAAAATCAGCTGTGTAGTGCTAGCTTGGGGGGGGGGGGGGGGGGGGGGGGCTAGGACAGTTTGGGAAACCCCGGTTTAGCTCACATAATTTACAAGTATGCATTAAGGTGTTTGTAATAGAATAAACATGGCAAAACTAAATATGAATTTCTATAGCATCCAAAATAAAAACAATTACAATAGTGGGGGAATGCCAAGATGGAGGCGCGGTGGTTTCAAAACAGCAACCCTTCAGTCATCTAGTGTATATGTAAAATCATTGGTTCAGACCATAGACATTAAAACCAGGTTCAGACCATGGGTAAACAGACTTCAATGTGATTGGCTGAACACGATACCCAACATCTGGAAGAAGCATTAGCCACTAGCAAGGTGGTGAAAAATTGTGTTTTATTAAGACAGTATGCATCATTTTCCAAATTTTCACTAAAATCTATGAGGAAAACGGACACCTTTGCAGCCTAAATGGATGTTCTATGTACGAGCCGGACGCCGGAGAACACAAGTGTCTATTACCGGCTGTGCAGATTACAGTTGGACGTCAGATGACAAACGATATCAGGAATAATAGCTCCATCAGGCAGACAGTTCGGCTGCTCCTTGACAATAAACTTACTTTGAAAAGGCCCAAGCATCTATCAGTGACATCACCTAACCCCCAGCTCACCAATCCGTACCAAAGAAAAGAGAACAAGCAACATACTTAAAATCAGGAAAAGTGATTTATTCTAAGAAATGTACAGTATAGAAAATACGTTGTCTATTTCCAAAATAATCTATGTCTTAAAAACTTGTGAACATAAAACTGGAACATACGGGGCCTTTTTGATGCCGCCATGCTACGGAGGTAAATGTCTACTGCTTAAAACAACCAGACATCACATGTATATTAAAAACAAGTTAAAACATGTACAAAATGTAAAAGAGCAAATAAATATGATTCACATTTAATCCAATCTAGACATTTTACTAGTGCAGACAAACTGGATGACAGCAGAGTAGAGGCATACAGACTTCCATGTCTTGTGCAGTCAACACAATCAGAGACAACAAAGCTGCATAACAGTATCACAACCTCACAGACCATTTACAACTCCACTGTCCTTCATACATGGACAGCGCAAGTGAACACACTACCTCTGAGAAGACCTCATCTAGCTAATACTAAAAATGAAAATTCCCTAGTAAGTAAAACGGCAATACATCCTTGTACAGAATCGTGGGACACATTTTGTCTCACAGCTAGTATTTTCCTATATTCATCCCTCCTTGAGCACATTTCCTTTTAATGCCATAGATGTCTATCAATGAGGGGACTACGCTGCCAGCTCTATGCTGTCTAACACGTATTCAATAGAAACACAGGGCTCAGGTTGTCTAGACTCACCTGTGGCAGGAAGGCATGCAATCCATACAGCTGGTAAGACGAGATCATATATAAAAAGAGCCCTTTTCTGTCGTCCTCAGACATATGCCCAATCATTCACCACACCCCCTAGTGACAAAAGTAACCTTACAATCAAAGGTCTCATGGAAGGGAAGAGTATACATAGTCATGAGCTTTTGTAGCAAAGTAATACAAGGCCATGTGTGTGCTGGGGTCTGAGTGAGTGAATGACTGAGTAGAGGGACTTAGTGGATGCCAGAGGACTGGCTATGAGGTAGATTCATTTGTTGTCATCGCTATACCTGTGAGGTTCACAGGTGCAACATGGATTTAAGATGGGGAAGAGTTCAATTCACACAGATAAATTGTTGATAGACGCATCACTCGCCGATGCATGGTGGCAATGACAAAAGCTACAATATTAAAATGAAAAACAAAACCCAAACAGAAATCAAATGGGTTGACAGTAAGCAAGACCGCCATTGTCACAAAGAGGACCAAAAATAACAGAACCTTGCAAAAACAATATTGGTTTATCAGTTGTCACAAAATTAGGTTAATTAATTTGTCGCTATTCCAGTCATGTTTTCTTCTGGTGCTTCTTCTTCAAATAATTCATTAAAATACCCGTATAGAACTGTACACCCTGAGGACATATTAAGTTCATTGAATTGGGGAGGAGGAAGCACTAACGTAAAGAAATAATCACGCATGGGTGTGATTGTGGACAATCTTTACCGTTCCAAATAAAATAAACACCACAAATAAATGAGCTACAATAGGATTACCATTTTAGGTGACATTTTTCAACAAAATGTATGGAATGCAATACATGACATTGAAACAAATAAAAATAATTGGGCTGGAAGGGTGACAACATGAATATAGAAAAACAAATACATCAATTGTTGATTCCAACTCTTGTTCACTTTGTGTGTATGTGCATATGCCAACCAGCTGGGCACATGGAAGTGTGGTGAACCAACCCACAAAAGACCCCAGTTTTTGTGACAGAGGACACCTACAGTGAAGAGTTATACTTAATATATATTCATATATACACATGGTAACAAGCACCAACAAAGAATCCAAGGCCACTAAATTCCAGTAGTTGTAGACTATCCCTAGTGCATAGCAGAGAAGGCTCTCTGCAGGTCTGAAATAAAATACATTCTCATAGTGAAGGCAGTCTTGAAGGATGCATATAATTACACAGGAACAGCAAAAAAGCTGTGTTTTAGTCGAGGTGAAAATGGACAGAAAGCTCCCCTTTTCAGAACGGTTTCCTTTTTTCCGAAAGGCAATCCTCCATCATCTTCTGTCCCGTCACATGGCGGGGCTCCTGTGCTGTTCATCTATCTACATATATCGAACTCATTCACACATACATTCAACATGAAGGAAACAAAGGCAACTGCAAGGCATGTGTGTGTGTGTGTCTGTCGACAGGGTTCTGATGACGGCTTCTCTACAGTCTCAAAGTACCTCCTTTTCTACACCTGAGTCTAAAAACATTTGGAGACGAAAATGAAAAAAAAAAACACAAAGTAACACCAGTGCTCTCCCCTCTTACCACACCAGTTCCTTTTGTCCATAGAGAGGCTCTGAGAAGACCAGGCTGGAGGTCCATAGAGAGCTATAGACAAGGGGGAGAGCCTTCTCCAGACAAATCCAGTGTGTGAGAAAATAATTTAAAAAGGTCAAACAGAGCACCACAATCAGACCATGTCAATAGACCACTTAAAGCCTGCGTTTACACAGGCAACCAGCCTGCAGACAGAGAAACAGGGTCTCCAGATGTTCTTGCTGGCCAGGCCTAGAGGGAGGGACCAGCTATACAGTCTGAACTTGACTGGGAGTCCACAGGCATGAAGACAGACAGGGCCATGTCTCTGCAGAGGCAGTCTCAGTGAGGGTTCCACACAAAGCAGGCAGACATCCCCAGGGGCAAAGAACTCATTCCCTAAAGAGACTCCAATAAATGTGTCTCCATTGCCTGTATCACTCTGCACATCTCTTCTCCGAAGCAGTGGGAGCCCCACTTACTGGTGCCCTTGAACACAGACAGAGGACAGAGTCCATTTTGAACCGCTCCGCAGCAGAGAACATCATTGTTCCGACAGCAGTCACATTTAAAGTCTTAAGACAGGAGAGACACAGGCAAGCACACAGGTTGTCGTCATGGATGATATGCAGGCACCAATTTGTGTAAAGGTTTTGTTGCATTTGTCCTTTACCTGAATTGTGGAGAAAAGAAATGAAACAAGAATATCAATCATTGAAACTAGGACTGTGGCAGCCATGACATTTTGTCAGCCGGTGACTTTCAAGCAAATAACTGTCGGTCTCATAGTAATTGACCGTTAATTAACAAAAACATTTAGTATCTCCTGGCTTCCACACAGTCTGATGTGGACCTTTCGAACATATACATTTTAAAAAGTCTAACAAATCTATTTAATACAGCCTACACCATCACAATAAATCCATTATTTATTTTAGACGGGTCTAAAGAAACATGGTATGAAGAAAATGTAGTCTATTTCATACAGAGTTGTCCTTATGTTAGGCCCTGATACAGCAGACAATATTTGCTTAGAATACCGTGGCATTATTTTATAGTATGAAGAATACAATAGAAAGGATATTTTCTCCAAATGATTTGAGGGAGGGCGCACATGCAGCTATTCTGTGTTGAGCGGTTAACAAAGAAACAGGTGCCCCTATACGGTTAATTTAGAGTTATTTATGCAACTTTTGATTTTTAATACATAAGGCTGCATGATGCGACTAATGATGATCTGAAAAAGTTGCATGAAAGGCATGAGCTCTGCTTAGCTTTTTGCACAGGCTGTACACATTTCATCAGTCTCTCATTCACAATTTGACAAGCACTTGATAATGCCTTGAATTTCCTGGATGCATCCCCTTTGTGTGACCGTAATGCCCTCTAAAAGAATCCATGCCTTTTATGGCCAGTGGCCGTTGTGTCCTTGGGCGGAATATAATCATAATAATTCCCTTTCCAGGCTGCGTGCCCCTGAAGCACCTCTCATTCACCTCAAATCTTAGACAATGCCCGTCACGTGATCGGGTCCTTCTCACAGCATCCCAGGTCCTTCTCACAGTCTACAAGTGAAGACACACATTGGGGACGCAACTGCACGTGTTCTTATCAAATGCCGAGGAGCATATTGAAGACGTTGGAAGAACTGTCCATATTTACTTTTTGTCAGCCAACAAGATGAGTAGGCCTAATGAAAGCAAAAGCACTAGGCTATGTCAATCTACTATCCCCCATAGTACAAAAGTTGACCTATTCTATTGGTCAATTTGTCCTTCTGTGCGAAAAATAAATATTCCAAACATATCCCTCGACTGTCCCAGGCTGCGATAGATCCTAAATTCATACAAACACTAGCATCAAAAAACCTTTCAAAGGCAATGAGGCTAATGCAACAGATCAGAACGATTAGCTTAAAATGTTGATCAACTATTAGGCTATTTCTTCACATTATAAGTGCAGCAATGCGCACATGGCAGTAGGCTACAAGAGTGAATGTTCCAAAATCCAATCAGCGGGAAAATACCATTCTCAAAGGTGACCACAAATGCAATTATGCATATAATGCTTTTAGTATTATCTTCCCCAAACTTGAAACTCATGTGCTGCGTATGTATGCCAGGTAGGGTTTACACCCGCTGTAAATAGGATTAATGTGCTTAAGTGGCCAAATAAGATCTTTAAAATTAAGTTGTGATACAAACCGTATCAAAACATATAGGCCTATTGGCTAGGCTACATGAGGTGCGTGACTATGATTTGAAAAAGTTGAGGAGAAAAAAAGACAGGAGCTGTGTCTTGCCTTACTGTACACAAGCCGGGCATCATTCAGGTAGGCTACCGCACGGCAAGCGGTAACCGGAGTGCCAAGTTTAAGACCAAAAGGCTCCTCAACAGCTTCTACCACCAAGCCATAAGACTGCTGAACAATTAATAAAATCGCCACTGATGCCACTCATTTACATTGATGGACCCCCCCCCCATTTTGTACACTGCTGCTACTCGCTGTTAATTATCTATGCATAGGCACTTCACCCCCACCTACATGTACAAATTACCTCAACTAACCTGTACCCCCGCACACGGACTTGGTACAGGTGCCCCCTGTATATAGCCTCGATATTGTTATTCTTATTGTGTTACTTTTTATTTTAGTCTACTTGGTAAATATTTTCTTAACCAACAGTGCATTTCAAGAAGAGTTAAGGGCTTGTAAGTAAAGCATTTCACGGTAAAGTCTACACTTGTTGTATTCGGCACATGTGACAAATAAAGTTTGATTTGATTTTGATATCGATTCACACAAGTGATAATATAACATTCACAAGCGATAGGCTAATATTGGTCACCCATCAGATTGTTCTTGAATTAATCTGGTCTTTACATATACTAAATAATATGTGTGAAATTTGTTTTGATTTAAAATGGACCATTATCATGCACCTGTTGGGGCAGGGGTTCATTTTCATGCTAGGTAGGCTATACTCTTGTTGTAAAGCGAAGCAATGTGCTTAATATTAGTAAAGTTGAGAAAATACAGTAGGCCTAGCCTTTAGAAAGCTAATGGGATCCTCCTCTTCTTAATAGAGGCCATCAAAACTAAGTTCTCACACAATTGCATAGCCTATAGAAATGTTGCGCAAGATGAGCTCATGGGCTCATAAATTGTTTGATTTTCAAATTACATTTGCATTGGTGTTAGAGTGATTAGAGGGACAATAGAGTGCTGAGTACCAGGCAGTTAGCAAGTTTGGTAGTCTACTAATGACCATCAGCAGCATCAGAGCTTGGAGACAGTCACGGTTACCGTGACTAAACATGTCTCGTGACCGCCAGTTTATCAGTAATACGGTCACCGTAACAGCCCTAACTGAAACATGACGTGATTTATTGAAATATTGATTGGTGAAATCTGTTATGAATGTTTTGTAATGTTTTTAAAATGTACAACTGCCTTAATTTTGCTGGACCCCAGGAAGAGTAGCTCCTGTCTTGTCAGCAGCTAATGGGGATCCATAATAAATACTAAATACACCATTGAATAGTCACTTACCCTGCTTCTACAGAGTTGCTTAAACTCCCTGTTTACTGCTGGGACCACTGGGAGACATCATCTGCTGCCTACAAGATGACATAAGATAAAACATCAATAACCTATCTATTTTCAACCATATTTTTAGCAGGGAGTCCCCAATTGAGATCAAGGTCTCTTTTGCAAAAAAGCCCTGCAAGGGAGCCCTGCAAAGGAATGAACAATTAGAATCTTCAGCGTAGCTCTTTCTTACCCTGGGTGAAGGAAGTGTTCAGGTGCCAGGCCTCTCTGCTGGACCGTCATGCCTTGGAAGTGGCCTTCAGTCTGGGGGTGTCTGTAAATGGCCATGCGGGTCTGTCCCGGGTGAAAGGGCAGGTGCTGGGGCCGCTGCAGGGCCTCCATGAGGTGAGGGTGGGGTCTTTGGGGAGTGTAGTGTCCACTAGGAAAGCCAGGCTGGCTAGGGTATGGAGGCCGAGAAATCATGTGGGGGGGTGGGGCCCCACCCTGCTGCATCCCAGGATGCACTGCTCGGGGGTCGTACAGGAAGTTGGCCACTTGAGGCAGGGGCTGGGAACTCCAGCGGCGTGCAGCAGCGTTGTGGCTATCCAGGTCCAGGATCTCTTTAGGGCTCTCTGGCCGCTCTGAGGTCTCCTCCACCCGAGCATGCTGAGGCTTCATTGGGCTGCCAGCCTCCCTGCTCTCCTTCCCCGCCGAGCCTCCATGGAGGCCCTCGGGCAGGAGACTTGGGGACATCAAGCTGACACCGGAGCCCTCAGAGCCCAGGGGGGAGCCCATGCTGCTGCCCTCTTTCAGGCACCCATTGACCTTGGCACTGGCTGCAGGCAGGTAGGTGTTGGAGGGCATGGGGTGGCGAGGCTGGTATTGCTGCTGCCTATGCCACTCCTCAGGTGGGTAGCCCCCCCGGCTGTTGCCCTGGGGCTGGGGGTATAAGTGTTGCTGCTGGTACTGGGGGTACATGTTGGTGTGGCCCTGGAGATGCTGCTGCTGGGCCATGTGGTATGGATAGGAAGCTCCTTGCTGGTGGTAGGTGGGGTAGCCGGCAGGGTTATGGTTTGGGTTCATGGTCTGGGGCATAGCTTGGTTTGGGTAAGGTTGCCGATTTGAAGGGGGCATGGGCCTGCCCATAGGTTGACCATAGTGTGGATGTGTTGGGCTGCCCACGGTTCCAGCAACCTGGCCCGGAGAGTGGGGAGGCATGGCTGGGATGTGACCAGGTGCTGGTCCCCTTGGCCCCAGACTGCCCTGGTTACCAAACTGTGTCTGTTGCACATTGGGACTGAACGACTGTTGTTTATAGATGCTGTTGGGAGGTCCAGACTTCATCATGCTGGGGTTACCAGAGCTGCCTCCAGAATCCCTTCTGCTAGTGGGCTCGCTGGGCCTCTGGTCTCCATGGTCGGCTGGGCTGGGCTGGGGAGGCAGCTGGGACACAGGGTGGCTGGGGGGCAGGGAGGTGAAAGGGGCTGGCTGTGGTGGACCAGGGCCAGGCTGGGCCCCTTTGGGGGCGCATTTTGGCATTCCATGCATGGGGCTTGGCTGTGGACCACGTTGAAGGGGATTCTGAGCCACATGTGGAGGTGTGTTCTGAGGGTTTTGGGATCCTTGCTGTGGGGCTTTCTGACTGATATGTTGAAGGATGTTTTGTTGCTGTGCATTCTGGATCATGTGTTGATGGGCGTTCTTAGGGTGAGGGGCATTCTCTGGGATTTGCCGAGTGGGGATCTGGGTTATATGCTGTGGAGCATTCTGGGAGTGTGGAGAGTTCTGGGAGGGAGGTGAATTGTGGGGGTGTGGAGGAGGAACAATGGAAGGGTTGTTCTGTTGAGTGGGAGTCTGGCAGACAGACTGTCCTTTTCTCTCCCCCTCCTGGTTGCCGGTTGTCTCTGAGCTCTGTGGGTGTCCCGGCCCAGACAGAGCCTGCTCCCCGGTCCCGCTACCCCTCTCCTGTGATCTGCCCAAGTTTGGAGCCGAGGGGCTCTGCATGCCCCCAGTGGGGTGACTGGGAGGCTCTGTGGAACGATCCTGATCAGACTGGACGGGGGTTATCCGCGTTCCTGCATGGTTGTTGTTGGTCGTTTTGTGATCTGATGTGAACTCTGTTAGGACAGAGAATATAGAGGAAGGATGTTACAGTGAACACAAAGGATCCATTTGTTGAACATCTGAGTTTATGCCTCTACAGATGAAAAGTAATAGAACATGTTCTCCAAGACACAGACTCAAACTTAACACCATCTTTGATTATATTTGTTCAAGAAATGTTTAGGGTTTGTCCTTTAAATAAAACATCTTCTTGCTAGTGTAGCTGCAGTGTGATGACATGTCATCTCAGTTCCACCCTCAAAGCAAGCCGCGAGACTTCATTGAAGTGATGAATACTTAGTCACTTACTGTGAAAAATTATTAACATCACATTGCAAAGAGACAGTTTGCTTATGAAATATAGTCAGAACTCCAGACAAGTCTGAATATAATTTTTTGGGGAGGTAGACGAGGATCCAAGTTGATTTTCATAAAGCTTAGAGGGAGAGTTGTAAAGCAAAGAAGATCATTCCTACCTTTGGGCTGCATGTCTGCGTGATGGGCAGGCTGGCTATCTGGACCATCGTCTCTGGCAGGACGCAGCAGGTGAATTTCAGGGGGAGGTGGGTGCTGCGAGGGCTGAGCTTGAGTTGGTGCGCTGCCAACTCCCTGTGGGGGCTGCTGCTGAAGGTTGCCCATGAGCTGGTGCGAGGAGCCAGCAGGGAGTCCGGTGGAGGAAGCAGACAGCTGCTGCAGGGCAATCATCTCTGGGCTCTCCAGCATGGAGGCCAGACGCTGCCGTGAGTCCTGATGAGGCATGGGAGGCCGCAGGGCCATGGGCCCCGGGGAGGTGCTGATGCCACAGGGCATCCTGTACTGGCTATTTGGGGGTGGGGGGTACCCTCCAGGGCCACCAGGCTGCTCTAGCCAGGGTTTGGGGCCCATGGGACGTGGACCCCCATGAAAATAGGGGTGCTGCTGGTGGTTAGCCATATTCTGCTCCTGCATCCCAGGTCCACTGGGCCTCTGCTGGCCTTGGTGGTTCATCCCTGACCACATGCTAGGAGGCACGCCCATGCCTGGACGAAAGGCAGGGTAGTTGTGTTGTGGTGGGACGTCAGGCCCGGGGTAACGGTTCCCACCGGGGTGCATGGGGTGGCCGTCGGTGCGCTGGCGGGACGGGTACATGTTGCCTTCGGGCGTGGGGGTGCAGAGGCCCCCAGACTGGAGGGCCACAGGGCGTGGGCCCAGTGAGGGGCCGTGGGTGGGACCCATGTAGGGGTGCTGCTGCTGGTGGTGCTGGGGATGGAGAGGCCGGCCATCAGGCCCCACCTGGTATCTAGGGCCAATGTGGTGACCATCCCCCAGGTGTGGCTGGAATACAAGGATGTCTATCAGTATGTCTGCATAGCAGCAAATATAACCAACCAACGGTGACAGAGCAGTAACACACAAAATAGTGTTCAGTTTGAGCACACTGTGAGCAGAGCAGATAAGATAATTCCTCATCAGATATGTGAAAACTCCATGGGATCGTTTTCTTAGCTGATCTCACCTGCATGTTGTAATGTTGAGGCATGTGGTGAGCATTGGGGTCTCCAGGCCGGGGCATGTGTCCCTGTCCAGGGTGAGGGTAGGCGTAGCAGGGGTCCATGGCCATCCTCTGACCATACATGTGGGGACCAGGGGGGTGCTGGAGCTGCTGCAGAATGGATGACAGTTCAATATATCATGTCTAAAATGTCATGCATTTATCTGTCCTTATCTAAAATTACTCTTTAACTGTTTTTCTCTTTATTAACTCCTACTGAAGTACTAAAGCACTATCTCCTATGTGAAATATTGTTTGACATGCCTGGCCTCCCTTTAAGCCTAAAAAGAACTACATATCAAATAAGCGTTCCTAGCTACCTGCTGTGCTGGGTGGTATAGATTCCCAGGGTGGGGTTGTCCATGTGGCATGCTGTGGGGGTGTGGGTGTCTGTTGGCCCAGTGGGTGGGAGGGGGAGGCTGGGCCACCTTGTTCCCCTCCTCCATGGCGGTGCTGCCCTTGCCCCCTGGATGTGTCCGTTTGCGCGAGGCATGCTCAGTGGCTCGGCCCAAGCGCTCTGGCCCCGCCTGTTTGGGGCCTTTGCTCCGCCTCTTCTCCTTGCGGTCTTTCTCACGGTCCTCACCACACACGTGGAACTCTTCGTCCGTGTCACCGTCCTCCGACGGCAAGTGCTTGAGCAGGGCTCGGCTGAAACAGCGCTCCAGGGACTCCGCCATGATGCTGTACTCTGCCGAAAAACACAGACAGGCACACAGGGCTCATTCATCTGGCCAGTTAAACACAGACACATATATCAGAGTATCATCTGAATGCCATTGCATAGACACACCCCAGCATTGGGCGACAGGCTGACCAGCCCAGAGGGCCGTAGTGTGGTTGACCCCTGGCCCCAGTGCCTCTCCCTGGGGAGAGCATTCAGACAGATGGATGACTCCAGACAGGGGGCTTAGCTAGGGGCTGGAATGTCTCTCTGGCAGGCAGGCAGGCAGGCAGGCAGGCAGGCAGGCAGGCAGGCAGGCAGGCAGGCAGGGTCTGGTGCACTGGAGCACAACTCAATCCCTCCCCATTCATCACTGTCAAATCTGTTAAGGCCAGAGCCACATTACAGCCCAGCTCTCCCCCAAAATTCTCTCCTCCTCCACTTAATCAAATTGATCTATTTCACATTCATAATTGAAGTCCAATGTCAATCCCAAAAAACGTTTTTCACATGCTAGAGGCATTTGAGGGACATCATGCGTGAGGTTAAGGTCAAAATGAAGTGTGTGTATTTACCACTGTCTTCCCCATTGTACTCCATGCAATTCTCAAACATGAGCTTCACATCAGACACAAACTCCTCCTTGGCGATGTACTCCCCTTCATTCAGCTTCCTCTCGATGGTGGACAGGTCCATCGGAGTCTGAGGAGAAATCAGGGCTAACGTAAATTGCTACTTGTGGAATGGATGACATCAAATTTAAATGTAACCGAGGCATCTAACCTTCATTTGACAAAGTTTGGACCCGTCTTTTTCACTGTGATTACTCACCTGAATGATCTCATTATAGTTGGGGGCATAGGATTCATCCACAGGCTCCAAGAAAGGCCAGGAGTCTTTGTGGGCTTTCAGGGCCTCCAACACTGTGGAGAACAGTTGTAGTCAGAATAGAGGCACCCTCCTGGCTAACTGTCCAGAAGAATCTGCAGCAGGTCAATATGCTTCACACATACAGATCTGATACAATGATGATTGCATAGACGACAGGGCATATTATTTTACTTTACCTTTGTACAACGCTGTATAATCATCATCAATTTCATAGCTGCAATAAAAGATTGAACATTTTCAAAACAAATCCACACTCTCCATAAATGACCGGTACTCTAGTGTTGAGTGGTAGTGTGCTCTTACAACGCTTTCGTCCTGCGGGCACGTTGGATGGGTGAGTGGGGCTCCAGGTGCAGCAGTTCGGGGGGCAGGTCCTTCCCTTGGGATATCAACCAGGCCTTCTCCTCACGCAGCTTCCGCCGCCGCGCTCGCTCTAGGGGACACAGCAGAACATGGGAACCACAATGAATTACACACAACAGCATAAAGAATAGTGCACCAACGCTAGTGGTACTTCCTAGCCTCCTTACAGTTTCAAGGGCACTTGTTGCCCATCCGGCCATCTGCTGGTTCGCAGAGTCCATAAAAACCAGGCATAACATCACGAGAGACTGAAGGAGTTTGGGGAAGAGTGATTCATCAACCATCTTCTTGCAGGCATAGCTGATCAAAAGATGAGACAAAGCAATATGTGCTCCTCTATCTTTCAACATGAAAGGCCGCCCCCTGCTGTGCGGATTAAAAGATGGAGGGTTGAGGCTCCGATCCACCAGAGACCAGGCAGCTCAGCCGGTCCTGCTGTTCATCTATAATACATTCATGAGGGTCGTTCAGCAGTTAATTAACCGTTGACAGATGACATCAGACAGAGGAAGAGACTCCTGTGATTCAAAGGGCTCAACATTCCCACTCTTAGCCCAATGCGGCACAGATGTAGGATCTTAAATTTGATGACTTATGCTACTCAGAATTTTCCTGCACCGCAAGAAATGCAGATGCAGATGAGCTCTTGATGTACATAAATAGTCTGAAAAGCCACAGTAACACACTGTTACATGCGGACCACACCGCCCGTGCATGTTGATTTTGTCCACCCACACCAGACGCGATCATGACACGCAGGTAGAAATATCAAAATGAGAACCAACTATATATATATTTGGGGACAGGTCGAAAAGCATGAAATATTTATGGCAATTTAGCAAGCTAGCTTGTGTTGATAGCTAATTTGTATTGGGATATAAACATTGGGTTGTTATTGTACTGTAAATGCACAAGTTCCTCTACTCTGACAAGTAATCCACAGATAAAAGGGTACAACAAGTACGTATCTAGTAGTTGCTCCTCCTGACTTCATATGCTGGTTGGCAACCAACTTTAAGGTGCATTATCACCACCAACTGGACTGGAGTGTGGATCTTTCAATCACCCACGTAGGTATATGCTCCTAAAAACCAATGAGATTAGAGGCAGGACTTGCAGCACGTCAAGTGTCACAAATAGAACTAAATTATATTTTACCACAGGCTACAAAGATGCTCGTTGACGCGGGTGCAATGATTGAATAACGTGCGTGTACATTTATTTTGCAACACCCGCGCACGCGAGCGGTGTGGTCAGCATGTTATATTAATTAAGAGTAGTAGTACTTTTCATGTAGCTTACTTTTAGCCAGCTAATAACCTAACTACCGATCAAGCAACATTATGGACTAAATGTTAAAATCCTGTTGCTGCAGGATTATTTTGCTGTGACAATATAGGACAAATTAAGATCCTACCTCGGTATAATTCACAACCAGGGGCAGTGGCAACGGTACCGGCAATAAAAATGCAGAGGTGTGCGCGAGTTTGGCTGTCCTTTAGAATCCATCATGTCGTCTTTGATCCCGTAGTCTATTAGTGTAACACTCCGAGCCTCACCCAGTCTACCCCTCCCAGCTCCACTACTCACCCTCCACAGCTTTGACTCTCTCCTGCTCCTCTCTCTGACGCTCCTCCTGAAGCAGCATCTCCTCCTCTCGTTTCTGCTCTGCCAGCAGGGCCTGCCTGTCCATGTCCACATCCCTCTGTTTCTGCTGCTCCACGTCAGCTATGGCTTGCAGCGTGTCCTGGACACACAGGAAACTATCAGTCCACTGGGTCTCACAGGAGACAGGACACACTAAGAACCATCTATACACAAACACACAGCTAGTCTCACCTCCTCCTCTTGGCTCATGCGTTTCTCAGAGAGCCGGTAAGAGCTGCGTACTGGGGTGGGGTCCAGCAGCCTCTGCTTCTGCTCATTCTCCTGGAGAGGCAAAATAATCAAGATTAAAACACAAACAAGTGGGTCCGTTATTCACACTTGTAAAAAAATAAATCACACGCAGTCGCATTGATCAAGTAATGCTTCCACGGGAGCCAAAACCCAAGCAGACCCTGGGGAATCCTCTTTGCTCTTCCAGCAGAGCTGTGAGGAGAGGGTTCACATGCCCTTTGGCAATTCAGGCTCTGTTCCTCCCCACCCCCTGACTACCCCACTTTAAACCACACCTACCGCGCTATTAATAATCAAATGTAACAATTAACACTAAAAGCCAGGGGAGTGGGGGTGGGTTGTTTCTTGTGTGTGTTCATTTGCAAACAGATCGTAGCATTGCCACTTCATGAAAAAGCCTATATTGCAGCAATTACTAAGTCCATGAGTATCAAAATTGGTCACAGAATACAACCCGTTAACATTTATACACAGACTACAACATGGAAGAAAAAAACTACAGAAGGAAGCTGCAGTCAGAGCGGAGCCCTCTGGGCTAGGGAGTTTCTATATCTATATCTATGTCAGGGAATTGGCTTGGTGCTTCCTGTCAGAGCCCATCAGATGACCGGGCCTGTGAACACCACCAGGGCTAGCCCCTTTCCCCTTTTAGAGTTCTGCCTGCCAGCAGCATGTGAACATGTTTGAGCAAGGCAGGTAGCTCCACTGGTGCTTATGGCCGCCGCCACCACAACTAGAGGGGGTGTCAAAGTGCTGACTTAGCTACAGCTCCCATCCCCCAGTCTTCTCTCTCTGCATCGCAGCACCAGCATGTCCCGGGGCTCCTCTGCTCTGCATTACCCACAGCACTTAATACCACACAGGAGATGGAGTGCCTCTGGTGTCGCCACTTAAGTGGTAGCCAATACTGCAGCGCATAGGGCCGTCAATCAAGAGGCTCCATCCCACCTCAAGGTGATCGCCTGCCTCCCGTCAGCGCCCCCACCAAATGGCTGTGATGGCCAGGGCTGTGGACGGGAACTGGAGGAATCCACGCTAGTGTGCGCTCACACACGCTACACATACTCTGTACTGCCAGAGCCTGCACCCGGTGGGAAGGGAATGTTCAGCAGCTTGAGAACTGTGAATATGTCCAGAAAGATACCAGCCAGGCATGCTGGCCGTGAAGGACAGGTCACCATCGGGTGATCATTAGAGAATGACCCCATGCCGACAGAATGGCCAAAGGGCTTTAGACCGGCACAGACGGGCAGGCTGTGTTGGGTTTCTATAGCAACAGGGCCAGTGTGTGTTATCAGACAAGAGGACACTAGGAAATGGTGGGCTAGGGATAGCAGCCACCACCAATCAGAATGTGCTCGTCTCGCAAAAGATATACTGTCTAACTATGTATCCTCAAAGATAAATGAGTATGCAATGTCTTAAAAGGGCAGCGTTTGAACAGTTAAAACATGGCGTCAATCTCCCAAGGCGAATCTCATTCCCCAGAAGAAAAACTAGTGATAAATGAGCGTCCCCAGCCCCGACTGTCACGCCAGCAGCAGCTGCACACAGGGCAACTGGTCCACAGTGAAAGACAGACATGCTTTGGGCCCAAGGCTCTGTAGGGTTTAGAAGCTGGTGTTCTGGGCAAGCAGAGACGAGTCCGCCTCCACACCTGTAGGTACATCACACAGCCTCCCTCCCAGCCTCCACTTCCCAACGCCTCCTGGAGTCAATGTCTGAATGAAGAGTGAGGAGAGAAGAGAGCTGTCTGACCTTGAGCTCGATCATGCTGCTGATCTCAGGGAGGAAGTTCTGGCTGATGATGCGGTAGAGGTGGCGGTCCTGGGGGGACGTTTTGTCCTTTATGCTCTCAGCCAGACTGGCCCACTGCTCCTCTGTGTCACACACCAGGGACCAGGCGCCACGCTCACGGTCTGGACGGACAGACACATCATGGTCAACATGAGTCCCAATCGTCAGCATCAAATATACATCTCTAGTCAGGAGTAGAAGTTGACCATGTTTGATAGCTTTGTCTTTTTGCTCTCACCTGTGCCTGAGTGCAGACCTTCCAGTCCATTCTCCTTCTTCACTTCGTTCTCCACCTCACTGAAACAAAAGGACAGCCCGTTAGGTATTTACCATGCACTCCAAAGCATTGCATGAACAAGGACTGGGGAAGAAAGCTGGTGAAAATATTTGTTTCTCTGGAGACATTTTGTTTGAGAGCGGAGAGAACTTGAGACCACAAAGGAGAGACCCTGCTGCTGGTCACCTTAGCTGGATCTCCTCCACTTTCTTCTTTGGTGGTCTTCCTCTTTTCCTCTTCTCTGCTGGTTTGATCACAAGGGCTTCACTGTGGGGGGACAAAATCATGAAAAACAAATATCCACCCACACTTTAAATTACACAGGCCTTTTACCTGTGTAGCTATTACCGGAGTGACCCGTGTAATTAACCTCTAACAGGCTAACAAGTACATGTAGTTACGGAGAATAACTAACTATGTTGGTGCCCACTTTGTCCTTCCTTAGAAAACATAATTTGCATTAGGAAGTGCTACTGTTTACATAGGTCATTTCATTACAAAAACCAGAACGCATATACAGTGCCTTGCGAAAGTATTCGGCCCACTTGAACTTTGCGACCTTTTGCCACATTTCAGGCTTCAAACAAAGATATAAAACTGTATTTTTTTGTGAAGAATCAACAACAAGTGGGACACAATCATGAAGTGGAACGACATTTATTGGATATTTCAAACTTTTTTAACATTTCAAAAACTGAAAAATTGGGCGTGCAAAATTATTCAGTCCCTTTACTTTCAGTGCAGCAAACTCTCTCCAGAAGTTCAGTGAGGATCTCTGAATGATCCCATGTTGACCTAAATGACTAATGATGATAAATACAATCCACCTGTGTGTAATCAAGTCTCCGTATAAATGCACCTGCACTGTGATAGTCTCAGAGGTCCGTTAAAAGCGCAGAGAGCATCATGAAGAACAAGGAACACACCAGGCAGGTCCGAGATACTGTTGTGAAGAAGTTTAAAGCCGGATTTGGATACAAAAAGATTTCCCAAGCTTTAAACATCCCAAGGAGCACTGTGCAAGCGATAATATTGAAATGGAAGGGGTATCAGACCACTGCAAATCTACCAAGACCTGGCCGTCCCTCTAAACTTTCAGCTCATACAAGGAGAAGACTGATCAGACATGCAGCCAAGAGGCCCATGATCACTCTGGATGAACTGCAGAGATCTACAGCTGAGGTGGGAGACTCTGTCCATAGGACAACAATCAGTCGTATATTGCACAAATCTGGTCTTTATGGAAGAGTGGCAAGAAGAAAGCCATTTCTTAAAGATATCCATAAAAAGTGTCGTTTAAAGTTTGCCACAAGCCACCTGGGAGACACACCAAACATGTGGAAGAAGGTGCTCTGGTCAGATGAAAACAGAATTGAACTTTTTGGCAACAATGCAAAATGTTATGTTTGGCGTAAAAGCAACACAGCTCATCACCATGAACACACCATCCCCACTGTCAAACATGGTGGTGGCAGCATCATGGTTTGGGCCTGCTTTTCTTCAGCAGGGACAGGGAAGATGGTTAAAATTGATGGGAAGATGGATGGAGCCAAATACAGGACCATTCTGGAGGAAAACCTGATGGAGTCTGCAAAAGACCTGAGACTGGGATGGAGATTTGTCTTCCAACAAGACAATGATCCAAAACATAAAGCAAAATCTACAATGGAATGGTTCAAAAATAAACATATCCAGGTGTTAGAATGGCCAAGTCAAAGTCCAGACCTGAATCCAATCGAGAATCTGTGGAAAGAACTGAAAACTGCTGTTCACAAATACTCTCCATCCAACCTCACTGAGCTCGAGCTGTTTTGCAAGGAGGAATGGGAAAAAATTCAGTCTCTCGATGTGCAAAACTGATAGAGACATACCCCAAGCGACGTACAGCTGTAATCGCAGGAAAAGGTGGCGCTACAAAGTATTAAGTTAAGGGGGCTGAATAATTTTGCACGCCCAATTTTTCAGTTTTTGATTTGTTAAAAAAGTTTGAAATATCCAATGTCGTTCCACTTCATGATTGTGTCCCACTTGTTGTTGATTCTTCACAAAAAAATATAGTTTTATATCTTTATGTTTGAAGCCTGAAATGTGGCAAAAGGTCGCAAAGTTCAAGGGGGCCGAATACTTTCGCAAGGCACTGTATAAATGCGCACACACACACACAGTAAAGTATCAGAGAATCCAAAAAATAGAAAACATGGTTATATACGCTAGCATTGTGTTCACATACTACGACCTCTTATTGGTGAATTATGGGCAAGCCAAACCATTCAACGTCTACAACTGATGTCCTATGGTGCAACCCTCTTACCGGAGCTGCTCTGCTTTCCTCTTGACCGGGTCCTCTTTGTACATGCGGGTACCATAGAAGTACCAGTAGAGGGTACCGTTCCCATCTTGACCCAACGGCTCCACGCGCAGGCTGTCCGCATCCAAGCCCTGGGATCAAACATTCTATGGATTAATAATGTACAGTACCAGTCAACAGTTTGGACAAACCTACAAGGGTTTTTATTTATTTTTTAATATTTTTTAATAGGGAAGACATCAAAACTACGAAATAACACGTATGGAATCATGTAGTAACCAAAAAAAAAAAAAGTTAAACAAATCTAAATATATTTTATATTTGAGTTTCTTCCAAGTAGCCACCCTTTGCCTTGATGACAGCTTTGCACACTCTTGGCATTCTCAGCTTCATAAGGAATGCTTTTCACATATGCTGAGCACTTGTTGGCTGCTTTTCCTTCACTTCGCAGTCCAAATCATCTCAATTGGGTTGAGTTCGGGTGATTGTGGAGGCCAAGTCATCTGATGCAGCACTCCATCACTCTCCTTCTTGGTCAAATAGCACTTACACAGCCTGGAGGTGTGTTTTGGATCATTGTCCTGTTTAAAAACAAATGATAGTCCCAACTAAGCCCAAACCAGATGGGATGGCGTATCGCTGCAGAATGCTGTGGTAGTCATGCTGGTTAAGTGTGCCTTGAATTCTAAATAAAATCACTGCCAGTGTCACCAGCAAAGCACCCCCACACCATTACACCTCCTCCTCCATGCTTCACGGTGGGAACCACACATGCGGAGATCATCCATTCACATACTCTGTGTCTCACAAAGACATGGCGGTTGGAACCAAAAATCTAACATTTGGACTCATCGGACCAAAGGACAGGTTTCCACGGTCTAATTGCTCGTGTTCTTTAGGACAAGAAAGTCACTTCTTATTGGTGTCCTTTAGTTGTGGTTTCTTTGAAGCAATTTGACCATGAAGGCCTGATTCACACAGTCTCCTCTGAACAGGAGGCGGCAGGTAGCCTAGTGGTTAGAGCGTTGGTCCAGTAACCGAAAGGTTGCTAGATCGAATCACCGAGCTGACAAGGTAAAACTTTGTCGTTCTGCTCCTGAACAAGCGCAGTTCACCCACTGTTCCTAGGCTGTCATTGTAAAATAAGAATTTGTTCTTAACTGACTAGTAAAATAAAAAAGGTTAAATAAAATAAAACATAAAAAAACAGTTGATGTTGAGATGTGTCTTACTTGAACTCTGTCAAGCATTTATCTGGGCTTCAATTTCTGAGGCTGGTAACTAATGAATTTATCCTCTGCAGCAGATTTAACTCTGGGTCTTCCTTTCCTGTGGCAGTCCTCATGAGAGCCAGTTTCATCATAGCGCTTGATGGTTTTTGCGACTGCACATACATTATTTTTTTTTAGTTATTGAAATTTTCGGCATCGACTGACCTTCATGTCTTAAAGTAATGATGGACTGTCGTTTCTCTTTGCATATTTGAGCTGTTCTTGCCATAATATGGACTTGGTCTTTTACCAGATAGGGCTATCTTCTGTATACCACCCCTACCTTGTCACAAGACAACTGATTGGCCCAAACGCATTAAGAAGGAAAGAAATTGCACAAATGAACTTTTAACAAGGCACACCTGTTAATTGAAATTCATTCCAGGTGACTACCTCATGAAGCTGGTTGAGAGAATGCCAACAGTGTGCAAAGCTGTCATCAAGGCAAAGGGTGGCTACTTTGAAGAATCTCAAATATATTTTGATTTGTTTAACACTTTTGGTTACTACGTTATTTCATAGATTTGATATCTTCACTATTATTCTACAATGTGGAAAATAGTAAAAATAAAGAAAAACTCTGGAATGAGTAGGTGTGTCCAAACTTATGACTGGTACTGTACATAATTCACTTCATCAGGTTAGATAGCACTTCTTCAGCCAGTCACCATAAATGGCATCACAATAATTCACCATAACTACAGCTAACTACAACAACAAAAAAGTGTTTATCCATTTTTTTTTTAAAACCGCTTTCCCCATGCTAACTCTGACACAGTCATACCAGGAGTTAATAAACAAGGTGCAGACTTGCGGTAACCGGTGTACTCTCTGTGTGTGTGTGTGTGTGTGTGTGTGTGTGTGTGTGTGTGTGTGTGTGTGCGCGCGCGCGCGCGCAGTACCTTGAGCAGGTCGAAGACATCGGCAGCGTCCAGGCGGTAGTCACACAGCCTGTGCAGCAGTTCCACCTGCGTGCGTGGGGCCAGCTCCTCAAAGGGCCCCTGGCGCAGCGGGTTAGGCTTCCCCTCCTCCAACTCCCAGCGGTAGTTGATGATGTCGTCCAGGTAATCGCTGAATGCCTGGGGGCTGAAGGGGAGAGGAGTGATTAGTCCCATATGTTTTCCCACACCTAGTAAAGTGTTGCCATTAATCTCTGAGACAATGACATGCTAGTATGACAATACAATAGTAAGGAGAGCTGGGTATTAACAAAACCATATTGAGATCTACTGCAGTGAATTTAGTTGGAGCAAACTAGTCAAGGGTTCCAATACAACATTGGATAATTTTGTTGTTTCTAACCCAAGTCATTAATTCTCAAATGCCTACTGTTCTTATAGTGTCAAACGGTCAAAACTTGGAACATGTACTTTGTATTGATACCAATCTAGGCAGTTACAAGGAATACCGATTGGACGTTGGTTGGACAGAAATTACAACAAAATAATCCCCTTAATATAAAGACCTTCGAAGAGACCATTGGGATCTGACAATAGCAGCACCATTACTCACTCACTTCCAAATCCTTGTCCTTAAAGTTAAGAAAAGTAGGCTGTCCATTGTGATAATCATGAAATAATTCAAGCTGCCATACCGTAGTAGTTCGAGGAAAAAGGAATGCGAAAAGAAAGCCATTTTGTTTGCATTTGAGTGGGTTTGTATTAGTGACGCACCGATATCGATATCCTATATTTTCCTTGCCAAAAAAACCTGATACTGATAACTGATATTAAACATTTTAGCGGCCTTTTAAGCATTCTAGTACAGTTAAATAGTTAACACACACACGCAGCGGTCGCAAGAGGCATCACCACAGTCCCTGGTTCGAATCCAGGCTGTATCACATCCGGCAGTGATTGGGAGTTCCATAGGGCGGCGCACAATTGGCCCAGCGTCATCCGGGTTTGGCTGGGTAGGACGTCATTGTAAATATGATTTTGTTCTTAATGACGTGCCTAGTTAAATAAAAGGTTACACACACACCAAAAAGTTATTTTGTTGGCATTTACGTATGTCCCCATTACCAGTAAAACATAATCAAAACCTATTTCTATCACTTACTTGCTGTTCTGTTTCGTTGTTCATTTGTTCAGTCGTTTCATTCTCAACCAGGATTTCATCATACATATCAAGCAGTGAAGTTTCAGCTCTCTGTCCGTGGCCTCTCTTCGTCGGTGCGCACTGTCACTGTCACTGTGTCCATCTCTTTCCATCTTGTCCAGCTGTCTATGTAACATTTCACAAAAACCCTGTTTCTTGTCTGTATCGAAGTAGTGGTCCTTGTACATAGCGTTGAGCATGGTGGCGACACAGCAAAGAGAAAATGCCACCGAATCGCTTGTTCACAGCCTGTGTGGGCAGTTTTGTTGCCGGGGCAAACTGTCAAGGGCAACTGTTTCATTCATTCATTAGAATACAAATACTACACTAAACAATGATATAAAGTGCAACATGTAAAGTGTTTGTCCCATGTTTCATGAGCTGGAAAAAAAGATTCCAGAAATGTTCCATATGCACATAAAGCTTCCCAAATTTGGTGCACATTTGATTACATCCCTGTTAGTTTTGTTGAGCAGGCGTTTCAATGCATTGACAGAGGGTATCACATCTGCTGCAGGCACAGTTGATGAGCTGATTTCTCGAGCCAGTTGTTTGAATGGAGCTAGCATGTTCATGTTTCCAAGTTTCAAACATGTTCGCAAATGCCATTGAAATTGCAGCAGCGGTATGACAACCAGCATATTGATGAGCATGCAATAAGACTTTCCTTAGTGCGAAATCCTCGATGACCCACTGTGCTGTCAGACTCAGCATGCTCATGGGGCTGATATCACTGGTCCAAATGTCAGTTGTGAAGCTAATAGCAGTGACGCTATTACTGTGTAACTCCAGTCGTGCAACATCTGAAAAAATGTGCCCCCCCAAAAAAAAAGTGTACTGGTGCTCAACCAGTCGGCGAAAGCCAACATCACCCATGATAGAGAACAGTTGATTGTCAAGGGCTATGGATTTCGCCTTTGAGTTGTCTCACTGAAATGATCTTACTCATTCAAATGACTGCTCAACTTGTTGACTGCTCGATCCATACAGCAGACATTGTGGGCTAGGTTAAGAATGCTGTGTTGCACGAGTAGCGCAGAATTTTACGTAGCGTCATTACGTCATGTCCCTTCATTATATACAAAGATGTTCTAATCTCTGTTATATAGGTATGCACGTCAGTTTTGACATCAGTTTTGCACATCGCCGTTAAACTAGATATCAGGCCGATACCGATGTTGGCATTTTTAGCTAATATCGGCCGATTCCAATATGTTCACCGATATATCGGTGGATCCCTAGTTTGTATCATTGTTCTAAGTTGGATGCTGGTAAATAAAATGTTTTTGGGTCAGATTTGTCTGAATAATCTGGAACCCTTCAGATCTCGCTCAGTTGCATAGAAACAAGGAGTCAGGGCAGGGGTGAGTGCCAACACAACAAGCGAAAATGAGAAAGAAAATAGCTTATCTTGAAAGAGCAGTGTGCACGTTCAGACAGCTGCAGCCCCCCCCCCCGGAGCGTTTAACAAGTGCGGATGAAAAGTGCAGCTCCGTGAAAGGCCCGAGATGCCAGTGGCTGTCCAGCCCAATAAGGCCACCCGGGTGCGGAAACTGGATCAGTCCTAACCTCTCTCCCCAATCACAGGCAGACTGGTGCCTGGCCCGGTAGTGCTGATGGAGCAAGAGCAGGGGGCTCACTTATCAACAGTGAGTAAATGTCTTACTAAATTCTGGTGTACGTGGAGATTCTAGGATGTGCATGCGCCACAAATTATTGGGATTGATCAAACTGTCACACGCAACATATACAGTGGGGCAAAAAGTATTCAGTCAGCCACAAATTGTGCAAGTTCTCCCACTTAAAAAGATGAGAGGCCTGTAATTTTCATCATAGGTAGTACACTTCAACTATGACAGACAAAATGAGATGATAGTTTCCGGATTCGACCATATTAAAGACCTAAGGCTCGTATTTCTGTGTGTTATTATGTTATAACTAAGTCTATGATTTGATAGAGCAGTTTGACTGAGCGGTGGTAGGCAGCAGCAGGCTCGTAAGCATTCATTCAAACAGCACTTTTGTGCGTTTTGCCAGCAGCTCTTCGTTGTGCGTCAAGCATTGCGCTGTTTATGACTTCAAGCCTATCAACCTCTGAGATTAGGCTGGTGTAACGATGTGATGTGAAATGGCTAGCTAGTTAGCGGGGTGCGCGCCAATAGTGTTTCAAACGTCACTCGCTCTGAGACTTGGAGTAGTTGTTCCCCTTGCTCTGCATGGGTAATGCTGCTTCGAGGGTGGCTGTTGTCGTTGTGTTCCTGGTTCGAGCCCAGGTAGGAGCGAGGAGAGGTACGGAAGCTATACTGTTACACTGGCAATACTAAAGTGCCTATAAGAACATCCAATAGTCAAAGGTATATGAAATACAAATGGTAGAGAGAGAAATAGTGCTATAATTCCTATAATAACTACAACCTAAATCTTCTTACCCGGGAATATTGAAGACTCTTGTTAAAAGGAACCACCAGCTTTCATATGTTCTCATGTTCTGAGCAAGGAAGGAACTTAAACGTTTTCTTACATGGCACATATTGCACTTTTACTTTCTTCTCCAACACTTTGTTTTTGCATTATTTAAACCAAATTGAACATGTTTCAGAATTTATTTGAGGCTAAATTGATTTTATCGATGTATTATATTAAATTAAAATAAGTGTTCATTCAGTATTGTTGTAATTGTCATTATTACAACAACAAAAAACAAACAACAAAAATGTATTAATCGGTAACGGCTTTTTTTGGTCCTCCAATAAATCGGTATCGGCGTTGAAAAATCATAAACGTTTCGACCTCTAGTGTAGGCCCATACGGGCCCCTGGATGTTGTCACCAAGATGGGGAAGATAACAGACCAACATTGAGTTGTAAAGGTAAAAGGTAAAGGTAAATGCTGTTGTGTGCTAGTGAGCGAAAAAAGGTAGACCTAGTCAATATTAAAATAATAAAAATTAAATAAAGAATGTGGGGGTACTACTTACGTGATGTCTGTGCGCTGGTAGCATCCTTGCAGCAGTGAGACGAGGAGGTCAGCCAGAAAGTCTATGTCCTGCTTCTGTAGCGCCTCTTCCAGCTCCTACCACACAGAAGGGAGAAGAGGTCAGCCAGTGAGTTATATGGAGATCCTCTTTTTAAGGTACGCAAAAATATTTGTTTTAAAGTCAACATATAACATTTTATGGTTGGTATTAGTCACAGGTAGGTACGTAAAAAAAAAAGAAGCTGTGTGATTCCAAAGTGATACAGATGCCCTGGAGTAAAACGGTAGGAGGTGATGAGAATTTAGGGTTTCCAAGACACCGTTTGACATTTTCAATGAAACAGGAGCTCTCGTAGCAAAACTTCGTTGAAGTGTGGATATTGGAACTAGTAAATTGTCAGAGCCATAGGGGACCAGAATCAGGCAGTATTTCACCTCGAGTCGAGTACGCTTGATCATGACAAACAACCATACTAGATAGGCTGCGTGTAGGGACTGGTTAGGGTGATTGAGTTGCTGGGGGGAGGGGGGGACTAGCTCACAGGTTCTCAGAGGAGTCCTTTCTGCCAGCGGTTGGATGCGAGGTTCAAGTTCAACCCTGACCCCACTCCTGCCTGGCATTGTGTGGCCACTATTGAGGGTTTATGAAGCGGCAGTAACCAGGAGAGCAAACTCTAAAGGCCCTGAAAGAGCCAAGGAGAGACGGCAGCAGGAGCCTAAGGCCACCGTACAGACCAACCCCCCTCTCCTCCACTGTTACCCAGCATGCTTGCTCTCTCCCCGGGATACCCAAAGGCCCTCAGCTACAGAGCAGAGGCTGGGCAGAGACAAGGGAGGCTGAGGGCAAAAAACACTAATGCAAATGGCTCTATCAGCCAAGTCTCCATTCTACTTAACCTTTCTTCCCACTTTCCTAGGATGCAAAGCCACCCTTCAGAATTGGCTATTCCACTTAAAAAGTAATCCGCCTGCAGCTGACCTCCCCACCACTCCCTTCTGTCTCCATCTACAGAATTTACTTCTAAATTCTCTGCATAAAACACATCTCCCCTCCACCAACAAACCTCCCCAAAGAAAAAGCACGGTGACAGTCCAGAATTAACTGAAGGGTGAGGAGGCCCATTTCATTGTGCAGCCACAGCCTGCAGATTGCTGCCTCTCTCTAGATAAAACCCATCTAAGTGCTGGGGTCACTGGGGGGGTCAGCCTCCACACCTCTTGGCTGTGGAGAAGCTAGGAAGCTAGGAGTCAACCATCAGGATGAAACACAGGGGGGAGGGACAGAGAGTGCTTTAAAAACAGGATAAGTTGGATGTTTCTGCTATGGGATAAAACATTTAAAAATCAGATAGCTATTCAGGACTGGTTGGTGGTGCAACAGAAACTGATTCTTTATCTCCAAGTACTATTATTAAAACAGCAGAGTTCATTAAGCTGCTTGAGCACATTTCAAATGACCAATTTAAAAACCTATTGATCATGGTGTAAAATTAGACAGATTCTAATGGATCTAAAGAATAATTCAATATGAAGAGCCTGGGAGGAGGGAAGCTCACAACCTTGGGAGGGCCTGGAACTGGGGTGCCAGAAACCACAATAACATACACTAGGGTCAAAAGTTTTAGAACACCTACACATCAAGTGTTTCTTTATTTGTACTATTTTCTACATTGTAGAATAAGAGTGAAGACATCAAAACTATGAAATAACACATATGGAATCATGTAGTAACCAAAAAAAGTGTTTTGAGCTGTTCTTGCCATAATATGGACTATCGTAACTATTGTCACAACATCACTGATTTGCTCAAACGCGTTGAGGAAAGAAATTCCATAAATTAACTTAAGGCACACCTGTTAATTGAAATGCATTCCAGGTGACTCCATCATGAGGCTTTGGGCTCCCGATTGGCGCCGTGGTCTAAGACACTGCATCTCAGTGCAAGAGGAGTCACTATAGTCCCTGGTTCGAATCCAGGCTGTATCACATCCAGCCATGATTGGGAGTCCCATAGGTTGATGCACAATTGGCGTAGTGTCGTCCAGGTTTGGCCGTCAATGTAAATAAGAATTTGTTTTGAACTGACTTGCCTAGTTACATTTTTTTAAATGAAAAAAATGATGGTTGATAGAATGCCAAGAGTTTGAAGAATTTACAGTTGAAGTCGGAAGTTCACATACACCAAATACATTTAAACTCCGTTTTTCACAATTCCTGACATTTAAATCCTAGCAAAAATTCCCTGTCTTAGGACAGTTAGGATCACCACTTTATTTTAAGAATGTGAAACGTCAGAATAATAGTAGAGAGAATGATTTCAGCTTTCCTTTCATCACATTCCCAGTGGGTCACAAGTTTACCTACACTCAATTAGTATTTGGTAGCATTGACTTTAAATTGTTTAACTTCGGTCAAATGTTTTGTGTAGCCTTCCACAAGCTTCCCACAATAATTTGGGGGAATTTTGGCCCATTCCTCCTGACAGAGCTGGTGTAACAGAGTCAGGTTTGTAGGCCTCCTGGCTCGCACACGCCTTTTCAGTTCTGCCCACAAATTTTCTATAGGATTGGGGTCAGGGCTTTGTGATGGCCACTCCAATACCTTGACTTTGTTGTCCTTAAGCCATTTTGCCACAACTTTGGAAGTATGCTTGGGGTCAAATCCATTTGGAAAACCCACGTGTGACGAAGCTTTAAATTCTTGACTGATGTCTTGAGATTTTGCTTCAATATATCCACATAATTTTTCCTGCCTTATGAAGCCATCTATTTTGTGAAGTGCACCAGACCCTCCTGCAGCAAAGCACCCTCACAACATGATGCTGCCACACCCGTGCTTCACGGTTGGGATGGTGCTCTTCGGCTTGCAAGCCTCCCCATTTTTCCTCTAAACATAACGATGGTCATTATGGCCAAACAGTTCTATTATTGTTTCATCAGACCAGAGGACATTTCTCCAAAAAGTATGATCTTTGTCCCCATGTGCAGTTGCAAAACATAGTCTGGCTTTTTTATGGCGGTTTTGGAGCAGTGCATTCGTCCTTGCTGAGCGGCCTAGGTTATGTCGATATAGGACTTGTTTTACTGTGGATATAGATAGTTTTGTACCCGTTTCCTCTAGCCTAGCATCTTCACAAGGTCCTTTGCTGTTGTTCTGGGATTGATTTGCACTTTTTGCACCAAAGTACATTCTCTAGGAGACAGAACACGTCTGATTCCTCAGCGGTATGACGGCTGTGTGGTCCAATGGTGTTTATAATTGCGTACTGTTGTTTGTACAGATGAACATGGTACCTTCAGGCATTTGGAAATTGCTCCCAAGGATGAACCAGACTTGTGAAGGTCTACATTTGTTTTTCTGAGTTCTTGGCTGATTTCTTTTGATTTTCCCATGATGTCAAGCAGAGCGGCACTGAGTTTGAAGGTAGGCCTTGAAATACATCCACAGGTACACCTCCAAATGACTCAAATGATGTCAATTATTATTATTTATCAGAGGCATCTAAAGCCATGGCATCATTTTCTTGAATTTTCCCAAGCTGTTTAAAAGGCACAGTCAACTTAGTATACGTAAACTTCTAACCCACGGGAAGTGAAATAAATCTTTCTTCAAACAATTGTTGGGAAAATTAAATTGTGTCATGCAAAGTAGATGTCCTAAATGACTTGACAAAACTACAGGTTGTTAACAAGACATTTGTGGAGTGGTTGAAAAAGGGTTTTAATGACTCCAGCCTAAGTGTATGTAAACTTCTGACTTCAGCTGTATATTTTAATCTGTTTACGACTTTTTTGGTTACTACATGATTCCATGTGTTATTTCATTAGTTTTGATGTCTTCACTATTATTCTATACTGTCAAAAATAGTAAAAATAAAGAAAAGCCTTAATGAGTAGGTGTTCTAAAACTTTTGACCATTAGCGTAGTTAGCTACCAGTAATGCTGAGCGATTAGTGTTTTTTGAAGCTGACTCAATGTTGGTTCCATTATAAAATATTTAAAAAATTAAATAAAAAATAACACTGTTTTAAATTTGGGTTTTGATAATTTTTAAAACATAAAATGCATTATGAAACAAAAATCACAAATTTGAGCTTTTTAATTGACATTACCAAAGGCAAAAAGTTAAATTAAATTGTCAAAACATGAAAATATTCCATTGTCCAAATTGGGTAGACATCAAAAAAAGAAAAAAAAAGAAAGAAGACTATGAAATGTCAGTTGTGTAAATAACCAAGTTTTTATTTGACGACTTTTCCATTTTTCATTCCTTAAAGTTATGACAATCATTTGACAAGTTCTTCAAAGTAAATAAGGCATACTTTAACAAACTGTCTATCCCACGCTCTCCTCGTTGTGTACATTCCGCTCTCATCCAGTCTGTGTGTATCTAACCTAAAGTAGCAGGCATAAAGAAAATGTATCCATCTCTGTTAGAGGCGGAAAGAACAGGTGCAATGGATTATGGTCATTGTAGTTCATTAACATATTTCTGCACTGAACTATACCGAAGGAATAATATATACACTGCTCAAAAAAATAAAGGGAACACTAAAATAACACATCCTAGATCTGAATGAATGAAATATTCTTATTAAATACTTTTTTCTTTACATAGTTGAATGTGCTGACAACAAAAATCACACAAATTATCAATGGAAATCAAATTTATCAACCCATGGCGGTCTGGATTTGGAGTCGCACTCAAAATTAAAGTGGAAAACCACACTACAGGCTGATCCAACTTTGATGTAATGTCCTTAAAACAAGTCAAAATGAGGCTCAGTAGTGTGTGTGGCCTCCACGTGCCTGTATGACCTCCCTACAACGCCTGGGCATGCTCCTGATGAGGTGGTGGATGGTCTCCTGAGGGATCTCCAGACCTGGACTAAAGCATGCGCCAACTCCTGGACAGTCTGTGGATGGAGCGAGACATGATGTCCCAGATGTGTTCAATTCAGGTCTGGGGAACGGGCGGTCCAGTCCATAGCATCAATGCCTTCCTCTTGCAGGAACTGCTGACACACTCCAGCCACATGAGGTCTAGCATTGTCTTGCATTAGGAGGAACCCAGGGCAAACCGCACCAGCATATGGTCTCACAAGGGGTCTGAGGATCTCATCTCGGTACCTAATGGCAGTCAGGCTACCTCTGGCGAGCACATGGAGGGCTGTGCGGCCCCCCAAAGAAATGCCACCCCACACCATGACTGACCCACCACCAAACCGGTCATGCTGGAGGATGTTGCAGGCAGCAGAACGTTCTCCACGGCGTCTCCAGACTGTCACGTCTGTCACATGTGCTCAGTGTGAACCTGCTTTCATCTGTGTAGAGCACAGGGCGCCAGTGGCGAATTTGCCAATCTTGGTGTTCTCTGGCAAATGCCAAAAGTCCTGCACGGTGTTGGCCTGTAAGCACAACCCCCACCTGTGGACATCGGGCCCTCATACCACTCTCATGGAGTCTGTTTATGACCGTTTGAGCAGACACATGCACATTTGTGGCCTGCTGGAGGTCATTTTGCAGGGCTCTGGCAGTGCTCCTCCTGCTCCTCCTTGCACAAAGGCGGAGGTAGCGGTCCTGCTGCTGGGTTGTTGCCCTCCTACGGCCTCCTCCACGTCTCCTGATGTACTGGCCTGTCTCCTGATAGCGCCTCCATGCTCTGGACACTACGCTGACAGACACAGCAAACTGTCTTGCCACAGCTCGCATTGATGTGCCATCCTGGATGAGCTGCACTACCTGAGCCACTTGTGAGGGTTGTAGACTCCGTCTCATGCTACCACTAGAGTGAAAGCACCGCCAGCATTCAAAAGTGACCAAAACATCAGCCAGGAAGCATAGGAACTGAGAAGTGATGTGGTCCCCACCTGCAGAACCACTCCTTTATTGGGGGTGTCTTGCTAATTGCCTATCATTTCCACCTAATTTACACCTGTTGTCTATTCCATTTGCACAACAGCATGTGAAATTTGTCAATCAGTGTTGCTTCCTAAGTGGACAGTTTGATTTCACAGAAGTGTGATTGACTTGGAGTTACATTGTGTTGTTTAAGTGTTCCCTTTATTTTTTTGAGCAGTGTATAACCGCCGCCATGTGCAATAAAGATTTTACTGAGATACAGTTCATATAAAGGAAATCAGTTAATTTGAATAAATTCATTAGGCCCTAATCTATGGATTTCACATGACTGGGCAGGGGCGCAGCCATGGGTAGGCCGGGGAGGGCATCGGCCCACCCAATATGCAGCCAGGCCCACCCGCTGCGGAGGCAGGCCCAGTCACTCAGAATGAGTTTTACAAACAAAAGGGATTTATTACAGACATAAATACTCCTCTGCACCCCCTCTCCAATAGACGATCCCATAGGTGAAGAAGCCAGATGTTGAGGTCCTGGGCTGGCGTAGTTACAAGTGGTCTGCAGTTGTGAGGACGGGTGGACGCACTGGAAATTTCTCTAAAACGATGTTGGAGTCAGCATATGGCAGAGAAGTTAACATTAAATTCTCTGGCAATACCTCTGGTGGACATTCCAGCAGTCAGCGTGCCAATTGCACACTCCATTAAAACTTCAGACATCTGTGGCATTGTGTTGTGTGACAAACCTGCACATTTTAAAGTGGCCTTTAATTGTCCCCAGCACAAGGTGCACCTGTGTAGTGATCATGCTGTTTAATCAGCTTCTTGATATGCCACACCTGTCAGGTGGATGGATTACCTCAGCAAAGGAGAAATGCTCACTCACAGAGATGTAAACACATTTGTGCACAAAATGACAGAAATTAGCTTTTTGTGAATATGGAACATTTCTGGGATATTTTGTTTCAGCTCATGACACATAGGACCCACACTTTACATGGTGCGTTTATATTTTTTGTTCAATGTAGGTTGAATATTTGATTCATGAAAACTACAACTCGCTTCAGCCCAGTGTCCCACAGTTATTAACTTGATTTCTCTCTTTAGAGAAAACGATGCGATGGGCTCACACAAGAAACTAAAATACTATTCAAGTAATTGAACAGACATCAAATCAAATTTTACTGGTCACATACACATTGTTAGCAGATGTTATTGAATGTGTAGTGAAATCCAAGCGTGTGCTTCCAACAGTGCAGAAATATCTATCAATTCCACAACAACTTCCTAAAACACACACAATTCTAGGTAAAGGAATAAAAATATATACACACGTAAATATATGGATGAGCAATGACAGAGCGGCATAGGCAAGATGCAATAGATGGTTTAAAATACAATACAATACAAACATGCATACAATACAAACATGCATACATGAGATGAGTGATGCAAGATATGTAAACATGTTTATTAAAAGTGGACAATGATTTCATGTCTGTATGTAGGCAGCAGCCTCTGTTAGTAATGGCTGTTTAAAAGTCTGATGGCTTAGAGAGGAAGTTGTTTTTTTATGCTCAATTGTACATCTGTAAAAGTTTGACAATTTTAGTTGACAGGACAAATTTCTTCAGCCTCCTGATGTTGAAGAAGCACTGTTGCGCCTTGACCACACTGTCTGTGTGCGTGGACCATTTCAGTTTGTCAGTGATATCGACGTCAGGGAACTTAAAACGTTCCACCTTCTCCACTGCTGTCCCGTCGATGTGGATAGAGGAGTACTCCCTCTGCTGTTTCCTGAAGTCCACGATCATCCCCTTTGGTTTGGTTGACGTTGAGTGAGAGGTTGTTTTCCTGACACCACACCCCGAGTGCCCTCACCTCCTCCCGTAGGCCGTCTCGTCATTGTTGGTAATCAAGCCTCTACTGTTGAAACGTCTGCAAACTTGATAATTGAGTTGTAGGCGTGCATTGCCATGCAGTCATGGGTGAACAGGGAGTACAGGAGGGGGCTGAGCACGCACCCCTGTGGGGCCCTAGTGTTGAGGGTCAGCAAAGTGGAGATGTTGTTTCCTACCTTCACCACCTGGGGGCGGTCTGTCAGAAAGTCCAGGACCCAAATTCACAGGGCGGGGTTGAGACCCAGGGCCTCAACCTTGGAGGGTACTACGGTGTTGAATGCTGAGCTGTAGTCACTGAACAGCATTCTTACATTGGTATTCCTCTTGTCCAGATTGAATAGGGCAGTGTGCAGTGTGATGGCGATTGCATCATCTGTGGACCTATTGGGGCGATAAGAAACTTAAAGTGAGTCTAGGGTGAATGTAAGGTTGAGGTGATATGATCCTTGGTCTCTCCAAGCACTTCATGATGACAAAAGTGACTGCTACGGTGCGATAGTCATTTAGTTCAGTTACCTTTGCCTTCTTGGGAACAGGAATAATGGTGGCCATCTTGAAGCATGTGGGGAACAGCAGACCGGTATAGGGACAAATTGAATATGTCCGTAAACACACCAGCCAGCTGGTCTGCGCATGCTCTGAGGACACAGCTAGGGATGACTTCTGGGCCGGCAGCCTTGTGAGAGGGTTAGCACGTTTAAATGTCTTACATCGGCCACAGAGAAGGAGAGCTCACAGTCCTTGGTAACAGGCTGCGTCGGTAGCACTGTATTATCCTCAAAGCGGGCCGTCGGTGTCCGTGACAGGCCGTGACCCTGACATCGGTCAATAATGGCGCCGAAGAGGATGGCTGCAGTTTTACGGTCTCCTAACCAACTGTGCTATTTTGTGTTTTTTTCACATTGTTTCTAACCTATTTTGTACATAATGTTGCTGCTACACAGTCTCTTATGACCGAAAAGAGCTTCTGGATATCAGAACAGCGATTACTCACCTCGAACTGGACAAAGATCTTGTCTTTAATGAGTCTGACGCGAAGGATGTACTGCTTCTCCTGGACCAGGCACAAATTCCCATAATTTGCGTGTAGAAAATATGGAAATACAGGGGGTGGAGATCGGGGTGCCTTGTGAGAATATGTTGGCAACTGGGTAACCCACCTCTACCATCCATTCTATTGAAGCAATTAGGCCCGAGGGGGTGTGGGATATGGCCTATATACCCTGGCTAAGGGCTGTTCCTAGGCACGACGCAACACGGAGTGGTACATTGGCCATATACCACAAACCCCTGAGGTGCCTTACTGCTACTATAAACTGGTTGCCAACATAATTACAGCAGTAAAAATAAAATGTTGTCATACCCGTGGTATAAGGCTGTCAACCAAATCACTCTGTTCAAGACTATCCTACCAACAGGACATTAAAAACTGTAATATCTTATGTTTTACAGAGTCGTTGCTGAACGACGACAGGGATAATATACAGTTGGTTGGGTTTTCCATGCATTGGCAGGACAGCTACGTCTGGTAAGACGAGGGGTGTGTGTGTGTGTGTGTGTATATATATATGTCAATAACAGCTGGTCCAATGTCTAATATTAAGGAAGTCTCGAGGTACTGCTAGCCTGAGAAAAAGTACCTCATTATAAGCTGTAGACCACACTAATTGCCAAGAGAGTTCTCATCTATATTATTCGTAGCAGTCCATCTACCACCACAAATGATGCTGGCACTCGACTACACTCAACGAGCTGTGTAAGGCCATAAGCAAACAAGAAAATGCACATCCAGAAGTTGCACTCCGAGTGGCCGGGGACATTAATGCAGGCACACTTAAATCCGTTTGAACTAATATCTACCAGCGTGTCACATGTGCAACTAGAGGAAATATACAGTGCCTTGCGAAAGTATTCGGCCCCCTTGAACTTTGCGACCTTTTGCCACATTTCAGGCTTCAAACATAAAGATATAAAACTGTATTTTTTTGTGAAGAATCAACAACAAGTGGGACACAATCATGAAGTGGAACGACATTTATTGGATATTTCAAACTTTTTTTTAAAATCAAAAACTAAAAGAATTGGGCGTGCAAAATTATTCAGCCCCCTTAAGTTAATACTCTGTAGCGCCACCTTTTGCTGCGATTACAGCTGTAAGTCGCTTGGGGTATGTCTCTATCAGTTTTGCACATCGAGAGACTGACATTTTTTCCCATTCCTCCTTGCAAAACAGCTCGAGCTCAGTGAAGTTGGATGGAGAGCATTTGTGAACAGCAGTTTTCAGTTCTTTCCACAGATTCTCGATTGGATTCAGGTCTGGACTTTGACTTGGCCATTCTAACACCTGGATATGTTTATTTTTGAACCATTCCATTGTAGATTTTGCTTTATGTTTTGGATCATTGTCTTGTTGGAAGACAAATCTCCGTCCCAGTCTCAGGTCTTTTGCAGACTCCATCAGGTTTTCTTCCAGAATGGTCCTGTATTTGGCTCCATCCATCTTCCCATCAATTTTAACCATCTTCCCTGTCCCTGCTGAAGAAAAGCAGGCCCAATCCATGATGCTGCCACCACCATGTTTGACAGTGGGGATGATGTGTTCAGGGTGATGAGCTGTGTTGCTTTTACGCCAAACATAACGTTTTGCATTGTTGGCAAAAAGTTCAATTTTGGTTTCATCTGACCAGAGCACCTTCTTCCACATGTTTGGTGTGTCTCCCAGGTGGCTTGTGGCAAACTTTAAACGACACTTTTTATGGATATCTTTAAGAAATGGCTTTCTTCTTGCCACTCTTCCATAAAGGCCAGATTTGTGCAATATACGACTGATTGTTGTCCTATGGACAGAGTCTCCCACCTCAGCTGTAGATCTCTGCAGTTCATCCAGAGTGATCATGGGCCTCTTGGCTGCATCTCTGATCAGTCTTCTCCTTGTATGAGCTGAAAGTTTAGAGGGACGGCCAGGTCTTGGTAGATTTGCAGTGGTCTGATACTCCTTCCATTTCAATATTATCGCTTGCACAGTGCTCCTTGGGATGTTTAAAGCTTGGGAAATCTTTTTGTATCCAAATCCGGCTTTAAACTTCTTCACAACAGTATCTCGGACCTGCCTGGTGTGTTCCTTGTTCTTCATGATGCTCTCTGCGCTTTTAACGGACCTCTGAGACTATCACAGTGCAGGTGCATTTATACGGAGACTTGATTACACACAGGTGGATTGTATTTATCATCATTAGTCATTTAGGTCAACATTGGATCATTCAGAGATCCTCACTGAACTTCTGGAGAGAGTTTGCTGCACTGAAAGTAAAGGGGCTGAATAATTTTGCACGCCCAATTTTTCAGTTTTTGATAAAAAAAAAAGTTTGAAATATCTAATAAATGTCGTTCCACTTCGTGATTGTGTCCCACTTGTTGTTGATTCTTCACAAAAAAATACAGTTTTATATCTTTATGTTTGAAGCCTGAAATGTGGCAAAAGGTCGCAAAGTTCAAGGGGGCCGAATACTTTCGCAAGGCACTATATATTTTTTAAACTCTAGACCACCTTTACTCCACATACAGAGACGCATTCAAAGCGCTCCCTCGCCCGGATGCTATGACACAAGACTGTTATGCTACAACTCAATTTCTTGAACTGCATTGTTCAAATACAAATTTGATAACCGACACATCTGTAGTTGTATAGCTAATCTACATGTTTTGGAATGAGGCTGAGAGAAATTTATATTTTTCAAGCTAATTTCCTGCATCTCTACACCTGACCCGTTTTAGGAATCTAGGCATACGTTGCACATCACTTGACAGAAGGCACATTTTAACTTTTATTTATGGTAATGCACTTGTCAGAAAGGCAAACTTTCATGTGCCTTCCAACTTTTACTCCATCTGTAAATACAAATAAAATGGTTAAAATTAAGAGCCTAGATGGTTGACACACAGAAATAGACATGGCTAGCAGGAAGGTTCCTGATTGGCTGAGATAATGGATGGGCAGGACATGCCGGGAGATACGTTTAGATTGGTCTGCTATATAGCATGGTCTGATAAGTAGCATGCTTCTGTCGACAACATGAACTGCTGCTCAGAATGTGCTGACAATCCTTTGTAGTCTTTTTTGAAAGATGCAGTATAAGATTAGCCCTCGAGAGGTTTCTACTTTTCTTATCAATATTGAGGCCCTGAATTTAGCAGTCGCTATTGACAGATCAGTTGGAAAAAGTTGTAATGGGCTACTTTATGCACATGCCACGGTCAGTATGAACCATAATGACTTGACAACGCTGGCTAAACAAGATGTAGCTACAAACGAAATGGAGTTAAATTGTTCTAGTCTGCCGTGAAGCGTTCATCCATGTATACAAGTAAGAGTATAGCTACATTCAGATATAAGTTTCAAATGTCAGAAAGTCATTTTCATTGCAAGCTAAAGAATACTGTTAACCAACAAGCGAATGTTAGCTTGCTGGCTCGCTAACGTTATGTATATGATCTGTGTAGTATTATTATCAGAAATCCATTTGCATGGCTAGTTATAGCCTAATGTTCACTAGCTAGCTAACACTGAACCAAGTTGGTTAGTTTGAACTAGATGCAGATTCATAAAACAGCTATGACAATCAGTTTGTATTGGTGGTAGTAGCGTAAATTGGCATAATCCTGGTTTATTGTTTAGCTAACTAGCTAAATGTCAAAAACAAAAGACTCTACTTTGCCAGATGATTACAGGACCCATCAAGTTAACCAGGTGTGTCTGGGGGTGAATACAGCCATCTATTGTATTTCATGAACATGTGTACACGTCTAAATAACAGTGACCCATCCACTAAGCTGGATGTGGCTGGTGGTGAAGAGGTATAGCATTTCTTTCACATGACCCATCAATTTAGACAAGTGTGTCTGGGTAAGCATCATCTAATAATTACAAAATACTTCTGGAAACGTTCAGTTTTTGATATTGTTACAATTCAAGTAGCCATTTCCCTGTACCATTTACATATTCTGTATCCTGTGCATGTGACAAACTAAGTTGAAATTGGGTTTCTATTTCAGGAAAAACATCTTGCTTTCCAATGTTAGTCAGAAAGGATCTTGTTCAAAGCACTATCAGTGCTGGATTGTGGTGATATTGTCTATATCCAGGGCTCAGCAAGTACCTTACATTCTGGACACTGTATCATGGAGCATTAAAATGTATTTCAAATGCTGGATCACTCACCCATCACTGTGATTTGTATGCTATGGTGCAATGGACCCCTCTCTCCACCAGGAGGCTAAGGCACTGGCACACTTGTGTACAAAGCATTGATGGGACAACTGCCTTTGTATCTATGTTCTTTACTGACCAGATCAGTCACTCAATACAGTCTTTGTTCACAGTCGCTGCTGTCCTTGTCTATTCTTAAGACTGATCGACAACACTGTTTGTGATAACTGCAGTTCCTGATCTTCAATTGTATCAGTAATTTGTGTATTCTTCTGTAATATTTTATGGACACGATGCCATTTCCCTGCAGCATTTTCACTTTTGGATGAAAAGCGTGCCCAGAGTAAACTGCTGGTTACAGTCCCAGATGCTAATATATGCATATTATTAGTAGTATTGGATAGAAAACAATTTGAGTTTCGAAATAAAAGTAGAGACTCACAGCTAGAACATGGTATATCATGCACTGTAGTTGTAGAACAATGCGAAAGTACTGTTGCTTTGAAAGTTGCTAAACTTGTAACCCCACTCTTGAGAAAATGGCCCTTGAATGTTTTGGTACACCTACTAGAGAGCTTTTCTTTGTTTACACCCATTGAGCATTGTTCACACCCTCTTAAGCCTCACCCATCTCTTTGATTCACACGAGGCCATGTGCTAAACAGAGTGAGTACAGTAGTGTTCAAAACAATCAAAGATTAAGACTAAAGGCTGGTTTATACTACGTCTATCGACGTGTCTGTTGTCTATTGTTGTCTGACAAACTTGTTGTCATTATTAAAAAGTATAAAACAGAAAACGACAGGCTCCATGACATCAGCAGCCTGGTCGTCCAAAATAGCATAACTGGATTAATTAAATGAGCATAAATTAATTTAGTATATATATCAATCTAGCAAACCAGGCAACTAAAAGCAACTTTCAAAACAATGTTTAGGTTAGTTTCGAGCTTGTTAGCTAGCTACTCAGTTCAAATAATGACCATGTCATAGCTGACAACTTTTTAAAATTGAACTCATTTGTATTCATTACTACAGGAAAGAAAGAAAAAAAAGAAAAAAATCACAACAAGATCCTTATTGACTAGTTAATGGCAAGCTAATTACAGAAAACAACACGGTTCTGAGTGACAAAATAAAAGCAGGGCATTCTACGGAGGAATTTTAGAACGTGGACCCTGTCTTGTTGGCCTAATGTTCTTTCCTAATATGAGTTTGGTGAAGGTCATGTTGTTCGTCACAATACCGTCTCCGGTAAACACTATATCAAATAAAATCAAGTTTATTTGTCACATGCACAGGATACAGAAAGTGTAAACAGTACAGTGAAATGGTTACTTGTATAGTGGAGTCTTTAGACATGTGGCTAGCTAGCTAAACAATGACCCATAATCCCAAATCATAACATTACTACCCTAAATAAATCTGCCAACTAGGTTCAATGTTAGCTAACATTAGGCTATAACTAGCAATGCAAAAGGCTGAGATACGAATAATATAGTACACAGATCATACACGTAATGTTAGCGAGCCAGCCAGCTAACATTAGCTAGCGAACAGTACGATTTAACTTGCAATGAAAACGACAAAATTAGAAACGTATAAGCGGAAAAATATGCCGTTTTATAGCAACAGTACCCGCAAAACACCAGTCTCAACATCAACAGTGAAGGGGCGACTCTGGGATGCTGGCCTTCTAGGCAGAGCTGCAAAGAAAAAGCCATATAGCAGACTGGCCAATAAAAAGAAAATATTAAAATGGGCAAAACACATACAGAGGAACTCTGCCTAGAAGGCCAGCATCCCGGAGTCGCCTCTTCACTGTTGACGTTGAGACTAGTGTTTTGCGGGTACTATTTAATGAAGCTGCCAGTTGAGGACTTGTGAGGCGTCTGTTTCTCAAACTAAACACTAATGTACTTGTCCTCTTGCTCAGTTGTGCACCGGGGCCTCCCACGCTTTCTATTCTGGTTAGAGCTAGTTTGCGCTGTTCTGTGAAGGGTGTAGTACACAGCGCTGTATGAGATCTTCAGTTTCTTGGCAATTTCTCACATGGAATAGCCTTCATTTCTCAGAACAAGAATAGACTGATGAGTTTCAGAAGAAAGTATTTGTTTCTGGATGTTTTGAGCCTGTAATCGAACCCACAAATGCTGATGCTCCAGATACTCAACTAGTCTAAAGAAGGCCAGCACAACAGTTTTCAGCTGTGCTAACATAATTGCAGTCCCTTAGACTGCTGCGCCACCCGGGTGGCCCTTGTCATGGAAGTTGACCGAGTTTTGAAATCAACCATGGCATCCCTGACAGAGGGAGAACGATCTGATGATTCTTATGGCATGGAACAGTTTGAACTGGAGTGACTTAACAAGCTATACAAAACACAAACAAGAGTACTTTTGAGTCTAGCTACATTTTCAGATATTAATTGTTCACCGTCTACAGACATGTCAATAGACATAGTATAAACCAGCCTTTAGTCTTAATCTTTGATTGTTTTGAACACTACTGTACTCACTCTGTTTAGCACATGGCCTCATGTGAATCAAAGGGATGGGTGAGGCTTAAGAGGGTGTGAACAATGCTCAATGTAAAAGAAAAGCTCTCTAGTAGGTGTACCAAAACATTCAAGGGCCATTTTCTCAAGAGTGGGGTTACAAGTTGATCAACTTTCAAAGCAGCATTACTTTCATTGTTCTACAACTACAGTGCATGATATACCATTTTGAAGCTCTGAGTCTGTACTTTTATCCAATGTAAAAAATAAATAAAAAAACTCAAATTTTGGAACATAAAGACCGAAGAGAGATGGTGGGTCACAATTTGCATTTCTGTGTAGTACAGATCAGGGACCCATGATGAAATACCTTTACCGGGTGTAAATCCACTTCACTTAATGTAGTTCAATAACCCAAATAAATTATTTCAAAGTCAATATGTCCCGTCATAGCAGACACCCTATTCTTTCTGCAGACATTGTTGAATCTTAATTCAGAGCAGATATTTAACTGAGCTTTTGGAAAATGTAGACAAAGATTTTACTGAAATTCTGTTATTTATCAAACTTCACAGTAAATGTGTGTTTGTAATGTTCCATGTGAACAGTTAAAAGTAGCCCTTGCGCATACAGTTAAATGTAGCCCTTGCGCATGGTTTTTGTTTGGCATACATTTTAAGTTGACAAATCTGAGACAGCGCAATTCTGTTACTACGGAATTACCCCATCTGGCTAGCCTCAGTGCTATGCCAATGATTTTAGTTCCATCTTAGAACATGTGGCTCTTTCAAGAGCTATGCTCAGTGTTATGATAGCACATGTACAATATACAGTGGGGCAAAAAAGTATTTAGTCAGCCACCAATTGTGCAAGTCCTCCCACTTAAAAAGATGAGAGAGGCCTGTAATTTTCATCATAGGTACACTTCAACTATGACAGACAAAACGAGGGGGGGGGAAAAAATCCAGAAAATCACATTGTAGGATTTTTCATGAATTTGCAAATTTTGGTGGAAAATAAGTATTTGGTCAATAACAAAAGTTTCTCAATACTTTGTTATATACCCTTCGTTGGCGATGACAGAGATCAAACATTTTCTGTAAGTCTTCACAAGATTTTCACACACGGTTGCTGGTATTTTGGCCCATTCCTCCATGCAGATCTCCTCCAGAGCAGTGAGGTTTTGGGGCTGTTGCTGGGCAACACGGACTTTCAACTCCCTCCAAAGACTTTCTATGGGGTTGAGATCTGGAGACTGGCTAGGCCACTCCAGGACCTTGAAATGCTTCTTACGAAGCCACTCCTTCGTTGCCCGGGCGGTGTGTTTGGGATCATTGTCAAGCTGAAAGACCCAGCCACGTTTCATCTTCAATGCCCTTGCTGATGGAAGGAGGTTTCCACTCAAAATCTCACGATACATGGCCCCATTCATTCTTTCTTTTACAACGATCAGTCGTCCTGGTCCCTTTGCATAAAAACAGCCCCAAAGCATGATGTTTCCACCCCCATGCTTCACAGTAGGTATGGTGTTCTTTGGATGCAACTCAGCATTCTTTGTCCTCCAAACATAACGAGTTGAGTTTTTACCAAAAAGTTATATTTTGGTTTCATCTGACCATATGACATTCTCCCAATCTTCTTCTGGATCATCCAAATGCTCTCTAGCATACTTCTGACGGGCCTGGACACGTACTGGCTTAAGCAGGGGGACACGTCTGGCACTGCAGGATTTGAGTCCCTGGCGGCGTAGTGTGTTACTGATGGTAGGCTTTGTTACTTTGGTCCCAGCTCTCTGCAGGTCATTCACTAGGTCCCCCCGTGTGGTCTGGGACTTTTGCTCACCGTTCTTGTGATCATTTTGACCCCACGGGGTGAGATCTTGCATGGAGCCCCAGATCGAGGGAGATTATCAGTGGTCTTGTATGTCTTCCATTTCCTAATAATTGCTCCCACAGTTGATTTCTTCAAACCAAGCTGCTTACCTATTGCAGATTCAGTCTTCCCAGCCTGGTGCAGGTCTACAATTTTGTTTCTGGTGTCCTTTGACAGCTCTTTGGTCTTGACCATAGTGGAGTTTGGAGTGTGACTGTTTGAGGTTGTGGACAGGTGTCTTTTATACAAGTTCAAACATGTGCCATTAATACAGGTAATGAGTGGAGGACAGAGGAGCCTATTAAAGAAGTTACAGGTCTGTGAGAGCCAGAAATATTGCTTGTTTGTAGGTGACCAAATACTTATTTTCCACCATAATTAGCTAATAAATTCATTTTTAAAAATCCTACAATGTGATTTTCTGGATTTTTTTCCCTCATTTGGTCTGTCATAGTTGAAATGCACCTATGATGAAAATTACAGGCCTCTCATCTTTTTAAGTGGGAGAACTTGCACAATTGGTGGCTGACTAAATACTTTTTTGCCCCACTGTACATGTAGGATAACAAAAACATATCTGTGTGTGTAGCCTTGGAAACGAGAGAGAGGGAGTGTGAGTGTGTAGGCTTGTTGTGAATGTAAGTCTGTGTCCGTGTGTGTACTGTAGGTTATCATGAGGACTTTTGGTTCTAATCTGGTCCCTCTCCTTCCGTCAACAGGGGGACACTGAGATCCTGTGTCACGCTCCCTGGCACTTCCTGGTCCCATGACAGCAAGCCCCTGGGCCCCATCTATCAGTGGCAGACTGCACTTTGATCACACTTCAAACCTGGGGCCGTCCGGGGGAGCCAGGGCCCAGCCCAGCAGAGCAGTCCTGGATTAACACCATCCCACTCCACCTTTGAAGTGCCACTCGGCAGCTCAGATGGCAAAGGAAAGGGAATTAGTGTGGGGTGTGTGCCCTTTCTTCAGTGTGACAGCGATCCCTCTGTGGGCTCACCGTTAATCAAGCAGAGTGTGTTTTAAGGGCCGTGATGAGGGACACACACTGCAGCTGGAGCTCTCCTGCAAGGAGCTCAAACTGCCGGGATCAAACACACAGCAAAAACACGCTCTACACCCCAAGGAACCACTTACACTAGGTCAACCCGATGATCTGCACATGGTACAGATAGAACATGGATAAGACAAAGATATGCCTGTCCATCTTTGTCAACAATCCAAATCAAAGGGTTGACAGACTTATCACCAAGGAACTAAAACTTGACAAAGCAGCCTGGTAAACACTCCTTAGGGGAGTCAAATGCTTGAAGGATGATTGGAAGGTGAGTCAATGCTCAGTCAAGGGTGTGTCACATCCTCTAAAGTGCACCTTCAACCCCTTTAGCACTGTCAAAGGCTTTGCTGTAGCTTGCTACGGTAGGGTAGCTGGCCAGTGTGTGTGTGTGGCTATGCCTCAGGTGTCGCTTGCAACGTCACACTTGGAATACAGGGTCAGAGGTTGGCTTCTGGCATTATGACCCACAGCAGATGAACCCCTAAGCTATGCCATGAGCAAATCACTGGTGTCAAAACTGCCATAATATGGGATTGGCCCATTGTTGACTGAAAATATGTCCCGTGTTACAGTCAGCAGAGCCATTGACATGTCCTTTGTTACACAATGTCAGTGGCTCTGACTAACACAGGACATATTTTCACTCAACGATGGGCCAATACCATTCAAAGGAATGGACTTCAGTTTGTGTGCTGCAGCCATGAGCCTCTTGCGTCAAGAGAAAAAACACCCACACAATTCACAAACATTTGCTGATGATTACGTAAACAGAGCCTCTGTGGTGGGTTAACACAGCAGGTTGATTGAATGTGTGCACAAAGGTCCCAGAGCTCCTCGCTCAGCAGGCCGGCAGATAACCCAGGTAGAGCCAGGGAGGCCCAGTGTCAAAGGCCACTGCTCATTTAAAGCATTCACCATAGGGCCACGCTACAAAGAAAACAGAACACATGCTCAGTCAGTGATTCTACAAGACAGTCAACAGAAGAGTCTGAGTAGACTGGCGGATGCATTTGAAGATATAAGAAAAGCGCCCAGTTCTCCCAATCAATGCTTGTGTCCCAACGACAATGTGTGGCCTTGTGTGATAAGTCCTGCCACTGGGGCTGTATCTGATGGCTCCAGAGCTCCAGCAGACGCATGTAGGCCATGTTATCAGGGCTGGCTTCTCTGCAGAGCCTCACTGCAGATACTTTCCATGCCAATGCCGTTAACAGCTCCAGGAGGGGTTCAAGCAGGCAGTTAGAGGGAGGAGGCCTGCCTTCATTGTGTGAAGGCTATTCTCACTTACCTTCCCACTCCTCCTCTTACATGGCTCCTACAGGAGCCATCAATTGACAACACTCAAACCTCCCCTCCCACGCGACACGTAGCAAGGCACACCATAACACAGGAAGACGCCCTCGCATCCTCAGGATGTGCCATGCATTCGCTCCAGAGAGCATTGAGATACAGTCTCATACCTGACCTTGAGAAGAACCAAAGATCGATAAATAAGTTGGATGCCTGCATACCACCTATCTGGATGCATAGTGAGTTGGTTGGAGCTCTGGTGATAGGACCGCCCATCTCGCACTTACTGCTGTGAAACCCTGGGGCCACATTCTGACACATTCAAAACATGATGGCCTCTGTGCTACCTGGTTATGGTCTCCATTTGGCCCCTGAAAACAACAACGACAAAACTGTTTACATGTGAATCTTGATTGTATTTATTAGGATTCCCATTAGGCGACACCTAGTAAAGGACCCATCTACCACTTTGCCATTGGTAATCTACAGCGTCATACAACACAGGGAAAACAAGGAGGCACACACATAGCAACTGCTGATTCCCATGGTCACTCAAGTAGGAGAGCCAGCTGTGTTTCATTGCAGTCTCAATGTCATTGCAGTCTCAATGTCACGGCCAGTCGGCCAGGTGTGACAGTTGGCCGTGCTGGCGAGGGCAGAGAGGGGGCTGGGCTTGGGAGACTGAAGTTCGACAGATCCTTCCCGGGCTGAGCTCACTGCCGTGCAGACACAAGAGCCCCCTGGGTGAGGATCATTAAGCACAGGAGATGGGAGGCGAGCAGCCTCATTCCTCCACAGCCACACGGGTAAACACATACACTTCCTCTCAGAGCTAGAGTTTCCTGCTTTACGCTGACAACCCAGTGGTCTCATTTCCCAACCATATCACACATCCTACACCAACACACACGGCCCATTAACATTTAGCCTGCTGGCCCTACAGAGGAAAAAACTGTTTGACCAATGTGGTGGTTGGAGGAGGGACCCTTGGGACGTCACCTCATTGAAATTTTAAATGGTTACGGTTAGGTACGTCCCAAGGATCCCTGATAGCTATAACCCATGTGCGCAATGAGCTGGGGAAAACACCACGAGGCAAATGGGAGAGCAGGGGTGGGACTAGAAGTGCAGCAACATGAGTTTGGCACAGAGAACGCACAAAAGCAGAGAAAACAGAATGGTGAGACAGGAGAGCGGGAATGAGAAACTAAAAACAGTACAGAAAAAAAACTTGCATAAGGAACATTATGTTGCCTACTAAAGACAGGGGAACACTGACTATTCAAAACATATCACAGAGAAGGGCATGCTTGACAGAACCATTTCGAAGAGCCCTTTACAAAACAGGCGATAAGTACTCCAACTAACAACTGCTAAGACCCAACAGGTGTATCTGACTGAGTCTTTGTTTCAGACTGACTACACCCTCTAAGCACTCGAGCTTTTGCCCATATACACCATCTCCTCCTCCCTTAGCCTCAGGTCCCTCAAGTCTCACCCAATCTGCACCTCCCACACAAACAGTAACCCCCCCCTCTCCCAGTCTGAGTCTGGGGTGACACTCCCGCTGGTTAATGCCCCCCCTCCTCACACACTCTCCCCTTGCACACACTCTCCCCAATGCTCAGAACACCATATTTCCCACCCCGCTCTTACTTGCTCAAAGTGTTATGTTGCATCACACTGTACTGAGACTGGGATGTAAACACGTCTGCCAGCCGCACTAAATACATATTAGTTTGCCTTAGGTTGTTAGCTGGCTTTCAAGGAATCCCCCTAGACAAGACCTGATTCTCAGAAGCTCATAAGAAAGTACCCTCTACTCTGTTCGTTCTTCTCTACAAGCCAAAATAAGGTGAGCCCTTGAAAGAGCAGGCCAGTTAGGGTAGAGGCTGTCCCCAGACTGGAGACAGAGAGAGGGAGCCATGGGGAGCAGCAACAATAGAGTTGGCTGAAACAAACCCCAGTGTATGTGCCCCCCACCCCCCAGCTCCCCATGTGAAACCATCTGATGCATGTACTGCTGCTTCACTTGTCAATCACAGCTGGGGGAGGGGAGAGTCAGCTCTTACAATGTGCCTGGGTTTGGTAGTTAGAGAGGCATAGTGCATGTGAAGGACTAAGAATGTGTGTATTTATGAGGGATCCACAACCTTGAGGGGTGACAGCAGGGTGTGAAAAGGATTGGGCTTGGGGTTAGCCGACATGGCCATGTGAGGTTTGCATGTGTGACACTTTGATAGGATGAGCAGTGGAGTGTTGTGCTGGGAGAGTTTGTGGTGTGTAGCGCAGCAGAGCTAAGGGAGAACTCCGGGTGGAGGATTCGGCAATATAATATTATAAAACAAACTGGGCTGATGAAAGGCTCATTGTTGTTGTGTGTGTGGGGGGTCCTTTCTCCTTTTGGGGCTGACAAAAGAGTTGTGCAGGCCAGGGTTAAAAGGTAAAGATATTCAGGATGAACGCAGCAACCACTTATCCTTTTCAAGATGCAGCGTTGCGCTGGCTGCAACATGGCCCGCTGACCCTTCCTTTATTGACAGCGCAGATCCCACAGCCAACGTTCACTTCCTCCCAAAACCCCAGGAGCTCCGCTGAGGACGGCCCCTTTCAGATCAATGCCCCCAATTCAACACAGACTCAGCAGGATTTAGCTAAAGCGTGCTGCCCGTCTCTGACATATAATCCACACAGTGAATTAGTGGGTACCAGAGGGCCCTGTCTAAACTTGGGGAACATCCCAAACCACTATAGATCCATTCTCCCTAATCCATTTACTTTTAGTCAAGAGGCCTTGCTCACTCAGCTCCCCATTCTGCCAGATCTAATAGGACTAAATCTTCTTTTACAAATCAGGTGCAGGCCTGGGAAGAATAGAAGTCCCCCCCCCCCCAGTCCAGAAAGGCTGCAGCAGGCAGCAGCACCCAGTCAGCAGCACCTCCACCCTCCAGGGGGAAGGCAAAGAAAGAGCCACCATCTGGGATTTAGTCATGGTGATGCCAGGGCTGGAGTAGCACCGCTCTGGGGGCTGGATGAATAAAGGCTATTCAGCACTGGCACACTGAACATCACAACCCAAGTTGGTCGGGGAGACTCCCTAAGAACGAGAGGAGGGCTGGCTGTCACGGGGACGTGATGAGCAATCAGTACAATATGGAGGCGGGAGTTGGATTAAAAGTAGGCGTTGGAAGTCATTGGAGTGAAATACTTTCAATGGCTTCAGGACAATAAGCAACATACTAGGTTCCCTGTTCAGTTTGTTGAGAACTGCCAGGTCGAGTGCGGAGGGATCTTCTCTACAGTAGGTAGGTTGGCTCCATAGTGACCAGGACCCGTTTCAGTGCATCATCAGTGCAGATAGCACCAGATTTACATTACATCCGCATCCAAATCAAATCAAATGTATTTATATAGCCCTTCGTACATCAGCTGATATCTCAAAGTGCTGTACAGAAACCCAGCCTAAAACCCCAAACAGCAAGCAATGCAGGTGTAGAAGCACGAAGCCAGCCCTGCAGACTGGCTTCGTCAACCTAGCTCTTAAATAGAGTCACCCTCAATGCATATTAGTACCCGGTCATTATGCCTGTCTTAAGTTTAATAAAATGGCCCCAGAAAGAGCCCAATTTCTCTGCCGCTCTCCAGATATCAGACAGCAGATGAAGATGTATGGAATCAGACAAGCTGCACTAAACACCAGCACGACACATATCTCAAGTAGAATGTTGGGCTCAGGTTGGCAGTTCTGGGGGTGGAGGGCACATTCTGGAGGTTTCAGAGGAGGCTCAGAATGCCTGGAGTCTGGGACTTCAGGGCTCATTTCACAGCCACATTGCCAGGAAATCAAGTGTGCCTCCATGGAGACAAAGAAGCAGGGGGACGGCCAGGTTGGCTGGGGCCTCTTCCTGCAGAGTCCCTCTCCCTCCGGCCAGGGGAGACTGGGAGCGACAGCGAAGTGTAACAGGGGAACAATGTGCAAGGAGCCGTTGTGTGAACTTGCCAAGAAAATCTCCATTATCAGCCACCGGAACAGTGGCCCGAAAAAGAAAAGAGCCGCTCGACAACACCACCTTCCCACTGGATCACTGGGTTTGTTAATATCCCGTTGGTAGCGGTTTCACAAAGTACAAAAGTTTGGCTCTGTGACATTCATAAAGGGGCTCCTGAAAAAAAGCCACAGTGAACTCTGCCCACTGAACCATTCCCTCCATCCTGAGCTCTCGCTACCAACAGCTTTATGACCAAGAGACAAGATATTAGAGCCATGCGGAGCTAAAGCAAAGGGCGTAACATACATTCTTCAAGTCAATCCTTACATGTTTGCCTCTCTAGCATGCTGATAATTTCCTCTGAAGAGATGACACAAATAAAACTGTTCTTTATATCCTCTCTACACAAGAAGTGCATTACTCAGAGGCTAGCATACCCTTTCCTCCTATCTGCCAATTCTGACACATGGGGACAAAACCAGAATAGAAGATTAACAACACCCAATGAATGTGTCAGGGACAGCTGGTTGAAGCTCAGTGGCCACAATGTTGACCCTCCTGTCCGTCCAGTGAGACATGCATCGCTGTGTCCACAATGCTGGACGGAGAGAATGTCATGTAATGTTGACACTGCGACCAGGCTCAACCCAAATCACCTGGGCGCTCGATACCAGAGGAAAGACCATTCTGTCAGGGGAATGACAGCCACTTCCAGCATCGCTCCAACCCAACTCTTAGGAAACCCAACCTCAATGCTCACACTGCACAGAGCTAAGTGCCACCAAGACACAGACAGAGCACAAGTACAAACACAGGAAATCAGTATCTAAGATTTTTGGTGGTAGAGTTCAAAGAAAAAGTCTGGCTACATCTTCTATATAAAATAATGTTAATCAACTTCTAGAAGTTTGGTGAGACTGGCAAATATTGAATTTCAGAGAAATAGGCTATTTCAATCCTAAATAGGTGTGTGTTAGACTACTTATTGAGACTACTTATTGAGACAACGGTGTTCTGAATCCATGTCACTGTAGGTCTGCTTGGTGAAACCATGGTATCTCATGGTATGCAGCATGAATGCAAAATAAAAACGTTTGACAAGAGTCCCCCCTCCTGCCTAAACACAGAGCACCAGTGTTCACTGAGCCCCAGGAGGAATCATTCAGAGGAACCCCTCTGTCCTCAAACCTACTGTGAACCTACTGTGAACTATGGAGTTGATCAAACATGGTTAGAACATCCTAGCTGTATAGCCACATATCCTCAAGGCTTCACAGAGATATAATGAGCCTTATAAACTAGATCTTGCATCAGAGAAATGGCCCTAAAAGGCTAAAATATATATAATTAGCTCCTTAAAAGGAAAATCTAGTATCGTCTGAGCAACAGTTGATTTAGGCTACATATGTATACACATGCTGGTGACACAGAAAGAGCTTGAGGTGATCTCCTAAAGCGCTTTCGTTCTCTGTCCAGTGAAACACAGGCCTTCATCTGAGCTGATCATTTACTCTGGCGCGGTCATACGATCACATCCCAGGCAAGGCCACATCAAAGACACTAGATCCTCTTAGACCTGGATTTGTGTGCTATTTACTAACAAGCCATCTGATTTTTTCAGCACATTAGGGCTAAGCACAAACCAAACGAGGAACAACAGTACCATCCACTAAGCTCTGTTCCATTACAGGCCAGGTAATGAAGCACATAAGATCATCCAGGGCCACAATTCACCAATGGGGCTTAGTTTGTCCCAAATAGTGAGGAATACTGGCAACCTTTCAGCTCAGTTCCATTTGGGCCAGTGTATAAATAGCCTACCTGTGTAAGATTTTCAGACTAACCTTGCTTGAACAGAGGTTCAATAAAGAAAAATGCAATTCGTAATGCCCAAATGTCAGAGCCCCTAAACATAATGTAACATGATGCAATGAAAATTGGTTCAGTTGAGAGTGAGATCATGTAGTCCAAGGCTTATACTACCCTGGTCTGTGAAGATGTGACAATGACATTTGATCAGTCTAGGCTTAGATTTGTATTATTATCATCCATTGCATAATTACACTAGAGAGAGCTTGATTCTTTATAGACTGGGAAACAAGAGATTGTCCTCTAGCAATTAAGAGTGACAAAATTACAGATTTCAGTATGTACACTCTACCTCTTACATAATCCCAATAGCATTTCTGAAATGTAGGTAGGTACATTTTCACCACTTCAAATTATATTTACAGATGTAGAAGTCATTGGCTATATCAATAAATTGAAGAGCTTTAACATTTATTCAGATATATAGCCTACCTTCTACTTTATTATTGACTAGAGCACAATAGAAGTGTGACCTTGGACAACCAAGAGTGCGCCCGATTAAGACGTCAAATCGGTGGGTGAGCATTTGCGCAGGACCAATATGCTATTAAACCTCATTATCATAGATTTCGTTACTGATATGCGTCACGGATTAGGCAATCCATCAAATAAAATGTTTCTTGAAATCAGATACAGTGGCAGCACATGTGATCTGTGTCTAGTGACCCGGTTAAAGATCGATACAATAATTCACGCGCACCCGCGTAAAACTAAACGGTGCAGATCGATCAAACCCGAGTTCTACAGAATCGAGACGTTTGCATCATGATATCGCTCGCGGAAAAAAATAAACACAATACCAACTTTACTATAAAACTAGAGGTGAAGCTTAGCCACCCCCATGCACCGACTCCAATGTACACTTATTTTAGCTTCACATAAAACAAGCATTTGAACGACTGCTTCATCATAGTAACGTTAAAACATTCGAGCGAATGAAAATGCCAGAATGGCAAATGTTACCCTGACTACCCCGTCCAGATAGCATGCTAGACAATTAATTCGAAACTCTCGTCATGAACTTGATGAAAACATGGCATCAGTGGATCAAAGGGGAGCAAGATAAAACTACAAGCAGCCTTTATTCACGTGTGATTTCTTTTGAAATTGTGAGTAACGTCAACGCTCTAATCAATTAACGTTATAAGTTACAGAACTAGCTAACGTTATAACTTCGAGCTATTTATGGTGATATAATTAACATGTTGTTTCAAACTATAAACGGTAAGTTAGCTAGGTAACATTTGGACAAAGACGTGCGATTTACTATGACTGGATGGCTGTAAACACAAGCGAAGATTTCACCAAATGAAAACAAACGGTTCACACCACATGGTTCTGTTTGGGCTGGCAAGAACTATCAAAATACAACACGACCATTGCCAATGGCATTGGTCTAACTTGTTACCTGACGTTAACTGCATTGCTTGTTATAGCAACAAAGTAATCGTATTTATATCATGAAATTAAACTACCGTTTATTTCAACAGGGACCTAACTGTTTTTCAAACGTTCTGGCTCAGCTAGTAGCTTACTAGCTAACTAGTTAGCAGCTAACTTGGCTAGCGTTAAATAAACACATAAGTTCTGAATAGATTAGCTAGCTAGCTAACGTGAGCTAGCTAGCTAGTTCTTAACTACCCTACAAAACAAATTATATGAGCCAAATACGAAGGAAATTGAAATTTAGCAGTCCAAAAATAGAAAACAAAATCTCCCAAATATCTACATGTAATTTCGAGAACTTCTTTACCTCAATTTCAAAGTCTGGTAGGTTGAATGCCGTCCTGAACAGCGAACAGAAATGAGCTATGGCGGGGACTTCCCACCAAGACTGGATCTCTTCCACAGAAATTGTACATCCCTGGAACATTTTCGGACCTTAAATTGTATAACTTTGTTTCTCACATTAGAAATAATTTCCTCAAGGTATCAGTGTAAAATCTCGTTAATTCCTTAAAAAATAGGACAAAAGTTGCTGTTGATGTTCCATCCAGTCAGTTGCCATTGCAACCCAGGTCGGAGAGCGCTTGCTACAATCTGTTTCAATCAGAATTTCACAAGCGCTGAACAGATGGGGTGGCGCTACCAGCGTGGCTCGAGGAGGGGTGTTCAGTTAGCTACTTACGCCGTGTATTTAAATATACAAAATCCTGGGTATCATAAATGCTTAGTCACTAAGCATTTATGGTACCCATCAACCTTTTTGTTTACATGTAATTATACTCAAGTTAAAGTATATTGATACGAACATTTGATTAGCCGGTTTCTTTGTTTTGTTTACGATGCGGCCATCACCACCACCTCGACTGATAGACCAGTCCCCATTTAAAGGGAATGCTTGTGAATTCAGAACGGTCTTGCAAAAGCGCTTCTACGGTATCTACATAAAAATAGTGTGCGCTTCTTCTGTTGCGCGTCTTCAAGAGTTGAAGAAAGTATGTGCAGGGCATTTACACTGGATTAAACGTGATCACTGTTTGTTGGATGTCTCTTTTCTTTTTTCCTCCCTGGATCAGTTATGATGAGTTAGGTAATAATATCCTTATTGAACTCTTATTATAGGCTAGCAATTAGCCTTTATATTTAAACTTGTAGTTTATATAAAACCACAGTTAAGTGTAGCTGTATTAGCTTGAAAAGCGAGGAAAATGTTTAGAATATATTTGTTTTGTAACGGCAATATCCAACAAGGGTTTAAGTTTAATATGTAAAGCTGTGGCTCCCCCCATCGCAGAAAGAGGAAAGCGCATGAACAGGAGAGAGGTTGTGTGCGGTGATGACAACTGGCCTTAGACACTGTCATTTTGTTTCTCTGAACTGTCATTAATGGGCGGCTATCTTAATGGACTACCAAAATAACATACTATAATTCACCATTTATGTAGGCTACACAATTCGTAAAAGCTTGACAATGGAAAGAAGAGAAACAGCAATCATGCAATTTCCCGGACTACAACATTCTGTTTATCAACATTTTCTATATTGACATATTCACTAGCAAATGGAAACTGCCCTTTGATTGAACCTATCTGTATTCTATTAGGGCTGGGGTTGATTGAGCAGTCACCTCAGGGCTAGTCGGTGGACAGCTATCACAGTGCTGTCGATATTTTGATAGGCTTAGGTCCCCTGGGAGCTGCTGTGCCCCTTCAGTGCTGCCATGTTGCTAGGAGACAGACAAATCCCGACTGCCTGTTGTCCAGTGTGGCTGTGGTCGAGCTTAGGTAGCCTTACTCATTTTAGAACATGGAAGTTGTTCAATGATCCAGGCTCCAGACTATTTCAGAACATCCATTCACAACTCCAATGTGTGTGCCTCATAAAGACTATCCAATACCATTTCATGTAGCCCACTAGCTTTGTCCTAACATAGGTTGACCATCATTTTAAGATTAAAAGACCATGTATGTTGAAAATCAATGAGTCACCTCAGTGAGCATGATCTTTGTCATCACACGTTTCTTTGCACAATTAGGTTAGATTAGAAGTTTAATAGTCACATGTAAAGGGTTGCAGGTGTAATTACAGGGTAATTATGCTCCAACAACGCTGGTCAAAGTGAAATGAAAATAATACAATTAATAATAAAGAATATACATAAATATAATATATACATAGATGATTGTGGAAGCACTCTAGTGGCAAGGGACATTAGTGTGTAAGTACTGTATTAGACTATTCTGAGTACTGTCTGGAAGGGTGCTCTTATAGGACTTTGTGAATCTAAGGCAAGAGCAAAAGTTTGGATGGATTATGCATCCAACCCTAGGTTGGTCAATATCATACTCACAACATTGTCAGTGTTGATTTTTTTCCATTGATCCTCTGGAAACACTTGGCAAGTTTTTGAGACAGGACTCATTGTCTCAATATGGCCTAACAGAGGATATTTGGAATACAAATACCGTACATAATCACAGACTACAAAATCCTCTCCATCTGGAGTTAAGGGGAGTCCAGGGTTTGTAACCTGACACCAGGTAGTCTGGGGGCCACATTTACCCACTTCAACAACTGGGGTGTGAGAGCCGCTCTCTCATTGGTGCTTTCTGAAAGTCCTCCTCTCCACAAAAATACCATCCATAATGCTTCCACTCTTTGTAAAACAACCTTTTCATTGTGGAAGAAAATAAACACAATAGGCCTAGATAATGAGATAGCAAACATAAAGACAGGCAATAACAGGGTTGGTAAGCCCTGTGTTGTTATGGCAGTGAACATTTAGTCCAGTCTGTCTCTGCATGTAGAATGTACGCCTGTTTCCACCGGTTTTACAGTCACTCTGACCTTTGTACCACTCCAAAAGATAAGAACAATTATTCTATCAGTTTATATTTTTCTCTTGCAAGTTATGCCCTTTTTACATTTTCTTTGTACTGTAATGTGACAACAGATTGTAACACAAAATAAGAAATGTTTGTGTAAAAGTGATATTTACTTTTATGAAAAACTACTGCTGGGATGCAAGTATTTGCCATTGATGTGACTAATTATCAATGTCAGAAGTTGTAGTCCCATTAACATAAATCAATACTAAAAATCAATACTCATATAAATCAGATTGTTGGAGCAGAGCAGGGTGGAGCTTGTGCTGCTTGACTACCATTGCTGCACACATTGTTGAAGTGAAAGGAAAGTGGACAGCATGATCCTGCTTGTGGGATGCACTGACAGGGGTAAGTTCCCCACTGCTGTCTTTTTCATGATAAAAACCTATTTTTCAGACAAAAAATGAGCTATGTTGTCTGAGCTGGATGATCTGGTGCAGTTTGAAGCTGTTGGGGTTTGGGGGGGGGTTGAAGTTGGCATGGGGTAAAGACTCTTGTCTGCGTTTTTGGCAGGGGACTAGTGTGAATGGAACGGAGCTGAAAGAAAGTTTCACAGAGCGGCTCAGTGAAAGGCATGTGCAGAATGTGACTGACTGGGCACTAGAAAAGACTGAGCTGTAAGATGAAAGGGATCCAGAGGAACGGTTAGGAGGATGGTTGTGGTGGAAGATAAGAACTGAGGAGAAATCAAGAGAATGGTGTCAAAACAAAGGTGAGAGATGGAGAAAGGTGAATTCATTCTTTTTTCAAAGGAGGAGAGAAGCGAGGGTAGAGAGATGGTTTACAGTGGTAAAAAAAAGACAGAAGGGGGAAGGAAGGTGGGGAGATTAAGAGAGATTAATTAGGGAGCTGAGAAGGAAATAAGGAGAGAAAAAATAAGAATGGAAGAAAGGGGACAAGAGGAGAAGAGGGTAGGTGGGAACACCTGATGTCGATTTGGGTAATATTGTGCATAATAACAGACCAGCTTCTGACAATTATTGTTAGCAGAAAACATTTGTCAAACCAATTTTACAAGTTCACATTGAATCTCTTTTCCGTCCTTTGGAAATGGTGGATCTCAAACACAGCTAAAGGAAACTGGTAAGCTTGTCATCTTTCAGTTTTGCCCTCCTTGGTAGCTCAAATCATCTTATCCCTTTTAGCAATAAGATTAGAGAGACTAAAGATGTTATTTTTCTGTGTGGGAGCCACAGGACATTCTGCCTCAGAATTATGAATGACCTACTTGGGTACCGGATGTATTTGTGCTGACCTTCCACTCCTTGCTGTTCCTTGTCCTATGCCAACATGACAAGGAGTGGAATGGAGTGGCATGATGGCGCAAACAGATCTGGGACCCGGCTAATGAAGGACCAAGATGGCCTTCAATCATAAGATCTATGGTCAAAATTCTTATTCAGTGTGTGGACGTTCAATCCTCTGCAATACTCTGAACAACTATTGCCATAAAGAGTTGTCACTGCAGTTCAGAGAGTTTACAAAGAGATAAATAGGACCTCTGTATGATACTGAGGTATGAGAAAAGGTAACCTGACCTTTGTCATTGGTGTGGCCTTGCTCTATTGGAACAGACAGAGACCACTGGAATTCCTGTGAGGCACAGCAGAGCTGTGGCCAGAGGACACCGGTTAAGCTCAGGTGGTGGGTGCCACAAAATACAGGGGAGAGGAACCCTATTGCTTCCCCACCGTGGAAGAACAGACACCACATTGATACCATAGAGGTGGCAAATTGCATTTGTGCTGGAGACAGATGGGTCGGTAAGGGTACGGTAGTGGTGATAACACCTTTGGGCTGAGCTGCTGTGCCGATGGGAGAAGGAGGAGGAAGGAAACCGAAGTGGGCCTGGAGCCCAATGAGAGACAGGATGGCTGAGCAGAAAGTTAGGTAACCCCCATTGCAATATATCTCTTCACCTAGAACCTGGAGGATTCAATCTAACAATAATGTGAAAGGAGGAAACATTTTGTGTTGCCCTATGCCAGCATTTCCATTTACAAAGTGTTTATGTCTGTGTTTTTCCATGTGTGTGTGTGGGTGTGTGTCTGTTTGTGTGTGTGCCTGTGTTCCTCTGTGTTTATGCATGGATTTGTGTCACTCGGGCTGCTTTCGTGGGTGTATGTGCGTGTTTCCCTCCTCCGCAGCCTCCCTGCTAAACTGATTAATGGGGGCGTGACAGGGCTGGTGGGTGTGAGCTGTGTGTTTCGTAATGATCCGGCCAAGACCCGCCTACAGAACCAGCAGGGTGCCCGAGTCCACACCGGAATGTGAGTACTGCCTTGTTTTCCCGTAGCCAAAAAGTCCAAATTGGCTATTTCGTAAAAATGAATGAAAACCAAAATGAGCTTTTGTAAAATTGTATTTAAGGTTAGGCATAACATTAGCAGTGTAGTTAAGGTTAGTGTTAAGGTTAGGTTTAAATTCACATTTTAGGAAGATAAATAGTTTATTACTTTGTGAGTGTGGTAAGTGGTGATGACCTACTGCCTTGGCTTGGTTCCTCTTTTACTTTGTTCACACAATAAAATAAAAAGGTAAATAAAAAAAGTAAATCAAGTACAGTTTATTGAACTGGATGAAAGAGAGAATAGTTCTGTTTTGACTCATGCACACAGTAATTGTTTTGAAGTAATCAGACTAAACTGAGGGCAGATTAGGTCAAATGTGTTTTTGAACATTTGCATTCAAAACAAGTATTTGGTGCTGTTTTGGTGAGCGCTACAATACTGAGTGGCTTCCACAAGAAATCAGACAGGGAAAATAATCAATTCTTGACTCTATAGTACTAGTTATTGACATGCTTGGCTCTACTGGTTGTCTAGTACAGACAACTGTCTATCTCTATACATCTGTACACACTATGGCATCATAGCGTTGAGTGGGCATTGAGCCTATATTTACATTGGTGAAGTGAGTTACTGGTTGGCACAGGAGTGATCCTTTGGCATCCTGACTACTCATGGTCTTTTAATTAAGTAACAATCTAGTAGCTGCTAATGAAGTTTAATCAAATCAATGGAAAATCAAACTGTGAACCAAATGTGAACCAATTCAAGTTAGAATCCTTAGTTGATACATCTATTTTTGGACTTATAAATGAATGATATATACCTATTGATTCTTGGAGAATATAACTTATAAATGCCTCATGAGCTTAGTTCAACTGTTGTACCCCATCAGAACCCAAATATATAAACCTGTTTTACTCTGTTTGTAAACAATGTAAACAGTATCATGGATGGTCAGTCCTTGCATCCATAGTGCTGTCTATTAATTTAAGAGTGGTTACATTTCTACAGGCCCATCCCTCAGCTTATTGAATCAATTAATGATTCTAACTTTAAAGGAAAGTGTCCATCAATTATGTTTGTAGTGTGTAGCTGTGTTTAAGTGATGCTGAACAACCAACATTCTGTGATGTAGGGTTTTGTTAAGATTGACAAGACACTGTATTGTAAGGAAAAGCAAATTACTAAATGCTATTCATTGTTTATGCATGGTCAATAAGCATCAGTTAAATGTCGTGAAGAGGGCACAACAAAACCTTTTCCCCTCAGGAGACTGAAAATATTTGGCATGGGTCCCCAGATCCTCAAAGGTTTCTACAGCTGCACCATTAAGAGCATCCCGACCGGTTGCATCACTGCTCGACATCTGACCATAAGGCGCTACAGAGGTTAGTGCAAACAGCCCAGTACATCACTGGGGCCAAGCTTCCTGCCATCCAGGACCTATATACTAGGCGGTGTCAGAGGAAAGCCCAAAGCCCTCCAGTCACCCAAGTTATAGACTGTTTTTCTCTGCTATCGCATGGCAAGTGGTACCGGAGCACCAAGTCTAGGACCAAAAGGCTCCTCAACAGCTTCTACCCCCAAGCCATTAGACTGGTGAACAATTCATAAAATCACCACCAGACAATTTACCTTGACCCTCCCTTTTGTACACTGCTGCTACTCGCTGTTTGTTTGTTATCTATGCATAGTCACTTCGCCCCCACCTACATATACAGATTACCTGAACAAGCCTGTACCCCCGCACACTGACTTGGTACCGGTGCCCCCTGTATATAGCCTCGTTATTGTTATTCTTATTGTGTTACTTTTTATATTAATCTACATGGTAAATATGTTCTTCCTCTTAAGCTGCACTGTTGGTCAAGGGCTTGTAAGTAAGCATTTCACAGTAAAGGCTACACTTGTTGTATTTGGTGCATGTGACAAATAAAGTTTGATTTGATTTATAAGATATTTCATGAATATATCAGAAAGTTCCCCCAAACTGATTTTTACCTGAATTACTTCTCCTTTTGATGTGAAGGCTGGACTGTTTGACGAAGACAGTTAAGATGGAAGGCTACTTTGGGATATATCGAGGTACTATTTCCCTGGATTAATGTAATGTACAATTCTGTGTTGAGTGTAGCTGACACATCCTAAATTTAAATAACTGCCATAAACCATGTATTATACCCTTTGAAAGTATTGAGCACCTAGAGTTATTAACTAGCCTAGAGCTAATTATATGAAAGTGCAGGGGACGTTTTTTTAATGACGTTAACTGTAGATTGTGTTGTTATAATCCATTACTATTTTTTCCGCAGGTGCAGCAGTGAATCTCACTCATCACACCAGAGAATGCCATTAAACTGGCAGCAAATTATATCTTCAGACAGAAGCTCTCCAAGGACGGGAAACTAACTTTTTGTCCTAGCACAGCACTTACACTTTTAACTGAAACATACATTTACACACCTTAGAGTACTTTTTTATCCATCAAGTTAACATAACATTCATGTAATAAAGTCAGATGGACTAAGGTGCTATTGCTACAGTAAACTGTCTCATTTTATCAGGGGTGGTGTCATTGTTGTTATTATTGCTATGTGTCTATTTATTAGTCTGTTAACCCTGTCATTTGGCCCACAGGAAGTTGCCCCTGTGGGGGGAGATACTGGCAGGATGTGGGACGGGGACCTGCCAGATGATAGTGACCACACCCATGGAGATCCTCAAGATCCATTTGCAGGACACAGGAAGGTTGGTTGAGTTCTGTGAACCGTTTGTCCTTAGGCCAACCACATCTCAGACTGCTGCTGAAGTTTTTTGGCACTGATGTGATGTGTGTGTGTGTGTGACAGCTGACATAAGCAGAGTGGTCCAAGCACACACTGCAGCTTCTGGTCCAAGCACACACTGCAGCTTCTGGTCCAGCTCCTGGTCCATCTCCTCCAGCCCAGCCTGCACCTCCACCTCGGACCCCTGCCGTCCGTATTACCCTGGAGCTACTGAAGACACGCGGCCTGCCAGGCCTCTACCGGGGAGCAGGAGCCACACTGATGAGGTGTGACACTCTGTCTCTCTCTCTGCCTCTGACAAATCCACATAGGCAAATGGCATAGAAAGTGAAAAGCTAAAGGAAAGAATGATATTATACAAATTGTACGTATCAAACAAACGCACACCGCACGCACACACACAATCACTCACTCCGTGGTACAAGCACACAACAGGAGGTTGAGGCCCCGTAATTGGGGAGGATGGGCTCGTGGTAATGGCTGGAGCGGAATCAGTGGAATGATATCAAATACTGTACATTAAACACATGGTTCCAGGTGTTAGATGCCATTCCATTCGCGCCGTTCCGTACATCAATATGACCCGTCCTCCCCTCAGCAGCCTCCTGTGAAGCACACACACACACATTTCTCTTGTTCAGTTCGGAATGACGTAATCCTGAACTGACTGAACTGAGGTAACCTGCTAGACTCACTGTCAGGCCTGATTTGACTCATTACTGGTGATTAGTTTGTGGCAAAGACTTTGATTTACTTCTTGTAAAGGCTGCCTGATTTACATATACCACATATTGCGTCGCTCCATTCAATATTTTGTATTTCTGTTGATACATTTGTCTTTTACATATGTACAGTACTTACTGTATGTGTGGTCTGGCACCCTGGCTAATCAAGGCCAACATAAATCAATAGGTTACTGCAGTTATTGTATGTCTGGCAGGCTGAATCTAGCTGTGGGCCGACTGAAACATGCCTGCGTTCTTTTCGTATTCCAGGGATTTTCCTTTCTCTATGATCTACTTCCCGCTGTTCACCAACCTGAACACGCTGGGAAGGGCCGAGTAGTCATGGAGACTTGCAGGAGTGGGCCCCCTTCCTGCAGTCCTTCACAGCAGGCTGCACAGCCGTATCAGTGGCAGCTGTAGATGTCACACCACTTGACAGTGAGAGAGGGAGGCACGGAAGGGCTGGGGGAGCCCCATAAAGGAGAGATAAACCACTGTATTCAGTAGCAGTGCATGTCATTCAGTCCTAAATCTTAATGTCCACAATAAGACCATCTAATCTGTAGATGTCATACAGGAGCAGTTTGTAAGGGCTGATTCCTGTGTTGGGTTGGGATTGCAAAGGCTATTTAATTTGATTAGCGGATTACAATTAAATTATACCATGAGACCCCAATTACAATGGTATGAAATACATTATCAATAACTCTGCAATCCCAGGGCATGATATCCATATTGTCTGTACTTTAAGGACAGTGGAGTTTACATTGGTTTCAGTGTGTGTGTTTGTTGGCAGTCATAAAGACTCGTATACAGACCTTGCAGAAGGGGGAGGACACATACCGTGGCATTGTTGACTGCACACGGTAAGGCTTGCACCATAAAACACACATTTCTCCAATATGTATGTGCTAACCTTTGGTTGACAGCAGGTTTCTCACACTTCCATACAAGGATCTGGAGTAAAGGGCCCAGCAACATTCCTCAAGGGGGGCAACTAGTCGCGCACTGGTCATCGACCCCCTCTTTGGCATCGCACAGGGGGTCTACTTCCTGGGTGTAGGAGAGCAGTTGCTAGGGCTACTGGGATAGCAGCAGCATGTGTCAGTGTCCCTTACAGTACAAAACATACTGCTTCATTCAGCAGTGAATTGAGGGAGAGATTACTCTCCATGGTTCTTATGCAAAGGCTCCTTGACTTTGCCATCACTAAGGAAGTTACCAAGCTATCATGGTTTGACAAAAGCACTTTAAGTGACAAATCCATCAACATTTGTTTTTAAACTATCAAACATTTTATTTACTAATGTTGTAGAATGCTGACTACACTGCCATGAGAAGTCTAAAATGTGTCTGGCAATTCAAAGCAATTGGTCCACCTTTCACAGAGATCCTTTTCGTTTCATGAAAAAGGACAACCTCCACATTGGCTTTCCTCCCCAGTGAGTTTCTTTCCCATCCGTGAGTCCATAGTTGTAATCTTGGACTCCTCCTGTTAATGCTTTAATCCTAGTCTCTGTACTGTAACCCACTGAACAGCCAGGCTCCTCTCCTACAGGTTAAGACTGTTGGGCCTGCACCCAGAAGTCTTACCTTCTTGTTCTCCACAACTCAGGCTCAGAAGCAAACCTCTTCAGAGCTAGCTGTAACTGTTAGCTTAACCTTTTTTAATGCATCTTTGAATTACATGTCATGCAAACAATAAAAATTATGCAAATAAAGCCTTATTTCTGCTGATGGAGTCTCATCCTAAACATCTTGCATTTATCTTACACATTTTGGAATTCAGAAGATGTTAGTTTGATGTACAACTTAGTATAGCCTATGATAAGATCCATTTAAAAAAGTACCAGGTTCTTGCCAACGCACTTTGGATTAAGTCCACTAGGTGGCAATGAAAGCATTTTGTTTTATCCATTTTATGATGGGGTTGGAATAACCATTTTATTCTTCATTGGAGAACATCTGAATTGAATGAACAATCTGTGTACAAACAGTGAATATTCATGTTTCTTTGTTGTATATGTATTGTTAATCACATGGGTAAGTAACAACAAAAGACATTCATTCTCCATTCCAATATGTTCACACTCAACACACAAAATACACACAAACATCAAAAGGAATACAGCGGCAGCCACCCTGTTAGGTGTTTGGACACCTTACAGTAAACAAAAATAACTTGATTATTCCTCAAGGGAAAGTAAGGGGCCAATCAGACAACCCTTAGTGATGGGAGGGGAGCAGTGGTAAACTGAGGAGGTAGTATAAAACACTTGTGAAAGCCACCTACCCTTAACACCAGACAACACACATTC